>NC_091490.1:8547845-9155908 GCF_947461875.1 Haliaeetus albicilla
TTTACCTCCCCATGCGTAGAAACCTTACAAGTTCTGCGTACCCAAAACTGTGACCTCCCTTTCTACTAATGTGGCAATGATCTTCACATACTAATATTCTAGCTGTCATTATTTTAGTTGTCCTTCCTTGTTTTTATGGATGTGAATCAACAAGTCCCAAGCAATGAACTTGTGCAAAATGGTGCCAAAGAATAACTGAAACATGGTGGAGTGGTGTAGTAGAACAACACAGCTTCTAAGACATTATAATTAACTTTGACGTGCTAATAGTTATTTAACATAGAAAATGTTCTCTTTCTGATATGAAAAAATAACTTGGAGAGAGGTGGAGAATGGCAGAGAAAAGATGACCTTTTCTAAAGGCACCCACTCTCATCTTGCAAATTTGAAACTACAGTAAGTTGCAAATGTTTCCTGCTTCATAAAGGGAACTTGTGAGGAAGAAGCATTAATTTCTACCTAATATATGGGGTACGTACCTTACATAGAATATAATCAAGAAAAACTGTTAAATGTGAGCCTTTTGTCTGGCTGGAGCATATTAATGACTTAGAGGGAAAATATATTGTACTTGAGATTTTTGGGAAACTGGAGTTAATTTGGCTTTCTTTGAGTTTCATATGGTTTCCTTGAAAGACTATTTATACAGTATTTTGTGCATAAATGTCTTGTGGAGTGGTAAGGGTTTTGCTTTTGTTTTTAGACATACCTTGTAAACTCAGCCTTGTTGCAGATTTTAATAATCAGTATTTAATTGATTACATGCATGAGGGAGAACATGCATTTTCTTTTTCTCTCTCCTTCCCTCCCTTTTTTTTTATATAATATAGGCAGATATCGATGCATAATATCTGTTTTCAGACATGTGCATTTTTAAGAAAACACAATTACCAATAAAAATTCTGCATTCCTACAAGTTGGAAGATAATAGTATGAGAATCACGTTATATAATGATACAAAGGTTTTATGCAACATTTATTTATACACATATCTGGATCTTACTCTTGGTATAAGAAAAATAAATGAATCCATTGGAAGTAAATGAATATTTAATTAAATATGGTTCAAACTTCTCTGTTGAGAAGGTGATTCTCTTGATAGTGGGATTTAAACCCTTATCTCTGCTCTATGGCTTTGGACATTGCCTTCTAGTTGGCAGCAAATGAGAAATTTCAGAGTAAACAGCTATAAGCAGGCAAATATTGTAGACAAACCCAGTTGCTGCTGCAGTTCTTCTGTAAAAGCTTCTGAGATATGATTAAAGTTGAAACCTAAATGGAGATAAAACAAATAGGCCTAAGCTAAGTCCAAAAGGTAAAGCAGAAGAGGTTTATTTATTTTTAGGTAATGAGATTACCGTTTAAATTGCATTTCATCTCATTATGGGACTGTTAACGTCTGTTACCTCTTTTTCTGACATTAAGTTACCATATACCACAGATTCCAGCTAATGACTTTTTGAGGGAGACATTTAGGACATTTCCTAGGAGAGGTTATATTCATTTTTCTACTGCAGAAAAAGATTGAAATTTTTTTTTTCAACATACCAGTGAGTTAATTTATCTGATTAAGGATTAATTATGATAATACGGTCCCAATGATTAGCTACCTTCAATGTAAAATTTGACTTCATATATTACAGATCTCTAGATTAAATAGCGTGATAGTCTTTGACCCAATATTGACCTGATGTTTTGAAAGTACTTGTTTTGACCAAGGTGAGGGCAATTTTATTTAGGGCCAAATTCTGCAACTTTGATTCATGCTGAGTTGCATTTTTTTTCAGTCAAATTTTTCCATACAGTGAGTATTACTGCTGGTGTACAAAAGTATTATTCACCGTTGAAGTGGTCAAATCCCTGTATGCAAATGTTGTGTTGAAGAGCATGTTTTGCTCACAGATGAACACTGCTTGTTTTTTTTAAAGCTAAGAAAAGTAATCTTTTATACATTGAAGTTCATAAAAATTAAACTGACCTTCTGGTATTTTTTGTGGGAGTGAACCGTGCAGCTTAAACACTTATTAATCCCTTTGTAAGTGATATGACAGGTTGAAGCATGAAAGTAAATTAATGTTTATACCAGCTGAAACCATTCCTGGTTTCCTGATGAGTACTTCAGTACAGTGGGCAGCTTACTTTTCATATAAGTAAAAATACATATCAAATGATAGGACCTTAAAAATATTCTGGCAAATCCAGTGGTTATAGCAGAGTATCATGCAAAGGCACTGAGCTGAATTTTGACATTACAGCCCAGATTTCTGTAGTTTATTTCTTTTCCTTTGGATTTACTCATAGATAATAATTCCATAATAAAATGATTATCCATTAGTAAAGCTGAGGGAAACAAGAGAATGCTGAGACAATAGCAAATTAGTTAATAACCCCAGCAAAATCGGTATTAAATGTCTAGTGAGTTAAACACTTTCTATTTAAATGAAACAGAACATAACTACTTGACATAAGAAGTGCATTTAAAGGAAAAAAGGTCAAGGAGGAAATCTCTATGTTAATATGACCCCATTTAAATGCATCCACTTTCATCTTTTGTAAATTCTAAACCACAATAAGTTGCAAATGTTTCCTGCTTCATAATAGGAACTTGAGAGGGAAGAACATTTATTTCTACCTCATGTGTATCTAACGTGATCAAGAAAAAACTCCTGGTAAATGTAAGCCTTTTGTCTGGCTGGGGTATATTAATGGGTGAGAGGAAAAATGGTTATGCTCTATTTAGGATTTTTGGAAAGTGGAGTTGTTTAGGTTTTGTTTGCATTTGACATTAATGACCACAATGATATCTGATAATGATTTCCTCAGGGGTCCTGAATCTATATTTTTCAGGATTGACCATACTGCCTAAGATGGAATAGACTTTCATTTAACTGTGTATATGTAGCCCTGTGTACTGAGCTGAGGAGATATGATGTCTAATTGAAAAGAACAGCTATGTGGCTGAGAGTAATGGAGATTAATTAATGTCGTGTTATTGCTAGAGAATTGTTTGTGATAATTTTTGCAGTTATTTTGAATACAACAGGAATATGAGAGACTGGATTATAATTGGCATGGGGTTGAAGGATGTCCCAGTTTATTTTCTCACTATTGCATTTTTCTTCCCTAAATTGTTTTTTTTTTTTCTTTCCAGACCAGATGTTTCTTCCTGTACTTAATTTTAGTAAATGGTTTAAATACTTGACACCAAATTCTGTCAATGTGTAAATAGGTTTAATGCTGCTTTTAGTAAAATTTTCCCCTATACATACCACGCTGCAACTGGCTGGCCAAACAGGATTTGTTCAAGTAAGGATTTCAACCTGGAACTATAATGCAACTTTAGCATCTTCCCCAACAAAATCCCATTTAATATCCTTAAATGATTCTCTTATGTCAGTTTTGGTTATGTTACAAGTACTATAGAGTTTGAAACACTGGTAAAATAATAATATGCTATATTCATAAAGTATTAGATATTTTCTGTAATTAGTTCAATTTGTAATTTAAAATATTAAGAGAGAAAAACAGTAGGTTTTTTTTGAGCAAATTGTGTGTAAAGGATGACTGCAGCAATGTTAGTAAAAGGCAGGAAGCTATATCATTGCTAATCAATCTAGAGAGCTCTGTCTCTTACAGATGTCAATACAAAGTTAAGTGCTAAAATAATTGTAGTGTAGGCTTTCTCATAATTACTGTTGTTCATTTGGTATGTTGTGCAAAAAAAGAAAAGAGAAATTTGCTTTGCAGTCAGCAGCCGCAAATCTCTAAGGAGAAGGAAAGAAGATAGCAGAAGGCTGATAGTCATCCATCATTCCTGACAATTTCACAGCCTAGAATAACTTGACAGAGACCCAGAACAAAATGTTGTTGAGAATTGAATGCTGCTAAGCTGAGTGAATTGACTTTCTGATGTCAAAGCAGGACCTGTTTGAAGTGGCTGATGATTTTCCTTTTCTGATTTCAGAAACACTGATGTTTAAACTGCCTTGTGGTATGAATGCTCTGAGCAGATTTGGAAACGGGGGAACTGTTTTAAAACTTTTTCTCTAGATCTTTTTAAGGACTTTATAAGATGATTCTGGTCAGGAAGCGTGTGGGTTTGTATCACACCTACTATTAAAGAGGATTTGATCTTTGCATCCCCTTGCTCTAGACAGACAGAAGCAGGTGTAAGGAGTCAGAATTGTTCCTACCATGTCTTGAAACAAGAAATTTTTCCAGTCCTGGCTCACATCATCTCAATTTGTCTTTGGGGCTGTACTAGCCACTCTTTTACTAGCCTTGGAAAGGTGGGCTCGCTTTGTTTTTGTGCAGAGCATGAGAATGAACTGACTATATTTGAATCCCCATTTTTATTTTTATTTTTAAATTAAAATATTCTTGCATTGTGTTTAGAATAGGTGCAAAATCTATTCATTATAACATTAGCATGATGTAAGTTGTTACATAGTTTTTATTTAAGTGGCATTGGTATACAAAGGAGATAATTTTCCAGCTATTTATTTAGAAAAAACCATGATATTGGAAATGTTCCTAAATTATTATAATTAGACATTTATTTACCAATAAATATTGCCAGTTTTATCTACTGTTCAAAGACTAACCTTCTAAATTGCTTACAACCATTAAAAAGCATGAAGAACACAGACTGCAGGGTTTAAATGGAAAGAGCTCTTGTTTTGTAAAAGACACGTTACATCTTAGAAGTGTAAAAGAAATGGAATGTAAATAGGACATGTGGGCTAAGCATGCCATCACTGATCAATAATGCAAAAGGTTTAGCAGGTTTATTTGTAAACCTAACAGCACAGATTTAGTCAGAATGGGGCCTTGTACTGTACACGTGGGTATTTAAAGGTTAGGAACAAGGAATTTCATTAGCCTGGCAAATCCTCTGCTGTCATTCCCCAATCTCTTTGAATTGTTTCCAAATGTATTCTCACATTTCTGTTGTACTTTTTTTTTTTTTTGATTAATAGATGTGTTACTAGTACAGAGCTTCATTGCTAATTTAAGTCCACTATAAAATGGCATAAGGAACAGACATTTTCAAGGTGCCTTGATTCCCAGTAATGATATTACAGCAACTATCTTTATGTTTATGTAGTTATTGCTGGTATAAAAAGGTTACAGTATCAAGCCTACTAGTCTACAACATTTTATCTCTGTTTCCAGTTTGCTTAAAAAAAGTAATGTATGATGCCTAATAGACTGAGGCATAGATCTAGCATTTTATGGCATCCACTGGCACCTTAAAGCAGCACTGAAAGCTGGAAAGCCAGTTTTATTGTATCTTTGTGCTAAAACAAAAAAAAACCCCTCAACACCTTACGTAGCATAGTGTGGTCCCTTCCCCCTCCCTCCTCTCTCCCTTCCCTTCCCCGCATTGCAAGAAAGGAAAAAAACCTTAAGCTTTGCTAAGAGTTAAAGAATAACATATTAATAGAGGAAAAAGCTAGACACTCTCCCATTTGAAATTTAGGACAATTGTATTCTGCATTTGTCTAGAGGTCTTGCCTAATCAATATAGTCTATCCAAGAAGAGGTTCCTAGGGATAAAATAACTGTCATTGTCACATACTCATCAAAAGTTATTTCTTTAAATGATATAACATATTTTGTCTCTCATTTATTCTGTTCTTTTTCAATAAATCAGATATGAGAGCTTCATTGAAGAGAGTTTTCAATGAAGCTCTTGTATCCTATTTACTGACAGTTACGTTGTAACTAGGTAGTTATATGCATTTCTGTGATGTAGAAACATGCAGGAATCTTTTTTTACAGGGACTGAATGTTTAAAAGAATGGGTATATTTGAATTTTTATATGGATGTTGAAAAAAAGAATATTTGAGGTTTTAATAATTCATTATTTTCATGTACTTTTTAGTTTTAGGTTGTAAAACAGAAGTTTGTTTGCAGATTGCAGAGTTTCTACAAATGCTTTTCAAGTGATCTCAAGTTGTCATCTATCTGACAAAGATATTTTGTTTGAGATATTCATCATTTTGTGACGTTTGTGTTTTGTTTACACTGCTTCAGTAATTCACTTCTGGGACTAAAACTTGCTTTTGAGGTTTAGGCACACTGCAGGATGCCAAAGAAGCATCAGATTCTTCTGTATTTGAAAGCTTTTGGGCCATCAAGAGATCAAAAGCTGCCAGAATCAAACCTGAGATCTGCCATTATAAATAAGGCACTGACAATTCTTATTGTGAGAGGTCGTCCCGGGGGTGAAAGAAGCAGAGAGAACTGAATTGCCCTGGCTTTTTCATAAGAAAAATCTGTATATGCAATGATATATTTCTTTGGGAAACTTATGTGTATATAATACAATGAAGTCTGCCATAACACATTCTGGTACTGAAAATAATAATTTTACCTCATTTGTACATCTATCAAGATTAAACCCAGTTGTGGTCAGCAATACCAAATTCTTGGGACAAGAGCTGCCCTGGTTTTGAACTATAATTTACTATGCTAATTTTGTATTTACATACAGAAATGTATGAAATGCAAAGAAAATATTTTTATAGACATTGAAACAGATCTTTTAAATTTACCAAATCCTGAATTTAAATTTACAGTTTCTCATGTTTACATTTCATGCAGATATGAAGGATCATAATTTTTTACCAATTTTAATAAGTAACTCAGGTCTTCTCAGCAAAAGTAAGTAACTACAGTAATTCAACATAGTTACCAGTGGTTATGTTTGTAATAAAACACTCTTCCTTTTCCCAGATGCATTTTAGCAGAGTTTTTTAAATAATAAACATGCTGTTAATGTGATTAAAACCCTGAAGCTATTTGCAGAAGACTTCATGTATGTTTATATCTGAATGTCTTTCAATTTTTCTTCTTCTTTGCTGTTGGTAAGGACATAATGTAAAACTACTATACATAAGTATAGTTATCACATTAAAACTTGGCAATAAGATCATCCAAGCAAATGTCTAGATCAATGTTATTTCAAAACAATCTATAAGAATTGTTCAATAAAGAAAATGTTCCTTTTATGTATAATTCAGCTCTATCTTTATTGATTTGTTCATATTTGTAATAGGTTTTAGAATTGTCAGTGTTCTAGTAAAATATCGTGTAATCTGGTTTATGGTTAGGGTAATAGAGTTACAAACTTGGACAAATTTTTAATCTATCCTGCAAGGTTGTTTTTTTTGGTTTTTTTTTTTTTTTCCTATAGGCATGCTTTTTTCAGTCAATTACTTGAGGAAGAAAAGTCTTAAAGCATGAGCTGTGAGGAACAATGTGAGAAAAGGAATTGTTCTCTCCAAAAGAGGGTACTGACTGCCATACATTTTTTGAAGATGGGCATTTTTTAGCAGAGAAGAATCTTCCTGGTCACAATTTTATGTCAGTGTTTCATAAAAGTTGCCACGGTATAGGCAAATAAACTTACAATACTATTAAACTGCCTTTATACTTAAAGAAAGCACAAGTGCTACTCGATGTGAATGAATTATTTATCTACAGATATTGATCTGAGTTTGTGGTGTGGGCAAATTCTGTGTGATGTGCAGCAATTGTCACCTGAGGAAAGAAGGTCCTCATTTCGGGGAGTCTTTGGTGGCAAAGTTTGCAAATGATGCTATCACAGAGAGCAAATGACTCAGCTTTCCTACTCTGGGGATCTTAGCAGCTGGGGTGAGAGTGTACTATTTAGATTGCTTTGATTTATGCCAAGGAAATCCCTAATGATCCCGAACTAGGGCAGTGCTAAGCCATGTATTTTACCTTCTTGAGACGTGCTGTGTGCTCCTCTTGCAGCTGACACCCCAAATCTGAATCACCATTTGATTTCTTTTAGTCACATTTACAGCTTAAGTCTTTGTTCCTGGCATATCTAAAACTCCTGTTGAATTCAGTGTCAAGTGTGTAAGGAGCACAGAAGAGCATTCTCCCATGTAATGGCTATTTGTGTTTTGTTGACAGAGTGCTGGCCCAATTTTGTGGGAAACTCCTCATTATTTTTGAAGCTCGTAGTAGTATTTTTTATTTATTGGAAGTCTTTTATTCATGCCACTGCATAAATTTCTTTTTGTTCATATTTTTCTGCCTCCCTCGTGATAAGTGGGTTCCTCCCCTTCCCCATGCTTGGCCACCAAAGTAGTTTTTGCAGACTTTTGACTTTGTGATACATGGTTATAGGCTGGCTGTCGGAGCAGTGTTCATGATGTAATAACTATAGATTTAAGTAGAATCAAAGGAAGGCTTGTCATATGCATTGCAGTAAAAAAAAAAAAGCGTAGACTGCATTACTGTTTTCGGAAGCTATGCTTAGAGTTTAAATGATACTAAAGATGACCAGCTGTGATTACTTCATAATGGAACTGAGAAATATCTCGTATCTTTGGTCGCAGATTTTTTTGTGAATAATTTGTATCTTCTGCTGTTACAATTTTAAAATTCTAGGAAATCTGAAAGGAATTATATTTACATATTGTTTCAAAAAAACCTCCTGAGTCTTTTCCAACAGAAAAAACTTGAGCATGAAGTGCGAAAGATCTCTTGCAGCATTATGGTTAATATTGAGATGTATTAAAATACCATGTTACAAAGCAATGTTATCAATTTTCACATTTCCCCAGAAGGGTTTTCAGCAACTTGGAGTATTCCATCAAACCAGCATATTAAAGAGAGCAGAATTTACCTGTTAAAATGCACAGAGCATTTGTAGTAGCCTCATAGCTGTAGTCTGCTGTTATTGTTGCTTTGCAGAAGAATAAGCAACCATTTAGAGATGATGTTTTCTCTACCAAGAGGGCACTTCAAAGCAGATTTCTACACTAGCTTTTGGAAGTGAGCTGAAGTAAAATCAAATCTGTAAGATATTGAAAGGGGCTTTGGTCATATATGATATGATTTCTTTAGAGAAGATGTTCAGCACTGTACCATATTTGTCTCTTTTTGGAGAGTAATTTTTGGTGGAAAATTACCAGAATTTGTGCTGAGACTTGCTCAGTATCTGAACAATGTTTCTTATAACTTAATATAATACTTTCAGCAGAGTACCATATACTCAATACTTCCAAGCCAATAAAGATGAGATTTTCAAATTCCTTTTATTCATACAGCATTTCAGAGTGATTTACATAAACTAACAAAACAATATTACACTTAAAGTTGATCTGTTAGAGTAATAAAAATGTTCCTGCATCCCAAAGCTGCAGAAATGTCACTTCCAATCTACCGCGATCAGTTTCTAAGGATAAATTGTGCCTATGGGATTTTGGCAAATCCAGCATCTTTTCCCCATATTGCTCGACTGTCTTAAATCCCGAATCAGAAATCCACCCTTATTCAGAAAGGAAGTGTGAATGTTTGCTTAACTTTAAGTCTCTAGGAACACTTAAAAGTGAGGCTAAATATTTATGTGTTTGAGAGCTTTTCTGAATATGAATGTTCTTTTATCCACGTTTAAAGCTCAGGACAAGATGTAAGTTTTACCTATGGCATTTGAAAAGAAGAGGACCTGACTGGCTGGACTGCAGTTATACTGCATGCCCCAGTAATGATGCATTATCATTGCTGGGTTTTTTTTTCCCCCTCAAGTTGGGGTTAGTGCCAGGGAGGAATGACACCTGTGTTACACAAATGCAGCACAGGGCACATCATTGCTTTAAGACACTTAACTTTCCTATTGAAATCCTCCCAGTTCTTTTGTTTAGCTGTTCTGCTCATGACACTGCCAAAACCTGTTTATTCACACACTGCGAATCACCTTTGCAAAGAGACAGAGATCATCATTTGAACCTAACATTCGGCATTTCAGCTTCAGAATGGGATTTTCAAAGCTATGAGGACAATTCGTATATCCCCTTACTATTATGGTTGGTTAAGGCAGTTCTGAGATCTTATTCTAAATGTCAAATAGACAGGTACACAAAAAATAGCAGGAACTAGATCAGATTTCCTTCTACTTACCCTTGGGTTTTCTTTTGAAGCACAAAACTTTGAATAGTCTGTTAGTAGATGAGTTGGATGCTTGGAGTACAATTCAAGGTAGTGAAAATTGAAAATACAAGAAATAGTGCTGAAGTACTGTAGAAATCATAAGCAGTTTTTTCAAATCAATACCACAAGCTACTGGTTGTCAATGTTAAGATTCCAATGTACGCTAACATATCGATTACATTTTCTTATAGAAATCAGTGAATGTGTGAATGTTGCAGTATTGCAAAAGGATTCAGCTAGAAAGAGCAGAAAAAAAGTATTTTAACTCTGCAGTAAAAATAGAAGGGATTATTAATTTTACAAAAGAAAACAAGAGGGTACATGCTATAACAATATCCCTTAGTTTCATGAAATTGATAACATATAGTTTATATTTTTCCACAAAAAATTTTTTTGGGGGTGTTTTTTCCTTCAGCACTGCAGCTACTCCAGTAAGGATCCAATTCCAATTCTGTCTAAATATAAGGGAACTATACATATGGGGAAACCTTTATGCCGTTACTATTCAGAACCATGCATGGAAGAACTTAGAAAGTTCAAAGGTTTCATTGTAATAGCAACCAAAATGCCTGAATTAAAAAGAAGAGAAAACCCTGGACCTCCGTGAATAACCTGGACACAGAGTCCATCTGTGCTTAGTTACTGGAGAAGTAAATAGAGAGTTTTTATATGTTTGCAAGGCTATGATCCCAGTAACGTAACCAAGACTGCTGGCAGCAATAACTAGTGGCTGTACACATCAAAATGTCTTTGTGTTTGTAACCCATCAGAGAACACTGAGGCAAATATATTGGGGCTAGTTTTGAGCTCTCCCATATATCCTGTCTTTCTTTCTATGTGTTATCATCTCCTTCTTTTCCCCCACAGGTTTTTCCCCACAAGCTCCAGACAAACAATACCTTTTAACTGTGAAAAATGCCAGCTGCAAAAATCCAAAGTAAACAATTGCTGGAAAAGCTTCATCCAAATCTCTCCCTTAACAGGGCTTTCTTTATCTTCCTTTTGCTTCTCACAAGGACCTACACTTGAAAAGGCTTTTTCATTCTCTTCTTCCAGCCTGGGTATCAGATGGATTGCTGCCTTAGTGTTTGCATGCTATTTAAATTGTGATTATTACCTTCTGTGAGCAAAATCATGATCCATACAAATATCACTGCCACTCTCTCATTGTTAGTGCCACTTTCACCTACTGTCTTGCAGTATTTCTGTGAGAGTGTCAGTTTTCAGCACTCCACCTGCATGCATTAAGCTTGAGTAATTATGGCTGTACATCACTTTGGTATCCATCATAAATGTCTAATTTGTTGGTCAGTGTATGTCTTGTTGATTCTGGATCATAAGCTGACTGTTGCACTTTATGAAGGACCCACAAAAGTAGACTTTATAGAGAAGAAAGAATTGAGTGAGCAGAATGCTCCCACATGAACTTAGTCAGTGCTTGCCACTTCATTCTCCGCTCTTCAGTGGTACACCTTATGCCAGTGCTCATAAATATGGGCTTTTTTTTACAGTGGTTCCCTATAACCATGATGTGGTGACTTTTCCTGGCCCTTTTCCCTTTTTCCAGATTGATCTCATTGTTTTGAAGCCTCCTGTGGCCCCTATACTATGAACAGGATTTGGGCCAGAAAACATTTGGTTGATAGCATTATCTTTTTGAACCACTAAGAATATGTAATCATTCTTACTATCTCAAATCCTACCAACTTTGCAGCATTTCTTCTCACTGGCTAAATAATTTCTATTAGGAAAAGGAAAACTTAAGTCTTTTCAGCTGCTTCCTCTTGAGGGATGTAAGATATCAGCAAATTTTGCTAACACGTTCCAGAACAGCCAGCTGTTACTATCCACCTGCAGCCATAATATTGATTGAAAAGAATATAGAACCTAAACATGGATAGCTTCTGTAATTATGTAGAAAGAGTTTAATACATGACTCTACTTCAAATGTCATCTGGCAATGGCTGTAACATGGCATGGAATATATTAGGAAATAATTTAGCTAGTAGAGAAGGTCTCAGTGAAAGACCATGCACTGTTTCCTTATTTTATATTTCAACTGGTTCCTGAAAATATTACCCATGTACACAGAGGAAGTCAATGGCAAGACCAACAGGGCTCAGACATCCTGTCAATTGTCATATAAAAAGTTGCTCGCATGTTCCTGTAACTCTGCAATTTCCTAGCAATGTAACTAGAATTGGTTCTTTTGCCAAAGACTGCATATGTATGAAAAGATAGGAAACAGAAAATAAAAGTACCTTTTTTTCCCAGACCTGATTATATAAAGATGCCCTTTTTTTTGCAAATATTTTGACCTTTTATGACAAAGAATGGAAGAAGTTTGGCAAGAAGCTTTCAGTTTTAAACCTGTCTTAAATACCTGTATAGCCTGGTTATATGCTCTGTCAGGACCCTTACTATTTTCTTTTTGATGAATCAACACAATACAATATATGTCTTGTGAGTGATTTACATCCTATTGGAGATTTTGGCCCAAAGGACCAACGAATGTGAGTTGGTCTAGTTACACCACTGCTGGCTTTCTAAATGGACATTTTTGAGTTTTTGGTTGAAAGTTTCAGATTACTGATGTTCAGATGAGAAGTAAAAGCTTAACAGAAAGTTGACTTCTGTTGGCAGGGAAGGGTGTTCAATAACAAATTTGCCATTTTTCCAAGAAAGGTTGAATGGGAAAACTTGGAGTGACTCCTGCCCTCACAGTGTTTAAGTCCAACAGGTCAGGCACAGAAGCCAGATTAGCGGTCAGTCCACAGCATGATACTAAATAAGGAACAGCAGTTCCTGTGTAGATCCCTTTCAAAGCTTTTGGCTAGAAGATGGCCTTCTCCACAGTATTCCCCTGCCCTAGACCTAAGTGAGATAACACTGATGTTGACAGTGAAATTCCAAATGGGAAACACTGACTTACACAGATGTTACATCTCCTATTAGTTCGGAGATAAAGAAGGAACTGTCAGGATGGACAGAGAAGCAGGGCAAATGCCTAAATTGGTAATTATTTTAAAAAGTATTTTTTGTCATTAAAATACAGTTACACTCCATTAACTGAAAAACACTAATACAGCTTATGGGTGCTGGGCTATCACGAACACCCAAAATATCTCAAACACACAGACAAATACCATGATAAATGCTAAGCTCATTTTATAGTTAGCATGGCAGAGTATCAGAGGTCTTACTGTATTAAAATCCTTTGAGTCTTATTTTAATGTTGCTCTTTGTATCATCTCAGACTTTAGCATTTCTCTCTTTTAAGTAAATGAAGAGCTTTACCAAGGGAAAAAAAATCCTATAATTCACAATCTGTAGACCATTTTCTGCATCTCTTTCCTAAGACTTCCGTACCTCGTAAGGACTTGACAATTTCCAGTTAACAAGACACAGGTGCAACTGATTAGCAAGTCTGGTGGAGCTCTAGATGGTCCCTAGCATCCTCCCTCAATAGGTGAGTATTTATTTTCCCCTCCTGAGCACCAGCAGGTTTTGAAAACTCCTTAGCTGGAGAGAAAAAGGCTAAATGCTATCAATATTAAAAATTTTTCTATTTGAAAGGACATGTGTTCCTACAAAGGGAAAGGGTTATTTTAAAATGTTAGCAGTAATGAATGATTTAAATTTTAAAAGGTCAGAAAAATGAGATTTGTAAGTTTTCTTTGGGGATTTTGCACAGACCTGACTGTTATATTACTTGTTTTCTTCAGCATTGATAACAGTTGCAGGTGATACTTTTTTCCTCTCCATTTTGAAGTCCCTCCAGTATAATTCATTTTTATATAGCTTTGTATAAGGTGCTTTGTCAGGAAAAATCCCAAAGATCTTCTGACACAAATACCAAAATGCAGCACTTCTTTGTGAGAAGGCAGCAATCTCATGTTGCCAGTTTCTCACATTCAGAAATGGTGACTCAAAATCGCCCAAGCTGCGGGGTTGGCTTGAGAAGTTAATTTTTCTTTTCGTGTTGGTTTTTAATATTTTTTTTAATGGAAAGCTATTTTGAAGTAGATCTGCCCTTTAAAGGAATGAAAACTTATATTTATAAAAGAAAGGATTTTTTTTAAAAAAGAAGGAAGGAAGGAATGGATAACCAAGATTCTTGCCAAAGGCAAGAACCTAGCTCACAAAAAGCTGCAGGTTTCAGGAATTCACAAAACACTGTAATATCTAAAGAATCAGCAGGAGAGGAAATCAAGACATCAAGCAGTGAAAGCGAAGCAAAGCCCCATGGTATCCAGTACCTTTGGATCTTTAATGCTCAGTCACAGCACAAGAGCTCAGACTTAATTTCAGCTGAAAGGTCTTAGTATTACTACTTAGTGCCCACTTCTCTTATTTTGGCTGGTTGAATGATGAAATTGTTCCTGCCTGACTTCAAACAATTGGTCCCCAGGTGCTTTGGCAGCTCATAGCGAAGTTTGTATCATACTTATAGCATGCAGCATTGTCCACTGAATTGACCTTATTATGCTATTAATATTAAATATATTATATAATGTTAATATTTAATGTGTATGTTACATCAATATGAAGAATGCCCGACACTTCCTACTGCAAACCCTATTTTTAGTTAGTTATAACTTCTCATACTTGTAATGATTTGACACAAAATTTTCTGTGCCAGGTGTCTGCCTCAGGCGGAATTTTGTGGTGTTCTTTGGTTTGTTTGGTTTTTTTTCCTTTTAATGTCAGCCAAAGCAGCTCAGCTATTCCTGAGATGTTGGCTAGGGAAAACCATGCAAAATAAACCTGGCAGTCTTTTTGAAGGGACCTAGTGTGTCCTTATCCTGGGGAAAGGCACTTAACCTTTGGCAAAGGTGTGACTTATCTTTTGGATACCTGCTTTAGTTGGTATGTTCAGATGGAAAACCTGCCAGAATGTGGGTGAACAATGAATGCCTAAGAGATCACAGTCACCCTGTGCTCACGCAGACCTGTTGGAATATGATATCCAATATGACCATCCACACTTAATGCCTTCAGCTCCAATCCCAAACCACCCTGATGTATGCTCCCCCCCTGCCTCCCCAAAATAGCGGCTCCTTCTAGCCCCAGTCAGGAAACTGCAAACTTTTAGTAATAAGATAAATTTTGTGAGACATTTCAGCCATCTTTTCCCCTTGTGTTCAAGGTTCATCTTTACCTTGCTCATGCTAAACACACTGAGCATCCCTTAACGCCTGTTTGTATTTTTAATTCCTGAAATAAGTTTGCAAAGGACTATTGGGAAAAGCAGATTTAATCAGTAAATTTTAAGGCTAAAAGCAGGACCAAGCCTTTCCTCACTTTTCTGTCTTAATAGTTTTAGCAGCAAGATACCTCCAGATGCATACCTACTGCACGTTATGGAAAGAGGACATCTTCCTTCTTCTCTCAGTAGGCAGAACGTACCTCCCTCGTCCCATGTTGTCCAACATCTGTCTCAAAACTGGCAGTCCACGCACAGAGCCTGAGACTGCAGCAGTTGTCTTCCCTCATGCTCTGAAGCCACAATACATCCTGACACACTCCCCCAAATAGTGTGGTTTTACTTGGTGGTGTCCTGAGAGGCTTTTCTACACCGTGCCTCTTCCACCTACTCAGAAGGTGCAGATCAGTTTGTCAGAATAATGCAGTAGATTGAAAATGTATCATAACTGAAGTGAAATCTCACAATTACCATTTCTGGTACAGCATCAGTTTGAATATTGCTTCTTTTAGTGGTATTCATACCCTCCAAAATGAATACAAGTATTTTTATTGTAAACATTTCTGCCATTTTTCTCTGGATTGATGCTCTGGAGACCAGAGCAATTTCTAGGGAATTTGTAAGTACATTTAATCTGGTTTTACTTTCTTAACTTGACACTTAAAAAAAAAAAAAAATTACTAGGGTTTTTTTTTTAATTTTTGAGTTTCTGAATTATATTGCTTATTAAATGCTACCCATTGTAGATCTCTATAATTCATAAAAACATACAGAATAGTGATAATTTTCTTATGAAAGAGTCTCTTAATGTGCATGGTGTATATCTAGTCCTGTTGCTCTTTACATTGTGTAACGGGTGTGTTAATGAATGGCAGTATATACAAAAATTAGACTAAAAATTAGGTTTGTTCAGCAAACGTTTGATTGCTGTATCACAGCCTTTTTATTATAGCATTCAGTTCAAAGATGTTTGCATACCTTATTGAGCAAGCTGCATATTTTTCTGACTAAGGTGTGTATTCTGTAGTCATTACGTTTTTGCACACTTCACTGACTGAGCTGCATGGACTGCTTTAACTATCACCAGGAATACTTGACTGAGTTCAGCTGCTTATTTGAGTGCTTCGGTTTGTGTACTTTATTACTTCAGTGGTGTATGTTGATAAAGTTCTGTTCTGTGCTGTTAAATTTTCGGTTCTGCCAATCTAACTATATACCACGCTGAGAACTGCACGCATTGCTAACTGCTTACTCCGTGGTGAACATGAGTGGTTGAAATGTTATAATCTGCAGTGTTTTGTTAAATGAGCTGCATATTTTTGTTTTTATATACGTTGCTTACCCAGTTGTGTACATTTGCCCAACTCATTATACAAAATAAGCTTGATTGGAATAAGAACATTCTCTACCAGCTGTCTGCTCTGAGTCAGTATGTAACAAAATTAGCAACTTTCTCTTTCCAACAGTGACATGATTGCATCCAAAGTTTAAGGCAATTGCTTTGGAGATCTTGTTTGTTTCATTCACTCCATGCAAACATCAAGATTAACAAACCAATTTGTTGCAACTTAATTTGTTTTCACAAATATGAACAGAGTTAAGTAACAGCGGAAAAGCTCAGCATTCTAATACAGGAAAATGCTTCCATGCAACATACAGAGACCTAAATATCTTTATCTATCTTAGACCCATACATTGTAAACATGAGAAGATGGAAAATAACTAGAGACATTCCAAGATGGATATTTCATCAGATAAGCAATATCCTAAATACTTAAAAGTACAAATGTAACATTTTGACTATTAAGTGCATGCTTTCATCAAGAGTTATAAAAATAAGCTCATCTCATGACCATTAGAAAATCTCAAAATGCTGCAATAGACAAAATACATGAAAGCTCACATACAGGGATATGTAGTTTGCTCATTAACTTTGGCACAAAATTGAATTAACATCTTTAAGAAAGTGGTTTTCTCAACTTGCCAGTTTTTTGAGTCAGTTTCAGTAAAACCTACAGGTTATTCTTAGATTTTGTTTGACTAATTTGCACAGTTTGCGTACATAGCACTACCTCACCTCCAAAAAACTTTCTTAATTTTTCCTGAGTACAGAGATACTTAATTAGGGCTACAGAATCTACCTGGATTCCTACTTGCCCCACATATAAATGTAAACGTGCCTAGCTCCTGTTGTCAATGTCCCACTGCTGACTGCTTTCACTTTAATGTCATAATTCGCTGTTGTCTGAGCAGACTGCCTGGAAGGTCCAGATTTGTTTTTGCAAAATTTTACATATGAAAGCTTAATTGATCTTAATGCTTTAGTCAAAATTGTTTGATTTCAAACGGTGGCCATTTAATTCTCAGACTTCTCATGAACCATTATTTAAGAGTGTAAACATTATGATAGTTTGTTCTAAAAACAAACTTGTGAATACCTAGGGGCAAATATAATTTTTAGTGGTCTGTCTTCACTGATACCTGTGGAAAAGAAATTTAAAGAGAGAGGTACAAATGGAATGTATTAGTATATCCTGGAACATTATATCAAAATCAATTTACTCTTCATATTTCATTTTTTCTGTGTACATTAATGTTGGGTATCAAAAGACTATGAGAAACCAGGTATACTGGGTTTAACATCTGAAAAGTAAATGTACTACATGAGATGAGCTAGATCCAACCTAGACTTTCTTAACAGAAACAAAGTAAGTAGTTTTGCATAAAATGACTTACAGCAGACAGATGGTAAGAAAGGTTTTGTCTCTGTTTTTTCTTCTCCCAGCATGAATTTACTTTCAGTATCTGTCCATTCCCAGTAAAGATCTAGATTTTGCTCTTTCTTTGAACTGTTAAATATCAGCTACATTTTTCCCAATTATTAAACTAAGATCAGAGTTGGACTCTTTTCTTCTTCTCTATCATATTCAAATGAATGATGGCTATGTGCAGTTTCTACTATGTAGGTATCCTGTACAGTTTTTGCAGACGAAAATTCTTCCTTTTGCCAAGGGAGGTGAAGAGAAATATTCCTTTGTTTGGGGAAAGAAAATCAGAAATCTTTATTTTTTCCTGGTGCTGTGTGAGGCCCAAGTAGGTTGAAAGAAGCAACTAAGAAGCTTTAAGAGATGAAGCATTCTGCTGGAGAAACTGGCTACTTGTGGCTCAGACTGGTGTACTCTGCCGGATAAAAAAAATGTCTGGATGGCTGGGCCCAAAGAGTTGTGGTGAATGGAGTTAAATCCAGTTGGCAGCTGGTCACAAGTGTTCCCCAGGGCTTGATATTGGGGCCAATTCTGTTTAATATCTTTATCAATGATCTGGATGAGGGGATCGAGTACACCCTCAGTAAGTTTGCAGACAACACCAAGTTGGGCGGGAGTGTTGATCTGCTCGAGGGTAGGAAGGCTCTCCAGAGGGATCTGGACAGGCTAGATTGATGGACCGAGGCCAACTGTATGAGGTTCAACAAGGCCAAGTGCTGGGTCCTGCACTTGGGTCACAACAACCCTGCGCAGCGCTACAGGCTTGGGGAAGAGTGGCTGGAAAGCTGCCCAGTGGAAAAGGACCTGGGGGTGTTCGTCGACAGCCGGCTGAATATGAGCCAGCAGTGTGCCCAGGTGGCCAAGAAGGCCAACGGCATCCTGGCTTGTGTCAGAAATAGTGTGGCCAGCAGGACGAGGGAAGTGCTTGTTTCCCTGTACTCAGCACTGGTGAGGCCGCACCTCGAGACCTGTGTTCAGTTTTGGGCCCCTCGCTACAGGAAAGGCATTGAGGTGCTGGAGCGTGTCCAAAGAAGGGCAACGAAGCTGGTAAAGGGTCTAGAGAACAAGTCTTATGAGTAGCGGCTGAGGGAACTGTGGTTGTTTAGTCTGGAGAAAAGGAGGCTGAGGGGAGACCTTATCGCTCTCTACAACTACCTGAAAGGAGGTGGTAGGGAGGTGGGGGTCGGTGTCTTCTCCCAAGCGAAAGGACAAGAGGAAATGGCCTCAAGTTGCACCAGAGAAGGTTTAGATTGCATATTAGGAAAAATTTCTTCAACAAAAGGGTTGTCAAGCATTGGAACAGGCTGCCCAGGGAAGTGGTTGAGTCACCATCCCTGGAGGTATTTAAAAGTTGTCTAGATGTGGTGCTTAGAGACATGGTTTAGTGGTGGACTTGGCAGTGTTAGGTTAATGGTTGATGATCTTAAAGGTCTTTTCCATCCTAAATGATTCTGTGATTCTATTCTATGATTCTATGAAGCAGTTGGAAGGTTTTCATGAGGACTGCTATCCTGTCTCCCAGCTTTCCACCAACCTCTCTAACACTAGCTGCAGCAAACTGGACTTGCTTTTCTGTTTTGATATCTGAGTAACCTATTTCTTCGTATGGCTAGGATATCTACTGAAAAAAATCAGCATATTAAATTAAAAACATACATTTCATGTGTATCGCTGCAGTGTAAAACAACATGGACTATTAAAATACTAGGAACAGACAGGGTATCCATTATCTGAGATCTATGGAGAGTAACTAATTCATAAGATACGCATCTATTCCATATATTTTCTGTGTATATTTTTATGCAGCTGATACATGCAATACACATATAAACTCTTTCATAATTTATACCTGACCTCTTTTTTTTTTTTTTTCCCAGAGAGTAATTTTCAATGTTGTCAACTTCAGTAAAACAAAAAGCCTCTATAGAGATGGGATGGCTCCAATGGTGAAATCTACAAGCAGACCAAAATGGTAAGTTATCCTTTCAAAGACTTCCTTAATGAGATAAAAGTGTTTTATTTAGCACTTTCTTGTAGTGAAGACCTTATGGCTCACGTGCACCTTTGGTAAGAGTAGGAGAAAACTTTGATGCAAAAACAGTTTTGTGAGGACAGGTTCTCTTTGGAGCAGATGTATGAACTCTGGAGGCCCCTTCCAGCCTTGCTGTGATGGTGTGTCGTAGTGCCTTGTTTCAAGCAGCATGACTGAAGTGGTGTCCATTCAAGGAAAATGAACAGTCAGGCCTTGGGCCAAATTTTTTTTCAGTGACGTTCTCACCATCCAACTGTTAGGACAATCCCTGGCCCAGTTTTTGGCCTGTGTCAGCTAGCAGTCTCCCAAACAATGCGTGCAAATAACATGGGAGATGGCCTGGGCCTGGACTGGTTCTGAAAGGCTGTTTGGATTTGCTCTCCCTGTTTTGGGGTGGTTGGAGTTTAGTGGAGGAATGTGAGCTCTTCCATGTGAGTTTTTGACCTCATGTGAGTGAGCAGCATCTGGTCTGATTTATCTAAGGCAGAAGAAGGCCGAACAACCTGGTCGTAAGCTGCACAGTATATACAACACGGAAAGGCATGCACACGTGAAGCACATGAATACCCATATAGATGATACATTTTCTCAAAGCAAATGTAATGAAACGTCTACTGTGAATAATAATATGTAAATCTAATGGTCCTAATGCATGCAGGGCTCCCAAGAATTATATGATTTGCCTTTAGCCAGGAGACTTGTTTGAATATGGATAGTGAGGTTAGGCCATAAGTGTACAGTAATGTGTTCTTATAAGCCTTTACAGCTGCTACATTTTATTGGTTAATTAATAATACATTTGATCAAGCTGCACATTATCCGAGCCTTATAAATATATCTTTCTTAAATACTTCAACTGTCACAAAATTTCCACCCACAAGACGTTAACTTTTGGTGGTGATAAGATCATTGTTATTGGATGGCTTCCTCTTCATATGACCAACAGAATGGCTATTTGTTTTTTTATCTAGATGGTAAGGTCATATGGACAGAAGAGCTGTCTCACAGTACAGTTAGTGGATGGAGTCAATTCCAGCTCAATAGGAGCATGTAATAACATTGAAAATTAATTAAAAAAATCCATTGTGTTTAGTGTTTTTGTAGCAAAAGTCATGCTAATTGTGTTTACTGTTTAACTTAAAAATCTTTTGGGGCATTTCAGGGCCACATTTATCAAGCATATTTTAATCATTTTTCAAAACCTTTTCCTTCTCTCACTGGGGTCTGGCATTTGCAGCTAAGTATATTGTGTGTTAAGTTTATCTATAAATCAGATATTTCTTTCATACAAATTTTATGCCTTCCTTTGGTTTCAAATTAACGTGTAAATCTTACAAAACAATGCAAAATCAGCTTTTTCTAGAACATATAGGCTCCTTCACTATTTTTAAAACAGATTTCTCTTCCATTTCCCCGGAGATCTATTTATTTTTGTGTTTTATATTTTTAGGGGATGTATTTTGCTCCCATGAAAGTGAGGAATGAATAACATTGCCTGGAGCCAGGCACAGTGTAGGCAGCAGGTGCTGAGCAGCTTCCTTGTACAGGGCTACCACCATACTTTAATCCTGTTTCAGAAATTCTAGCTGTAATTTTTTTCTTTAAAAAGATCATTATTCTGTTAAGGTATTTTTATTTTTTTTTAATGCTCTGTGTATGAAAACATCTTGCTGTACTTTGAAGGTGCACATTAATTCATACTGTTATCAGGGACCTTAGTGATATTGGGGTCTACTCACTATAATTTTCTGTCTTGATATTAATAGGAGTTATGCGTGTGTTTTCCAAGTGGGAAAACACATACATTATTTTTGGATATACGCTTTCTATTAGAGCTGTCTTCCATTTGGACTATGCCTTTTACAATTACCTCTGTATCTGTTTCCATGGCATTCTAGTGAAACCTGTAAACAAAATTTTCTCTTTCTCTGTTTGCTGAAATAGAATTTACTAGTACTCACAGTTGCTAATGCAGCATACAGGTAGTTGTGGTCCTTGAACATGAACAGGGCAATATCCAGCCACATCAATTTGAACCTGTTTGATGCATCGTATATATTAGTGTAGTAAGCAATACTGAATCATTCAATTCTGCAAAAGTGCTGAGGTTTACACAAGGGTACTCAGGATTCAGAATTGTTGAAGAAAAGTATTGGAACTCTCCACCTTATATTAAGATTTAAGTCAGCATAACGGGTTAGTGGATATAATGCAATTGAATTAGAAAATGATATATTAATTACAAAAAGTTGAAGAAACACAAAAGGCTTTAAAATCAAGTTAAAAGGAAGATTACCAGAAGCCACGGTTTCCAAATATTCTGTAACAGAGCTCAGTCCTTCATCTCTGAACTCTCCTGTACCAAATATTTGAGGAACTCATCATTATTGTGCCTGCCTGTGGAGGCATGTGATCCATGCTGAAATTCTCCCAACTTCCTCTGGCCACACTGATAGAAGCAATCCTGTGCCACACATAACTAGTCCACTCCCTTTGTTATACAGTCAGGTTTGAGTTTTAGGGTGATAAAGTGTCTGTTTTCCTTTTTGCATTTGAGAGCTATAGGTTCATCACTCCTCTTAATAACAGATATTCAAGCCCAAGTTACGCCCTTTTCATTTAAATGAGAAAGTTCCCACTGTATTTAGGATAGCATTTGACCATATTACTTGCAAAATCCTGCATATCAAAAGTAGATTGGCCTCCAGAGACTGCGAATTTTAATGTTTGTTTTGAATATGGTTATGCAAACATGGCTCCGAGCTTTGCAACATTTTGTGAGTTTGATTCTTGACTCTGGAACAAATCACTGCCAAATGCTCTTGAAGTAGAGAGTGTGTCAAACACAAATCAACGTTTTTGACCTGTATTCTCTTGCCCTGTGGGGTAAGATCTTTAGATGCAGTCAGCATCAAGGTTCAGCTCAGTGTTACTGATGTAAATGGAGTATATCACTGTCATCAAAGCACTCTATGTGGACACGGATGTTCTGGTGTTGACATATTCTTCTCTTTTGAAGTAAGGCCAAACATTTCCAGTAATGAGCTACTTAAAAAGAGGAAGCAGTATGCTGAAGGATAAGGAAAAAACAGATTTCATGGTAAAGAAAAAGATTATTTTTTAAAAAGAAAAAACCAGAAAAATAAATTCTGATTGAAGTGATATCTATTTTCCCCATACACGGTCATAGATTTACTGAGTATTGATTCCCAGATGGATAGAGCCAAAAAAAAAGAGAACTAAGGTTAAATTCCAAGTCCCTCTACCCATTTTTCTGTGTTTTTTGTGGACATGCTCTGTTGACACTAAATAGTATGAGGTTGTATCAGTTGCATCAGTCAAATTTGACTGCAATGAATCACAGCTCATACACAGAAATGCAACATTGTGTCACACCATGTTACATCAGTTGCTTTTCATAGCAAATTGGACAAGATGAAACTCAGGATTTTATTTCAAGCCATTGGAATGGGCTGTGTTTGGTCACTTAACATTTTTGCTTAAAATTAGCTGGTTGTTCAGAAGTATTACAGCAAGATTTTAGAGAATTGGTGGGGTTTTTTTCCTCAGTAATGACTACTACAAATATAAAAACTTAATTAATATCATAGAGACCTGTTCTGTTTTGCCTGGGTCTGTTTGCTTTGTCTGTTTTGTGGAGGTGAAGAATTTGAAGGGAAATGGATTTGAGGAAATTATTTTTTTGCTATGCTGATGCAGTTACTACTATAATGTTATTTTTCTTTGCTGCTTCATTTAAATGCAACCTAATTTTGTTTCAGTTCCTTAATCATGATTTCACACTAAAAGCTCTGTTCTTGGAAGGTGTTAGTAAAGCCGTCCATGTGGGCATAGCAGTGGAAGACCACTTAAGTACATATACCATACTATTATATTGATTGCACGAAGTTTTACAAGTTTCTCAAAGTGAAATAGAAGAGTGAGTTGTTCAAGAGGCAGCAGATTTTCCAAATGATGAAGTGAGCAAATATTCCCCTTGGGCAGAGAACAGCTATAACTCTTGATTATTTAGTGTGAGCATTGCCTCATTGGGGACATTAGTTTTTCAAATTGTGCTAATCTTTTAAAAGTAACAACTGGCCACTCATCACCTTAGGTATTTCAGCAAGATCATGTGCAAAACTCTAATTAGTATTTATAGAACAGCAACTCCTCCCAGTAGAATAGTAGCGGTAGCTGGCAAATATCTGGTTGACACCTGTTAAGTCTTCAGACATCCATTGTATTTTATTCTGCATTTCAAATGAGCAGAGAGCAGTAGGTGAAGTCCCCATAATTAAGGGATAAAGGATAATAAATAACATGGTTCTTGAGTGGATGAACACAAGGTTAAAGGCTGTTCTGCAGTTGAGATGCTTTATTTCAGGAATTGTTTGTAAGTAATAATGCTAGCTAAAATATTATGGAGCCTTTAGCATATGAGAGAGGATTTATGTCTAGATTTACATGTGTTTTGTTTATGATGTAGGATTTCAAACTGCTTCTTGGCAAAGCAGCTACTTTCTTCCCTGTCTTTTATCTCACTCAGCATTGATGGCTTTTAACTGGATAGCTGCCTTCCCCAGCAAGCACTCCACTACCTCTGTTGCTTAACATCTACTGTTAAATACTCACAACATATTGCTTCTGAAGTGTTTTTCTTTTCCAGTAAACCTGAGAGTACAGAAAAACTTCTAGGTAATTAATTCAAATTTGAATCTTTATGTATCTTGGTAAATATTGTCATGATGAGGAATTTTGGTAGACATCGAGAAAAGCAATGCAAGTTTTATGAACAATACTCCCATATGTTCCATTCATCAGAAGGGGACAAGACTGAGAAAATCTGAATTTTGAGTAGCTAAAATGTGTTGATTCTTGCCAAGTTTCTTTAACATTTGTGTCTACAAAGCAGTGTTACAATCACTACCATGTCTACCAGGCTGCATTATACATTCAGAGACTTTCAGCAGCATTTTTAGTATGTATTTATATATCTTTAGCCATAAGATAAGCTGTTTGTAAAATGAGCTGTCATTTGTGGTGAAACAGTTTGAGAATAAAGCACTAAATATATATATAGCTGGCTAATCTGAAAGACTAGAATTGCTTACTATAAAATATATAGCGGGCTAGGGTTAGTGATAACATCACCTGAATTTAGGTAAAGAAGATGAACAAGCTGTTATCATTACCTGATTCCTTCCTTGGCCTATTTTACAACTTTGGCTACTCTCTGAAGTTTGTTCCTTCGCCAGTTTTACAATGTGTGCTTGTTCCTGCTTTCCTGAGGGATCTGGTGAGAATGCTTTTGGAGGTTCAGAAATATTTCCCATGGCACAGGTGTGTGTTGATGCAGTCTTTGCCCTGTGCAGATCTGCTCCACAGAGCTGCTCCCTCCCTTTTGCTAGTACAACGCTGCATAGGATGACCAGACTGGGAGCTGGCCCAGTTTAAAAGTAAACTTTCAAAGAGGAAAAAGAGGATTCAGCCTTGGTCTGGTTCATCACATATATCCCAAACCAGCTGTATGCATCCAGCTGGAGGAGCAATGAGGGAGGTGGGAATAAGTGGCTGGAGCAGGGGAGAGGAAATGAGGATAGCAGCTGCTAAGAAAATGCCTAGAGAATTGTCTGTGGAACCACAGCCTCCATTTCAATAACTTGTAGCATTTTATTTGGAGAAAATAGGGAAAAAGACATTGCAGTATTGACCTTTTAAAATCCCACATTGAGTGATAAGCAGGAGTAGTTTTGTCTTGGTCTTACTGTAGCTCTTTGGAAGAAAATAAGATGTTTTTAGACAGTTTTGAGGTTGGCATGTATATGAAAGTAAAATAACTGCCTCTGAAGTGAGTCCCTGGGTAAATTAACGTTTGTGTGAATCTTGTGAAATAACAAAAGAAACAGACCTAACCACTCTACAAACCCATAAAAGAAATGCAATCTCTTCCCCTTTCCCAGTCTAGCAAAGGCAGTTGTTCCTGGGAATACAGAGTAGGTTACATATCACTCTTATCAGCAACAGCTTTTGTGGAAATAGAGAAGAGGTTATATTCTGCTGTCACAAAGTATGAATCAGATCCCACAACTAATGTGTTTATTGTGCTAACTAAATGGGATTAGTTTGCGGCAAGAAAGAAAGTTAAATTTTATTGACTGGGTGCTTTACTGGAAATTTAAGATGCATGGAATTATGTTGGGGAAAATTAATAACAAGGAAATTAAATTAATATAAAAGAAGGCAAATGTATTTTAGGATTCAAAGAGAAAACAATGAAGAAGGTCCAAAGGACTGCTAAGCCATCATTTAAAAACCCTAGCTATTTTATATGTATGTGTGTGTTTCCTCATCATTTATCTGACTGATCTCCTATAAATCAATTTATTCAGATTACAGCAGAGTCAAAAGGCCCCAGCCAGGATCAAGACTCATTGTGCTTACTGCTGTGGAAACATATAAACAGACAAAGTCCTTTTCCAAAGTTGTGAAAATTTTATGATTGATTTCAGTAAGAGCAAAGTTAGGCCAATACTGAGCACTTCTGAAAATTCCATCCTTAAAGATTTATTCCATGCAGTAACTGTTTAAAAAAATGACATACTGCTTACATAAGAGTCTAAATATTTGATGGTTATAGTATTTACATCTAAAACACCAGAGGCTATGTGCTTTAATACCTCAATCTGTTTCCCATATACTCTGTCAACATGAGTTCCCTGCATTGATTGAGGGCACTCTGTGATCCCTAAGGTTGTATTCATGAAAGGTTACCCTTGGTACTACTTTATTCATGAAAGGTTTGAAGCACATAGGCAACAAATGGGTCTATTCCTGCTAGGTGCATTTTTGTCATCTAGAAATACTTAATTACTGGGGTGCTGATGAGAAGTTCAAAATCCTAAAAAAGTGCAGTTGCCTGAAAATCATTCCCCCATCACCAGTGCAAATCACAATGAAATTTGCAGTTGGGAGGTTTTGTGGCATTTTAAAACAACTGAATTGTAGGTTTTTCCCACTACAGTCCATGGTATTGAGTTTAATGGCTGCAAAATATGACCAGAGCTGTGCATTACATCCCATCCTGAAACAGGTCATTCTCTTTCCTCAGGTGATGGGCATTTGGTGGAACTGATTGCATGAAAAGTGTTCACAGAACTGGGTCCCTAACCTTGGCAGGTTAAAAAAAAGTATATAAAATTGAGGCTTTTTCCCCCAAAATGAGTCTGTAAGTTAGATAAATATGGGCAGCACTGAACTCAAAGCAGAGTCAAACTACCAAGAGGACATTGCAGCTTTTCATTGCAATTTTGTACTTTGAACTAATGGAGCGAAGCAGAATGGAAATCACCTCTGTTAAGAATGGCATTTATCAGCCGTAAGTACTTAGTAGTAAGAGCCCTACACAGACAAAGCTGAGTGTCACCAAGAAATGTACTTGAAAATCAGACTGTTAACACAAGACTACACAAATAAGAGCCAAAAACTGTAATCAGAAAATGCAACATCTCTTTAAGAATGTCTTAATGGTCTGAAGAGTGCTAGACAAGTTGAATTTAACAAGATGTAATAACCTATGACATAATATAATTGAGAATGCATCAGGATGCAGCACAGTCAGGTTAAATTTTGGCTTTCCTTCACTTAGCCTTGCAACTTTAAAGATCTTTCAACATACGATTTTAGAAATACATAGTACTGTTTAAATTTATATATGACATAAAACATAGGATGTGCAATATATCAGAAATACAATTCTAAGTAAAGTTAGAGCTGAAATATCCAGCCTAGTATTTTTAAATGTTTGAATCATTAACAACAACTTTTTCAGTCATCTTCTGTGAAGAAACAATATTTAGTGCAGAGGAAAAAGTAGTGGGAACTATTCATTGTGAACTTCTGATAAAAGTGAGACGGTTATCAGGCACCTGCCTTATATTTGAAGTGCCATGGTAAAAGCCAAAGCAATGAGTTCAATTTCTTTTTCAATAGAACATAAAATAGAAGACAAAAACATTTTGCTGTACTGTGGAAATTGAGAATTGTAGAGAAAATAAGCAGTAAATAAGTATGGCAGGTGATAATGCAGGAACAGGACATTAAAATAATAGGTGCTGTTTCTTGAACTTTGTCTCATGGGATTCGACAATTGTATATAAACCCAAAACATAAAAACCTAATTTTTATGCTGTGATTATTAGGGTTAAGTTATGAATTAACTTCTGTATGTCACCGGTTTGAGAGAATTAAAATGTAATAATAATGGAATAGAGATAAGATCTTTCCTGCATCTCTAGATGCTGAAGCAGTGGCTGAAGTTTGTTTTTTCCAGCTGCTTCAAGTAGGATTATTGAATTCTAGCTTGAAAGCAAAACTTCGTCTTCCAGCTTCACTGTATTAAGCATCTCTGAGATTGAAAACCTAGCAAGAGCTCTCCTAGTGTGATTAGAAAGTATCCAATATTTTCTGGCAGCAAATACTAATTCCAATCTTTCTGTCTAGTACCGCTCAAGCAGCACAAGGATAACTGGTTGTCTTATGCTTTGGGTAATGGAAAGGTGAGGCTCCAGGCTCTCAGTGGAAAGCTGGTGGCTTTGCTGACAGTTCCCTACCTCTAGAAAATAAGAGTGCTGCTGGGGACGGGAAGGGCTATGCTAGCAAGGGGGCTGGGCAGTGCTGGTGCTTGGCTGGAATATCCCCCCTATGGAAACCGTGAACCATTAGTACGGGTTTGAACAATACAGCGCCTTCAACTGCTCTCAGACAGTTGCATTTCTCTGTGCACAACCTCACTGCCACTAAGTAGGTCTGTTGGTGGAATTTGGGGCTGGTATTTATCTGCCCAGGGTCCCAGGACATGGGGCAGCCAGGCTAGAGAGTCTCTCCAGTCCCTGTAATGGAGTCCCCGGGTCTGGGACTTACCCACAGAATCGTTATGCAGATGGGCTGCAGGTGAGCTGTGCAGCTGAAGTGCAGGTGTCCATCCTCAGGGCATTATATTTGCTACAGGTGTGCAGGTAATTGCAAAAAAGACTCTTGCGTCTGCCCTTCTCCCACACAACAGACGGGAGGCTCTGAGGCAGCAGGTGAGCTCTGTTTTACTGGCTGGTAAGGGTTTTTTTACAGCTTCCTAAATCCCAATAGCATGCAAGTTATTTAACTGTTTTTATCTTTTAACAGTGAGGTGTGTGTGGTAATTATTAAAAATGATGATGAAGAAGCTTTAAAATATCTATTTTGGCTAGACCGCTTTATTTGAAGCAAGATGCCCCGCGTGGGCCTAGGCTGAGGGGGATGTGGTTGTTGTGGGGCTGCACCCCCTGCCCCGGGGGCCATCTTCTCTCAGGCACTGCCTGCTCCCCCTTGTGCTGCTCAGGCTCGGCCTTGAGTGGTTGTGCTGCCTTACTCCCTCATTTTTCCTCATTCTGTGCTCTTGCACAGCCACCCCTCCTCAGTGCTTCTGAGCCTGGAGAGAAAATGGCGGGTGCTGGTGGTGAGAGGGCTTGGGATCTGCCAGCATGCCCTGTCCCTTTGGGGGTGCCCGCAGGTGTGTAAGTGGGTTGTGGGTGTTCGCTCGGGTGCCATCTGCCCACAAATAGTGTGGCCAAGTGAACTGTGTTGCAAGAAGCACAGTAATGAAAAGAAAGTGTCCTATCAGCAGCTCGAGAATTAGATTCTTATTAGGGCTAGTTGTAAATTTATTAGGGAATTGCACTGGGTAGGTGGACTAGCAGTGAAATGATTTCAAATGGCAAAATTAGTAACTTCCAAAATTGGGAATTGCTCTTGAGATAGAGGAAGAAAATTGTGTTTGTGTTAGCTTTTTGTTTGAAGACTTCACTGTTCAGCCTTTTTCAGTGCTGTTGTAAAAAATACTGTATTCATTCTATGAAGATTTTTTCAAAATAGTTTATTGGAAATGTGTGATACCCTTCAGCAAATTTATAGGAAAGGCCATTGCAGCTCAAGATAAAAAGAGATTCAACTTAAAAGGATAGATTCACTGTAGAAAGAAAAAAATTGAGTAGTATCCAAGTTAAAGTAATTTACCATGCCTTTTAATATTTGATTAAAATTCTCTCCTAATATTTTTCTCAGTGTAGTTAAAAAGCACGAGTACCTCACAGCTTTGAGACCAGCAGTGCTATAATAATTTAGCTTTGATAAGGAAAAGAATTTTTCCCCATCTGCTACTCTACTGGATAGTTTAATGCTCTTACGGTTGTCTTTTAAATGTCATTCAGTCAATGAAGGGGACTCATGCAGCATATGTATGTTTGTGTGTAGTTTTTTCATTAAATGTAATTCCCTGGGCTCTCCTGAGTGACTGTCACTACCCTGGGTGTGCTGGTGGAAGGGATTGTGGTGCAAATCCTGCCTGGAAAGTGTTTGGCTCATTTGGGCTATGAGAACTTGAGGAATGACTCAGCAAGGGGAAGAGTGTAGCTGCAGGTGCAGTCAGAAGGGCTTTAACTTCAGGAGCAGCTTCTGTAGTTAAAAGCAAAGTTAAGGTAAGCAGGGAAGGAAGCCTATCCAGATTCACTGGGTGTTAACCCCTGCAGGCAAAAGTCTGATACTTCCTTTAAAAGGAGGAAAAATGGGAAATGCTGTTTGTGCACTGGGTAAAATGAAGGGGGAGTAGATTTAGGTGGGAATCATGGATATAAGTATAATTTTCTGTATAAGTTAAAAAAAAAAAAAAAGAGAGAAAAGCCTTCTGTTGTAGTGCTGTCATGTTCCTTATGTGGTTAACTCTTACATTTTGGCCTGAAAAGCACACAGACTTTAGAACCAGTAAGTTACATGCAATCTTGGCCTTTAATCATGTACTGAGAATGATCACCTGGAGGAAATTTCTGCTGTTGTGCAGTTGCAAACTAAGAGTCTTACTCGGAGCACAGAACCAAAGGGAGAAAAAGTATGAGGTATCAGTTACACAGAAGACAACAAGAGTAGCTTTTCTTTTGAAAGTATTTAACAGGTGTAACTGCTTTCCTGCCATTATCTCTATGAGTAAGCATGGGTCTGGATGTTTGTGCATCAGTCTGAAAGGGAGCATTAAACTGCAGGTCTGCTGGTAAAGAAGCCAGGTGCAAAGGGTTGAGTGCATGTCAATATTCAAGATGTCTTAAGGCAGCATGTAGGAGTCAGATTCGTTGTGCTTTTCTATTTCTGTAACTGTGTAACCTACTGAGAGTTCTTCTTTCAGATTTACTCTAAAGTGTCCCCCACCAATGGGAGATACCCATACATCAGAAGTTAGCATCTGTGATCTGTGTGGTTGACCAGAGTCCCACAGTACAGTGAAAATTAATAGAGCATTCTGGATTTGTAATTTTTAATATTCATCAACTTGTATCTGTGTACTATGAAAGTATAGAAACCAAGAACCTAGATACATCACAAATGATGGGGGGGTGGGGTATGTATATGTTTGTGTGGGATGCTCCTTCAGTTTGGTTTTTTTTTTCTTTTTGTTTTGGCAAAGAATTCCAAGTTTACACTAAGAGGCTAGGCCTCAAAACCATATCTGAATAGAGGAATTGAAAGAGTGGATAAAAATGAAGAGAAAATAGTACCCTGGAGTGAAGTGTGTGACTAACTGTCTGAGGCCTCTGGATACTAAAATTACAGAAGGAAATAATACATGTTGACTACATGTTTTTCTTCCACTCTTAGAGCAACAGAAACCAGGATGTCTTCTATATAAAATAACAGTGAACTTAACCATAACCAAACATGGGAAACTGTATTTTAGTTTGTAAAAAAACTTTTATCTTGCTGCACAATAGAGCATAGCATTTACATTCACAGTACTGCCACTGTGTGGTTTCCCCTGAAATTCTGCAGGTAAGGAAAGCCATTCTCTACCAAACCATCAAGACTCTCAAAGCAGCATGTACATGTGGGAGGGAGAGTGATGGCAGTGAAAATTGCATGGATGCATTTCAAGACTTACTCTTTTTGTTTTATTTTTGGTTTTAGTTTTGCTTTGCCTTTTTTGAAGGAGAGATTTCATGCTTGTAAAGTTTCTGCCCTCCAAATATATGTTGTCAGCACAACCTAACATTTCAATACCGTAATATTTACAGTTGAAACTGAAGTTTTTTGCTCTTTGTTTCAAAAATTGGTACACAATTTTAGGTTCAAACCAAACTTTAATAACAAGTTTCTTTTTAAGGTTTTAGTTCTTTGAAAGTACAGTGCAATGAAATAAAGATATATCCATTGACAGGCTCTTGTGTGAACATAAGTAAAGGCTGTTTATAGCTTTAATTTAACCATGTAATTAATAAAAGCTATTTCTTTTGAAGCCACCAAAAATGTGGATTAAGGTTTAGAAAACCTTCTGGTAAGGGAACCTGAGATGTTACAGCAGATGCACAAGTGGTTTATATATTCACAGACAACATTTACAAGTATCACTAATATGTTCTACCTGATAGCATGAGCCACATGCATGACAAGTTAAGGGTCACTAATGCCTTAATAAAAGCTATTTATTGGAATATCTTTAAGATTCACTGTAAGTACAAATATTTGATATTGAATTTTACTTTGAAAATGTACTTCCATACTCTTATGTTGCTATCCAAACATTTTTGCTTTGTGTGTGTGTAATTATAAACAATTTAAAATGTCACAAAACTCTCTGACACTTAGTAACACAATACAGTTATTGAAGTCAAGCTTAAAAAAATTTAAAAATATACTTTAGGTCAATTTTATTAAAATATAGTATCTTTTTACTGGACTAGGGGTAAATGAGACTCAAACTTCTAGAGATATTGATCAATACTCATTTTTTACCTCAACTTTCTGCAAGACTGTGCTGGATATCTTCCATCTTCCAGCTGTGGTTTTGAAGTGATAATCAATTAGTATTTTTTTTTTTTGCAATATATAAAACTGGAAAATGGTGATATGTAAGTTTCTCTTAAATTTTTGTGGCATATCTAAATGTGGCTACCTAGGCCAGAATCAGAAAATCTGGAAACTAATAACAGCTGCTGCATCTTTGACATTGTTAGACTTCAACTATTCTCCTGTTTCATGTTTTATTTCCTTGAATGTGAGATATAAACTTCAGAAAACAGTGCCTTGAAAACAAGTACGTTATATTACAGACATAAAAATTCAGCAGCACTCCAGTTGGAGTCATGTATTCAGTTGCACAATAGCAATAAGCTAATTGTGAAGTTTTTAATTGCAAAGGAGGAAATTATTTTTACTCAGTAAAGAAGACTTCTGTAAGAAATAAGGGAAGAAAAAAAAAGTGACTGCTGCTTCAAATGATGGTACCACACTTGGATTGCACAACAGGGCTGAAGCTCTGACAGCGCTCCACAGTCAAATAGCTAATAGTTGCCTAGGATGTGTATAGAGGTGAAAACAGTTGCCTTGGGTAGATAAAATGAAAGTCAACTGAGGTAGGAGGGCATTAAAAGTAACTAATGAGGCCTTGACAGGTTTTGAAGAGTTAGGGTAATTCTGCTTGAGTTTTTGAGGGGCATAGAGCATGAGAAGGCTTGTTTCAGGAGCTCAGCCAGCTCAACAAAGGTGGTTATAAAGTTTTGTTGACTTCTGCTCAGAGTCCCATCCCAAGATAGAAATATAATGCTCAACTAGTGTTTATTATCACATTTTACAGGAGGAGAGATAAAGGCAAAGGATAATAGATTTTTTTCACGGTCGCTGTAAGGATCAGCTTTGGAGCAAACTCAGAATTTTTTCATTCTGTTTGCTTCTCAGTTCAGTGATCTGAAAGCAATAAAAAAAAAAATATCTACTGCCAAATTTACTACATTATACTGTTACATTATTACTGTAAAATTTCATCCAATACATAGCCTGGTTGTAAGCAGGTCCACCTTGTGTTTGGGTATTTACTTGTTTTGATTTTTTTGTTTGAGCTTTGTTTTTTGAACTTGTAGAGAAAGCTTGAAAGTTTCCAGGCCATCAGAGTGCAGAAAACTGTTTGCTTAGTTTCAGAAGCATATTACTGTTCTTAGCAGGATTTAGCACACCTTTTTAGTTATAAAGGAATATTTATATTCGCTTATTGTAATCTGAGAGCTAGAATTTGCCTCTCAATATTTATACAGAAGTTATCTGCTGCTAGATTACTGAAAAAAAAAATTGCCCTTCTCTCACCTCAGAATACTTGCATGACTTTTTTTTTTTTGGTGTGTTTTAAAGCTGTCTAAAAATATACCCAGACACTCCAAACAAGGCAACAAAAAGGCTTCCCATAAGCTCCAGAACAATTAAACTCAGCGCTCCCTTCTAAATAAACCATGTGCTGGGTCAGTAGCCCACAAGAGACAGCCTCTCTAGACCCACTGTTTGCACGATTTTCTGCTATAGACCTTCTGTGTAGGTTTGGAAGCTTGTCTCTGCTCTAACTGCCTAGAAAACCTGCACATAATGTTAGATTTAGCTTTCAGAAGTTTTCTAACTAAGTTTGAACCACTGAAATGAAGGTTCATGACATAAAGGTTGTCATACCCTTTGTCGAAGTGGTGGCCCTATAATGTGGCATATTAAATATTTAACATAGTTTGCAGCAGATAAAAAGCAATTTTGTTTAATTTTTCCTAAATATTAATGCTATCATGCACCTTAATCCTTTCATTATAATAAAAATTTGTTCAAGCTTATTCTTATTAAACATTTTCTAATTTATAAGGATATGAATGTTTTGCTTCTGATCCTAATAAGTAATAAGGCCAAAATGCCATTGTGAAGAAACAGGGTGAAAGCTGGAAGGGAGTCTTTGCTGGTATATAGGGAAGAATTACAGGCTAGAAAAATAGCTTTATTTTTTTTACCCAAGGACGCCAAAGACGATGCGTATGTCCCAAGTAGCCCAGCTCAAAGTTTTGGGTCAGTTATCAAGGAATGAAATGAAATACCTGAAAAACACTCAGTGAAATGACCTGGAAAATAATTTATAAAGAGGCTGCCATTCATTTCTGAGTGAGGACCATTCTTCCATCTGTGTCTCTGAACTGCAGAAAAAAAGAAAAAAATTCCTGGATTGGAATTAGTTTCAAATCAACTTTTCTCTGCATCCTAGAACAAAAATGTAGTTGGCAATTATTTATAACGCTAAAGACGTGTTCCTCCAAACGCTGACTGTTAATAGGGTTACTGGAGGCAGTAAGCCCTTGATACATGTTTCCCATAACCCATCAATCTACATCCAAAGACAGCAGCAAGGTATGCTACACCTATGAATATTAACGGTGAAAAAGAAACAACTTTAAGGCAATATTGTTTAGAATGTGAATATATTTAGACAATATTATACTTTGTCCAAATGTATTGATGTGGTTCCACTAATTGCAGTAAAACTACAGCTGGCAATGGGTGGGTGCGGCCCATTTTTGTACTGGGTCTATTGTCTCTGGTTTGTTTTAAAAATTCTTTGTTTACTCTTCTTTTCCTTCTTTCTCTCATCTAATTCCAATTTACACACACAAAAAAATGAAATTCACGTTTGCTTTAAAAGTGTATTATTATACAGCTTTTCTTTCCTCATGGAAAGATTGTAATTTCCAGTGTCCACAGTCCTTCAGTTGCACAGAAAAAATATTGCTAATTTGCTTGTATACAAAGAACTTTATTGCACTTGTGGTAGATGCACTTTTTAAAAAACAAAATAGTTTCTTTTAAATATTAAGCTGATTAAAACACTCTTTGCATAATTCTTAGGCTTGCTGAATCCCATGTTAGTTGATTTTCTGAGCCAATGTAACTCATGCATGGAATACTTATATAGATATTTCTGTTGAGAAGGCAAAGAATGAACTTGCAATATAAAAAACTGAGTATAGTAGCTGTGGGGATTGTGAATACAATAGGTCAGTACTTGTTTTCATGTCAGTGTAAATCTGGAGAAACCTTTGGATTTAGCTGGAGTTATTTTGGATTTACATCACTGTAAGATAGGCTACTTACCTCTACTTCATTAAATTATAGGACATTGTGGTCTCAGTCTGGTGAAGTGCTTGCTTAATCTTGAAAATGTGAGTAGTTTACTGAAGTCAAAGTTGAGCACAAATGTAAGTGCCTTGCTGGATATAGGCTTCTCCTCTTAAATGCCAGCAATGCACAGATAGTCATCAACTGTATATCCCAATTGCTTCTAATCCAAATAACTGTATCCCAAATATCCCCTGCCCAGATGAGATCAGCACTCATGTGAAGAGCAGCTGGCTGAGGCCAACCTAGAGGCAGATAGAGATGGGATTGTAGGTAAAGTCAAACATTCCAAGAATGGGAAAGCGCTTTTATTTTAGAAAATGCTTCTGAATGGTGTGCTGCTTCTGGAAAATCCTGATAGCATGTTAAAAAAACACAATTCACTTTCTCCCTTCACTAAACAGCTGGAAGACTGTACTCTTTTCTGTGGCTGCATACCTGCCAAGGAATGGTGTTAGTACACTTGGAGCTTCTCTTCAGTTGCACCAACTACTAAAAATACTATTGTGCTCCTTTCCTTGTGTCCTCAGAAAATACAGGAAAATTCTAGGCTTAATCTTACAGGCCAAACAGCACTGATATTAGTCTTAAAAGTTGCCATGCATTTTGGCCCAAGATAATAAACTGAGACAGTCTTTTACAATTGTCAAAGTGACAGTTCTCAAATCCTGTAGTCATAAGTAGCAAAGCTCAAGCTGATAGAAGGCAGTTTCTCAGCAGGGTTTGTGGTTTTGATCTCTGCTGCTGGAACAGATTAGAAGAGTGAGGAATCTTATGGTCCTCCATAACAAAATGGAGAACCTCTGTCAGCAAAACCAGTAAAAACTAAGAGGGGCGAAAGAGCAGAAAGTAACAAGAAGAGATTTGTAATAGTAGGAGAAGCTTTAGGAGGAAGAAGAAAATATCCTAACAAATCATCAGTCCTAACAGAAGCATGACGCAAACCAGAACACCTGCCTTTGTGAAACTGCATATTTATTCTATAGGATCCATAGCAGTCTCCTATGGATAGCCAAATTCTCCCTGAAATCAAGAGGGAGATTGTCTTTTCCCCAGTTCTGAATAAAAGAACAACTATGTCCTTCATCTAAGTGGAAATTGCAAAGAACAATTTGCAGTACCTATAGATGAGGTTTATGAAGGTAATTAACTAGTGTCAGAGATACTGAGGAATTCCTCAGTCATGCCTGTGACTTTGAAATTAATACATTAACAAATTGATTTAATGAGACAACTCTAGAAATCCCATGCTGGATTTCTTTCTTATTGTAAGTATTTGAAGTAAAACTTTTTAGTAATAATATAAATTAGCCTGAATAGTCTTGCAAGAGAAGTGGTAGATGTCTCGCTATGTAGAGGATTTGATGAAACACTACAGAGTGGGATGTAAGGAGGAATCCTACAAGGACAATGAAAGAGACTCCCACAGCTTTAATATTTGGCCATGTGTAATTTCTCTCCAGCGATTTAGCTTTACACTGATGTGAATATAGGAGGCTTTCATCCTAGTCTGGACCTCTGTGCAGCAAAACGTATATACTTTGAAAGATGCCACTAAGGACTTCAGGAAGATTATTCATTTACTTAAGGTCATATACTACACATTGCCTAAATGCTCTACTAGACCAGTGACAAAGCTGAGTACTTTTTGTCTGTAAGTGTAGGAGATGATTAGCCATGATAATGAGCTTATTTTTTTAGTCAAATTAAAAGGGGATGACTTCGAGTAAAAACTGCAAATGGTCATGTGGGCTATGTCTGAAGAAGTCTTCTCCCATTTCATATTAACAAAGCTCAAGCTACATCTTGCTGAAATCAATGGATGTTTTAGCCAACATTCCAATGAGTGTAAAATTCCCCAAGTAAGGGCCACAATATAATTGCTGTTGCTTTTACAACACTTATTCTAGAATATTTTTGAACAAGAAAGAAGGGAAGGACCATGTTCTGTGTAACCCACAGTAAAGACAGGCAAGTGAACAGAAATACAACCTATAAATAGAATAGTGAAACTGAAGATTTAAGTCTAAAAGTGAAATTAAGATTATTTTTTTTTCATGGCCTAACTAAATAATTATGGTATATTCTTCTTTTTGGCATTAATAGATGAACCTATGTATAAGAGGTTGAATGTGGTAAATCTCAATGCCTTCCCAACTGTCAGAATGTACCTGGCAAGCCTAAAGGAGAAAAATGGTAGTAAAGGGGAAGAAATAAATTGACATTAATGTTACATGCCCACATAGTAACTTGACTTAAAGTGGATATGAAAATTTAGGGCTAAAATCTCTCTCAATATCATTAGAGAAGGGAGATTTTTTTAAATGTTTTTCAAATACGAAAGGCTTTTTAAGTTCATGAAGATTTACAAAAGTATGACTGTACTTTGTGTGTAATGGAAACATTAATTTCACAAACCTTTCAATGGTATGGTAGAACATCTCCTGTAAAGATCTCTCAAGTTGCAGAAAAATTGGTAGTTACAAACCCCACAGCTCTGTACATGAAAAATATTGAAGTTCTGTTTTAAGTATTACTTGGCATATCAAAAACTTTGCACTGGTAATTGCATTGTCAATCACATAGTGTCCCATTGCTAAAGAAATAATAGGTTAAAATCTAGCTGCCTTTTTTTTTCCCGATGGATACAAAATTGAGTTTTATAATGACAAAATAATACAAATTTTTCCCTTAAGGAATTAAACAGCGTATATTCCACAACAAAATTACCATAAGCAACAGTTAAACCCCGAATTATGCTTGAAATATCTGCATTTTCCAGCTTCCTACAGTCTTTTCTTTAAACACTGAGCTACGCTAATGCCCACTGCATATAACTTGAAACCTGCAGAAGGATTATAGTTGATACAAGCTGATGCACTGTTGATGATCTCAGTTTGCAAGCTGTTTAATGTTAAAGGTTCTACTGAAACTGTCAGTAGAAAGTCTATGAATAATTTCAAAGACCCTCCCAAGCTTATCTGTTCTCTTGCTTCCAGCATGCTGCTTTTAGTAATGAAACTAGCAGACTTGTAGTTGCTGCTTGGCTAGTGGAGAAGTGACTTGGAAGCAGTTTCACCACAGCTGTGTAAGATTGAGAGAGATGCTTCTCTTTTTCACTGCTGGAACAATTACCACTCGTTCGTAGTAGTAGTGAGACTCGTATTTCAACAGACAGTAGTGGAAAAAATGTTCTGCCTATATGGGTGAATGCGGCATGATCCCCAGATTTTGATCTCATTGAAGAAATCCCACTATTCTTCCTGGAGCCTAGTTGGCTTGCATGGTTGCTACATCCTGCAGGGTGTATTTGGGTGCTTCTATGTATGTATGCATACATATGCTGTTTTAAAAAAAAGTGCCAATTCTTTGTGGAACATGTAAAAGACTAAAATAATTCATTAACTATCTGTTTGTATAACCTTTAGTACTAAGAGCATACATGGAATTGGACTTTCTGCTTTATTCAAATATCATTTGGTTGGATGGTTTATTCCCTATTTCAGACTAAAAGGCATTTCTTTGCAGAAAGATTCTGTGATGGCAGTAGTCAGCCCAGACTTTTAACATTATTTTGTGGAAGTTTTGAAATACCAGTTGATCTCCTAAGATATTTGCCAGTATCTTGCAAAAATTCTTACACTTTTAATAATCAAGTCTCATCTAAGCTTGAAATAGATGATAGGTTTGTTCTAGTCTTTATACTAGCAAGAAACAAGTGTGGTGATTAGGATTCAGTATTTCCCATAACCACCCATTACTTATCTGATGTTCAAATCTGTTTGTTTTCTTGTGGTGTGGTGTCTTGTTTTGTGGTTTGGTGTTTCGTTTTTTTTTTTTTTTTTCTTTTCCCTTCTAGGAAAAGTAATGATATCTAGCAAAGGCTATTATTGTAAAGAGTTCTCAGCGAAATCGCTCTTAGCTTTTTGGGAAATGTCTCAGTCGATGGAAGACTTCAAATAAAAAAAAAGTCGAAAGCATGAATGGGCAAATATTTTAGCAAACTTTTGGGCGGTTTAGGTAATATTCAAGTAACAAAGAAGCAAAAAGAAGTATCTGTTGTTCTCACTGTGCAAAATTCCTGTTGGCTTAAAGGAGTTAGCTCTACGAGTATAAAATAAGCATTTTAAATAAGCTTAGTAGGAGCAAGACTTGCTATTGGGGTGGATTGTTTCCCTTTTAAGAAAAAGGGTGGTGCAGTGAAAGGTGATCTACTGTTGTAGAGTCTTTACTTCTGGTACTTACTATGGTACCATGGCAACATCAGAATTAGACACGGAAAATGGGGCAAGCAGCCCAGTAGAACATAATGAAGAGTACACAAACAATGTGTTACAGGGAATCTACAGAAGAAATTATTAACAAGCAAATATAGCAGGGTTCTGGGGAGAAAGTGGGAACATTGTAGAGCTCTTCTGGGAACAGCCTGGGTATGGGATTTGTTGGTAGGAAATGCAGAAACTGTTGAAGAAAGAATATGTTATCTAGGTTGGTAAGAGAAGTAGGAACATTAAACTCTGCTACTGCAGAGGGGTAAGTGACACTTCTAGGTTGGGAAGAGTTAGAGACCAGTTAGCTTTTGGAATCCACGAAAGCTGCGATTTCTTCTGGATACAGAGAAACAATAATTCACTACTGTGCCTGTGTGTTCAATCAGCAGTGTCCTGATTAGGTCCTTTCAGTTATTTTTGTATGTCTGTCTGAAAGAAGAGTGTAGGCTTCTCTTGTAAGAGTTGTTTAGGGTAATCAGCTGTCCAGATTTACTCTGCAGTCCTAACAGAAGATATAGGCAGTTACTCACTAGCATTGTTTGCGCTGCAGAAATGCATAGGTACCTTTGTTTTGACAGACTGCAATTGTGAGGGATAAAACTACAGTACAGGGAATATATGATTCCAAATCAAAAACATCTGATGATCATGGTGTCTCAGATCCATATTCATGTCTGAGAATTCAGCAGTCACAGATTATAAGCCTATCATGGGAAATGAGATTAATGCAAAATCATAGGCATGATCACATATGAGATGTTAAATAACGCAGATCACAGAAGACTGTTGTATTATCATTTTTGACTGCTTTTCATTCTCACAGGAGGTGTTTATGTGCCTTGTTTCAAAGGGTTTGTGTACGCATTGCAAATTTACTACAATGTTGTTGATTTTTGTTCCCCAGCTGTTATGGGTAGCATGGGTATCTTTGTACCACCTGTGCAGCCGGAGGTCCTTACTTCAGCTGATTGCAGATTAGAGGTTTGGATGTTATCAAATTAACCTTGTGAACTGCTTTAGTTATTCTCAAATCAACCTTATGACCTGCATGTCAAAATTGTTGCAGCTGAATGTGTATGAGCATGTGAGGATTAAGGTGTTGGGAATGCTATCCTATCATTTAATCTCAAAAACAGCCTGGAAGACATTGCTTATGAAACTGATTGATCCCTCTGGTGTGAGGAAATGATAAGGCTGTGAGACACAGCATAAAAAAAAGTTTTGTGCATGACAAATACATTAAGCTTAATGCCCACTCTTACACTGTGATAATTGTATTGCTGGTATGACAGCACTCCCAATGCAGGCCTGGATTTGGTTTTAAAGTCGATAATCTCATTATCAGTCATTGCATTCTTTGCCTCAGTCTTCTCTGACAAGGTGTCCCAAGCTTCTAGGACCTGTTTAGAGACAGGGTTTAAGGAGAGCTGCCAGCAGTGGATGGAGATTGGGACGGGGATTACTTGAGGGAACTCAACCCATTCAGGGCTGTGGGAGCAGACGGGCAGCATCCAAGGTGCTCAGAGAGCTGGCTGATGTCCTATAGAAGCCACTACCACTTTTGAAAGATCATGAAAACAAGGGGAAGTTCTTGATGACTGGGTAAAGACAAGTGTTGTACCCATCTTCAAAAATGGCCAAGAGGTCTACTTGGGGAAGCACAGGCCAGCTGACCTCACTTTGGACCCTGGGAAAATAATGGAACAGGTTCTCTTGGAAGATATTTCTGGGCATGTGAAGCAGGAGGTGTTTGGATACTTAACCAGCCTGACTGCCTTCTGTGGTGAGAGAAAGGGATTTGTGGATGCTGAGGAAAGTGGTTATTTACCTCAACTTCAACAACGGTTTTTATATGGTCTTTGAGAATATTTCTGTAAGTTAAGATGCTTTGGTCTGAGTGTGTGGACAATTAGACAATCTCCAGATATCAACTCAGGTACCTGAGTGTAGAACAGACACTCCCAAAATATCTAAGGGAATTCAGTTAATAGTCTCCAGAGAATGATTCAGAATTCTTCAGAACATTTTCAAGTGATACAGCCAGCTACTCTTTGCAAGGCTGCAAAGCATAAACAGTACTTGAATTATATTTATTAGAAATGACGTACAGTCTCATTTTTACACATAATATTCAAGCCAACAGAAGATAATGAAGAGTATGCATTAAAACTACAGTAATTGTGTTTGTTTAATAGTAACATTGTAACATTAAACCTCCTACTTATTATCCCTTTTTATTAGTAAATAATTACTATTTTTGTTGTTCATTTATGGTAATACCCACTATATGCTAGGAAGTCATCAAACACTGAAAATGACAGTCTCTTTGTTCATGAGGAAATTCAGAGCTATGATTGAGGCTCTACTATGCTCCTTTGTTATTCTCAGCAGCATATTTTTAATATACTTGTGTTATACTGTAAGGATAATTATGTATTAAAATACTGTGCAATATATTAATATATTAAATAATGAACCAGACTTTAGATTCTTAACATGTGCTTCGGTGGTGACCTTTTGTCCTCATTATATAGCCTCCTAAGCCTTCCCAAGGTTGCTTTCTCGGTCTCACTAGGGAATTGTGTGGTTAAACATAGCCAAGAAACTCAGAAAATTGTTCTGTTTGCAGTAGTGAGAGTGTATGGATGTACATCATCAAAAAAAAAAAACCAGTAACACTTTCTGTTATTGTCTTGCTTTTAATTGACTTTGGTAGGTGACTGGGCTATGAACTGGGAAGTCCAGAGGGCTAGAGGAGAAGGAAGCCTTCTTCAAAGCTGGAGCATGTGCTCTCTTCCCCCTTAAGGAAGTAGGCAGTGGCCAGCTGGGAAGGTGCCAGACACTGTTGGTCTCTTCAGATTTCCTCCCTCCCTATACAATAGCTCATTGAATATGCTGAGATTTATCTTCTGCCACATCAGTCTGCTGCAACCAGTTGCTTCTGATAAAATGCATTGCATGGGGATGAGGATCAAGTCAGTCAAGTACCAGAACAACTTCTTTCTTGGCTGCTATGGAGTTAGCAGAGCTCTCTCCTCTAAAGCTGACATACCAGTACATTTAGAGTAAAATTCTACAGTGCACAGAGCTTTTGTAAGGGCTTAGAAGCAATAGAGTCTGTAGGGGTTTTGGTTTTGGATGCAGGAATTTGTAAACTTGTATTTACTTTTTCTTTTTATCAGAACACTGGTGATAAGAAAAAACAAACTTGGAATGACTTTACTGTGCTAAATAGTGCTGTGTTTATGCCTTAAAAGTAGTTGCACTTGAGTAACAGAGGATATAATAGTAAGCAGAATTTGACCTGGCTTAAGACAATACTTCCTGGGGAGTTGCACTGAAGTGGTTTCATATAAATGAAGGCATGTGTAGATGTAGTTAGAAAATAACTCTTTGGTAACTGATTTCACATACTAGACAAAAAAAAAATCCTGATTTGCTGGACTTGGAAAAAAAAATTGGTGAACATTGTACTCTCTTGCCTTAAAGGCGAAAGCAGGGGAATAAAACCATGAGAGGAGCAGGCAGTGATTTAAAGGATTTTAAGTCCAGAGGAGATTACACTGAAGTGTGTCTGTGTATGTATGTGCTGAGTCATTGACGGAGGAGCTGATGCACACCTACTCCTGCCCACTTCAGGGACTGCTTCAGCCACTGCCAGAGTTCTCCCCAGCCCTGGGGTTGTCAGTCATTCAAGCCACCAAACCCTGCTCTGCTCACTATGCTTGTGGTTCACAGCTGCTCAGCGCAGCATGTGGAATCAATACCTGACAAGTGCAAACATCCATGCTCAGATGGCAGGGCCTGGGGATATTATGGGAGATTGTATCCTCATTACATAAAACTGTATATATATATATATATATTTTTTTTTTTCTTCCACATAGCCAACATTGTCTCTTAGCTTTCTGTCAATTTGCTGTTTGACTATGTTCATGATGTTACAGATTTTGGTCTAGTGTGTATTGTCTGAGTATGAGTTTAAGTTTGGATGTATTTTGAGATGTTTCAGCACGAAAGATGCAGCATAAATATAGAACTTAAAATGAAAAGCTTCATGAATATAAGATGTTGCACTATTATAAATGCATTATGTTGAAATAGACCAAGAGAAAAGGTGTGATACAACCGAAGCATGTAGTATGAATGAAAATGCAATCCCTATGTCTGTGTTTGTATTTGAGCTGTTACAATTTGATTTTTTTTCCTTTTTCCTTTTTAAAATTGCATTAGTAATTCCAGATAGACACTTAGTCTCCAAAAGAAAGGCCCTTGACATTAAGTGTACTGAAAGGTCATTGAACAGTCATAGCTTCCTTTTAATTTTAAATGCATTTATCCAAGAAAACTCAGCAATGATGCAACATCTGCTTTTCAAAGGGACTCTGTCTTCTAGATGAGCTGACTGAGGTTTACAGAGGTCAACTGAAATGCCTAAGGTCATCCAGAGTGTCAGAGAGTAAGGGGTGGGTATCTAGAAAACATACTGGAAAAGAAACCTACTTTTTTCCAGAAATGACAGGATTTGCCTTTTAAACTTCTAGGTAAACACCAATATGGTTTAGAAAAAAAGAGGAATGTTAAAGATGGTGACTCCTGCTGTGTTGATTACTACTGATACTGTGAGTTATTCGTAGAGGCTTCTAAAAATTCCTGTCTAGAAAAATGAGCAAGTTACGTGTTGCAAAAGCAACAAATATTGTTAAGGCAGAAGACTGTGAGATAGTTTACTGCATTGTTGCTACACACTGCTTTTTCAAATTTGTTTCTTAATACTTTTTCAGTGATTGACTTCAGTTAAATTACACTGTCTAAACTAGCTGATGAGTACACTTATAAAATCATAGCTATTTTAGGAATGAAAGATCCTTTACCCCGTCATTCAGCAGTGAAGTAGTATGCAGTGACGATTATGATTAGCAGAATATGTGCATTCTCACAAGGAAAAAATGTTACACTGGGGATGAAGTACAGTTTTAGCTTTGGGAATCTGTACAAAAATGTTTGCAATGTTGCATTGATATCTTTCACTTCCATGGTTTTTAACCCTCCAACTGTAAAATGTTACAAAGTTTCACCCAATTCGGCAAATAATTCCATAACTAAAATGGAGAAAATACAAGTAATTGTTTTAGGTGAGTGTTCTGCAAAAGTAAGTTCTGATGAGGAAATGCACAGTCAGTACAGTACATTTGTGGTAAAGAACTCTGAAGAATTGCTATGGATTAAAAATAATTAATGGATAAATTTAATTCTGCATTCTGCATGTCTCAATCTCTCACTGGCTTCCATTGACATAGAAGTTTGAGATGTACAAGGCATGTAAGTTTTGACAACTTATGGTGTTAAAAAAAAAAAAGGAAGCTAAGGGGTAAGTTATAAGAAGCAATCTTAAGAATTAACAAATTAATTTAAAGATTGTCAAAGGTAAAAGCAAGGAACTATCTTCCAAGTTGTACAGTTGTATGACTGTCTGTCACCTTCATTGCCGACAAAAAAAAGCATTACTATACTCTGATAGCAAAATAAGAATGCATAGAGGGTATCTTTGTAAGGTCATAGGGAAAGACAAAACATGAAGAGGAAGACATGGGAAGTACTAGTATGCTTCTATTATTACAGCATACCAAAGAATGATCAAAGGAAATGTGACCTTTTCTGAAGGTGACTGATGCATTCATTGCTGGCTTTACTCTGCCGATTTTTCTGATGTTTCATTTGCCATTCCATCCCCCAAAGACTTAATTTTTCAGAGAAAATAGAAGGGCTATTAGAAATCTTGTGTGGTTGTTTGTGGTGTGTGTTGTTGTTGTTTTTTTTGTTTGTTTTTTTTTTTTTTTTTTGCGGGGGGATTTATGTTAACATAAAACCCTGAGTACTAGAGTACTGGGGACAAAACCCCATTATTTCTCAGAAGCATTCTAACGTTATTTGGTGGGGCATTTTACGATCCTGTTAAACATTGCATTTCTGCTCTGTATTGCCTCTGCTTTGTCCAGTAAATGGTCTGGCTAAAATATTTTTCTTCTGCTTTCAAACTGCATATATGTGTTTGAAAAATGATTTTGCTGAAGTAAAATACAAACTGATCAATCATACAAACAAGACAAAACTCCCACAGAGCACATGGGGAAAAGAACAAAGATTATTTTTGTCTGTCTAGTTAGAATTTTGCATATGCTTGAATATATCTGACAGGTTGTTTGTGCCTTTTAGAAGATGAAAAAAAGATAAATAAATATATATATGGCGAGAGAGGAAGAAACAGGTTCTGATGAGTACAATAGCAGTGTTGATTTTCATACATTTGGGGTGCTGACACAATTCACAAGTGGCAAAGCAGACTAAGTTGTGTTATGTCGTTCCCTGCAAATGAAGATAAATGCCTTGTTCGTTATCACTCTGGGTTATATTCCTGAGAGAAGGATTTTAAAAATGGATTTTTAACTTTCTACTCCTTTTTTATTTATATATGTATTTAAAATATAAAGGAAGTATTTGAGGATGGCAGTTAGAAGCTGTAATGCTCAAAGCCTTGCTGGGCTCCAGCTGTGTAAGTCTCTGAAATACTATGACTATCCTGAAAAAGGGGGAAAAAAAAAAAAAAAAAAAGCTATTCCTTCTACAATATGTAGAGCTATAGGGATTGTAAAACTTCTGCAGAATGTGACTATAATGTGTTTATGGGAGCAAAAAACCAAAAAGATTTGTCCTTCTTTGCTGTAGTTAAGAACAGTAAGAAGACTGAAAATAAGTTTCAGTACCTGATTTACCATACGGAATTACACTGCTAGATTTCTTTTGTCTCCATTGAAATCGTATCTCCTTAACACGGCTTTAGTAGTGAACCTCCTTCATTATATTTGGTTTCTGTGTTCTCTTACAAACCTTTTATGAAAGTCATGTCTTTGAATGTGTACCCATTAAAAACAATGGCAAGTCTAAATTTTAAGCAAGCACAAAGAAATATTGAGTAGGTGTGCTAGGAACTAAAGCTTAACTAAAATATCATATGAATCTTCCTGAATAGCTATGAAAACCCATCCTGAATGCTTACCCAAATCTTGAAGCAACTGTATTAAAAAAAACAAAAACAAACAAAAAACCACATCAAAAACCCAAACAAAACAACTATCTAGATAAGGGTCTACTCTACCCTTCCACCACTGTCTGGATCTGCAAAACACTTCATTTTACACTGTGTTCTAAGCCCCAAAGTATATAAAGTTTAAAGAACAGAAGAATCTTGATGATGGAAAGTAGGAATAAGGTGAGAGAATTCTATGCGTTTCTATGCATTATTAAGATGTGTTGGAGGAGTGGACTGTATGAGCAAGGCTTCACTGTGGGAATGTATCCAGAGAGCTCAAAACCAAAAGGACTGCCTGGGTTGTCTCTGGAGAACGGAGAGCTGGTCCACTTAGTTTGCAGAAAATAAAAGATATGAAGTAGGAAGGAAGAGATGTCAGGTCCTGTTCTCAGATATAGAAGGATGGCTTGAAGAGAATTGGGTGGAAGCATGAAAGTGTTTTGTGGTGGAGGGTAGTTATGAGACGACTTGCATGAGCATTTGAACTACTGTTGGGTGTTAACTCCGAACCTCAAACCTTTTCACAAATGCCTAATAAAATGAGTTTTGTATTCAAAAAAGATTGCTCAGACTTGTTAATATTTGGTGATAGAAATCCATCTGTGTCTAAATTCATGTATGACACACTTTGTATAGTTTTGGGGAGTATATATATGGTAAGGCCAAGAAATTGCACATGGTTTTTCTCATTAGTGTATGTACTGAGTTTCTGCAGCTTGGGGAAAAAAAAAATATATGTTATCTTTTCTTGTCTGTATAAGACTCTAGGGATATAGCCTTCAAAACTTTCTGCTTCCCTGAGATTTATGTAGATCCTAACATCCAGCAAGGTCAGTAAGTGTCCCTGTGCCCCTCATTGTAACTGCAGAAGTTCTGCCTCTCCCTGCCCCGGGGGAGACTTGCAGCATCAAATGCTTCCTAGCTAGTATGTGTCTCTAGGGTGCTCTTCAAACAGAATTTTGCCAGTGGAGATGAAAAACCAGATACTGCTTGTGGAAGTATTCATTCTCCTCGGGCTTTAGGAGGCAATGTTTGGCAGCATACCTGCCCTGTGCCTGTGGCCAAACTCCTCCCAGCTGCAAATCTTCAGACCTGCAGAGAACCTTCTGCACAGTCCAGCTGCCTGAGCCACAGGGCAGCTACGTTCTATTCCTGTGCAGAGATGGAGAGATCCGGGTGCAGTGTCTTCTGGAGATCAGTATGATTTAAAACTAGCACATCTGTGGCAAATAAGTTGCTCTATATACAATAACCTTTCATTTTGTAGAGCTAGCTAAAACACAGTCAATTGAATGTGAAAGAAGCTAATTAAGAGACGGTAGACCAAAGTAGTCATTGCTGTAATTTCTTTGGCTTCAGTGAGCGTATTGCATGGATGAGTTTTATTGGAGTTCTTATTACTAATACAGAAAGTATGTGCAAAGTTAGGAGTTATGAACTCAAAGCTGTATTTCACCTGGGAATACAGTTTGGGATTTTCACAGAAGGCTTAAAAGAGTTAAACATTAAACTACTTTTTTTCTCTTGCATTTGGGCACTGAATCCTTTTGAACTTTTTAAAATATCCTATCTATTCAAGTGAGCCAGTCATTCAGCTTTTAAGAAGAGGGAGTTCCCAGAGTGCTAGGTAATATGCTGAGGAAGCTCTTGCATTAGTGTTTCTCTGAATGTAAGTAGTCTGAATTTTTAGCATACTTGCCAGTCAGAAAAGGATGGAAGAAGCTGCTTTGTGCAGCTGTTTCTATTCCTGCACTTTCCATTTAAGTGGTGCCGGAGAGTTCATACCTTATTCACACTGAGAAGGCAGAGTTGTTCCTTTCAGGTTAACTGGTTTGCCTCTCCTTTGGTTTTCCATCTAACTGAATTCATTTATAGTATTCCAGAAATATATTTTGTGGGTGCCTTGCAAAGAGAGTGTTAAACTCTGCACATGAGCTGTTTTTCTGTCCTGTGAGCCTGAATGACATGTTGGCTTCCCAGGCTTCTGGTCTAATTGAGAGGAGTCCATCAAGGTTGCTGAGGCGATGCATCCCTGCCATAGCCTTGACAAAAGATAAGACTCCCATAATGACATGTACCGGGACAGGTAGGATAGTCTTGGTGTTGACAGGTTTGGCTTAAGTCAGATCTACCAAGTTTAATTAGCATTTGGATCCACTTAGGTTTGGACATTGAAATCCTTGGAAACTTGGTGTCTAATTACCTCTTGGGGTTCTGGGGACTGAATGATTTACTTAAGGTCACAAATGGAGTAGAAACAGGAACTGAACAGAGAATTCTCAAATCCCAGTCCAGTGCCTTTACCATTAATCCTTGATTAATCTGGTATCTTGTGATCTAGGTTTCACTTCAGCCAGCTGCTTTCATCAAGTTTCATCTTACACTGGGACAGCTGGCCAGAGTTTAATGCATAAGTAAGTGTCATCTGCATACTTCTCTCATTTATACCCATGGCATTATGTGATACCCACTAGCAGCTCAACATAAATACAGATTATAAAATGGGAAAGAACAGTGTCTGTGGACCTCAGAAAGAAAAGAGAAAGTTCTTCTGATCAGAGATTTCAGAGTCTGAAAGACAGAATCAAACCTGCCTGAATTCAGTGCTGTTTAGTTAGATAACAGCAAATCTCGGAGCTGGGGAATTTAATCTCACACCAAACATCTGCATTTCAGTGGTATACATGTTATGGAGGGATCTAGGTGAATGAACTAAGATATTTGTCCATAGACCATCACTGCTGACCTGTGTGATTTCTGTGCCATTCCTCATTTTTTTTTGCTTGGTTAGGGAAGGCTTGGGATGATTTGCAAGGAAATAATTTTAAAGTGATATTATGAGTAAAGAGATGTAAAAAAAAAAAAAAAAAAAAAAAATCAAAAGTATCAAAAGAATGACTTTTAAATACTTAAAATCCTATGCTGATATTTGAAAAGAAAATGCTAAGCAATAAAGGCAATGAATTTCCATACCACATATTGCACAGGAAATTTCCACACACAACCTTTTATTTGTTTAATGGATTTTCTGTGAACATCTCCTGTTAAATGTTTGTAAAACTTCAGCCCAAGAAATTTAGCTATGGAAGGGAAAGCATTTATATTCATTAGATGAGAGCAGACTTTTTGCTCATGATTTGGGTGGAATTTAAAATGATTAATACAGCTTAAGGTAGTTAGGTGATAGGAATTTTCTAAAACATTTTATCTGAATCTAATAAGCCCTTTTGGGGATACAAGAGCTTATGATGCATATAAGGAAATTTAGAGCCAGTTTATTAAAAATACATTTCCACTTTAATGGTGTTCTTCCATTGTATCTTAAGATTGCCAGGTATTTTACCATCTACTGCAGCCAGTCTGTAGAGAGTAAAACCATATGAACCCCTTTATCTGAGAGACCCATCTCTTGATTGTAGGGACTGGAGTTGCAGCTGACAAAGGATGAAATGAATTCAGGAACATATTGTAGCCAAAGTTCAGAAAATCCTTCACAGAAACTTAAGATACCTTAAATAGAATTTGTCTAGTGAGGAGTTCTTTCTTAGGAAATGTTCTATAAAATTTACATGAAAAAAAAAAGCATTCCAGTTAAATTGTCTCAAAATTAAGCATTTTATGTGTCTTTGTGATAAGATAACTGTAAGAATGCTGTGAAGGTAGCTGTTTAGTCAAATTTTCTAAAGGGGGGAAATTCAGAGTTCAGATTTGCCTAAAATTAAATCAAGGATTCTTCCAAGTTTCATCTGACTTTGTAGTGGTAGAAATATCAGTGTGGATGACTGTAATAAATCCTTTTCTGTGTTTATAATGGAAATTAAAGTGGTACACTTTCTTCTTTAGATCATTGGTAAATCAGCCTTTGCAAAGTCACTATCACAGCACTCAAAGCCAAGCTCACTCTTGGATGGAAAATTAGTATAGTAGTGTCTCAATTATTCTGGGGCAGATTATCCAGCTGATAGATGGGAAATAGGCTGCAGGTACTGAGACGCTCAGTCCTGCTCTGAATGAGTCAGTTTGGCGCTGCTGTGTGCAGTGATGATACCAGCTTGGATGCTAGCTCAGGGAGGTCTGATTCAGCTTTGCTCCTGACCTCTCTTTTCACCATTTTATTCCTACTGTGTCATTCTGCAGCCTAATTTCCAAGAGAAGAGTGACTATATGCAGTAAAGTGTCAAGTTAAGAATTCATTAATCCAAAGTTTGTTGAATATTTTTCAATGTCATGTTTACTGTGCATTTCTGACCTGCCAGGTGTCATTTGACTGAATTTCTTTGAAGAATAGTTTTTTCTGAGTTAGAGAAGCTGAAATTTTAAAATTAGAAGACAAAAAGCAAGAATATGATGAATAACTTTTCCACAGAAGTGGAATGAATCAGTCTCAAGTTTAGTGTACTAGGTCTACATATATAGTAGAAACTCTTTCCTGGGATAACATTACAATGGAGTTGCTGCACTTTATGCTGGTCTGTAAGATTTATATTACAAGTATGCTAGGGAACTTTTCTCATAATAAGTGATTTTTCAGGGATTTAACCAGTTCTTATCCAGGACCATTGCAGCTATGCTGGCAGAAATCTGTAGCCTTGACACAGCCTGAAACTATACTCACCTCTTCTTCCAGCCAGTCTCTTTCTCCTCACAAGGACTCACTTTAATGTGGCTATAAATTTTTTGAAGGAACATTCTGAGCTGAATGCCACAGAAAATAAACCTCTGTGATATAACGCAGTGATGCTTTGTTTCCCAAGGAATGTGCTTTAGATCAAAGACTAGAATAATTTGTTCTTTTTTAATATGTGCTCTATGGTCAAGACAGGAAACCAAGACTGGTATTTTGAGCTTTTAAATTTAACTTCCAGTTACATTAGGAGAGAACAGGAAGGAATTTGCAAGGTGGCATGATCCTATTTTTGACCTTCCTTATTTCAGACCTCAGTGTCGTGGTGAAGCAGTAATGTGCCTGATCATCTTGCTTTTTGAGATGGTATTTAGCGATGCTCACCGTGCTGTATTGGCTACCCAGGTTGTTATGGCTATGATGTACAGCTGGCAGTACAGTGTGTATACAGAGTCAGCTGTGGAGGCAGATGTTGGGATGTGACAGAAGTCTCAAATTCTTCTGGACCTGTCACAACAAGGATGGATGTTTATAGACAGGATACACAGAAAAATTAAAGTTGGTTGTGTTTTTTTTTTTTTTTTTTGAGGGGGGGGCAGGGTAAGGGCAACAGGCTCTGAATACGTATTCAGGGAAGCGCTCCTCTCTACTTATTCAGTCAAAATACAGAAATAACAATTTTCAGGTAATCCCTTTTTAGTTGCTTTTTGTTTGGTTTTCAGTGGCCTGCTTTAGGCATAGTACATGTTTAATAGATAACCCCATGCAGAGCAGAATTCTTCTACAGTTTAAAATCAAGGGCAGGGGGGCGTGTGTTCATTTCCAAGGATTAATTGAAAGGCCATCCACTCTTTGGGTGGAGAGATTTCTACCCACTTTTCTGCTGTCAAACTGTGTGATTCTAAATGTCTCCTTGAAATACACACTGAGTATTTCTTCGTAGGTGCAGATGCTTTTAAAAACTGCCTTAAAATAAGTGCAGAATGAAGAAATTGTCTGCCACCAGATGAGTGAGACTTGGCTGGGCTTCTCTCTTCCTTTCATCTACATATGCACACCTCTACAGTCATTATAAAAATATCATTTCTATAACCTGCAAGGATCTACTGCTACTCACAAAAATGCCTTGCTACTGTGGGGCGGTTGTGAATCTTTACAGCCATGTAGGGTGTGCTGTGTGTAGTTCTGTTTCTGGTGGGGATATCTGTGCAGGCAGGCTGAAGGGTAAAGACTGAACCAAAATTAATCTACATTAATCTCCTGTCGTGACGGACAGAAAGGTGTTGTTGCAAAAAGTGTTGACATGGAGGCAGAGGAAAGGTTTGCTCATCCTCGAGTATGTGAGGTAATGAACTATGCTCAGGAGCCGGCAAAGTCTGCCTTTAGGTAGGGGATACAATCTATAGCAATTATATAGCTCAATAGCAAATTGCAGAAAATATTCCAAAAGAGGTTTGATTTACGAACCCTGATCCTTGCCTTATGAACTTACAGGAAATGGATTACGCTGGCTTGAAGGGTGGTGAATCCATAGAAGTAGAAACAATATGCACCATACCAGATCCATATTCACAACTCCAAATGCTCCTTTTCTTTGCATTCCAGCATCCCAGATGGCAGTTCTCTATAACACAGTTTAAAATTTTCAGCATGCTTACTGAACTGGTTTATGTTGTATTGTCTTCCGTTCACCATCTCCTCCTCACTTAAGACCCCTTCATTTAATGAGTATCTACAGGGTCACAATGGAGAATGAGCTGACAGGATGAATGACAGTATACATGTACAGGGTGAGAGGCTCAAATTCAGTTTGCAACCTTGTTGGCATACAGTCCGTAGCGTCTCTAATAAAAAGTCATTATAGCTCTCCAGGTTTTTCAATTATTCTTTTAATTTCTTTGCTCTGTTTATTACTTTATCACAGCATGGGATGTTACTCTGATTATCTTTATTGCAGCATTTTTAATAACGAAAACCAATGCCTTAAATTCTGTTCTGTAGAAAAGTTAAAATAGCTAAAGGAAGGAAAAGTGTACCCATCATGGACTTTGATAGTCCTAGTCATCTTTATTCAAATAGAACAAGCAGGGGGTGAGTTCAGGTGATCTAAGACCTATGAGTCTGCGACTGTTTTTTCTCCAATAAAATAGTTGTATTTTTTTAGTCTTAAAGAAATCATTAGGGATTTCATCAAATCTAATGAAAAGGTGTTTATTTTAACTGAGTAATGCTTGAGTTAGTATGAAACAACTAAATCCTAACTACTGCAATTTACTTTCAGGTGTACTTGACGCTTAGGTTAATAGCATCTTGCATTGTTTCTTGGAAAGTCAGCAATGGGTACAACCTTTTTCACTTAAATATCTTGAGGTTCATTTCTCACAAGTAAGAGTTTGTAGTCCTAGTGTTCTGGCTGTGTTCCAATCCAGCTAATTATATTCTTCCAAAAATTTCTCTCAAAGTTCCAATTAATTATCTTCTTCACTTCCTCTTCTGAAGTACTGTCATGTCATGTTGTTTCTATGAAATGCTTGATAGTGTCTTGCATCTGAATTGGCTGTATTTTGCTTATGAATGAAGCATTGCTGTAGATAAAGGGTCGTATCCACCACTAGCATGTGTCAGTGTGATGCGCTGATTATAGGGAAGGTATTTTAAATATAGCAATAGTGAAACTGAGTCTAAATATTCATGCTTAGAATATAAAATGAGGTGCGAGTTTTCCCTCTTTTCACCAGATTATTTATATTAATCTACACTCTGAAAACTGCGTTCTTATACCTTACTCACTGTGACTAGTACCTTTCTTCACTAATAATAAAGGAAAGCAGTCAAAATCCTTCTGTAATAAGGTAATTGATACCAGCATATTTATTGCTTACACAGTTAAAAATGGATTTTTGATACACCACTAAAATGCATACCTGCAAATCAGCTATACTGCTGTTGCCAAGATTTCCTATTCCTCTCAGCTGCTGTTGAAATAGAGGGGTTACGAACTTTTAAAAAGTCAGTAATGAGAAGTGTGTTTTTATTCTTCCTTTAGAAAGATGGTTAAAATACTTCTGATTTCAAAATTAAGTTCAGATGTTTCATAAATTAACTTTTTAAAAATCCTTCAAAATAGGGCTTTGTAGAAAATATTAGGTAGATTTTAAGGAATATTACAAAATATATGCCCATAGCTACTTCCCAAGGATTACAAAGTATAAGTGATGGACAAGATCAAAATACCTGTATGTTGGAAACTCTATGTAGCTTTAAGAAATTATTTCACAGAATCAATATTGTATTGTGTTGAAAATGTACTGGAAAGTGAGTCACCATCTTGAATTTCAAACGTAAGAACAATAAATTATAGAATCAGAATATAGTGTTAGATGTTTCTTTTTTTCTACAAACCACAACCCAAGAGGTGCACATCATTTCAAGGTGTTGATATACTAAGTAGATATAATTTCTTATTGTATCTGACTTACATTAGCACATTACTTTGTGATATGAGTATATGTTTAGTTGAAAGAATGAGTGGAGAAGAGAGGTTGTTGGTGGGAGCTACTCTTTTCTGCTGTTTTTCACCTGCATATTGATAAGCTGGCTTTGAGGTATCTTTCCTGTTTGTTTGCAATTGCAAATTCTTACTAAATTGTTAAATTGCAGGAGAACATCTTGTCTGCATTTTATAAATTCACAGCCACTCTACTTAAATACAGTTCTCACCCACACAGAGTTTCATTTGCACAAAAGTCATAGCAGCAGAATATCAGCAGTTCCCACGGAAATGACAGCCCAAGCCTTTAGTTCATAATATTGAAAAATTTCCCTAACTTGCAATGTTTCCTGAGGGAATGTCAGAGCTGGCATACATTTCTGCTGCTTTTTTCTAATTTTTAACCTCTTATTACAAATGAAAGCTTGTAGGGCTTTTTAACAGGTGGTTTTTGCCTGGGAGTACATGACAGAGGTAGAAAGCCAGAGAACTGTGATAAAAATTAAACTCAGCAAATCTAACCAGTCCTAGTGAGAATGCGGCAGGGAATAACAAATCCTCAGTGAAAAGAGCTAAAGATTGCTTAATTAAAAAGGGTTGCAGAATTAGATTTAACTTTAAACTTGAAATTTAAATGAATTTCTTTGGTGAGGAAACTGTGATGACTTCTTGAATGTCATCCTAGATTTTTTTTTTTTTTTTTTTCCGGGGCTGGTATGAAATGTCATTGTATTTTGCCATTTAAATCAAAGAAGTAGTTGCTTATTTCACAAAGAAGGTTTAAAAATCTTGGGGAATAGGCTTTTACCCCCATATTTTGAAATGGTCTCAAAAAGAAATATTAATTGGTGATTAGAGACTGTAACCTAGGATGAAAATACATAACAGATAATGAATTAACATCTTTGTGGGTTGCGAGTACTCTGTTGCTGCACTGATTTGAGCTGGCAATATTTAACATAATTGGTTTTCAAAACCTGATGTAACAGCAAATTTCACAGAAGGTCTTGGAGGCCCTTGAAATCAATGACCGAAGTTTTATAAAAAACAGTCAAAACCAATGGAAGTACTGTTAGGGAAGCAGACAGATATAAACTCTACCCTTGAAAAAAGGTTTGGTGCAAGTATCTGAAAATAAATTTGGTGTCTCTTGTCCAAGGGGTTGCATTTATGATTTGTTGTCCCCTTTGCAACTTGGGAACTGTAGATTCCCTTGCAAATCATAATTCTACCACTTTTTAGCCTATCTGGTAGAGTTTTGAAATGGATCAAATTGCATTAATTGAATTTTCATGAATAACCCAATGGCTTCGTGGTTAATCCTCAGAAGATATATTGTGGGTACAAGGTAAGCAGGATTAAGTCAGCTTTTAATATCTTGTCACTGTCACCTGAACATCCTTGACAATTGTCACCTGTGCAAATTTTTATGAACATAAATCTCTACTTTGTTTTCATCAAAGACTGACAAAAAGTTTTAAGGCGTTGGACTTAATGGTTTCAGAGGTCCTTGGCATAGATCTTCCAGCAAAGGGCCCTGAGGCACTTTTATCTGAAAATGCAAAAGTGGTGCTGACTGGGAATGTGGCAAGGCCAAGGTGCCTTAGGGAAATGATGGTTCAGTGCTTCAGCAGGACAGCTTCCCTTGGATGATGCCAATTAAGCTGTAGCTGTCATTTAAAGTTGCTGTCTTCTGGATTGCACCTCCTGTGCACAAACAGGAATCAATCAGTCTCTTGCTCTGCATTATAAATAAAAAGGAAGGTTTGGTTTTGTAAATGTACAAAAAAAAATTTCCCCAAAACAACACGTACACCAAGTGTTGCTCATTTCCAATAGTGGCAATTATTTCTTGGGCTGTTTCAGGAAGTATTTAAGTCGGTCATCTCAGCAGTTTTATGTACTGGATGAATTAAACTAAAGCCACCACTTTAAAACCTTTATAAGGCTGTGAATTATTTTTAAATTAAGGCAGTATCATATCAATAAACAAGTATGTAAACAGCCATAGTGTCATCATGTTTATTGTTTCATAATAGGTTTATACAAATTATGAATACCAGAGTTTCATTAATGGAACTTTTAATTATCCACTATAGTGAAGTGATGTAAAATATCTAACAGCTCTGCTAATTAATATGGGGATTCAGTGGTTGTTAATTAAGGGCAAATGGGACAGGGCTAACACAATCCACTTTTGACTATGATGAATAAAAAGTCAAACCAATAGCTTATTTCCAAATTAACATGATTGATAAAAAGTCAACTCAGAGCACAAGTCATTCATCCTAAGGGAGCTGCAATTTTAATGTTTAGACGATACAAAAAAAGAACATGTCTGTAGGCCTTGAAATAAAAGTAAAAGCTGCAAAAAGCTTCAAAGGACTAAAATACAGATTTGTAAACTTGCTTTTAAATATGTAACTTTGTGCACAGTGAGTCTTTTCAGATCACTTTCATTTCTCACAGATTTAAATAAAGCTGACATATGAATGAATAGCAATCTGTAACATATTCCAGGAAAATTATCCATTATTTGAATTTCTTTTCTATTTATCAGATATTCTGAACAGTACTTTGCATACTTTAAAAAAAAAAAAAAGGCGGGGGGGAGAAGCAGCTTGCCAGCAACAGGTTTATCAGCCTGTCTCTCTGTGATCATAGCAGTCTAGCCTCTTCTGATCGCTGTCTGTTCATTACTTGCTTTCCTGCACGTGGCTAAACATTTGAAACTTGTGTTTAAAATCTTCAGAAAGTTAAATCTGGGTACGTATATCCAGAAAAAGCCTCCAAGGTAGAATCCAGAGTGTTTGGTGATGTGCTTTTGTGACATAGACAGTATATGAGCATGCTGAGGCAATTCAGCGAAGGGTATGAAATAGCATGCATGCTGTTCAGGGAGCCTCTAGTCAGAGATTCACAGACAGTTGTCTGGGATCAGTAGAAATTCTGAGCAGAGCTGTGGGACTTCAAGCTTTTTCTCCCTACCTGTCCTTTTTGCCACCTTGCCCAGGACAACGGGGAGCCAGTCCCACCTCCTCAGCTTCCACACTTTGTAGCCATCTCTGGGTATCTCGTGCCTCCTATTCTCCTCTGAGCTGACTCCTTTAAAAAGCTGCTTTCTTTTTATATGTCTTAACTTAGTTATATTTGTGTGGGTTGTATCGAGAGTTTTCCTGTAGTATGTAAGGTCTCAAGTCTGATTTGCCCTTTGCTTAAGGAGGTTAAAACTTGAATTTCTCACGTTGAAAATGTTAATACCAAGGTAAAGGCTACTTTGTTTTGGGATTGCTTGTAGTTGTCCTTGTTACAGAAGTGGTGCGTAATAGGAGCAGTGAGTGCCTAGGACAAGTCAGATGTCTAAATGTGGTTTCGTGAGCAAATATTTAAGGCAGGTTTCAGCCTATTAGGGGGACAAAAAGTACAAAAGCATTGAAGGTTATAATTGAAACAGGCAGAAAAACAAACTACAGAAAACCAGGAAAACATTTTATCTTTATGAGAAACATAGAGGTGTATGTATGCTCTTTGACGTAGAGCAAGCATAATTTGCATAGTTGAATATGAATTTAAGAACTTGGGATTGGAAGGAAACTCCTGAAACATATTGCCTGGTCCTCTTCTATCATAGGCAATTATTTTGCATAACCTTTTCACAATCTATCACATTCCAGAATAAAAGTAGGCATTTTTTACCTTGGGATGCTGTTTTTGTGCTTTGATTCTCTGATGGTTAGAAGCCTTCTAATCTCTAGGCTAAATTTCTTCATGACCAGTTTATTTTGATTTTGTTCATGGCCATTTGTTTCTGGTCCAGCACTGCCTTTTAGTTTGATTTTTCTCCCTTGAATAAACATCTTTATCTGCAGGCTTTTTTTGACTTTTCTAAACAAAGTAATTAATACAGGTTCCTTTTAGCTGATAGTATGTCCCTTCCTAATTATTGTAATATACTTCTCCGCATCTTTTCCAGTTCACTCTTGTACACAGGAATCCAGACAGGGCTTTGTCAGTGTTTTATGCAGTCCTATAAGTGTTTTCTTAATCTCCTCTGGGAATGTACTGATTGATGTATCCTACCTGTGATCATATTTGCTATTTTTGGAAGTTTATCTGTATTGCCCTATATGTCTTTTCCTTCCCTTATCAGTTTGCTGTACTTCTGGCTTATAGTATAATTTCTTATTAGTCTCTAGCTGTATAGCCTTCACTGCATTGAATTTCATCCTACTTCCATTACTTTACTCCTTGAGGTGTTCTCATTCTTTATATATAATAACCCAATCTTCTTGCGCATTGACACTGTCTCTTTTTTGTTCATTAGGAAATTCCATTGTATTTTCACCTTTTTTTAAGTAAATATCATTATGAAATCTTGATTGTTCTAGTAACTTTCATTTTGGTAATGGTACAGCAGATTTTTTTTTTTCTTTATTGTTTGATAAAATGTAACTGTGGGGAGTGGGCTTCCCCATGCTTTGTATTTCAATAATATCATAATAAGTGTACATTTCTTAAGTCAATATTTGCTATGGTATTGTGAAAAGATATTGTTAATGATCCGGGCCAGGAAGGATGTCATGAGCAGTTTGGTTTTTTAAAATGTTTAGCTTTTATTATTGCCAATACATAACAGTACATATATGAAAAGCTATATTAGCAATAACATTTTCTTTAATTAATTTTTCCATGAATGAATTCCTATTAGAAATTCATTCTTACTACATTGTATTATGTTGTGATGCACTTTGGTGAAATTAACTCGAAGAGCTGCTCTTTGCAATTTTAATATTCCACTGGGTTTTCCATTCTAGAAAACTCATTATTATACATGTACAAAGCTGAAAAGAAACAAGAGAGAGGCATATTGTGTGAATAACAGTCAGGGAAAAGAGACAGCTGGCATGATAATTTTCTAATAAAGCTTAGAAAAGGCTGCTGTGTCTTGAAAAAATGAAAGAGTTTTAATTTGAGTATTCCTTTTGTTTGGATTTGCTTTGTACTAAAAAGTTCTGAATCCTATTCACACCTTTTATGAATATTAACTGAAAAACAAATATATCTTGTCAAGTCCTTCTACTTGGTAGGTGCAAAAGAATCAGTGGTGTGTATCCAGAGGGGGATGGTATTTCTTGTTCTTCTTATCCATTCTTATTCGCCTCCAACCAGACTGTACAGTTTGGATCTTGATAAATAGAGATCTTCTGAATCATGGACAACTTATTAACACATGGAGCCTTTAACTAGCTGTGTGCCAAACTGCAGCCTCTAATAAAGGTTTGTAAATTTCTTAATTCCTGTCACATTTAAGATCATGACCTTTGGAGACTGTGCCTAAAAGCCCACTATCAGGAGGCTGTGGCGCTGGTCTTTGTTTTAGGAAGATACTAGACAGCAGTCATGGGAATTAAACGTTTTGCCTGTGACCTTCGAAGTCACACAAATCTTGTTATTTGTGAGTAACGCTTTAATTTTTTTTTTCCAGATATATGGCACTTTTAAGACTAGATGTTACCTTCTCGGAGGCTTCAAACCAGATGTTTTAAAAAATTTAGAAGTATTTACATTTAATTACAAAACTCAAACACGCAGCTTAGAGAGGCGAATTAAGGTGAAATTTTAAATTAATATGAGGGAGAAAAGTTAATCCATTAAAGTGAAATTTGAGACACTAAATTCTGTGCTCAGTGCTACCTTTCAGCAGTGGATTGCCAAGACATTAGGTAGCATTCACTAAACTGCATTTCTGTCTGGTCTTGCATTTTTTAAGGCTTTTAGAAATGTAATGAATGCAGTTTTGAACACATTTTTATAACACTGTTTTTAAAAATGTATTAGTCCAATAAAATATTTTTTTTTCTGTTATTCCTTAGCTTGATATATTGCTCTGATGTGTTGCCCTGGTATTAAGGTTGTCCTAACTCTTCTCTATTTTCATCCATTCATCCTTTTTATACAATATAATGTTATTGACATTAATGACGTTACTGCTAATTTATGCCACAGTGAGAGAGAAAGGAATCAGGCTCGTTATATCTGGTATCACAGTTCATGAGAGAATCAGTTAATTGCATTCCATTAGTAATTAACGTAGAGGAATATGAAATACTAATGTTTTGTAAACCACACATTTAATAGCCCTTATTTGCAGTAACCATAGGCCTGTAGGTGACAGAGAAACAAAGGTCTCCACCTATAGATGGGACTTTTGCTGCTGTTAAATGAAAAACACACTGTCAGAATTTTTGAAAACCACTGTACAGAGTCACGGAGTAGATATTTATCTGACATTTAGTTTAATGATTCAAATGAATTATTAATGGTTCCTTTTTTTCTCTTTCATTAAAACATAGGTAGATTGGGGTTCGTTAATATTTTATTTTATTTTGGTTCTTTTTGTCAGGTTTTTTTTTTCAATACTTGAAACATTTTAACTCATTTTTCTGTTCAACTTCGTCACATGAGCTGTATGTATCACAGCGGGTTGCTGTCACCAGGTTCAGGTTCCCAGAACCCTACGTAGACCCAGGGTTGTTTCAGCAGATTCAGTGCTACAGGTGAGAGGATATAGCAAGAGGGTCAATTATAACTACACGCCTGCTCCACTGGAGGCAGAGATTGAGTGACCCAGCAGGAAGAAATCCTAATGATAAAGTCAAGAGAGTTCAAGTTAAGAAATCTTTCAATTTAAATCAAACAGTATGGGCTCTGTTCTGCTAGGAGTGGGTTGGAAGCTCCCTGCTTAGAGCTGGAGCCAGAAAACACAGGTTCACAAGGTAAACAAACACTGTTGTTATTTTTATTACTCCACTGTCTGTAGGACTAACACATACAATTTCCCCATATAGACAAAGAACTTTACATTTAAAAATGCCATTCACATATCTTTTAAATTTGTTTAGCCACATCTATTCCTTCATTTCTTTCTGTCTACCGGCACAAAGATTTTAACTGGGCTGTGATGATACCGGGTTTTATGGCATTGTGGAAGACATGAGTTTCATTTGCAAGAACGTACGGCGTTTGAACACAAGTCTGCTAATGGGGTGGTTCTGCTGTTTAGAAAGCCATGTCTGGGAGACTGTATTTGAGAGAATTTTCTTTTTTGCATACTCATTGTTTCTGTAAACTTCATTTGAGAACATACTTTGTGGCTGTTTTTTGAATATGTATGCTTCCAAGCTTCCCATTCATTTGATGTTGAGATGTCTCTGTCAGCCCTAGAGCCATTCCCATATCCATTTATTTCTCAGTCTTTCATTCTTAGCAGTTTCTTTGCTGCTGCATAAAACAAATCCCCAGACATTTAGTGTACATTGGAAACTGATTCACTCCTTAATAGATGATACAGTTTTAAGATGCAGTGTATACAGCGTATCTGTGAAATGGAAAGTGTTTTGCAAAATCAGTGAGCAATTAAATTTCAGTTTTTTCCTAGTGGTGACTATGTAGAGGTCCTCTGAATCTCAGAATGCATTAAAAAAACATCAGCAGCCTGTAGAAGGATCCAGTCCACTCAATCAAGATGAAACAAATTAACCCCTTAGTCCTAGTTTCATTTCCAGGAGTGTGTATTTGAGTAAAATACCATGTAACTGACATTACCTCTGTCTCATCTCCCATTGATAAATCTAATGAACCACCTTACATGGGGAGGTTGAAAACACAGTGGGTATCAAATTGTCTGCTGTGATATCTAGTTCTGGAATCAGTTTGGTTATTACAACCATTTTCATGAGCTTACAGTGGGGAAGGGTCATGGCTATGACATGTTGGAAATGTGGGGGACTTCTAGCTTCGCTGTTATGTTTCCCAGATGAGAATTTCCTCTTTATGTAAAACAAGTTTAAGCTTTTCTTCCCCAGTGTCCTCCTTCAATGACAATGGATGAGCCTGGGCTGAGAATGAAGACATGGCTGGATATTGAGTTGTGCTTGACACTTTACAGAAAGCACTTGTAGCTCAAGAAATAGTGTCCCCAATGTATTTTCTCCCCACTTCATGGCTTCACTATTTATTGCTACCCTAAAATCAGGGCGTGAAATGTGTATTTAAACAGTGCTCCTTTTTTTTTTTTCTCCCCAACTAATTTTAGTCTTTGACTTTGAATGACAGTTTACTTGTAAATTAAGAATAAGTGTGAATAAGAAAGAATGGATAGCCCAGGTGATAGGTAACAGATACACAGTCTTTCATTTGTAGCTTGCCAGTTCAAATTTGGCTCAGGTCTGTATTGACAGAAATTCATTATCATCTGATGGTTGTTTGGGAGTCTGTGTGAAAGGAACTGATGGTATTCACATTCAAAAAAAACAACAACAAAAAACAAAACCTGTCACAATTACATTCTTTTTGGCAGCCTCTGTGAGCATGAGGATGAACTTCCCTCTGACATCTTAAAGCAGTCTTTCCAGATTAGGCTTCAGGCAAATTGGCAGGACGATGTGGAAATTTGCAGATACCGTCCAAGTTTTATCTATCCTTTGCCTAATCAAAGGACCTTAAGCCTGTAAATGATGAGAAACAGAAGTGGCTTCTATGTGGCCTCTATCTTTTGCTCTTTCAGGTGCCCAACATGCAATTGCTGCCCTCTAATTACCAGAGAATACCAAGCATCCACAGCAGCTGAAAACAGATAATTTGGATGAGCCACTCTAGCTTTAAAAATATTCATCTGAGAGATTTGCCCTTGGGCAAATGTAAGTCTGCCAGACAGACAGAAATATAATGGAGGCATTTTTGTCCCTTAGCCTCGTCTGCAGTTTGGTAAAATTAACTGCCAAATGCCAACAAACTGCCAAAATCTTGTAGCAAAGGTAGAGACCAAATCTCTCAGCAAAGCATTTTCCCGAGTGTGGTGATATTTAACTTAATTGGGAAAGTGCAGTATGTCAATATGAACTTTTCCCACCCCCCTATTCTGTCTCTTTCTGAGGCAGTCATACCATTTCATTTTAGCAATACAGAAACCTTCAACCACTAAAGGATGTGCCAGCCAAAAACCATCACTGCCAACAATTATATGCTAGATGTGTGTGGGCAATAACATATGCACTTAAAAGGACTGAAAAAGAAGGTATGCATGGTTCTTAGCATTTTATCTTGTCTTGAGTTTCAGTGTCTCCCTAAAATTAGAATTAATTTCAAACAGCACAAAATCTCTGGGAACAGAACATGTAGGAGCCCTGTGATGAGCCAGGAGATTTTCAGACCACAATTTTCTTACTTTTACAAGGGAATGCATAAGCAGAGCTGTCTTCATTACTCCTTTAAATAATTAATGCTTTCAGTATATTTCAGGCATTGATTATCTGACTAGTTGTTAATGGACAAAGCTACAGTGCCTTATGGTATTTTTCTTTTTTTTGTACTCAAAGTCTCTAATAACCTGAGCATATGTTGATACACACGTAGGTACAAGAAGTAGGATTTTAGTGGTGACTGGAGTGTGACATGACTCATCTCCAACATATAAAAAATAGACAAGATGTATTATAAAGGCAGATTTAATGCAAAAAAAAAAAAGGGAGAAACAGTGTACAGGATACTTTTACACTTGTATAGGAATGAAAGTGAGGAGATTCAAAGGGTTATTATCTTTGATCTACTGAGGCGTTTTCTATTGTATTTCTAAGAATATATTTTACTTGCAGTCCAGCATTGACTGGATTCACTAATGTCTGTTGGAAGTCAAATTCAGGCCAATTTATATTTTGGCATTTCAAGATCTAGTTAAAATATATTTCTACTCTTCAGTAGCTCCCACCTCATCTTGCTTAGGTTATTAGATGGAGTCGCCCTTTAAACTAGTACTGAGGCCAGAATAGGAGGAATGAAATATCAGGCTCAATTTGTATCTTATACAAATAAACAAAATCTATTTGTTCTTATTCTGTACACCTATACACTTTATAGTTTGGCTTTTGTGCATCAGATGGCTGTCTCATTCTTTGGAACTATTATATACTATACTCATTGAAGGAGGTAGATTATTGGCTTGGAATTACTCAAACAAAGAATGTATATTTGTTCATATCTGCCTTGTCTTTCTGGTCTGAGTACTGAAAAAGTCATTCTCCAGGCTGAACTGGGGTATACTATGTATTCATTAAAAACAAAAGATACTCTGTGGAGTACTGTGTACATTTTTTACCATCTATTTTCATAAAAGGTGACTAACCTTGGCACAGGTGCAGAGAAGGTCAGGGAAGAAAAGAACAGTCATACCAGAAGAGCTTTCTTTGTTCCAGTAAAGTGGCAGGGTAAAATTTACCCTACAAATATATTGTAGGATTGATGTCCAAGAGGGAAAGTTGGCATTAAACTAAAAACAAGTGGCTAACACTGTCAATGAATTAATTTAGATTGGAAATTAGATTTCTGAATACTGGAGGAGAGAGGTTTTGAAACAGCCTTCCAATAACAAGGGAAATAATTCTACCTCATTTTTTGTTTGAGACAATTATGAAATGGCATAGATAATGTGATACTTTTAATCATTGAAAACTATACTTAATGAGTGAGGAAGATGTTTCTAGTCAGAAGGCCTATAGGCCCAGAATGGGAGAACAGCAACTGAATTCTGACTCATATCTTCTGGCTGAACAGCTCAATCCAACAGGTTATTTTTTTTCTTGTATGGGTCTTACTTCTAATTCTGTTGTGTGAATCTTAGGAAAAATGTTTAAGACCTTGTCACAAGACAGGTTTCCGACAGCCTCAGTTGTTCTGTGGGACAGCGTTTGCTATCTTGTTCTGGCTGTGACTGTGCTCGGGTTCCCCAGCTGCAGACCTCGCAGGTCCTTGGGAGCAGGTTTCCATCAGGAGCATTACAGGTGCTGAGACCTGAGCATCCGCAGTGCTGGAGTAGCTATTGGCCACTTACTTGTTGTTGAGTGCTACGTGTAAACATGGCCATTCTGCCTGTGTCTTGCCTTCTCCCTCTGCTATCATAATCAAGCAATAGTGTGTTATTTTTGCAGAACATCTATTTGCTTGGGTTTAGCTCTGGTTTTAATGCCAGAATCATTTTTAGCTACATGCATAGCAAAGAATCCAAATTAATAATCAATTAATAATCAGCATTCAAATGCTATGCAATTATCTATCATGTTTAAAGGTTTAGCATGTGGTGTAGATGTTTTTACATTTAAAATGTGATTATTTTTTCTTAGTGTTTTTAGTGCTTCCCCCAATTTTTTGTACAAAACTGAAATTTTACTCGTTACATTTGCTTTTATTCTACAGTTGTGCCATATGTTTGCAAAAGTAAAGTCTACCTTTGGAGCTCAGAAATATGGCAGAGATTAATAGACTTCATATACGGCTTACTATTGCAGCTGTAAATTAAAACCAAATTATATTCAGATTGCGTCTAATATATTACTGTTTGAAAGAAACATTTTCCAAAAATTTTACAAATGATGCAGTTTGTTCCGTTATTAGTAAAACTGCAGCTACAAATACATTCCTTGAGCATTTGACTTTTAAAACTAGTGTATTAAGTAGTATCATTCATGAGTAACACTGAGCATCAGCCATATAACTAAGTGTTATTGATAAATATCTAACCCTGTAAATAAAATGTGCCTGCTGTTCTACTCTGCTGGCTTTGATTGGAGGCACAGCATTTCCCCCAAAGACTGCATACTTGATTTTACACTTCTGGATCAGATGATTCAGTCACAAGCTCACTAGTATTCCTCTGTGGCAAGCAAACAATAAATGTTTGAAAGTAGCACTAGTAAAGTGGCAAAACTGTATAAATTTCATCATGGTATTCATCAGAAAACTAATGTTCACATGTGTCTCACTTTATGCAAAAGTTATTTTTTAATGATGGAGTCTAATCAGTATGTTAGTGATCTTTTTATCACCTAGATCTTTATTATCAGGGTTGCATATGATGTTTAATCAGAAGATATAGTTCTTGTTTGCTCCTAACTTTACCTGAAAGGCATAGGACAGTCGCCATTTTGTACTTACAAGTGATCAAACTTTGCAGTTCTTACATGAATAATCCTAACGAAATCAGAGACCACTGAGCAGGAGCAAGAACATCCATCTACTCAAATGTGATTTGATGTAGGATATACTGAATTTTGGTTGTTGACAACTGCAGTAAGTTTTCCCACTCCATGTGACTGTATTTATGCAGGAACTAGTTTAAAAATTATTTGAGCAAAACTTGAAACCATTAATGAATTTTTTTTTTTTTGAGGGAAGATTTAGTTTTTGGGCCCTCACTCATTAACACAAGCCCTTCTGCTAGTACTGATAGTATGGAAACCTCTCAGCTTTCTTGTCCCTGAAACATGACGCTCTATCTGCTGAGTGTTGCAAGGTTTGCCTGTGTACAAAGCCCGGCGAGAGGAGAGGGCCAGTGATGTTTGTTTGCAGGTGAGGCATGGGCTGGTTACTGGGTCTGTTGCCCTCATGGGACCTTGCTGAGGTGATACATCCCCAGCTGCAAATGGAGAACCCTGGGCCTCCCCCTGGCTCTGTGACTTTGTCTTTGCTGTCAAAGATAAGCAGCCGCTTTGGTGCTAGCGCAGATGACTGAAGAATCAGCTTAGCTGTCTGTGATTCATGTATTTGATTATATATTCTAGTTTGCTAAAATCCTGTCATTCTTGTATTTGAATATAGTTAGCTAGAAGTATTGAATTAATTTTGTCTTGTTTTGTACCAACCACAAGGTCATGGACAGCAAGATGTTAGCTAAGTTGATTTGTCCCAGTCGTGGCCAAATGTTTTACAATTTTGTAGTTAAACAAATCTGAGTAGAAAGGAAGGGAAGATCATTCCCACACTTTCATTCCATGGGGACACTTTAGTCCTTTGTCCTGCTGATTTCTATTTTGAAAATAAATTGGAAAAGTCTTTTAGAGGAAAGACTTTAGAAAATAAAGCCTTTGGGACTTTCCAGTTTGAGAGAGAAGCGTAGCTTTATTTGCCTTTAAATAATAAAGTTTATTTTTTCCTGTTTAAGTATTTATAACAAGTGAGACTGGGGTTTACAGTATGTAGTGCAGAATTCCATTTTCCAGAATGTCCTATTACTTTTTAATTGCTTTATGCTTTTAAAAAGTGGTAATATAGAATGCTTAATCATTCAAATTAATGAAACAATATTTGTAGGACAGGCAACTGCTTTCTATGAAGGTTGGTTTATATGTTATGTATCTGACTAACAGCCGTGTATCTCATGGCTAACCCTTTATCCTGCAAATTGAAGAGGAAAATAAAAACTGTATTAACTAAATAAAGAAATATACTATTCTTCCTCTGAACTTTCACAATGGAGACTTCCTCCTTGTCTGTTTAATGTTTGTGAACTCCTCAGTATCAAATAACTTTTTCATTGACTGTATTTTTTTTTGTCTTCATCTGGTAGTATCAAAGCACTTTAATTAAATTTTTATATTACCTTAAAAAGTGACTTTTGAAAAATGGTATTTGGGGAATACTGTAACCAAGAGGTCATTTCACAAGATTATTACTACTCTGAAGTGCTGCTGAGACTTGGCTTTCAGTTCCTCTACCTTTGGTTGAAATGTAAGAGATGAAGAGAATCAATTTGAAATGTCAGAAATCAAAATAAGTTACTAGAACTAGCAGGGTTCAAAAATACAATCATATATTTGCAATCTCACAGAATATCATAATGATTCACTTTGTAAAACAGTATTATACTGAGAAGCTCAAAACACTTAGTTGAATTAGAATTTTTTAGTGTCAGTACATGAAGTTGCTTTGCTGATAAACAGATGCGTAAATCTGCCTTGTTTGCCCAGTGGGCAACTGTTGACAAAAATAAGCCCCAAAATACTGGGAATAAAATAAATGAATACTGGGTCCAAGTGATTTACTCACACAACTAGCATATAGTTCCTTGAGGGGGAAAAAAAAACATCTGGGGAGAGAGGTTGCATAGGATGAACAGCATTCTGGATGCAGAGTGCTTCATTAACTACTTGGTTGGTTTGTTTGTTTTTTGCTAGTCTCTTGTTCTGGCTTGGACTCTATTTCCTGATCTGTGTATTGTTTCTCAGGTAGTGAAGTTGGAATCACAGTTACAGTTTCTCTATAAAGCCGGTGTCTGTTGAGCAAACACTAGGTCTGGCTAATCAAAAGTACCACTCATGACTCACCAGTATTTTAATGCAAAGGTGATTATTGCTGAGATGCTCTTAGCATTCTTGGCCAGTAATTTCATTAAAGCTTTTTCATTATGCACATATCAGTCCTCCTGACAGGGCCCAAAAAATGTTTCTGTGTTTCTGTTGGCAGCTTAAACCAAGCTCTGACATACTACTGCACTGATGCTATGTGTGTGGGGTTAAGTTTTAAAACCATAGCTGTATGATTATTGATACGAAGGAAAGCAAATCAATGTCAGTATGAATGTTGATTTAACCCACTGAATCACCTGATCCCCCACTTGGACTCCAGAGCAAGCTCATAGTCATTACCTTTTTGAGCTAAGAGATAGTAAATACTTTTCTTACTACTGTAATGGGGACTTCAATCTTTTAAAGGTGGATTGCCCAGGTGTATTGCCTTTTTTTCCCCAAATGAGAAGTGATGTGCACCAGGAGGCACTCAGTGTGGTGTTGCCCCTCAGTCTGATGATTGGTGTCTCTGTTTAGCTCCTTGTTCTTGCTGAACTCAGATTTTGGTGGAAGTCACAGGGTGGGAGCTGATAACTTCCAGAGATGCTACATCTACCTCCTCCTTGCCCTGCTCTGCTGTTCAGGGTCTGCCTGTGTACTGGCATGGGTGCATGGGCCTCAGGCTTCATATCCCTAATTTAAAGCTTGATGTGGCTTTCATTGGTGCTTTTAAGACAGAGTATCTGGAAGGTTTCTAGACCTCAATCCTGAGGTCATGAATGCAATGGTTTTCTGAAAGTCTCGTCCTAATTTTGTCAATGTTTGTCCTTTATCAAAAAATACCACCTTGATTAGCATTCAGTTCAAAAGGGACCCGGGACTTGAAAGTAATATGAACAGTGTGATTCAGACGGCACACTGTGAGTGCTGTGCGTGGAGGCTTTCACAGCGCCTGCCTGCAGTAGGGAGAAGAGCCTCGCTGCAGAGAGAACAGATGCATTTCAGAGTCGCCCGCCAAAGGGAGTATATTATGCTCCCTTTTTAAACTTTCCCAAACACACACCATCTGTTTCACACTAGATACTTACAGGGTTTGATCAAATTAGAAGTCATGCTGAAAGGGAAAACTAAGGTTAGCATGGACAGCTTTCTTAAAGCTACAGAAGTCATGGCTCTGTTGCATTAAACCTTGAGTATTAACCTCGGTAAACTGGATGAAACATTGCAGCGTAGCGACATTGCCAATTGCATGTGTTCACTTACAGTCTCAATCGGGGTAATATTTGTAAAAGTAAAATTGAGAAAATATCCTATAAAATGACAGCAGGAGAAAACAAGAATGGTGGACAGTATGAATGGCTGATAAAAATGAGGTAAAAGTACTGAAACAGATGTTGACTGGTTCAGAATAGCTACCATTAGATCCGCCTGACTGCAGAAACAACCTCTGAAAACACTGGAGTTCAGAAATCTTCTGGCACACAATGGTAGGACCTAGTCCCAAAATCTGTGCTAGGGCAGTCATCTAGCAATCACATGACAGTGATAGGAATGGAACTGAGTCAAGCAGAGGAACTTCAATATATTGTGATTGAATAAGGATAGTTTTCATGGTCAGAAAGGAAGGGAAAGAGAAGGGATGGAGGCTTACAAATCTTTCGTAGGTTTAGCAAGGCAACATTCTTGTGCCTGTTTCAGTTCTGAGGCTCCGATTTGCAAAGGTATTTAGTTATTGCTTTGTTTGGCATTACAAAATGTGGCTTGCATAGCTAAGGCAGTGAGAGTCTAGGAAAATTAATCGCTTCTGAATGAAAAGCTTAGGCTCCTTTGGGTGTCTCTTCTTAATAGCTGTGCCTGAGATCGAAGTGGCTTGAGCCAAATCCAAAGTGAGTTTCGTGCCTGTCCTTAACCCCTGCTCTGTGCTCTCTGGCAGGGGCTGGATGTCAACACATAAACTGTGTGGGCAAACAGAAAGTCTTACCTCGGCTGCAATTTTTACACACAAACTGCTGTCATGCCATAGACAGTGGATAAACCTGGTAGGCATTGCAAAGCTGGGGAGGAACCCTGCTCAGCAGTCCTAAAAACCTAGGCCTCAACTCTTTGTAGTGAAAAGGATGTGGTACAAGTCATCTCCTTTTTCCTGAGGCAAAATGTTATGAAACCTGAGATATAACTGAAGAAAGCATTATCAAAAAAGCTTTGTTTTTGCTGTGTTAAAATAGTTGTAGTTAAATCTGAGGCATAATCACAAAGAACATATGTCACAAATTATCTTGTTTTGAAGTGTTGTTTGGTTTATTTGAGACAATTCTAAAATAGAACTATAGACATATAAAACACTTCTAAAATAAAGCCAAAACACCATGGAAAAAGGCTGTGTTGAAGACATTTCCAAGCCATCTAACAGCAGGAAGTCAAGGAATTTTTTTTTTTTTGAGCATCCAAGATCCAGTTATCTCAAAAATGTTTATCTTGCATCAAAATAAAGTCTCATCTTGTATGATGGTCCTATAGTTAACTGCCAGACAGGGATATTTATTTAAACCAAACCTCCACATTCTGTAAAGCTCATTCATAACTTCTCATTGCAACCATTCATTTAATGCTTATTTTAATAAAAAAAAGCCCTAGTTTGACATGCTTTTAATAATAAATGCTTATATTGGCCCCTTGGGCATGAGTGGGACACAGCTGGTAGGGCAAATTTGGAATAATATTTTGATTTTTTTACTATGTTAGAATATTGCTTGCTTCTTTCTCTTTCCCCCCAAAATAGACAGGCAGAAGACATCTTGCAAGTCTTTTTTAATTACATATGTAGAACTTTTAAACATAAAACAGGCAGATACAAAGGAGATTTTTCTTCTGTTCACTACACTTTTGAAACCAGGAGGCATTGCAATTTTCCATGCAACATCTTGATTACATTCCTTTAGAAGATAGCATTTTTCTAAAAATTAATTTGCTTTTTAAAGATCACTTCACAAGCCTACACTGACATTCCACATAAGTGGAATGTGATACTGCCAAACCAGATAATCTATAGCACGAAGACTCTACAATATCTGCTCATAGGACTTTGAAAGCATTGCTACTGGGGTTATTCCTGGCCTATGGGCTAAGGGAATTTAGACCAGCAATGTTGCCAGGATATTCTTTGCTGATTAGAAATTAATTTCAGATCCTCACTCCCATGATAAATTTTGTGCACTTTCACATAAGTATGATCTAGAATATGTAAATACTATAGTGACATGATGGAAAAAGGGATTGGTGAAAGAACTGCACACATCTGTCAAATCTTTATCTTTACCTTGAATTATTTTTGAATTAACCTTTCTTTTAATCTACAAGCTTCTTGCTTGAGGCAAAACAGTCTTTACTTCACAAAACCATCTGCCTGGTTTCAAGTCTTTCATATCAATGGGCAGACCTAGAATAAGGCACCATGTAGAGATAGGCAATTTGACAGGAGCTTTGACAAATTGGAGATAAATTACATGAACATAAAGAACATACCATTGAGTTCTGAGTGATATACTAATTATATTTTTGTGCTTTACAAGTGAGAGACAGCTAAGATAGAAGGCAAAGTCCCCAGTCACGCTAGTTGGGAGATGCCCTGAGAACATTGCATACTTCATCATACATTCTGGAAATTTGAGTTTAAACTTTAAGGGAAGGCGGGGGCGGGGAAGGCATTTATCAGGCCAAAACTTTGTCTTGAACTTTTATATACATCAGACAAAAGAAATGAATGGAGGGTAAAGCAGGTTCTCTGTCAGGCAGCAGTATCTGCATAATAAGTCAAGTCTAGTCCCATTGTTGATATTGTTATTGCTTTTTCTTTTAAATACTATTAAAGCCAAAACTAGCTAGCTTTTATAGCAGTAAAACATGACCTTTAATCTAGTGCAAAATATGTCAATTGTTAGCTTTTTTTTGGTATGCCTTAGGAGTGAGTGTGTACTCTAGAGTCTATTTCTGAAGGGTATGGAAGAAAATATGTTGTTTGCAACATTTATAGATTGTTGTCAGAGCTAAATAGGAGACACCCCCCCACTCTTCCTCCAGAGCAAGTGCAGCGTTAGTGGGGTCAAACACAGTGGGTCAGTGTGAGCTGTTATAGTACCATTGGTGAATTCAGTAGGACTTTAGAAGTAGCTGGTACTAGACAGGAAGTGTCTGAACCCAAAAATGTTAAAACAAAGATTGCAATATGAATGTAAACAGAGCATATCTATAAGATTCTCATCATCCACCCTTTGTAGCTGGGTAAGTCTCTTGTTGCATTTGTACAGCACCTTGCATGGTGAGGCCTTAGTCTTTAATAGGAACTTCCAAGTACACATAAATAACAGTAAGCATTTCTGTTCCTTGCTGAGCAAATTTAACTAAGAATGCTTTCTTCAGAAATGCAATGTTGAGTGAACAGACCATGAAAACTGTCACTGGGCTTTTTTCTATAATCTATCAGGTTTTATGTGCTGTTCCTGTAGTACTGGGTTTAGTTGTAACGTCTCACAGGGGCACTTTTCAAAGTTACACCCTGTTTTTATTTGCAATTAGAGCTGTTATCACTCTCCTTAAATAATGCATTTCATAATTTAAAGCAGACAGGAAAAACTACACAAACATGAACTTAAGTGTATCTCTACAACACTCCTGCAAGGAAGTTTAAAATGATGATATTGTTATTACTTTCATTGCTAAATCAATGTACCAATACAGTAATCAAATTTTAGACAGGGGTTACCAAAAGAGTTTTCACTGAAAATTGCTTGCAGTGTTTGACATCATGGGTTTGTTTGCCCACTGTTTGGTAGGTTATAAAACATTAAAAATACACCTGTTTTTATAATGCCTTCCAAATAGAATGTTTTTACCAGATCTGTAAATTTCATAAGCCACTCCTATTAATTTAGGAGAAAAGATAGTGATGGAGTAAAATGGAAAGAGAATGAAGACTCCTAAGTATAGCTGCAGTCAACATGGTATACAGGTCCTTATCCAAAGGTTGTTAGGGACAAGGAGTGTTCTTTCACTGTTTTTATAGACATTTGGATTTTGTCCACTGAGAAAAGTTAGAAACTCTTTGTTTAGAAATGGTGCAAGGTCCTACAAAGGATAAAAGGAGGGAAGCAGGAATTGGGATCCTATCTGTCTCCTGGGCACAATGAGGACTTTTAACAAAACACTACATTCAAATGCCAAAGACTTTTGAAAAAGTGCAAATCTGGATGTCAATAGTTTGTGCTTCTTACCTGTCTTGATGGCAATTCCAGGTATAACCTTCTCTTAAAGGAGAAATAATACAAACAGTGGCATTATTAAAATATGAATAAAATATCAAAGGCTGGACTACTCATCTGTTCACAATGGTCTCATCTTTGTTAAAAAGAATTTACATTCTATTTAAATATATATTTTATAATATATTGAGTCAGGGTCTAATTTTATAATGCTTACCTGATCCTCATTTCCACACTCAATGTTTAGTAATGTTAAACAGCATTTTTTTTTTTACTCGAAAAAATATTTGATGCTTGGCATAGAACTTGCTTTCTAAGGTTCTATGAAATATATTGCACTGATCAGGGTTCCATTAAGGCAACATTTCAAATACTGTTTTGAAGAACACTCATAACAGCAGGCAGACCACGCATATTTCACATAATGTAGTGGTTTTCTTCCTTAGTAATTGCCTCTTAGATCTTACAGCTTCAGTGCAAAATCTTAAGGTGCTCTAATAGAGGTCACTGTCAGTGCTTTCCGTGGGCTTCAGTTGAGTTAGGTTAAGCTACATTTACCTATTTTGCAAACAAATTATATACTGCTCAATGTGTGTTTATCTGATATTTCTTGTACTTACATAAGTGGATCAATTAATAGAATAAGAACTCTGAGAATTCCTGTTCCTCAAGGAAATGTATCCTGACTTGCTGAAACATATTCTCGCCTTCTCAACAACCAAAGCAGTTTAATTAGGCAAATGAGCATAACTGCCTTCAAGAGTAAAAAGAAAGGACTTGAAACAGAATTTGGGAAAACTTCATATTGAAGCCAGTGAACTTGATTTTAGTAACTGCTAAGTAATAAGGATGTAGGAAAGGAGCTTAGGATTCAATTCCATATGTGACAAAAATGTGTGCTTAATTATCATACACAAATATTGCATGGCTAACAAACCTAGGTTGCAGCATATGGGATTTGTAAACATCTGTCTGGTAGTTAAGCTTTAAGTTACTTCCCTTTCATTCTTTTAAAGTTAATATGTTCATAGTGTTCTTATCTGCTCTGGCAATAGAATTCCCATACAGATCTGCATTTTGCTGCTCTGGATTGTACACGGGAATCAGTCTATTTCCATTGCCCTTCAACCTGTCACAGTGTTAACTGCTGTGGCCTCTCATTAGGCAAACCTGGCATCTGCTGGCCCCAGATGCCGATCTCTGGGAAGAATTTTTCTTATGGTAACATATGGACTTTAGCATCCCTGTCTGCTTTACTTCCTCCTTTTTGTGTCTGTCTCCACTTCTTTCCAAGAAGCTGATACAGTATTAGTGTTATTTTCCCCGTGACTTCTCATCCTGTTTCTTTTTATATGTACCAGTCCGTGCTTTCTCTATATTGCTATTTATGAATGTACGGAGAGTTCTTTAGTAGTTGGAAATGTTCTAGCAAAAATGACAGGATCTTCCTAGTAAACCACACCTACCACAGCATGTTGCTCCTCTCTTGCAGCATTCTGGGATGTTGAATATGGCATAATAGAGCATTCTCTTTTCTTTGTCATGACTCTGCATCAGTTTATGCCAAATGTTATCTAAATGTGAATGTAACCTAAAGAAAGCAGACACCAGCGGCAACTGAGAATAGCTAGGCGGTCTTACAGGCAATGCATGACAAAAGGAGTCGATGTAAAAGTTGCCCCACTGATCTGAGTATCAAACAATAATATGCTGCTACATTAGCGGAGTCATAATAGCAGAATATGGGACATGTGTGAAAAGTATCATTGATTTATACTGAAGGATGTTAGAGAGTAATCTTTCTAGAATAATCTGTTTTATGGAAAGTTTTGCTGAGTTCAGACTAATTCCTTTGTAACTGCCATCATTACCACTACAGAGCTGTATTTTAAGAACTCTGTTTTGTTACGGCTGTGAACCTTTCATAGTTTCTTTGTCCTTAGGATGTCAGACATGAAAGGGAGGCAGCGTCATGCTGTTCATGAATTCTAGGTGCCTTGATCCTTGATCACTTTGTTAAATCATTAGAGGGAGGTCCCTCTGGGAATTATCAAAAGTCTCTGAAGAGTCACTTATGAAAATGAATGTACCTCTCGCATAACATATATCACTTCCAATCCTGTCTAGAGACAGGCTTCTCTCTGAAATGTTTCCTGAATGTTAATCAGTAATCAGGGCACAGATTGGCACATGCTGCTGGGCTTTGAAGCTATTCCTATCGTATGATTTGTCACATCCTTAGTAATGCTTTGCATGATTTTCATACATATCCTATTAGGCTTTCTTGCTTAAGGACTTCAGATTTCAGCAAAATACTTGACAGCACCCAACTGTTGGACATTCTTGAGAGTTTCACATTAGTGAAGTACAAGGTGCCACTTGACAGCTCCAATTGACTAGAGGATTGAGAAGTGGGTTATACTACTCATCTCTGTTGTAATATCACCGCTGGGTAGCTTTTCTAAATGTCGGTGCATATGTGTGTTTCTCATACATGAGACGATGTTAGATTGTACCCCAGCTATTCTTTCCATTTCCTTGACAGGAGACATCCCAATATCCTATGCCATGTAAAGTTCAGTACAGCTGCTGCCCTGGAGTGGGCAACTTGTTTTATTATGACATAGTGAATTTGCTTCTCTGAGTGAAAGGATGTAAATCACAAGAATGGTTTATTGTTAGACACGGTTGATGTTTCTTGATGAAATGATTTTTCTTGCAGAAGAGGAAGATTATTTTTTTAAATGAACATTTTTGTGTATATAAAAGAACCTACCACCTTTTTCAAGAAAAGTTATTAAATGTTAATTAATATTTTGAGAGCCTTATAAATTTTGATTGCTCATTGTCTGTAAAAATAAATTTATAATGCTTTCATTTTTAAGTATACATTGCAAGGAACGATGGGTATATTTTAAACTGCTTAAAGAAAAATTTAAATACCTTTAAAATTGGAAAAATTATTTTCTCTGGTCTAGTTACAGTCATTCATCTTGGGCAGATTCTGTGCAGGTTTTTTTGTTGTGTTTATTCTAATAAGAAGTCCAGTATTTCTGTAGGTTTAGGTCCTGAATGATGTTCTGGGAATGAGAAAGGAGTCCTACAGTAATGAGAGAATCTAATAAGTACTGACTGGGGAGAATCTTTCCTCTGCCCACTGGGTACAGTGAATGAAGAGGGGAAACATACTGAAAACTCATCTGAATGTAATTCTGTAATTAAGACTAGTTTTGTAATCATGGGATACAAGAAGCAGAATCCCTTTAATGATTCTAAATATTATTCTTCTACCTCACCTCTTCCTTAGAGAGATCAGAAATTGTTTGGGGTTCTTAAGATCATAAATAGAAATCTAGGTAAGGAAAGTGAGGTGGAAAATAATACAGTATGAGTATAAAAATTTTGTAGGGTAGATGGGTGTTTATCCTCCTGCAAAGCTTATTACAGTGTATGTTAGCAGTACAAAAGAGGAGACTGGAATCCAGATTACAGTCAAGTATTTATTTAAGAAATAGGTTCCAATTCAAATATAAATAGGTAAAAACCCCCTTTCTTGTGGTCCTAATTATATGTTTGAAAAATAAAGTTTCAGCAGTATTTTTTGAAATTTCCATTTTAATAGCATTTCCACATTTGTTTTAGACTTTTATACCCATCTTTAATAACATACAAGGGAAGGAACAGTTGAGACTACCAGCTGCAGATTAGTGTTTGTGATGATTCTAACATCACTGAGAAATCAAATTAGTTTTTAGCAAAGTCTGAATTTTAGCAGTTTTTCACTATATTTACAGCAATTATTTAATCTCACTTGCTGTATGTATATATGCGTGGGGTTTCAAAACATTTCTAGCAACAGAAACTGAACTTTTTGTTATTAACACAACTGATGGCCTGAAGTGAATTACAAATACCTTTACAAAGTGGTTGGGAAAATGTTAAATGTTGATTAGATAGTGTTTGGTAGTTTATAGGGTCAGGGTAAAATAAAAAAAAAAGTATTTGAGTTAAAATGTCTGTATCTTGTGGAAAAAATTATGTTGAATGAATTGCTGGATCTGTTCTAACATCTATAATGTATCACTCATACCTACTGTCAAAACACCTGGAGAATTTCCTGAAATATTTTAAATCAATTTATAGTGAGATCTGCATTTATTGGCCACTAAACTGATCTGATCTAGCATACTCTACATTATTCTGCTCCTTTTGCCCCTTTGGTAGGAAAACCCTCTGATAGGTTCCTCTCTGGTCATCCCTTGTGGGAATGTGAATGAGTATTCTAGAAAGAGAAAATATAGAAACATCTGCAGTGGGGTTAGCTGAGCTTTTATTGAGGAGTACAGTCACTTCTTTTTTGTGCCAGGCTAGCCAGAAGCTGAAAAGGGAATGTGTGGTACCATTTCCTATCACAGTCAGATAAGGAGATTGCCTTCCACAGTTGGATAAGAGACATTTACTGAAGAAATTATTCTGTAAGGAAATAACTAATGGGAAACAGACCTGCAGTGGACATAAGAAATATCTAAAGATGCTCTTGGGAGGAACTTTCAGCTATGCAATGCTAGCAGATACAATTATAGAGGATTGTGAAACCACATCTGCCAACTGAAATAACTGGCAGTGAACAAAAGATGATGAGTGAAAGAAAATAACCATTGGCATGGTTGTGAAATGCATTATCTAGTCATTTCCAGCATCTGTAACAGCAAGAGCATTCTTATTTTATTTGTGGAAGCACATGCGAGGTTCAAATCTGATGGTACAGCAGTGAATGAATTTGTAAAGCTCAATATTATAACTTTACAATATTAAGACATCTGAAAAAAAAAAAAAATCAGGTGTGTTTGTGTAGTGTTGAGTCACAAAGAAAGATTTGTGTACTCTGGAACGGGTTTTTGTTTCTCTTTCATTCCCTGGAGTATATACTGCAGAATGATGACTGGTGCATCATTTTATGTCACTGGCTAAATCTGACCTGACCCTGTCAAACCACCAGGGTCACTTTCTGTACTTGAAGAACTGGCTTCCTCACAAATAAAAAACCAAACCAAAACAAAACCCCCAGACAAACCCTTTCCAGTAAGACCTTACCTGTAAGCGCACTAGATTTCTTTCTGTCATAAATGACATACTGTAGCCTGAGATGAACAAGAGCGCTGGTAATACAGGTCTTTGAGAAATATGTATGGAGAGGTAGACTAGCCAGAGGTGTGACAGATGGGGAAACCAACTTAATTTGTTTGCAAACACAGTGACCTCCATAGGCAGTTGTATTGGAGCAGCACAGGTATGACAAAAAAGAACTGAGGAAGGCCAAATCAGTTTATCAACTGGCCAGTATCTCCAAGAATGGGACTACTTCTCTGAGTATTCTACCTGCAAATGAGTCTGTGTGTTGTGCTAACTACTTGCCACCAGCAGGCCAAGTCAGTCAGGATCTAAACATGATTTATGACATCAGAAGCAAATATGTGATAGAAAAAAAACAGGTTCTCTGCCAGGCTAGAGCTTAATCTCATGAGCGTGGCTGTCTTTCACAGAGAAGTGAAACACATGAGCAAGCTTTCCTAAATTACAGACTAATCTACTTTCCAGTGACTCTAAAATTTATTAGTGAAGGTACAAATAGCTGTCAGCTCTGAACTAATTAAAGTGTTAGGATTAACCTAAGGTGTGCTGTTGCCCAAGCTTTCAGCAAATGAGAAAGGTATAGAAGAAATAAAATGGACATTTAACTGGTATTGACCTAGAATGGAGTTCTCAATTTAAGTAAAATATCTGATGACTTACCGTGACACACTTCTGAAAACTTCTAACTATTGCATAAGAAATCCATTCCTTCACTATAAGGAGAAGTAGTGTACCATGTTACCTGAAGTAATGATGTTCTTAACAGGTAGAGTGGGAATCTGATTCTTCTGATTTATAAAAGTGAATGTAATTTATAATATATCATTTTTAACACATGCAGTAGGTGAGGATTGCTTCACCTCTACCTGATAGATATGGAATAGTTACTCAGTCTAATGGACGGTATATATGTGTGTATATAAAAAAATATAACTACATATCAATCTATAAAAAGGCAACATTCTTAAGGCAGCACAATCACCTTGATGTAAAGAGTCAGGGTTAAGGATGTTGGCCAGTCTTGATTTGGATGCCCTGTTGCGTACAGGCATAATACCAGACTTTTGAATTGTGTGTGGTTCATGAGCAGACCAGAGGCACTTTCATTTGGTTAGCAGCATGGCACTTCTGAGGCAGGGATTGTGGCGGTATCTGAATACCCATCTCTGAGACAAAGGTATTCAGGGGCTGAAATTGCTAAGCCATTGTGGCATCCAGCTGCAAACCCAGTTCTGCTGTTTCACAGTGGAGTGGACAGGCCATTAGGGACAAACTCCTATCTTTAAACTGTTTCTTGGCTGGTTGGTCTGTTTCCCTTTTTCCTTCTTTCCCTTAATTCCTTAGGTCTAGCTCTTGTCTTCTACCTTCAGAAGGCCTCCTCCTCCACAGCCCTTCATCATTGGGAAGAGAGGCATCAGGAGCATGGGAAGAAAAGCTTCTGGCTTATTTTCCAGATCAGCAAGTGAACCTAAGAGGAAAACGTAATGACTCTGCCACAAATCAGAACATGAATCTTTGGGGAGTTTAGCTGAGGTTTTAACAAGCTTGTAGACATGCACAAATTGTGATTTTTATGAAGAGTTTGTAATCTGCCCAGACTTTGTACAGCAAAGGAGCATCTCAGAGTCCAAACATTTGTTGTGGGAAGTTTTGGCTTAAATTAACTTCATAACTTCAACAGCTGAAAACTGCTCTTAGTGGGTAAAGATTCAAGAAGCTTGAAAAGAAGGTGCTGTCAATCTTACCTTTAATTCAGCTAGTTTTGCAGCTAGGGAGAAACTAGCATAGTACCATTTAAATAAATTATTTTCTTTCATTTGATGCTTCAATCCATTGCCTGTTCAATGTTTTTACCCCTGCAAATATGTAGCTATCACAGTTTGCTTATACTAGAACAAGATTTTGATATTTTAATCTTGAAAAGATGAAATGTTTGTTCTCTATTTCTGCCTGGAAGTCGTCATGCTTCATTGATAACATAATTCATTTCTATGGTGAGTAAAGAGTAAAACATAATGGTTTCAAATGAAGACAAAAGCAGAACAACAAATGAAATTCCTAAAACCAAAGGGCTTCCAAAAGACATATGCAAGAAAATATGAAAATCTGGGGTTTATATAAACAAGCATTCTAACTAAAATGCTTCTCAAACTTTCCCTTTAAATTTCATGTACTAACTGATGTGTCTGGATGCATGTGGCAAAAAGTAATTGGCTAATAACTTATTAGCATCTGCAGTGCATTTGGGAAAATGGCAGTCATTTCTTGCTGGTCTAAGGGGCACTGTAAAACAAAGTTCTAAATTTTGTCTAGAAAGATGGGCAATTGAACTTCACTTTAAACTTTTGTGGATGCCCCATCCCTGGAAGTGTTCTAGGCCAGGTTGGATGGGGCTTTGAGTAACCTGCTCTAGTGGAAGGTGTCCCTGCCCATGGCAGGTGGGTTGGAACTAGATGATCTGTAAGGTCCTTTCCAACCCAAACCCATTCTATGATTCTATTGTATTATTACCACAAGAGAACTACCAGTCAGCCAGCCAGACATATTAACCAAGTAAGCCATAAATTCCACAAGATCTTGCAATGGTACTTTTCAGCTTTTTACTTCTTGTAGTTTTCTTAGAAGTTATTGCTCTTGCACTGGCATCTTCCCAAGTATATAAAGGTTCTGTCAGCTTTGACCTTCAAAGTGGACTTTTTCCAGGTGCTTTCTATCACTTTCTGAAGTTACTGTGCATATCATGTGCACAGTGCAGCCATCATCAATCAAACTTGTGTCACTATGCACTGTTCCCATCTACTGCCCACTGTCATCCTGGCACTGAAGGTTTCAAAAAATATACATTTGACTTCTGCTGACCTGAGTTTCAAATCCACATTTAGAAAAAACCCCTGGTACAAATTAGCCACTATGGTAGTTGGCATTTCTGTGACATGAAGGATTTTGATACCACTAGCCACTCTCACTGCTCTGCTTTCTAGAAGTGGTGAGCCTGTTGACCAGGTAGACTGCATGGCCAAGTAGGGAAACAACTTGTGATTACTGCTTCGTCATACTACCAGACATACACCTGCTGTCATGGCTTCTGTGGATTCTGTTACAGGGCTGGTGAGGGAAGGTTGTTGCAGGCTTTCAGTGTATGTGAAACAACGGATTTTTTGTACCATGTTACAGGACTGTGTCTTCTAAGGAGCTTTCTGCAAGGGGGAGATAGGATATCTTAATATTAAAGCAGGAAAATATACTATACCATTATTGTACACCATTATTGGTGTACACAGGTCATGAGTCAGCCCATCAAAAAAATCATAACACTGGCTGAAAAATCATGAGACCAAAATACTAATAGTTCTACGATGAAAAAGGCTTGATGCTAGGGGGAAAGTGGGAATGTGGAGAGCCCCCAAAGGGACATACAAGTTCCAGAAAGACAGGCCCATCCACAGGGTGCCATCACCGCTGTGCCTTCCCACTAGCTCCCAACCACCAAAGTTCTTCCTTGATCTCGCGTCTCTTCTCAAAATCCCATTAGCTCCCTTTCTTACTTCGTTACTCTGAAAAGTGAGGGGAATTGGTAACTTAAATTCAGGTAAAGTTAAGGGCTTAGTACCTAACTCAGTGCATCAGGAGTGTGTTATCCTTTCGTTGTAACCTTGTATATGAGAAGCCCTACTGAATTTGGGTACTAAATACCTCTCTCTAAATACCCGTTTCCACCTCTAAACCTACTGTGCTGCTGCTGTTCTTCCTTCTGCACTGCTGCTATGCAGTTGTTGAGTGTTTAGAGCACTTCCCCTGAGTGTGGGAGACCTGGCTTCAGTTCCCATTTTTATCTGAAAGAATTCAAGATCTCATTCCTGGATGAGGTCTCCAATCTATAGGTTGTTTTGGAAGAGAAGAGAGAATAATATTCTCGCCTATGAGAGTTGCTCACTCTTTTGCCACAAAGTGAGAGTGAATGTATGCCGGGCTGTAACCTTGTTGCTCTGTGTTGCCACAGAGCAATAGAATGGCCTAATTTCCAAGGATTTTGTTTTGATTTAATGACATTTTAGTGTAAAACGCAAAACAGTCTTTGGGAGCACGTAGTGGGATACAGAGCCTTATCGTAGGTGAGTGTTGTCCTGAGGACTAAGGCTGAGAAGCTTTCTTTCCTCCCCCCTTCCTGCAACCAAATCAACAGAAAACAGAAAGACTCTCTTCTCCCTGTGACATTACCCTATAGCATAAGTGGCTAATGTACTTGGAGGTGTGGGTTGAGGTCTAGTTGGACAGGTGGGATTTGGAAGCAAGTCTCGTACGTGCTGAGTGTGAATGCTGTAGCTGCAGTGCCTTTCCCCTTGATGAATTTTGTGAGAAAGGATTTGTTTGGGGATCACAGGGAAGAATGCCAGGAAAGGAGGCTGATGCTGTGCAGCTCGGAGCCCGGCTCCTGGGCTTGGGCCTCTCCCCTTCCTTCGGCGTTCAGTGTTGACAGCGTGTTTCACTCCAGGTACTGGCTAATGGTGATGCTGTTCTTGCACACGTCAAGGCTCGGATAAGGTCTTCCTTCTAGTTTTCGCTGCAGATCTCTCACACCTACTGCTTTTTTGGTTTAGTCCCATATTTAAAATAGAAATTTTGCTGCTGAAGAGAAAGTCTTGTGCAGCTGTGTTCTGCTACCCAGACACTCATTTGAGCCTTTCTGTAGTAGAGTGTAAATTTGGAATACACATGCATAAGCAATAATGCATTAGTAATTGCTTAATAACTTATTAGAGTCTAGCTTCTGTTGAGACACTGGGGAAAAGCTACAGCCAATTAGTTGTAAGAGGGCGGTGGAACAAAGTTAAACTTTAAATTATTGCTGGAAAGGTGAGCTGATAAACTTTAGGCTAAACTAGTGTATTAGCACTACAATGGAACTATCAGCTCCGTATAAAACATTAGTATGACAAATTAGTGCTTTGATCGTGCTAGATATAACCATATTCATTTGTTTAATTAAACAATCTAGGCTTCTCTTAGTGTGGGTCATTTTAAAAAATGTTAAAAATAAAATTAAACACATAATTAAGCTGACAAGAGATAAAGACCCTTGTGCAGCAAGTTGAAGGCAGTTAATTTATAAGGAGCCTGGTCCCTGAAGGCTGTGTAGTTTATTAAAGTTACTGAGGCAGAGATGTGATAAAATATTTTATGTAGTGCTTTAAAGGCTAAATTGCTCTGACACTTTTAAAGTCCATGGGATACAGTCAATTAGGATGTCTTGTTATCATGTTTTTTCCTCATAGAGTAATCTAAACAAAATCTGTGGTTATACTGATATTTTCTTAAAGTTCCCACAGTAACCTTTTTTCAAATATTTCACTGTGATACATGTAATGGCCCGTATCGGTCACTCTGGTCATAATAAAACTTGTCTGAAACATGGTGTCTGTCCCAAAATGACAAGGTAGGGATGGTAGACTAACCAGGAGAGGGAGTTCAGTCAGAAACTTGGTCAAAATTTAAAAGCTACCTGGTTGTGCAGGTTTCCAGGTGCAATGCTCTCCAGATATTCTTGGAGCTACCAAAGAAAAGGCCCGTAAAGGTGCTGTATGAGGGGAAGATATTTGTCTTGCCTTAGATGTCTGGAGCTGGAATAATACTGGTTAGGTATTTTCCAATACTTTGGTCTGGATTTGAAAATGAAGTATGCTAAAATGCCTCTGAGAAAGCGTGCATTAGATAATTAGATAAATGCTCACATCGATAATTTAATTTCTTTTTACCAGCTGATGAATCCGTTCGCCAATTTACATTCTGCTTTCTTGTAGGGTTAGAAATATGTTTGAAAAAGTAGTTGCAGTACTGAAGTAGTTGCTTTTTATGTTTGGTAGTAGGCAAATACATCAGTTTTATCTCTGATACTTCTGAGGATTGAAGGGGTTATTTCTCCTGTCCTTTCTAATAGGATATTTCTAATTTCTGTTGCTGCTGCTTTTTAGCAGTTCTATGTCAAGTCTATCCTTGATCTTTATCAAGGTCACAGAGGCAGCTACTAAACTTCTACTGGACTTCAGAGAGTTTTTTATATAACCCTCAGCTTTGAAAACAAACAGGAAGAGGAACAAACAAAGAATAACAAGCCATATTCAGGAGAAAGGTAAAGAAAGGCACAATAGAATGAAGAGAAAGGGACTTAAACCAAAACTTATAACATCTCCTTGTTTTAAATGGACAAAGATTTCCAAAGGATATATCAGTTTTGAGAGAAATCAAGTGAAGTCAGTCCCAAGCTTCCATACTCCTGGTCATCTCACCTTCTCAAAATGTTTCTTTTTCGTCTGACAGAGGTTCTCTGAATTCCAAGTCCTGTATTTATCATGCAGTGTGGTCTGAGGAAGGGAGTTGGATGGGGTTCCCACTTATAATTTACTGAAGCATGGGGTGTGCTTTCTTTTTTAATATGTGCATAAGTGGATAAAAAAAAAATTAACATGAGTATATTTGCAAACATCTTTATAGAAAACATCTTATCAAATAGAGATTTTTTTTTCTCTACATTTTGCCTTGTCTATGTTTTAGAAGCAAGATTTAAATTGAAGTTGTAAATTTCTGGGGATTTAACCACTTGTCTGTAGCAGTGAGGTTTGCAACTGTCAAAGCCGTGTTGAAGAACTGCAGCCAAAAGCTCCATTATAAAATATCCTTATACAGAGAAAAAGGGAGCGACAGGGGTTGACGGCTCAGAGATGGGCTATTGTTGGTACTGTATGCAATGAACCAAAGCAATCTATAGCTTTATATCCTTTTCTGAAACTTTTCGTGCTTTGTATTTTAAAATTAATACCAGATAAACTGTGCCTTAAAATCACTACTGCATAGAGGCTCAAGATTTGCTTCTTTCATGTGTTTTAGAGCAGGCCTGTCCAACACTGAGAAGAGAAAGGAATACACAAATTTTGTGCTAATCTTTTAGGGGAAAGAAGACAACATGTGAATGGATTGACAATATTAATGTAGAGCTCCTGCCAGGCCTTATAGCCTGTCTTATTCCAGATTTTGGAGATCTGCATTGCAGATCTGAGGGCCAGTCTCAGATCATAGGAAAATAACTAGCAATAAGTGATTCCCAAATGAATTTTTGCTGTGTCTGCACATTATTCAGCTTTCTAAACTTCTATTACTTTTGACTGTAGGTCAGTTTTGATTTATCATTTCAACTATAGTTTCTATGTGAATATAAAAAGAATAAGAAATTTTCTTCTTTGGTTTTTTTCAACCTGAAAAAGAAAAAACTCCTTTTGACTGAAAATTTTTCACTAGTTAATTATATTCAAGTATTCTGTGAGGTTGCATCCACTAACCCATAAACACAATATTTATGAAAAAGATTATTATACCGTACTTAAAAAAGATGTATGCAGGACAAACAAATTGTTATAAGTAAATTTCCTTTTGTTTAGCATGAGAATTTTGAAAGCATTGGAAGTTCATGCTTGAATGCTTCTGTTTTTTCACAAAAATTACTATTGCAGATGAAACTAAATATTCAGTGTCTGAAAGTAAAGGGAGAAATTTGGTTCACTGTGGGATAATGAAAACTGAAAAACAATTATGCTGCTGCAATCAAGATCTCAGCTACAAATAACTAATTTCACTTCTCTTCCACTGCTCCAAAATATACTGCTTATTGTTCTTAAAATATTTATATGTCTTTGAATTATTTACTGAGCAAAGGACGCTTGCACTCCTTTAACATAGGAGATGAAAGATTATTTCGTGTCAACATAACAGAAGACAATAATAAATCCATAATGTAAATAATATGCCTCAGAAAAGAGCTGTGTATTATTAGTATGTGACTAGATTGCAACTATGCTCTTAGGAAAATACTTTTTCTAGCAGTGTGGAAACATTTGGTTTCAGTGAACAAAGTAATCGGAGAATCCTCTTCTGCAGTTAGCTTCTTTTCAGAAGATACTTGAGATAGTCAACTTGTACTAGTTTTAGATTTGATTGCTGAGAAGATTTGAGGATATGGAAACCTGCAAACAATGAATTAATTTCAATTTTTTTTCCCCATTTCTGAAGATGTGGATTTGCAATATTAATGTGAGCAGTGTGAATTTTGACCTTTTCTGTCGTTCTGTTTGTGAATAGTGGCTGAGCTTTCCCATTTCTGTCTGGCTATGGGCCATTGTTCTTTTATTCTAATTTTCTTCCCTAAATTCCTTCATAAATTTTCACTGATACTGTCTGATTTATTTCAAGCATACTGAAAAAAAAAAAAAGGCAACAATGAAAGACATCCCTAGGGGAAAAAATTAAAATAGAAACAGTATATTTTTATATGGAATTACTTGTGCTGAAGACATTTTTGCCTTTTATGTGTTTCTTCCTCCGTTGTTTCCATGTAATGTGCATACTCTTGTCCTTCCTCCAGCTTTGTCCTGGTCCATGGTACTAATTTTCAGGATAAGAGGTCAGCATGCAGGGAGTCCTAGACTCATGTATTTGCTAAAATGTTTACTATTGGGATGTTGCAACTGAAGATTTTATTTTCCTCTTTGCCTTTTAACTGCCTTATGTCTGAATGTTATTAAATACAATTAGGAATCAGACTTGTGTTGCATATGCCTTAGAAATTCCCACAGAGTTTTAGAGGCTATTTAGAATTGGCTTTTTGTGAATGTGCGAATTATTAAATGTCTGCAGCTTCAACCAAAGGCAAGCACCTGTAATTTGGCCCTAATTTTGCATAACTGTAAGTTTTAGAAAGGCAATGGTAAATCCTTTTTCTATTGTTTATTTTCAGTGGAAGTATGGATGGCCGTACAGTCTTCCATAGGTACCTATTTGAAAGGTTGGAAATATGCAAAATTATTTTTGTGATGGAATAATGGGGACTGCTGTAACAGAGTTGAGTTTATTATGCTGGGAGTATGGCTTGGCCTTATGAATTTGCCTTTCAGTACCTCCTGCCATGAAAATCTAACCCAGTGGATCTAATATTTTGCATCTTCAAGCTCATGTATAAAAAAATGTATAAAAACCCCATATATTTTTAATGCAAAACCCAAATATAATTCTGTACATCATTCCAAAAAATGAACAATATACAACATAGAAGTTGACACTGTGGAACAGAGCGGGAGTCTTGCCAGCCAGCAGACTCTGAGAGCTGGCAGCTGAAAGTCATTCATAGGTGCCCAAGAAAATACATTTCCCACAGGGCAGTTTCTTGCTAGTCCCAGCAATGATGTCTAATTATAAAAATTTTGAAATATGGGGCAAAACAAAAAGAAAGGATAAATGGTTGTAGAGAGGGGATAATGGTCACAAATGTTTTCCTTGTGTTTCCTCCAGAAAGGCCTATGAATGGAGCCTTAGACTATATCCTGCTGCCATTGAAACCAATTAGATTTTTTGCATTAACTTCAGTAAGAGCAAATGCAGGCCCCTGGAGATGAAGACTTCTGTCAATATAGTATAAAAACTGTTTCATTTCAGGTCGTAATGGAGACAGAGATATGATTCCGTCTTCTAATCTGGTGTAGGATTTATATAATGGAAGGAGAAAGGCACTTTAATCTGTGGGTTAAAATGATTATATTTTGTGTCTTCTAAAAAAATCATGTGGGAATTTTTCTATTATAAAACTATTGAGAGTCTTTCCTGTACTAAAAGAACAATCATATGATCTTTGCAATTACTGATTTGTGTAGTCAAAGAGTAGCTGAAGCGCATTCTTTCTTTTCTATTTTAAGAAGAACAGATACTTTAATGATGCTGCCAAAAACTTTTGGCTTTTTTTTTTTTATCTGAAATTTGAAATGCAATAGACCTATACTGCAACCCTTCATCATTCAAGTTGCCCTTTTAAATCAGTGGGAGTAAAGATCATCTGCATGAATTAGAGTAGCAAGATATGGCAGACCTATGAGAAAAGATCTATATGGGAATTCTAAGATTGTGGTTCTCGCCCACTGAAGTAGATACTTTGAATATTTTTAATTTTTAAATACTAACAGAAAATAGATGCTGCTCTGAAAACAGATGTTTTGAAATTCCAATAATAGCTGAAGCTTTTTGGGTAACAAATATGCTAGGCAGTTTTAAATTAAAATATGCTCTAGAATACTTGAATATGTGATGTTTTTCTGTGTGTGATTCCCCCCTATTCTCTTATTATGGGAATCTAAACCATGTTTGCATTGTTGATTTAATATTTTTATGGGAAGCCATCAAGCAGCTGATTATTCAAGTGTAAAATTCTTCATACGGCAATGAAAGAATTCATTAGGGAATTGAAAGGTGTATATGGATAGCAATTTTTTCCTTCTGAAGAAATATTTACCAGTATGAACATATAAATAAGTTATTGCCCTGCTGAAATAAATCTGAAGTCTTTATTCTGTCCATTGACAACTTAATGGATTTGGCTTTAGATATCCTCCTAATTATGTGATTTATTAAATAATGTACATCTTTAAAATTAACATATGTGAAGAAAAAATATCATGTGAATCTAAACAAATGTATTCTTTCCTCACTTTCAGTGCATAAATTGTGCATGGTAAAGGTTATGCAAAAATGTAGTTCTGCAAATTTTTTTCCAGTTTTCCTTGCCTATTTTTCTTCCCAAATTGGCAGGAAAATTAGAACATCCCCTCAGCCCAGCCCTCACCCCCCAAAAAATTATGGTCAGTAAAAATCCTACATTGTTTTCCTTTTCAAAGACAATCAAGCTTTTTTTCCAGAGAGGAAATAGGTACTATGCAGCAAAGCCTTGGGAAATCCTTGGAACTGCAGGCAGAAATAACACAATTCTTGTTAGTTGTGTTTGTCCCCTAATAAATAACATCAGCACAACTGATCAGCCTGTTAAAACCATTTCTTAAAAAACAAAACAAACCCAAAACAAACAAAAAAAAACACCACCAAAAAAAACCCCAAACCTGGAAAGAATTGTCAGCTTTTTTCTTCAGTTGCTAGAGTTTCCAAGACCCTTGGCTCTATAGCAGCCAAGTAGGCTGCCAGAAGACCTGTAGCTAGTAGCTGGTTGAAGAGAGACTGAAACCTGGAAGCCCTAGGGAATGTCAGAGTCCTGCTGACCTGGGATCAACCAGCACTTAGTAGCAAAAAACAAGATTGATTTCTGGAGTTGGTAGACAAGCAAGAGTCCACTAGAATTCTACCTGAATTTTGCTGAATGTTTAGAAATGGAATTATTTCTGCAAAGTGTTTTTATTTCAATATTCAGTTAAAAACATGTATGAGATTTTCTGAGCAGCTTTACTTAGATGTATTCAGAAGCGTGAGAAGTGGGGATGTAGTACAGTGGAGCCTTCATAAGGATCTTACTTTTATGAAGTAAGCTGTAATAAATCCCTGCTGGGACCTCTGTGGACAGATGGGGCAAATTCCTTAACACATGCAGGAGAAATTTCTATCACCCAAAGTCGATGGGACAAACTAAGCCTGTTTTGAAAAATGTGTCTAGAGGATGCTGATAGTATGCGCAGATAATCTACCTTGTTTTGCTTGGCAAATGAAAAACAGATACAGTGAGTGACTGCAGAATAAAATAGCAGATAAATTCAATATAGGTAAATGTCAGGTGATGCATATGAGAAAAAAAAAAAAAAAATCTTGACTTCATATACCTATGATGATGTCTTCTGATCTTATCCTGAATGTTCTGGAGTAAGGTATTCCAGTTACAGTAGGTGAGTTTCTGAGGGTGTCAGTTCGGTGCTCAATAATGGTTAGAAGGCAAATCAAATGTTAGAAATCATTAGAAAAGGAAAAATAACAAAATGGAGAATATCATTACAGTATTATGTGAAAATCCATGATCTGCCTGCACCTAGACAATGAAAAGTTTTTGCAACCCCCGCATCCCCCCCCATCTCCAGAGGGCTGTAATAGAACTCAAAAGGTCTCCATGGAAGGTCTAAAAAGATAAGCAAAGCGTGGAAGAGTTTCTGTATTAGGAATGATTAAATAAATGAGGATCTTTCAGTCTGGAAAAGAGAGGACTGATGGATGCTGTGATAGTAGTCTATAAAATCATATAGACTGCAGATAAGGCTCACTTGTTCACATTCTCTTCACAGTATCTTGTCCGAGAGCCAGGGGAAATCAAATGAAGGTAGTAGGAGCCAGATTCAAAACAAATAAAAAGATGTGGATTTCTTGTAGTGGGTAGCTGATCTTGCCAAAAGAATGATGGATGCTAAAATTTTGTATTGGTCTGAGGGGAGACTGGGCAAGTTCATGGACGAGAAATTCACTGAAGTTTAGCTAAACACATAGATATCATATCTGGTTCAGGAAGTCCCTAAGTTGAAAATAAGTGGAGCCTGGGTGACTATTAGGGGAAATATCATTTATACTTGTCCTGTTTTTATACTTTTCCCTACTTATCCACTTATGGCCACTGCTGGAGACAGAATACTGTGCTGGAAGGGTCTTCAGTCTCACTCAGTATGGCTGGTTTTATGTCCTTAACTGCTTTCCAAATTTACCTGAATTTGAGGAACTGTGTACTCTGTATGCCAAAAAAAAAGTATTAAGCACTTCAGACTTGGAATCTGAAGTCTAAGTCAAAAATGAAATTTCTGACCTTGATGTGAACTTTTAAAATGTGGTTGGGAACAGAAATTCCCCAGTGGTAAAGGTAGCATTATAATCAAATAAAAACTGTGCCTGGAGGTGCAAAATACAGGAATATAACCCACAAACGATTCAACACTGATTTTCCTTTGCCAGTTCTGCTATGCTTGTTTGCAATGCCTTTTCAAGAACTCTACATAGAATGAAGTAAAGGACATTTAGGTGGTGCAACTTTTTAGTTCAAAATTGTCATGTGAAGAAGTCATAGAAATGCAGTGTAGATTAATAAGCATAAATCTGCAACTTATGCAAATGATGTGTCAAGTGTACATCAAAAGGCACATGTAAGCAGACACATATTTCACCATATCTGGTGGGCCAATTGCCTATAGGATAACTTTATTGGAACTTTTGAATGGGGTACTGCTTCCATGAACTTTATTGCTTCCTTCCATGGCATGTTTATTTTTATTTTTCTATTAAAAAGCTTCGGGAAAAATATGCTCAAAAATGCTTACAAAAATAAACCTGGATCTTGACATTATTTTTATGATTCGACACAGGCAAACAGTGGAGTCTGGGAGAAGGGAAATGTTGGTAATAATCTTTGTGGCATGTTTTATGAATTGGTTATGCTTGTTTTGTAATTGCATTACATCAAGTTCAGAAAAGATTCTTATAACTTTGAGAACTGAAAATTATTCACAATGAAGACTGTCTGAATGCTAAGCAATATATGTAACTGTAAACAGGAAAATGAAAATTCCAAATAAATCTTGGGGACAAAAAAAACTTTTCCAAAGCTGCTTTATTATTAAAACCAAAGGATGTGGAAAGTCAAACGTTGATCTTTGGTTCTCATCATGTGCAATGGGTTAGTGGTATACTGGATGTAAGGAGTGTGTGAATGCAGAGCTGGCCATGCAGCCATGAAGCCCCTGCTGACCTCTTCTAGGAGTTTTCCCAGCTGGAGATTCCCAGTGTGATTCTCAGCAGTGGTTGCAAGTGATCTGTAAGGAGCTGGTCACGACCCTTCTCTATCCACCCCTCTCTTCTGGCCACTAAATTCTCTTAAGCGCAGTTTTAAAAACGAGTGCAGGGAGAGTAGTGTTGTTCCCTGAAAGTAAGTGCAGCATATTCGGCAAGAATGATATGGATTACAAAGAGGAGAAAGGGAAAATATGTGTGATCATGAATGGAATGGGGTGTCTATGAAACAACCTCCCTTAACAAAATAACTTTCCTTTCTTAAGGCACCAGGCTCCAATTCATGAAACAGCCACTGGCACTTTGCAGTATATCCTGGGCAGACACCGCACAGCCTGTCTGCTTGTGCCTGACAAGTCAGGTGAGACCAGGCTCTCTGTTAAGACAGACCCGTGTGGGAGCTATCATACTAGATCTGGGAGTATTTTGTGAAGGAAAAGGCAGCATAGTCTACTATTCGTGTTGCAGATTTCTGTAGAAACTGCTATGCCAGGGAATAAAACTACAAATATTTCCCATGTCTTTAATCCATAGCTTGCTACTTATTTCCTTATTATCCTGTGAGGCTGGATGATCATAAGGTAAAGAATCACTATATAATCCTATTATATCCACAGCTTCTTTCAACATTGACTGTTTTAGACAATTGCGTAATTACTTTTCATTCATTTCCACCACTTATTATGGAAACCTTTCTTTCAACACCCTTGAAGCGTTGCATCCCATAGGTATGATGGGATATCTTGTGCTAAGAATAATTTTCCCCTGTAAAGCTTTTGAAGCATTATAGAATCTCATTTTTTCTAATCAGCACTCTAGTTTCTTGTGGGCTAAAATTAGGCTTCCTGTCTCTGGCATGCGAGGCGTAAGCATGTGTGACCTTCAAGCTGCCATCCGGCCTTGAAGTGCAATTTTTGCATCGGGAAATCTAGAGGCAGCAGCTTTACCCTTTTTTGCAGCAGCAGCAAGATCATCAGAAACAGTCAACTGAGCAGCAACTGCAGGCGTATCACTCGCAGGAAGCCATGTTACTGTGGTGCACAGAAAAGCTCTCTCCAGTGCTGAGGCGCCGATGTAAAGCAGGGCTCGTCCTCCGCCGCTCTGCGCGTTCTTGCAAGGTGACCAGCCCAGAGGGTTTGCATGAATATTAATGGCTAAACTATAGAATGATGAAGAATCAATACTTTAATCTGCATAAGGATAATATGCATTCTTTATGCATTGTAAAGCTGCTGCACTACAGTGTCTGAATTTCACGTATATGCTAAACTCATCTGCAAGCTCTCTCCTTTTGAATTATGCATATATTACACAGCCTGTTGCCTACAACAGATTTATGACAATCTCACCGCACCTATGCAAATCTTTTTTGGTTTTAAGCATCAAACACTTAATGTCTTTTCTCTACTGAGGGAGAAAAATCGTTGTGCAGAAGTGGATACAGAAAGGTTTTATTACGCTATATGCTGCTCTTACTAACTTTTGTATTAGTTCCACATTGTATCCGGTCAGTTAAATGACCGTTTTTGTGACGCTCTCAGCACTTTGCTCGCTGCAGCTACAGAATAATATTCTTTGTCCTCTTCTTTCACGTACCAAGCACAGCAGCTGATAATAACAGAACTGAAGTTACAGCTTGGTAATCAGCATTTTAGGTGATTTTAATTATGATGGATGAAGAAGAAAAATGGCAAAAACATGCTTTCAGTAGTACTGAGCAAATATGACATGGAACTGATACACAGAGCTTATATTACAGATCTGTCAAATTACCCAAGGATAATTTGGGTAGCTGGCAGATTCCCAGCTCATCAGTTCAGTAGCGCAGGCAACACATGCTGGTTAGTTTTGCTTGGGCTTGACATATAAATGTCTGACCATCACCAGAGCAGCTTTAATTGATAATGGACATCTGATTTGAAAATAGGTGTGTTCCCCTTTAAATGGTAGCTGTCACATCACATCACGTCACATCACATATGTCACGTCATGTTCCATTAAATCACATTATATGCTGGCATGATGCAAGATAGCATGATGAGGGGCTAATGTAATGTGACAGCTAATACCTGCTAACAGTTTGAGTGGTGGGTAGCAGATCTGAATGTGTGCCAGACTTCAGCTGAGTGTTTGTGAGAGACACCAAAGTCTTTGCCCAAAGATCAAGCTTTTCTTCAAAGGGTAACTTTAGCAGCTGCCCAGCTCCATGTTTATAACCACTAGTGGTATATCTTAGTTTTTATAAAGTGACTTATGGCACCTTAAGGGACATGCTAAGGGAGACATTAAGGTCTGTCAGAAAACATGCAGCATTCTGACACATATGGCTTTCGCTTTTCAGGTCCCGTCTCATTTTAGGTACCAAAGTACTCTGGTGATTTCCCTAATATGAAAACTTAGTTTATGAATCGGATGAAGCCTTGCTTAATGCAAGAAAGTTCAGCTGAGTGATCTACTAGAAAACGTTCAATAATCTGCAAAATATGCTATACTGTTTTAATGACCGGGTTAAGTTTTCACACAGTGTTTATACAGCACCCTCTGGGATCTCCACAGGTTAAATTACAGTATATGCAAGAGTGAGTTATGACTTGAGTAAAGGCAAGGGGGAAAGCACAGTACGTGCAGCTTCCATTTTTCATTGCTTGCACTACATTTGCAGCAATGTCAGTAACATAGACCTTGGGGAATTGGAGTCATTGCTAAATCGCAAGGGAAATTTCTCATGTAGCTCTTCCCAAATATTGATTGTTAGGCAATCTTTGAAACCTGCTATGTAAAGAATTTTTTGCTTGTAGACTGCAGGGATGTAAAGGTTTCTAAGTTAAACATAATGCAAGATAAAAAGTCTTCTAATTGGTGAGGTTTTGCCTCAGGATTGTTGTTGTTGCTTTCTACACTAAGTCTCATTAAACCCCTGAATAATTCCTGTGTCCTGCATTATCTATTTAAAGAACTGATTGGGTCGTGGGTTTTTTTGTCCCTAGTCCGTTCATTCTGGACCTTAATTTAATGGGGAAAAAGACCAGTCATTTTCTAGAACTGCTATGGCAAGATCATTTAGAGTATAATTTAAAAACCTGGAAAGATCTGCATCAATCATGCATGTATAGTAATTGCTGTGATAACTGTTTCTGGGTGCTTAATTATTATGAAACATTAGAACTGTATGTCCTTTTGTAATCCTTCTTGATAGCCTTTTAGCTTGCACCATATCTATGTCATATCCTCCACTTCATAGAGCATATCAGTCTCTGAACAGGTAAGTCCTTTTGAATGCTCTTAAATTCTGGTTTCCTTGGGTACTTTAGGAACAGTTAGAGTGGTCATTATACTGAGAATAACCATTTTTCAACTAATTAAATTGATTCTGATAACTCTCAAAATGTCAAGACTTCAGCTCTCTGGAATCGCTCTTGGGAGATGCTAAATTGACAGTGATCATTAATTATAGATTTTCACCCCTTGCTGGGGTTTATTGTAATGGGGTCTGTTTAGAATTATCTTTTGAGAGTTACTTGCAGTCTGCAGCTTGCGCAGAGCTCAGCAGGCCCCGCTTCGTGCTGTAGGTTAGGCTGAACGTGTGCTTCACTCCTCAGTGAACTCTGTGACATTTTAGAGACATCACTTGTGTATTTTTTTCCTTGTTGGCTATGTAAGATTGGCTCACAAGTTACTATTACGCAGCCTTGGAGATGCACTGGTTTTAGAGTTACTGAACTCTACCCTCTCTTAAAATCAATGCAACTTGTGGGGGAGTGGGAGGAGGGGTATTCCAGGTGCTGCCTTTGGGCAACAGGATGAGAATGGCATCAATGTTTTCGGATATCGGTGTGCTAGAAGCCAAGGCTTTCTTCCTGCATCATTGCAATGCTGGGAATCAATTGAGGTGCTTCCTTGCTGCTATACTCAGGTGGGGTAAATTCCACTTAAGTCTCTGGATCTTGTGTTTCCATTTTACTTAGCTGTCCTGAAAGCTGGAGTGAGTGAAGATAAAACTCTAGGTGCAGTGACTGGGGTAGAGTTTGGGCTACCTGCAGACAGCACCAGGTGTAGGTGCCTGAGAAGGCTGAGCATTTTTGGTAAAACCTGTACATCTCTCAGACTTTGGCAGGTCACCAAAAGGAATGCACTGTGCAGAGTACATGATATTGATTGGACACTTTTCCTGTGGTTCATTACTTCAAACGTTTTTCTTCTATTGAGCGTAGCGGGTATAATTTGTTAATTTAATCCAGTTATTAATTTATTTTCACTTTTAATTTGTTGTGTTCCTAGAGACTATGGTTTGTGGATGCATCAAATAAAATATTTTATCATGTCTGTTGTGTTACAGCATAAACAAAGAATGAGAGAGGAGTGGCTTATTATTTAAAATATATAATAATTTTAGAATATATTGGATTTTAAATATTCAATTAACATAAACACCAATAAATCCTTTTCAGGCTGTAATGCAGATGTGCAGGCTGTATAATATTTGAGTTTACTAGTAGAAATACTGATATACTGTTCTGGTTCATATCGCCAGCTACATATTATCTGTCCAGTCTCCGGTACATATTTTTTCTTAGTCACCACAACTCTACGAAAGCTTGCCATCCCTCATCCCCACTCTTATCTGCTGCTGTACAACTAGATCCTGCTCCTTGCTGTGAATCAGATTTGTGTCTGTCCCATCATCCTTCACTGCGGACGCTGAAATAACCGGTTTAGGATTGTCACTTCAGTTCTGGCTTTTATGAATTTCCTGTTTGAGTGGACTTCTCCCTGCTCTATACATTCTGATTATGCCTATTAAAATAGGGTGAGGTCATCTGAATATCTTATTTTCTTTCAATCCCTACCAGGCCCTCCACAATACTTTCCTAGTTTTTCTTATTCTACAAACACTGCATATAGATAAAGGCACAAAATGTACAGTAATATATGGAACTTAACTATTGAATGAATGATTTGCAGGGAGCTATTTCTATTGTATGGTGATTTAAAGACATTGTAAGTGACGTACCAAGCTAAATTCTACTGCCCTTGGCACTCACACAAAATAATAATGCAAAACAATTCTCTTAATTTCAGTGGAATTACGTACCCTGTGGGTAAGGAGGGCTGAAGTTGGTCTACTGAATTATTTTAATAGAATAGTTTTAAAGACAGTGTCTTCTACCTCGAAGTCAGCAGTCTGTGAGAGGAACCCCACCTACGCTGTTAACTGACTTCACTGTGTCAAGGGTTTTCTTATTTTGTCTTACATGTATTGTGTTACTACAGCAACTTGAGCTTCAGTTCAAAAAGGAGTTTCCTTTGTCAGTCTGTATGTTGAGATAAGTATTTGGAAAGTGAGTACTTTGGACCAAATGATCTTTTCCTGTTCTGATGCTATTGAGTGTTCTTCATCTCAATTACAGTAGGTCCTATGGAGATAACTGTGTGCAAAGGATCACAGTAGCAGTGGGATAATGATGAATGCGGATGGCTGCCAGTAGTAAAAGCCCCAGGTGATGGGGATTTGTGCAGTATGCAAGTGTTTTGTTTCTAGATGGTAACATTTATGCCAGTGATTACCAGGAACTCAGGTGCTTTGCTGTGACAGGTTATAACCCCCAAATTATTAGCAAAAGAGTGCAACATATAAGCCGCATTATAATTTTAACTACTTTTGTACTTCAGTTTTAAAACACCAAATATTAGTGTAAAAGTTTTCTTCGTCATTAGTTTAGTAGTTTGTTACGCTGTAGTTTGCAATTATCTTTTTGTTTTTCCTACTTGAGACTTGTAAGATCATAAATGAGTTACAAAACTGTTCCTAAATTGAAGGGATGAGTATGTCATTGTTCAGCAACTTAAGGAGCTCTGTTCCAGCAGCATCAGGGTGACATCATGTTTTTTCATGAGGTGTATCGTTTCATCATAAAGGCCTTCAGTCCTAAGTGTGATACAGCTTCCAATGTTGGTTTCAATTTACTTTGCAGAAGCATTTTCAGTGTTGGCTGAAGGGCTCAGTAAGAGGGGGGGAGGGAAAACCCAGAACGATGCCTCAAATTACAACATAATTAACTGAAAGTGGAGTTATGCAATGTATTACATTTTATATCTTTTACAGTAATGTTACTGCTTTTAACCATGGAAAACATCAACCTCAATGCTATTATTTTTCCCTTTAAATAAGGCTTTCTATTTGAGCTGCATTAACAAATGTAAGCGATCTGAGTGTCCTAGTACTTTAGTTCTTTGGTGTAAGGCCTTAAAATTCACCACAGAATGCATAAAGATTTGTGTTTTGTCATCTCGACAGAAAGTGGCTTAGGTTCGATCTACTTACTGATTTTGAAAAACTGGTGTTTTTACATTCTCTACATGTCCCAGACAGTGCTCCTATCTTGCATCTCTCCTTTCGTACCTCTGGAGCAATGTTTGCCAGCACCGCATTCAGATCAGGGAGTGTCCTTCACCACCCTTGCTAGGCGTGCCAAAGGACTAACTGGAAACAGTGGTTCCACCTGCTCTGGAGCTCGTGGATTCAGGGAACATCCAGTTTTGCCCATGTAGCCCTAGGTGGACATGCCCAGTAACCAGGTGGGGACGTTGCACTTCTCTAGGCAGGAAGAGTCACCACTCTGTTTTACCGCTGCTTTGCCTCACAGGATAAAGTGAAGCCTAACTGAAGGTAATGCTGGGGAGGTATGGGGGTATTAAAAAAATGACTGCCACCGAGGAACCCATGCACAAATTTGCTGATTGTCCCTTCTGTACAAAGTGCAATAAGTCAGAGGCCATGTATTAAGTGATAAGGAGAAAGCAAAGTATAGAAGAATTGCTCATCAAATACTGTGTCCTGCCTTCTGTTTTCTCAATGTTGCTCGAATCCCATGGAGAAAATAGGCAATGAAGTTTCCACTATGCAATGAAGATTTCATTATTTTGCATATGCAGAAAGGCGATAGGTTAAGATTTAAATGCCCAAGTATTTAATTTTGCAAACTTTCTGCTATTTGGACATGCTCTTTATTTTTCTACCCATTGTGCTTGTCCATGGTTTCACATGTGCTATGTATGGTACACATGCTGTCCAGAATATTATTGGGCATCTGTGCAAAATTGCAGACACTTAAACACAGCTGCTGGAGTTTTGCCAGCTTCTATTATTGGTCACAAGCAGAGAATGACAGTAGCAGACAAAGCACCTCGTGTAATCTTTCATTGATTCATATATTTGTGTGTTATATGTTTCTCTTCGAATGCTTTTTGTTGACTGGAACACAAGCATCCTCCTGGAATTATGTATTTGTAGTCAAAACCAAGAACATCCTGAAAATTAGTGATTTATTCCTGTGCTCCTTTTCAAGTTTCATCTGTAACACTCTGGCTGTGATGCTAATGCTTGTACACATGTCATGGTACAACATGAAATTGCTGTAAGATATTCTGTCAGTTCAGTTGTAATAGTTGTTTAAATTAGCTAGTTGTAGTGGCTGCGTAGTGAGCTGATCCCAGAAAAACTGAAAGTATAAACACAATCAAGTTAAAGAACCTTTCTTATGTTGCATACTCAGCAATATAGTGCAGCATATATACAAACGTGTTCCTACATGCACGAAACTTTTAACAGAAAGTGATTAAAAATCTAAGTTTGTAATGAGGCTTGAGAATTGTTCCTTTATTAGGGATGTCAAGAAAATTGTGTCTGCTTTTAAAACGAAGCAAATAAAGTGTGTGTAGGGAGGAATACTTGACAATTCTGCTGCCACCTTTTGATCGTATCCTGTAGTTACAAGTGGTAGTTGAAGATCATTTAATTCAAAGTATCAAAGCTGGAAAAAGTATGTATATACCTCTACAGGGCAATAATTATTTAATATATTGATTCTAGAATTTTAACTGAGCAGGTGGCCATCTTAGGCACTGCACTTGATGTACGGCTTTATTAAGCAGTTTTGTTCAAACTGTATAATAACTTATACATTTAAAATGAGAGGGCTGATAAAAATGATAAATAAGTAATGAATTGCAGCTATGTTCTATTCATTTTCTCAACTTATGAGGTCTTTACTGTAATACATTTTTATTAAATGTGGCTTAAATCAGGGTTGCCCACCTTCTCTGTCATTAAATGGATCTGGCTCTCTTGCTCTCTGCTACTCACTTTCCTTGAGGTTGCTTGGAGATTCCTCAAGTGGCTGCAAGTCATCTCTTGGGACTGAAATGTCAGCATCTCCTCTCATATTATATATGAATGTCCCCTATGTCAAGATTGCATATGTGTCTCAGATTGTGTGGTGGGGCGCCTTCTCGGATGGACACACATCTCGGTGTGGGGGGAATGTCTCCTTTTTAAGCAGATGACATGTGCATATCCAAGCATGCGATGGTGCGTAGTACTCGTGTGCCGTGGTAAAGCCTTAGATAGCCTACCCATATCAGAAATTTGAGTACCCAGTGGCCTACTCAGTTTGTAAAAGCATGCTGTGAGATTGGACATAGAGCCCACTGAAGGGAGGGGTTGGGGTTTTTTTGTTTGTTTTGGTTTTTTTTTTAGGTTTCTAAATAACAGATTCTGAACTCGAACTCAGATGGCAGGTATGACTGCCAGGTCTGGTACTCATTTCTTGGTTAATCTTCAGTGTTTTCCTAAACTGCCAATCCATAAAGCATAGCGTGCTGTGCCAGAAAGATATTTTAGAATCAGTTCTTCAGGGACTAAATAGTCTAATGCTATGGTGATGGAAGCCATATAAATAACAAGCTATATTAAAAAAAAATTAAAAAATATTTGTTCTAAGAATGATTTGAATATTCGCATCTGTTGCCAGTAGGGAGATATTAAATTATTACACTATAAAGATAATTTTGTAATAAATGAACAGTCGTCTTCACAGTGAAATTCCTTAATATGAGAATATGGATCTACGCCTCACTGAATCCCAGGCCAAACTCGCTGCTGCCATGGAAGGCAGTGTTATCCTGGCAATTACAGGTGTTTAAACTTGCTAGAGAGCTACTGTATCTTTTTCAAGTTTAAATGTATATAGGATTGAATCAAGAAAAGGGTTAACTTTGAGATTAATCATCTCCTTGGGCTTAGATTAGTGTTTAGAGTAGAGGGTAGCTGGGAGCCACAGCTGTTTCAGAATAGTATGGTTACAGGAGATGTTTGAGGGGGCTGCCAGCAAGGGGCACCGTGGCAGGAACAGAAGCTGCCTGAGAGAGAGACCTGTGTTTTAATCAGTGACCCGTGCTTGAAATGTTTGTTAGTATGTTAACAGGCAGAAATGTATATTTTCCAATTCCTGCTAAGAATGGGAAATAAGAACCTTGGAGTGCTGGAAGTTATTTGTCAGGAGCGATTAGCAAGAGCTGAGACATTATAAGAAAATCATTTGAGAGGGAAGCCATGGTCCCCCCTGCAGACAGGCCAATTATGGAACACTACAGCAGCAGCAATACAGGAATGGTCATGCGGAGCCCAGAATTCATCACTGTGGTTAGCATTATGGGTAAGTAGTATTGTTATTAACGAATGTAAAACGCTTGTCAGAGCTAAGGATTGCTAGCAGGGGTGAAACACAGGGAGGGAGCTCTGGAACAAGCTGGAGCAATCTGAGAAAGAGAGGTGGAATGTAGTTTAGACAGCCTTTTGTTTTCAGGGCACATTTCCACCACAGTACGTGAGAAATCAGGTTTGTGATTCCTGATAATGGGTGATGCACCTGATTGCTAGTAGTCCAAGCGAAAATATAAGGCACCAAAATGCTCAATTATTTTGTAAGACTGCCTTGTGAACAGATTTTGCTCGTTTGCAGCTGAGTAGTTTGTGCTTCTGTTTATCTCGGATACCCATTACACTTTCATTTACACTGTGACAGTGTTTGGCTGTATCTGATTCTCAACAACTCAAGGCAATTAAAACTGCTGGCCCAATGTCACTTGTCTCAAAACATGCTCAAGCATAGTAGGATTACTACATCTTTGCTCTAAGGCTGAAATGTGTGTGTTTAGGGGATCCAGCTACAGTATGGAATAGGCTGAGTATAAAAGGGCTAGATAAGTGGAATTGTTGAAAATAAGATGAAAAATTAAGTGTGGTGTTATCATCTAGCTGTAAGGACACCTTCACAGACGCTGCTAGAGATGAAATAATATGAACTCGTTATGATAAAATGTTGACCCAATTGATGTACATGCACCCAATTTCAACACATCATCTTCACCCCCGGTACTTGTCTTCCATAACAGATAAAATGCCTTAAAAGACAGCAAGGTAAGCTGCTAAAATTCATAGCTACCAGTAACTAGTCTGTGAATGCACAGTGATATGTTATTTATCACAAAGTGAAGACAAGTTGGAATTTGAATGATGAAGCTGAGACATGAATGTATAGAGCCTGGATATTTGTTTTTATTGAAGAATAGCATGTCGCTAAATGAGAAATGAATGACACAGCCCAGAAATGTTGACTGCCTCAAGGTGAAGTAGGTCAGCTGGGAGAAACCCTGATCATGAGCAAGTCTGTCAACTGTGGGGAGGCATCTTTTGCCACCTCCTCCTTCTGTACTCTTTTTTTTAATGTTTTGGCTTATGCTATGCTGTTCACTTCCTGTTGTTGTGGACCTATTTCTCGCATGTTATTTCCTTGTGGCAGGCCTGTAATGGGCTCAAACCAGTTGGGGAGGAGGGGGTAAGACCACAGCATGTCTAGACCCTATAATAGAGCATAACTGTGAGGCCTACCAACAGGATAATGGTATCCCTAAAAGTTTGCCTGCAGCACTTGAATGATGATGGGTAATTTCTAGAAGGTCATGCCCTAAAAAGCAATGTTTCTTTGTTTCATCTGCTTCAAAATGACAGTTGACTATACACAAGAAATGTATAGTTTTAATTGTTAAGTGTGGTAGTGGTGAACCTTGTTGGTGTCTGGTGCCAAATATATATTGCTTTTTAACTGCTTGTCTTTGGTGCTGGTCCAACTTTGGCACCTATGCCAACTGCTCTGCTGTCGCTAAGAAAGGTGAAAGTCAATAACCTGCTACAGCAAGAGTTGAGAGAGTGAGATAACTTTTGACATCTCCTAATTTTATAGCTGCAACTATGAGTAAATTGGACTTTTCCGAATCTTTCCCTGAAGTCCCTGTTCAGTAAAACTTGTGGGAATATAGTTAACTTTATAAGCATGAGTTTAAATTGAAATTTAAATATGTTTGTGTGTTTTACTGTGTGGAGTTGGACTGAAAAGTGACCGTGTCTTTTGTTATGCAGGCTCAATTCAGCAGAACACTTAAATAAATGCCAAACAGCAAGCATCTGGCCTGTGCTTGCACTTCTTTAATAGCTGCCCCAAATGAATGATTTGGGGCATTCCAAACCTTTGGCATCCAATACAAACTTCAGATACCGGTGAGACCAGACTGGATTGACTACAAAACAGCCTGGACTATAATTATCTAGCTTTAATGGAACAACTGACAAAGGTTTTTTCTTTTGCCTAATGGGTACAAGTGTCCACTAAAACATCTCAGTCATGGTATTACTTAGTTGCAACCCTTTATTCTTTCAGCATACTCATAAAGATGAACTGGACAGGGGTAAATGCACTGCCTGAATCAAGTTTCTTATTGTCTTCGAAACTGTTCTTTTCCATTTCAGCTCTGTATTTAATGCCAAAATATTATTTCTGGTTATTTAATGTTACTACATATAACTTGTTTTTTCTACAGCCAATTTTTGCCTTACCTGTCTTTATGGACTAACATTAGGAATGTTTCTCCCACGTATTCATTAATGAAAGCTCTCACAGCCTTCACATTCAAATAATTTAGTTCAGCAGATGATGACTCAGATGTATAAACCACTTGTTTCTTTTCTTGCAATTACCCAGCTGCCAGGCCATAATAGGATCGTTCCCTTGGATGTTTCATCTTAGCTTATACCCTACTTTGGTGAAATAGCCGTATCACTTACACTATACTTAATGTCTGAGAACACAGCTACTCCCTGAGTCATTATAAACTGAAAGTCTTGCTTTAGGACATCTATAACTGTTGCCAAATCTTTTTTTTGGGGATATGAGTGTGTGTGTGTGTGTGTGTGTGTGTAATCCAGTGAGCCAGTCTGTCAGCTGTTTCTGATGACGTAACTACCTTAAGGTTAAGGCTGAGCTTTTGATTCCTTTCTTCAGCATGGAATTTCTTTTCATTATGAAGTATTAGAAAAGGCTCACAGTGCAAATCTTTTCTGACTGTATTGTAGTTGAGAGCAGGGCAGCATGGCCACAGTCACATCAGATGTTCCCAGTCACGTATGTCATACTCATTAGTCACCTCCACAAGCTCCTGCTTGTAAACAATAACTAAGTTACTGAGATCTTAGTAACAGAGACGTCTTACTCAACTTGGGAAAGAGTTGAAAGGTTCATCTCTTTCTGCTATGTCACCCTCTTTAAGAATCTTCTCCCACGTTCATCCCTGCTCAGTCTGCTCCATTACCAAGAAAGCAGGAGGTCTCAGCTGAATTCTGGAAATTGCATGCTTGTTCCCAAGGGCCCAATCTCCTCTTATATAGCCTCATTTTGAAGTGCCAAAGACAACAGTAGGTATTTTGAGAGACGCAACTTTGTCCCAAAGCCTACTGCCTTGTTATATGATAGCAGAAATTTGTAATGGGACCTGCCTTTCTAATATCTGGGGGTAGTGTAATATGATTCTGCTGAAGCTTTGACTTGTTGCTTTTTCAAGATGAGATCTGATATACTTGCTGGATGAGATGTGATCAAAATATTTTGTTTCTCTTAATCCAGTAATCTAATTGGTGAAATGTAACATGACCCCTTTTTCTGGGGCATAACATCCAAATTGGCATAATCTGTCTGAATAGAAACTACCAGTTATTTCACATAAAGCACAAAGATCTTATGACTCCAATTTTATTGATTAGGGAGCTAAATATTTACTTTAATATGTTCTTGGAGATTTTGTTTAAATTATATGTTTGGCAAGCCAGCATTGTATTGTTACCATGTTAAACTACTTATTAACCCATAGAGAAATGTGGAGGTATTTGGACATTATTCTCAAGTGTCCCTGTGAATTTACACATGTAGAAAAGGCCAGAGATTTGTGAATTTCAAATCTATATGATTTGTCTGGTGTTTGTAAATGAAAAACAAGATAAATGGCGATCTCCTGGATTCTTTAATTTTCTATTGTAGATTACTTGAAGAATACCTTTAAATATAGAAATATGAGGGAGAAGGATGAATGATTTTAATACTTTTAAAATAGCTACAGTGGCAATAGTTTTTAACTAATAGTATTTAACTAGATAAGGCAAAGGCCATGTATAAAGTATAACCTGCTGGGATAACACCCTTCTGGCGGTTTTCATCTACAAGTTACTGGTTCAAAAAAGTGGTTTGCTTGCTTTTCTTTCTTACACCAAACTGTTGTTGGCATCTGTCTTAGGATTTGGGAGCTTTAGTTTTCATTTGTTCTTCCCAATAGTGTCTTCCATGCTATTGTTTGAATGGAACATGGGAAACACTGAAGAAGTATTTGTGAGGTTTTCTCTATTTCTGTCTTTCATTTTGGCCCACTGTCAAGGTTAAAATCCTAATTTCATCAGGGCTGGGGTAATATTTTACCATGCATGGTGTAGCAAGGTGGATGTGCTTTCTAGAGAGCTTTACATTAAACTGACAGTGGTAACTGTGGTCTTGTATCCTTTTACCATTGTTAATTCAGGAACTAGTTATTAGTTTGGCTACAGAAGAAGAGTGCCTAGGATAGGCTGCTTCGCTAGCAGATCATGCTGTGGCTGTCATGTAAATAAACCCTAAAGGCATCTTTACTTGTATAATCTTGCAAATAAAGACTGTAGCACAATGGATGGATATAAGGAAGCTAAACTGATTTCTTCCTTTTCCAGTGTTCAACTTTTACACGTTGATGATGCTTTTAGGAAAGGGGTGTTAGGAAGGTAACATGCGGTTGGCAGATATGAAATGCATCTAAATAAAAAGCCTGTTATTACTCCTGTTTGCAAAACACTGATTTGAAGTATGAAGTCTCAAGATTTTCTCTTTGCATTGGAGAGATTGCAATGCCAGTAGTAGCTTACTGTACAGTTATCCCACTGAAGCTAATAGCTGCGTTATCCACCTCTCGGGCTCAGTGAGCAGTAATAAAGTGTCCCCTTGTTTAGAGATAGCAGAAGAAGTAGAAGCTGCATGCCACTGCAGGGGATGGCCTGGGAGGCTAGACCTTACAAAGCCTGAGTCAATACAGTAAGATGGCTTTTCCTGGGAATGGCTGAAGTCAGGGGTCCCTGTTAAAACTCTTTGTACAAGAAGCTACAAATGAGGAGCTACACAGAGAAGGGAGAACATCATCATGAAGACTCAGGGTGATCTATAGTGGTTCCAGAGTGTCTACCTGGAAAAGGACCCTGACTTCTGCTTAACATGGAGAATTAGAATTAGCACTGGCTTTAGATGATGGAGAACATGTCAGTCACTAGGAAGTAATTAGAATCTGGTGTCTCCCAGAGTTATTGATATTAAGATATTAACAAGTAAGTTATCATTGCTGTGTTGATGGAAGTTTGTGAGCAGTCAACATCACTGATGATCTACAGTTTCAGGGCATAAATATATGCCTGAAATAAAAATCGGCACCTGTAGCACGGGATGCTGAAATTATGTTGGGCACTAGTGGCATCATTGTGTTTGTAGTTTGCTCACAGCAAGCAGTGGAGAAAATCAAGACTACCTATATGTTAGCAAAAGGTGAAATGCTGACCAGCTGTATATCCATTTGCAGGGGTGACTTCTGAATAAGGAATGAGTGGGAAAATCAGTAGTTAGTAGGGCTGGACACATGGATAAAAGAACTGTGGGAATGCATTGGAGAAATATTTATGGATGGGTAGTACAGGTGTGAGAACATGTACTTTAGTTGTTGCCATACATTCAAGGTGCAGCATGTTCTTTCCTTAGGTGCTTAGCCAAGTATGCTGGCACAGCTTTAAAAAGAACATGAATACATGGATAGGGGTTCACGTGTAGGTTGTAGAGGGGATCACAGACAGCAGCTCTTGTGGCATCCTGCTGCTTGTGTGCATGTCAGATGTGTGAAGAGTCACTGAAGTGAAGACTTCTTCCGTTAAGGTGTGGATGCCTCTATTCAACAAATTGGTTTGACCTCACCCTTGCTGTTTGCTGACCAGCTCCAGTGTGGGGTTTAAAGCAGCGTGGATCAGCTTCTGCCTGCTCTTTGCATCCTGGTTAGACTTCCTTACCTATTTCTCTGGTCATTTTATGGTCTCATAAAGCAACAGCACCTGCCCCTTCCAAAGCAAGGAAAGTGTGCTATGGAAGGAAGCATGTTGTAGAAGAAACTCAGCAAATCTTCCTCATAACAGCAGCACTAACGGTTGTTGCTGTAATTAAGAAAATGGCATAGACTGTTGTTGTACAATAATAATCTCCTGCTGCCGCATGAGTGTTGAAGAATTTATTTTCTAAACAAGAGACATTGATCCTGTGGCAGTGTTCTGTTGCCATAACTTTGTTTACATCATAAAGGAAAAATGATAGATGTAATCATTTAAGTTATGGTGCTAAGAAGTGTCAATTGCTCACTCTACCAGTATTGATCTAAGGTGTTCCGACTCGCTTATGCATCAGACCTTTTAAAGTTTCAGATAATTGGAGACCAAAGTAAAAGTATAGCTTGGTAAGCATGACGTTTCCCAATTACAATTGTCTCATTGATCGCAGTTTTTAATAAAATGGTATGACCAATGAGTAACTAGTCATTACAAAGTTACAGTTTTTAACAGGCATCACATGATGTAAGAAACCAGCTTTAAAAAAAATAAATTAATAAAATATTGGGGTGTTTGCAATTCTTCCCAACAGTTCTTTTAAATTGCATGTGCTTGGATTCTCCTTAGTTGCAGGTATCCACCTGGGAAGATTAATTTTCAGAAATAGGATCTTGAGTTCATTTGGGTTTTTTTACATTTTAGTTTGCATATATGTTTTTATACATATAATCAAGGGCTTCTCTTAAGGCTATATGGAGATCCATGATCTATCAAGAAGGAAAAATAATTAACATTAAAAGAATATGCAATCTTACAATAAGCAAGAGTTATAAAACATGAAAAAGAAAGTATAAACCTTTTTAAGGATTTCAAAGGAGTAGTCTTTCATATTTGTAAATTCAAATTAGTAGGATCTAAAATTAGTGAAAACACCATTCAGATAAAGTTTGTGTTTGAATGCAGCTGTGTGGGAGCATTAACCTTCACAAAGTTTTAAATATATTTGAAAAGAAAACCCACCAAAACTAATTATACACCATTTTACTTCCCACCAGCTTCTCTGAAGAATGAAGAAATTGCCCTCTTTAGGTCCTTTTCTACAGTTTATTCCATTAAAAATAGATCTTTCTTCTGCACAACGGGAAACACTGAAAGCCTGGTTTAAATTTTCAGGAAACTCTCTTTATTTTTGATCCTTTGAAATTGTAATGTCAATACATTTTCAATTAAATATGAACAACTCTCTGTGTATCTCAGCATGAAACACAAAAGGATTTTGGGACCCTTCCAATTACTGAGGCTTGAAGATTTTTCTTAATTATTTAAATTTTACAGTATTTCTTTTTATTTAAAATAAAAGTTGTGCTGTGGGGCTCCTTCTAACATCGCAACAAATATGACAGTATTCTTTTTGCCTTTTCAAGAAATTTTTTATATAAAGTCTGGATGGAATTTTGAGACAGGCTTTTTTACTATAATGTTCTTTTGCTGTTGCTTTTAGTACCTGCATTGCTGTCCAAGATAAAAGCTTTTGTTTGTTCCTGAAGAAAGAATGAGGACTGAATCAAAACTATGATAAAGATATGTTCAGTTATTTCATCTGTAAATAAATATGTTCATTTCATTGCCACAAAATGATCTTGACATCTCCCCAACCAATTTGGGTAGTCAGGATCCTTTGTACAATATCCTGTCTAGCTGTGACACTCTAATACAAAGCGTTGATGAGTGAGAAAAAGGTATTTTATGTGCTACAATGTCTAATATGACTTTAGGTGACAACAGTTCAGAGATAACCTCAGGTTGACAGACATTGGCTATACGTTCCCCAACTGTGAATAGATGAGCATAGGGAGAGCAACTAACACTTAAATACAGGTGACAGTATCAGTAACAAATCATTATATTTGATTGATACCATTTAACAGTTATTGCTTTCTATCAGTCACATGGAAGACAAAATGCACTAATAACACCCAATACAGACTTTTCTCTTCATGCTCTTAAAATGCTGTTTCATTAAATAGCTGTCACTTACACAGCTGAGTAAGGTTGGAAGTTCGGGGTGCTGCATCCACCCAACACTTGAGTTGTGGCAGGTGTTGTAGAACAGCCCACTATGAATGGATTGTGCATATTTCTGCCTCCCATTTTTTAATTGTTTTCCTACAAATGGGAAAATAATTTACTCTCCTTGTTTTGTTCTCTCATCTTAACAAACATATTGTGTTGTGTTAGATTACTAAAGTTCAGTTCGTGTAATGGTGACAAGTGTGTCCATGTCTCTGAAAAAGGTATCTGTTGCAGCAAGCTCAAAGCAAAACAGCATGCAAGTTAGTTTTGATGTCTCGTAACAAAATGTCTGAGAGGTTTTCTTTGTCTTTTTCTCATATGCTAATTAAAAAAAAAAAAACCAAACCAAAAAAACCCCCACCAATCAAAAACCAAAAAACCCCCAAAACCAAACAACAAAACACAACACCAAAACCTGAAGAATAATGTAGATGCATAAAGCGGTGATATCTAATGTTGCTCCCAATAGTATTCATCCCCAGTTTGTTTTGGATAATGTTATGTCCAAGGTAGTCTTGGGACTGCATCATCTTATTAACAACTGTTTAATTAAGAATATAGGTAAATTGTTTCCGAACTTGGATTTCTAACTGTTACTTTAAAGCTACATGTATAGCCAGTAGCAAGGAATTTGATTTTCAATCAGAAGGCTGCATTTCTTGTAGTGAAATCAGTATTCAAAATCTGTAGGTGCTCTATAATGGATTTATTGTTCTGGCCTTAGACAACTAGAAGTGAAACTCATGATAGTAGTGTTGGAGCTTGGACATTTTTCAGACTTTGTAATTGATATCTGTTGTTTTAGGGATTCTCAATATGGAATTCAGTTTATTACGTTTAGTAGTAAACTTTATCACTGTATATATATCTCATTCTCTACTCAGAGCACGGAAAATGCCATAGATATGTTTCACAAAGGCAAATATTACTGATATTTTGATATAGCCTTATTTTTTTCGTTGAATGGAAAATGCACGGAGCTGGCAAACAGTTGTGGAATTTGGAGCTTTTTTTCCCTGGTTCAGCAGCATGTTTCACATTGTCTTAACTTTGAACTAAATGAAAGTGGCAGTATCTGAATTATGGGTTGGCAGATTGTGGAGTATGTGGATTTTGTGGTCAGATAGTCTGTCCTGCCCTGATCTGCATACTGCTCCCATGATCAAGCGTTTGAGGTGTTTCCCAAGTATAAAACTTGTGAAGTGAGGTATGCAGTCAAAGTAAAATTTATATCATACCTGTTCCTTTCCTCTGTTTGAATTTGTGGTAATAAAAATCTATTTCTTTCCTTCCTTTGCAAAGGTGGTATTACGTTAAGCAGGACTGAATAACTTCATTGCTCACTCAGCTGTACGGCAGTGAGTTGCGCAGTTCTGTTCCAGCGACGAGAAAGCCGTGGTACTTGTGCACAGTTTGTTAAATACGTTTCACTGCTCTGTAGGAACGGAGCCATTGGAGGCAGAGGGAGCACAGAGGGTTAGTGATTCCTTGGTGTAGTCCACCAAGAGCTGTGAGAATAAAAGGCCCTATTTAATTTAATATTTCATAGGTGGCTTGTGGAACAAGCAACACAAAGATATGCTATGCTTTTGTTGAACTGTGATACTGGGAAGATGCAACAGACGTGGGACGCATCATTATGCTTTTAATGATACTTCCAAAAGAAGAGTTTATTCTGCTTTCTAATAACCCAGTCCTCAGATAATGATTTTTTTTTGTGCGTGGCTGAGGTCAGGTAGTTTCTGGAAAAGATGCATCTTACAGCTGGAAGTGGACTGTAAAATATGTTGTCTGTCACTTTAGCTATGTAGGTCTGCAAGGAATCTAGAGGGACATATAGGCCCCAGGCTTGAAAATGTACAAGTGTTTCAGTATTCGAATGGGCTTGTGGAAATAGGAGAGCATACATTAAGAAAAGTAATCTCATGGAAATGCTTGTATGGGTATAAGTGTCTGGGTGTTACCCTAATAGTATGGAGATATGATTTGTGGTATTTTCTAGTTATTTTTATGCTTGACTCAACAGTTTGTTTTTTTACAATCGTTTGGGGTTTTTTGCCAGTAAAGAAGTAATTTTTGAAGTTAAACTTCAAATAAGCAGTTTTGAAGACATTTTAAAGATGAGAATAGACAAAAATAAATATTAAATAAAAATGTCCTGTGAAGACTGTGGTCTTTAATTAAGCTTTCTATCTTAAATGGTGTTTTTTAAAGGTTGGTTACTGTACTTTTATAGAACATGTGTGCTGAATATCCTTGAGTTACTCTTGAGAGCTTTCGTTGATGACAGTTTGGTTTAATTTAGCTACCACTACAAAGAGATTAGGTTGTCAAGAAGATACCGTTGGAGGTTTAGGGATTGCTGAAATCCTTCTGAAATTACAAGTAATACACATTGTAACTTTCTTTGATAGTTCTTTCATGAGGAAACTAGATGAATATCAGCCACGAGGGAACTTCTTTTTTCTGGACAGAAGAGGGGGGCGGGGGGGGGGGAATCTTCTCATGTTTATCACTTAATGAAAACAAAACAAAAGAAAAAATCCCAACCCCCCAAAACCCACCTAAAAATCTAAAAATGCCCAACCTAAAAACAAACAAACCAAAAGAACGGGAGGCAGGGAAGGAAGCTGCAGTTACTAACTTAACTCTTTAATGCTGAAAGGCACTTTTTTTTTTTTTGCTCACTGTAATAGGGCATCCAAACTTCTGTCACTGAGAGTAGACTGATAGTTGAAGGTATCCTCCTATCTAAACATTATTTTGCTTGTTTTTGTCTACACAGATGTGACCACTCAGGTTTTTGGTCAGTTAATTTCTTCTAATCGTTGTTCAGTAGCTGATGCAATGTAGTTGTTGGTATAAAGTCAAGCCTAAACCACAGAAGCATATTGTTTAAGGAAAAGGTGCTTTTCTGTCCTTTTTAATGGAGCCTACGTTTTGCCAAAGATGAGAAAATATGAAGCTTGTGCAAATATTTTTGTGTGTCTGTTTCACAAACACATCTGTAAAATAAATCTCAGTCAATTTACGAAGTTGAAATGTAATCTGCATCTTTGCTGTTATTGCAAATGCCACTGGTTTGAGTCTTCTTTTAGATGTAATGTGAGTTTAGAGATGATGCACATTTAGGAGTTGGTAGCTTGAGAAATTCTGTTTCCTACAGGAGAGAAAAAAGTACAAGACAGAAGCGCTTCCCAAAGCGTCCAGTCAGTATGGATTTCTTCTCTGGTAGAGGAAGACCTTTGCCAGAAGTTCGAGTAAATCCTTCAAATCCATTTAATGTGTGACTCGGCAGAAAGCTAACAACCTTGCTCCCAGCTAATGCTGGTGTTTTTTGATAGGACATTTGTTGAACAGAGACAGTCAAGATAAACAAATGTAACCCTGTTTGTTATTAAATTGACTTAAATGAGGAACCCAACACTGAAATACTCTGTATAATTTCATTTTCTAGGTCTCCTTTTAACAAACATAGTTCATTTGATTGATCTGTATGTGTAACTGTTTAAGCATGCTTTAATATGTGTGGTCACTTTACTGTATTTGAGCACTCTCAGTTGTTAATGGGAATATGCCAGGAATGTCTGTGAAACTTAAAACTTCCTATAGTTTTTAGACAGAGATTGTCAGTGGTATATAGTTCTGTCCTACGCAGTCATTACACAAAACATTTAAAAAAGCTTAATGTCGTATTTCTAAGCCAAAACTTTATTTTTGTTACTTCTAGGTACAATAATATTAAAAAAATGAGTACGGCTGAATTTTCCCTTTTAGTTTTGTTTTTGCTGCTTATATTTGTCTGAAGAAATCTGACTCACTGTCCCATTGCTAAAATAAGCATAATCCTTCATCTCCCATACGAAGACTTTGATTCAAAGTCATCTATTGTACTTTGAGATTAACTAATCCTCCGCAAAAGAGTTTATTCTATTTTTCCACTTCAAATGACATTTTATTGTGCTGTATATGAATTCAGAATAGTTGCAGTTCTCCAATATACAAACCTTAACAAGAGACAATTGTAATTAATTTGACCTCACAGCTTGGCCTTGTACTGTGCTTGGACCGGCTTCTGAAGTTGCAAATATGAAAACTGAGCTCCTTGTCCACTCAAACAGAATATTTTTTGAATGCAATTGTAGAAAGATACTGGCCAGTTGGAGGGTTACTGAAAGTATGAACTTGCAATTTCTGACAATTTTTTATAATCTCTAGTGGTTTTATGTTTTGGACAGTGTTTTAAAAGCTGTTTCACAGAAAATTGTTTACAGCACTTTGTCTCCTTTTTTCCTGAATAGCTGTGAATCTTTAGTTGTACGTGCTGTTAGCCATCTTGTGCAGTGAGCTGCATTATCTTGTAAACATTTTGCTTTATCCTGTGAATTTCGGCAGATTGGTACCAAACAGCTATAATTCAGTTGGCATAGTTTCAGGCAAACTGAATCATAAATGGCTATGGAGAGTTTTCATTTTATGTAAGGATGTGTGGAATTTGCCCACATAATCCCCAATAACCTAATATCTTCCTGCCATAGCTCTTTGGCTCCTTTGTCTCTAATGGAGCTCATATGCTGAGAAAAAAGCCACAAAAAAGGACAGTAGTCCTCGTAAGCATTCACAGTAGTGTAAAAATGCCATTATATTAGCTATCTATAGAGGGGAAGCTAGTTGTGTCCTTGAGTTTGATGGTTCTCTTCCTATGATTAATTCTGAGATAATTTTGGTTTGGTCCTTTTCAGAAACTACCTTAGATTGGGGGCTTATTTATGCTATGCAGAGTAAGAACAGACAAATGCTGGAATTCCAGTTTGATCTGCAAACAAATATGAAGCGCAGTTCCTCACCTGGAGGAATATTACGTACAAAGAAAAGCGTCAAAATGCAGGTTTATTTAAAAGTAGCAGCAGGCAGCACTGGGCTTGGAAAAGTAAACTTGATCCACCATAGAGCTACACTTCTAGCTTTCTAGCTGACTGCTATTTACTGTAAAACTGAACAATCTGTGTTTCCTAGCCTTTAAAATGATATGGTGTCGTTTAAGCCTATGTTTTCTAGCACACTATTTGATCTTGATCTGTTTGGTCTGAGCAGCACTATTTGAAGTCTTTGTGGGCTGCAGTTTATATTAAAATGTACAGGGGACTGGAGGAAACATTGTAGAATTCAGTGGCTGGTGCGGTAGCTGTCTCTGATTTAAACCCCTGAACAACACAGGAGGTGCTTGAGAAATTCTTTATTGTAACTGGAACATAAAATGAACCTTCTTCCTACATAAGGCAAATCCCAAATCTCTCTGGAACTGTAATTGACTCAGAATGTGATTAATGTAACTTAATTGTCTTGACTGTACATACATCAGGCACATCACCACCATCTGAGTCCGGGGTGCATTGAATCGCTGTCTAATTTCCAAAGGCACTTTAAAAGATGTCATCCTCTTTGTCTAGACACTGACACCTTTTGAGATGAGGAATACCATGTTCAGCAGGAAGACTGAGGCCCGTGTTGCACCTTGTTTATACCAAAGATCTGATTGCTGCCTACAATGCATTAGGCACATCAGAATGGCATTTTCATTCATCGGCTCCTATCTGAACTGTCACTTGCAGAAAAATTGAAGAGACTGACAAAACCTTCTTCCTTTTTAACCTGAAATGAAAAAATACATTAAAAATATTGTCCATTAATGGACAGCAGCACATGGCAATAACTTGCAAAGCTGCTCTCTGATACAATCTTAAAGAATAAAGCAGAACTACAGTTGATTCACTCAGTATTTCTTTGTGTAAGCTCAGCCATAAAGTTTGAAACTGAAAGTAATTTTTCTATAACTGGTGATTTAGCTGCCTGTCCCTCCCTTTTCCAGGTCATTAAGTAGGTGGTGATGTGTTTTTGTTTGTTTTTAATATGTCTGTGCAATAAGAATATAATAGATTTCAATCTTTTATCAGTTTGCTCCTGAAATGAAGTATAAATACATTGCACCATGAGGTACAGAATGGTATAGGGATTCAAATAGGTGACAATACTAGCATATGAATTCAAATGTATACACATGTATACATTTAAAGGGACATTTGAATTTTGACAGAAAGCATTAAAGACATTGAAATTCATGGTTACAAGTGAAATGTACCATATGTCCTCCAGCACTTAGACACAAAGAGCACATTAGCAGAGTAATTAAAGGGCACCCTGTTGTGGCTAGGTGGTGGAGGACATATGGTGTATCATGACTAACCACAAATTTTGAAGTTCATATTGTTTTCGATCATAACCTTGTTTTTTGTATGTAATATAATTCCTGTAATTCCTGTGCATTACTATATATATTTCAGTTGTGTTGGATGTCTCAGTGTCACTACAGAGGTCTTCTGAAATTGTTAGCCTGACAAACTCATGTTATCTGAGAATCTCCTATTTTAATCTAAAATGACTTAAACCATGGGGATCAGAGCACTGACTTTTTGATAAAGGGGCAGCACATGTGTTTGTAGCTTTCTTCTGTTTCACACTTGTACTTCCTTATTGCCAGTGCAAAAGACAACATGTGACATGGAGACACTTGGAAAATGTAGATTGTTGCAGGCAGATTCTGCATGTTCCACCTCTTCTTGAAAACAGAGCAACTCTTTGCCTCTTCCTCTTTGTCACTCGTAGCAAATATTACGCAGCCAAAATTCAGCTGAGAATTTTGCTGATGATGTACAAAATAAAGTAGGATCTACTTTGCACAACTTCAGGTGAAAGATATCCAGCTGGAACACAACAAAAACATTGATTTATCTGTAAACGTGTTATTCAGGGACCCAGAGTTATTTAAGACACTTTATTTACATAGTTGAATTTCTAAACATAGCTGTCCTCTGGAAATGCAAGTATCTGTTAGAGATATAAAATCTGTGTATAAATAAGCCTTTTGTCTCTAAGCAAACAGAACAACTCTGAAAGTTTTATTCTAAGACAGCAAAATCAAATACTGTCTCAGCATGAACTGTTAGTTGAAACCAGGCATTTGCCATGGTTTTTCACCTGGATGTAGCTGATCAACATGAAACTTGAGGCTGACCTTGGGGAAACTACAATGAGGTGATGAGTACCTGGCTAGATTTAGGTCTACCAAGATTTAGGTCTGAGGATGCTATTTGCAGCTGAGATCCTTGAAACAACTAGGTAAAGATGGAGGCACTAATCTGGTTCATACCTAAATTTCCACTGACAGACTCCTAAAACCTATGTTTTTGATGCAAGTGCACGAACACACCGAGCCAGTCTGTGCCAATTGCACAAGAAATTCTTCTCAGGAGTTAATTTGGCAAAAGTCCTCGAACCACTTCCAACCCTATAGTAAAGCACTATTTTTCTCCCTCTTATTCCCTAATATTTCAGAAGTTAAAGCTCTTGGAATGTAGGAAGTTAAGATTCTTTTTTATTCCCTCTCTTCCCCCCTCCCCCCCCTTTGGGGATCTTTGAGGTCCCAAGAAAGTAATCTGTCTTCAAAACAGTTCCACTTTGCATCAAATACTTAAACTTTCATAGAATCAGAGACATCAACTAATGCACAATATTTCTTTTTATCCAGTGAAGATCTATTATAAAATGTATATATACATTGCAGGGAGTGGAGTCTGGAAACTTGCTTACAGTCATCAGGCTGGAGGCAGGGAGTTAGTCATTCTCCCAGGACATGGAAAATACAGATTTGGTTCCCTCAGACTGTTCAGAGCTTTGAACCCAGTGCCTCCTGCCCCCAGTGTGAGTAATCCAACCATTACACTGCTACAGAAAAGTGGGGCATCAGCACCAAAGAATATAGTCCTGACCAAATTTGACTTTCCAAGTATCTCCAGGAGACTTTAGAGCGGTTCACGTAGTTCTATGCTAAAATCAGATCATGGAGATTCAGCTCAGGACATTAACGTCTAACTCCAGAACTTGAAGTTGTCTAATAGTTTTTTGGTGTCTTCAAAGTTAGGTAGTCCAGAAGAATGAGTGGACTGGAGAGTTGCTCAGCACTCTGGTGGGCTTCAGATGCATAAATGGGACTGGATTTGAGCTTCATGGCCCAATTCCGTCTTGCTCTATTTGGACAGAGTTCTTAGCACTCATTGTAGCAGGGAATGAGAGCAACTCATCCAAAAAGATAACCTGCATCTTGGGAGGTGGAAGATTTGAACTGAGATCCACTTGGGCAAAGAAACTAATTGATTGTGTGTTTGGCACTCCACAGTAATATTCAGTCCTATGCTCCATTGAGTAGAAAGTGAAACTTATTAAGTTTAGTCTCATTTCAGTCTTGATTATTAAAGATGGTGTTAGGTAGCCAGTTCCAGAATACGTCTAACCAGTGCTGCTTTAATTGTTCAGAAACAAAAGAAGATAGTAAGATATCCCATATTTCTCAGATGAGAAACCAATTTTCTCTATACAATGTACTTCTGCATTTGGTAATACTGTCAGCTTCATGCTGTGTATCATGATGGGAATTGAACTAGCAAAAGTTTTCAAACTTGTTGCTATTCATACAGTTACCTGTTTTTTCTTTTACTTGAGTGGTTGTTAAGCTCACTATCTTAAATAGAAAAATGTTTAATTTAGCTGTGGGATATTTTTTGTAGAAATTAAACACTTGCCTGGGCATAGAACAATTATAGTTTGTAATATCTTGGTAGTGCAACATAGCCAACTGCAACCTTTAATTAGGTTTGCCTTCAGAACATTGCCAAGTGAGAATCTGAATTCAGACGAGTGTCCAGATCTTCTTGGCATCTTCTTTTAATATCTGAGGGAGCTTATTTTCAGCTTATGCTGTTAGCCCTATATGCTCCGTTACTGTTAGAAGTTGTACAGGAAGGGTTTCATTTCTAAAGGATTGTTTTACAAACTAACTTTGCTGGAATCAAAATTTCCTCAGTTGCCGATTTCTATTGATTTTATCTTCAAGGCTAATAAAAAAACCCCAAAGTTATAATTGTTTAGCCTTCCAAAAGAGGGGAGGCTTTTCTTGGTCTTTATGATGTCTCGTTCTTCTTGGATTTTCATATACAAAAATTAAAATGTAAGCTTTTCTGGGCTTGGAGTCCGTTATTTCTGTCTGTTTGTGCAGCACTGCACTGTGTTTCTATCTGAACAGAGCATGTCTTGAAGAGAAAAGAACTGTCTGGGAACAACTTCATAAAGTGTTTTAAAAATGGAAGAGACTTTTAGGTTTTTGTTTGTTTGTTTTTTAGCAAATATTTCTACAAGGTTTCACTGGCTCAATTTCCTAGGTTAGGTTCAGGATGGACTTCTGGTGAGAAGATTCATATCCGAGAGACTGGTTCTTTTGAAGATATGGAGGACACTGGCTCAGATACTTTGTTGGCTTTATCATAGCTAGGACCTTGAATCAGAGCCTGTTCTACCACATGCAGGAGTAGCCATTGCCAGGCTCTTGGCTCTTTGGGAATGTGTCTCATGCTGGTTCCCTGGAGAGGATCTGTTTAAATAGGTTTTAATTTGGTGGGAGTGTGACTTAAGTCTCTTAGCATTTTCTAGCCATTAAGCAATGAGCTTCTCTTGTATGTTTGTTGATTGCCCCTCTGCCGCTCCCCCCTCCGCCCTTATTTCCTGTGAACAAAAAGTTTTGAAATATTTTGGCTCTTGGTAGGTGTAATGGAAAGCACAGCATTTCAAAAGTCAAAGGAACAGTTTCATACTTTGTCATAGAAACGATCTCTTATGATGTTTGTATTTCTGTCAAACTATATGCCTTTTGTTCCTTAGTGATTCATAGCTCTTTTCTTCAGGAGTGAATTTTTAACACACCCCCCCCCCCACTATTGTTATATTGCACTGAGATTTTTTTGTGGACAGGCATACATTTTGAAAACCAATATTCTTCTGATCCAGGAATTGACTGGGATGTAATCTCTGTGTTGTACTTTCCATCCTAGGCTGTACTTGAACATAAATACTCTAGCATCAGGTGTTGCCTTATTCTCTTGTTCCTTCTGGTTTTTGTCCCTATTCCCCAATTACTCAAGCCTGTACTTGAGTTTTTTGAAAGATTTTTGCTGATTTTCATTTCTGTATAGAAAATGAGTAAAATGTAGTATTCTACAGCAAACCAGCAGTGATTCATTTGTAAATTATTTGTGTAGTTAACAACCTAAACACGTAAAAATGGAAAAACTGACATAGATAACTTCAGGGAAAATGCTACGTAAAAACCAGCTCCCTGTTGAATGTGCAAAGCAGTGGTCAAGGTTATGCTAGTTGCATATTTTGCTGATTCCGGGGTCTAGCCAGGCAGAAATAAAGCATAAGGATATCTTCAGGATGCCCCTTTGGTTTAATGAAGAAATATGCTGATGCTCTGCAATGTGTTTCATCTTTGGGATTTAATCAAGGACAAGAAATCTGAAAAACAAATAATGTTTTGTTTAGGGAACTTTATTTTAGAAGCTACATTTTTGCTCTAAAAACCCATTGTTTTTTTGCCTTCTGCTTTCCTTTTTGTTGAAAATCATTGTGGGGATAAATCAAAATCTTATGGGAAAAATAATCATGCTGAAATGACAGCAAAGCCTACTTTTCTCTGTCTGGTAGTGGTGGCTATTAATAAGTATGGCAAATTTCAGCACTACTGAATTCTGATGCTGACTTTACCGTTTTCCTGATCTCCATTTAAGCAAGTATAAAAGACTATTTTCATTTAGTAATGAGATGTGATTGAAAGAAGTAGCCTTGTTAGATTATTATCACTGGAAGATACCAAAAAAATTAATGGAAGTGTTCATATCTTACATTTCATTTCTTTCTATGCAGTTATTCAATTGTAGCATTAACCTACTTGCAAGTGCAAGGAAATGTATGTCAGAAGATTCAAACCTTTCACACACAAGTTCATTTTTTCCCCACTGCTGTTCCATTTAAATCAATGCCTGAAAGTTACTTTTAAGTCCTTTGTATCCTTTAGAGTATTTATGTAAGCTGTCAGGGAACCACCAACATTAAAGAAGCAAAATAACTCCTGCTTTGAAGGGAATCCTAAAAATCCAACAGAAACTTTACAATTGTCGTTAAGTATTCAAATACAATTGTTTAATGAAGATGTTAGCAAGTGATTTTTTTTGAAGCAGCATGTCACTTTAAGATCACTCTTCTCAAGGCAGCTGTTTTTACAAAAAGGAAAAAAAAAGGCATTGTAAATCAAAGTCTATTTGGCAATTTACAGATCGGTGGGAATTGAGGACACTCTGGCCCAAATTTTGCAGCTCAGGTGCCTGGATTCATTCTTAGGGATATATTCTGTTAAAGGGAAGGATCTGATCCCAAATATCATACCTTTCACAGTACTCCTGCAGCTTCAGTATCAAGTCTCATCTGCTGGCAAGTGTCCAACATATTTGCTTTCACATATGGGTCCTTTTTGTTTTGTAGCTAGGATTCGGGGAGTTCCAAGTGAGGCGGAATACCTGGACACAGCTATAATTTTGCTTTAGGCTTCTGATTTTTTTGCTCACACATTTTTTGGAAGTCTAAGTGGGAGAAATGGTGATGCACAAATAGTCTTAACTGTCCTGTAGAATAGAGCTATGGTCCAGCTACCAGTTGTGATGTGTATTTCATATGTTTCTATTTCTTTAACTTTTATAGATATCAAAATATGAAACATTAGAAGGGATAGAGGAACATCTGCTAGGTTCATACTAATACAGGATAGTTTACCAAGTCAGCGTATGCCTGTGTTCATGGTCACGATTTGAAGGTGCTAATAGTGTGTCCAGCTTCTCCCAATCTGAGGGTTTGCCATTTAGACATCAAATCACAGCCTTTTAAAAGTGGGGCTGTATGGTAAGATCCTATCGTGTGTTGTACAAACATATCACGCTGGCACTATCATAGTGGCATGTGGGGCATTAGGAGTGAGACTAATGTTTTCTCACTTCTTTCTCTCCAATCCTGACATCCCCAGCTCAGTTTAAGCCTTCATTTGTGTAACTCCACCATCTATCTCAGACACTTTGTCTCAGTAAATGAAGCTCAAACTCAGAATATGTTATCAATAGGACTCTGATAATATTTGCAGTTGTACAGAGAAAGGATTTGGAAATTGTTTATATTGAGTATTGAAGACATAGACAGCATTTAAGAATGTTATGACTGAATCCAGGCAGTGTTCAACCTTAATTTCAACCTAACATTGTATTTTTTTCTTTTCCAAGGTCAGAATTTACACAGGTCTAAATATTAATTTTATTGCATGCATTCAGGAAGCAAGTCAGGTACTGTAAGTGAGCAATGATGGTAAAATATTGGAAGAACATTGATATACTAGGTTTTTTAAAACATCTATTTATAGAATGCTTTCTTCTGTAAGGATTAGGGGAATAGAAGCTGGGATTTTTTTCTGCTCCTTGATGAGTGTTACTGAAGCATGTTTGCTAACACAGTTTGACATACAGTATATTTCAGTGTTTATGGTACCTTATGGTATGGTACTCCTGGTACAGTACCTTATGGCATTTTATTTAATGTTTGTGAAGTTTTCTGATTGCTTCCCAGATAATTTATTTTTATTGGCAGCTAGCTTTGTGCACTTGTACGGAAATGAAGCTAAAGCAGGATGTTTTTTTACATCTATAGAATTTCCAAAGTGTTTAAAAATAATAATACATTGTTCAGTTGCTCTTTGTTAACAGATATGCCTTTAATCAGTTGAAAATTTGAAAAATTCTCATCTAGAATAGTTATGTGCTATGAAATTAAAATACAACCAATAAGATACCATAGAAATTTTGTTAGCTAGAAATTTTAAGAATCTAATGTTCCCACAGTAATTTTAAGTCCATCTGCACTGTTCCAGAATAAAATTGTTTTCTACTTAAGCCATGAAGGGTGGACTCAACACAAGATATAAATGTTTTTTCTTGCTGTGCATTGATAAAATGTTTCTTAGTTATCTTTCTGCCTTTTGTTTATATGCTTCAGTTTGTCTTAGTGTGCACTTCAACCCTACAGTTCCTATTTGTTTGCTGCCAAGTATAATTGCAAATCCCAGAGCTATCAGCAGCTCTGGCTTTATAGAATCCTATTTAAATCACAGTTAAAATCAAATATGAAGCAACACTGGTATGTCTTTTTTTTTTTTAAATAGTGTTATGTCTTGTTCGATGATAAGAGAGATGACTTCTCAAATAAAGACAATATGTAAGGTCCTTTCCCACACACAAAATACACCACAGTTATCCCTCTTTTAATGTAGAAAATACTTGCAGCATTTCAAGTGGGATTATTAAGATTTTCCTTTAACTGAAAACATACTATGAAGGTGTAAAGCACAGTACAACCTTTTTCTTCAGCAGATGTTTTACTGTTTCATTACTAATTTTAATTAAAAAGCATGTGTCTAGCTATTGTATTTTATATGGTCCAGTCACGTATACGGGTCACTTTTTAAACTCCTTCATCCCTGAGGAGCAGATGGTTTGAAAAACAAGCCTTAGTGTGACAAAATCCAACATCTCACTGCTTTCATTGTTCAGAGCCCTGCCCTTGTTTCTTGTGGTGTGCTCCCTAGTGCTCCGCCCAGCCAACTTTTCATTTGCTTAAATGGAGTAATTTCTTTCACTTGTCTTGGGAAACCGTATTGGAAGCCATATCTGAAACCATATCAGGAACCATATTGAACTAGTTTAGCTCTGTACTAAAATATTGCTTCCTATTTCTTTTTTTTTTAATTATTATTCCTATTTTTCTTTTGCTACAAAGAAAAAGATTGTTTAGTAATTCTCAATTTTATTTGTTATATTCCAGGTTATTGGTAAGATTTATAGTGAGTGTCAAGAGAAATGGAAGAGGGTAAATATAGGTGAACAGACAGGAAAGGCAAAAAAGAGGAACCAAAATTAGTAATCCCCAAAGTAATAAGATGAGTCTCTCGGAGACAGTAGGTTAAGTGTTGAAACACAGAGGCATCTTACACGTTTCCCTCACTCCAAATATACTTTAAATGCCAAAATAATCTCCTCTTCTATCCTTACAAATTGATTCCAATTTGTTAGTCAAAGACTGTAATGAAATGATTCAAACCATAGTCTTGTTCTACTAAGCAGTTTGCTACAGCGTTTTTTATTAATTATATTCAGACTGCAAGAACTGTCAGAATTTTAAAATTCCTAAGGATATTTTGCCAACATTTATCACAGGATTTGAAACAGCTCTGCAAAACCTTCAGCAAAGCAGATAATATTCCATCATAAAATCAATAAAACTAAGCATTGTCAGCATAGTGCTGACAGTTCCAGCTAAAACAATTTATAATTTTTAAAGAAGATATATAGTAAACAGAAGATAAGAGGCTTTTTTCTCTTGGTCCATCTTGGAAGATACAGCCAGTAAACAGAACCCAGATGTAAAGACTTTGCTACTGGTTTGTGTATGTCAGCCCTGCTTGGCCTCTCTCTCTTTACCCAAATATTCCCTACCACAATTTTTTGAGTTGCATGGATAGAGCTTATCTTTTGTGAAGGGTGCGGCACTCTATACTGATCACCTTGCTAATTACGTTGGCTGTGTACAAGAAAGAGTCCAAGGGCCTATTTCCTCTCCTCCTTCGCTGGAATAAGTGCTTCTATGAAGACTAAGAAATAGCAGGGGAATAAAACAATATCTGCACTCATAAGAATGCAGAAAGTGCTACTGTCCGGGATGCTAGAATATCATGTACCACTGTGGTCATCTGGTACCACTTCTCAGAGAGAACAGATTTTAGAGTAATACTCATAAATTCTGCAGTGAGCCCAAAATGTTGGTCTGTGTTATAGTGTATCTCCAAGAAAGACTTCTAGTCTTGATTTACAGTTGTGAGGTAATAGAGGGGGAGTAACTGAATATCTTAAGTTTTTGGGGTTTTTTTTGGTAGTCAATAATCTTCATGTTTGAAAATGCACACTCTGTTCTTAGTTTGAATTACTTTAGTTTCAGCTTTCAATCTTGGGCCTTTGCTAACCTTTATTCAGTTGAAGTTATGAATGCTGCTGCCTTCTAAATGTGGTAATATAATTCCTAGCCACCTTTTTGGTAAACTAAACAGGCTGATTTTTTTTTTTGTAAATGTGTCTAACAGCAGCTACTGCAGGCCATGTAGAGCTACCTGTGTACGTGGACGAGCTAGCTTGGGTACTCTTGGTAATATGACCGCTTGGGCTATTAATGTGAGCTCCTAGGCACACCTGTACAGCTGCGTACCTTCATGGGCTTTTACTGCTGCCCGAGCATCACCATGCTATTTACCAGCATGCAAAGTTAAAGCCAATTTGTGTATATCTACAATCTCCAGTACCAGCCATGACTGTACTGTAGACATGCCCTATCAGTGAGAGACATATGAAATATGATTCTCTTCTGAACTTTTAATTCTTTCATTTTTTTTTTTTTGAAGGTGGCTATCAAAACTTTATTCTACCTGGTGGTGAAGACCTGAACTCATTATGTGTCGATCTGTGTTCGGTTTTTCCATTCCTTGTTTGTCCATTGAAGATCTTATTGCCACAGTTCTTTCATCCTGCTCAGTGTCTCCTCATTCTAGAATAAAATAATTGCTGTGTGATTTACTGTTTCTTAGGTCTAGGATCTTGCCTTTAATTTTAAAAACTACAGTTGTGTCCTGCAGAACTGGTATTTGCCATATCCAGAGACAGAGTTTTGAGCTAGATGGACCACTGACCTAACCCAATATGACATATCTTATATTAAAATATATGTACCAGTGATTTCTCCACATCATTTTTCTCAAAGTTTGGTGTCTTCTGCAGATGTTACCAGGAAAATTATCATGTTTTCTTCTAGTTTATTGGTAAAGCTGCCAATTGGTAAAGAAGAGTAAATTTCCATGGGGCCCACACTAGAAATATTTCATGGAATTATCCTTCACGTACAGAAACTTTTCTGGCTCCATCAATGTAGTCAATTTAATTAAAGAAAATAGAGATTCATGACATTTGTATAGTGCTGTTTTCATTCCAAATATTATGTGAGGGGAAGCCAAATACTTTGTGAAACCTGAAGAGCAGTATGTTGATAGAGTGCCTGTTTTTACACCATAAAGGATAGATCCTCACACAAGGATATGCCCAGCTAGCTACAGGAGTGAAAACAGTACAGTTGCTTTCATGTGGTGCTGTCCCTAACCTCTAGGCTTCCTGAGAAGTGGGTTTTATTCTGTTTGAGGTCAGTGCTTTGATAAGGCACACTGTTTCAAGGACCCAAGTTAGGACCTCTGTGGCCTTACTTTTACCTTGGGGATCTCTTACATGGCGCAACTTTGTTTTGTATAGATGCCCTGTTATCTTTACGAAACTGTGAACTTATTTCTTTGAAATTACCTATGCTCTGTAAATTGTATTGTTCACTAGTAATTATCACATTATTTTCTTCCCTTCTGATTTTTGCATATCTCCTGTATGTTTGTCTGTGGATTGTACGTGAGAAATAAATGTCAGTTCTTTGAATCTTTTTGCACTTCAAGTCTTTTCATAATACTTTTATTGCTGTTGTTATATGTTTCCTCAGAATCTATTTCTGTTCATTATTAGTGATTGGATACCAATTTGGATGAACCTTAGGTCTGTCCTAATGCAGCAGCTCTTACACAAACATATACATGATCAGTGTCTTCTTTTTCTTTTTTTCCTGTAATTCATGCCTTTGGGTATTTGGCCCATCTGGAAGACTAAATATTTGCGAATGTGTTACACCTTGAAGATTCATCCCGATTCTAGAAAGAAGTGTGATGAGTCACTCAGAAATCTATGTTCTTGTTTGGATTTTGACTGCAACTGTGTGCAGTTGTAATAATTTTCTTCTGCAACTTAAAGGTTTATTTTTCAAAGCATCTTTGAACAAACAGTTGGGAGCAATGATTTGCCAAACTGTCATTAAAAGGAAATAGACTCATTCTGAGAAGTGTAAACAATGTGCTAAAGATAATAAAAATAGGGTCCTTAAACTGATCAATCTTGAACCCAGAACAGGACTTGAGTTTGCAAAGAATTTAATTGCCAGGGTGAGACCCAGCATCTCACAGGACTATGCATTTAGTGTCCTGCAGTAACACGTGCAGTTTCTATGGGCTTGCCAAGAAATTCATGGAATTTTTTTGTCCTCAGCTGTATCAGCTCCCTGTTGCTCGTTAACATACTTTGCCAGGAAATTCATGGCATTTTTAGGTCTTCAGCTGTGTATTAATCAACTCCCTGTTGCTTGTTAATGTACCTTCTTTTTCCTATCTGTGATCACAGTTTTTTGCTTTACAAATAAAATTTGAAAGTAAAATCTTGGTCTACCCAAAACTAATGTCAAAACATCCTTTTTCTTAAAAGCAAAGCAATAATTGAAGCTGTAGATTTCTTATAATGCTGTTCCCAGAACAACTTTGCATAAGCTGTTATCTTGAATCTGAGAACTGTGGGTCCATGTTTTCATACTGAACCCTTGTATCATGTTTTCCAGTCATCTTCTTTGATCTTACTTTTTTGTTAACAGTTTCCAGTAGTTTCATGTATTTTCATCTAAGAAACCCCATCAGATACAAGAAGTGGAAGCAGGGACAGGTGGCCTGGGAGGAATACAGAGATACTCTCCAAGTGTGTAGGGATGGGGTTAGGAAAACCAAGGTCTTTCTGGGGCTCAATCTGGTGAGGGACATAAAGGGCAGCACGAAAGACTACTATAGATGTATCAGCAGTGGAAACAAGACTAGGGAAAATATGGGCTTGCTTTTGAATGGGGTGGGAGACCAGATGATAAAGACATAGAAAAAGCCAAGGAACTCAATGCCGCCACCTTCTCAGTCTTCGCTGTTAAGACCATCTTTCAGGAATCACAGGTCCCTGAGATCAGTGAGAAAGTCTAGAGTAAGGATGTCTTGTTCTCTGTGGAGGAGGATTAGGTTAGGGAACATCTAAACAACATCAAAGCCTGTGGGACCTGATGGAATACAACCCCTGTGCTGAGGGAGCTGGTGGATATCATTGTGAAGCCACTCTTGGGTGTCTTTAAAAGGTTGTGGTGATTGGAAGAGGTTCCTGAGGACTGGAAGAAAGCAAATGTCACTTCTGTCCCCAAGAAGGTGCATCCAGGGAACTAAAGGCTAGTCAGCCTTACCTCAGTCCCTGGGAAGCTAAAGGAGCAAATCCTCCTGGAAGCCGTTTCCAGACACATGAAGTACATCAAAGTGTTTGGGATTAGTCAGCATGGATTTACGAAGGGGAAATCATGCTTCAGCAGCCTGATAGCATGAGATGATTAGCTCCGTGGGTTAGAGGAAAGCAGTGAATGTTGTTGATCTTTTCTTTAGCAAGGCTTTCAAAACTGTCTCTGGTAACATTCTCAAAAATGAATTGAAGAAGTATGGGCCAGTCACTAGTGGAGGACCCCTGGGATTGATACATGGGCCGGTACCGTTTACCATTTGTATTAATGACCTGGCCAATGGGGCAGAGTGCACCCTTAGGAAGTTGGCAAGTGGTACAAAACTGGGAGATGTGGCTGATAGACCAGATGGTTGTGCTGCTATTCAGAGGGACCTTGACAGGCTGGAGAAATGGGCTGACAGGTATCTCTTGAAGTTCAATAAAGGGAAATGCAAAGTTCTGCACCTGGGTATATATAATCTCATGCACCAGTACAGGCTGGGGGTGACTGGCTGGAAAGCAGCTTTGCAGAGAAGGATCTGGGGGTCCCTGTGGACAGCAGGTCGGACCCAAGCCAGCAATGTGGCATTGCAGCAAAGGCGTCCAACAGCAGCCTGGGCTGCATTAGGATGAGCATTACCAGAGGATGAGGGAGGTGATCCTCCTTCTCTACTCAGCCCTGGTGACGCACATCTGGAGTGCTGTGTCCGGTGCTGGGCTCCCCAGTACAAGACAGACATGGACAGCTCATTCTCACAAAGATGATTAAAGGACTGGAGCATCTCTCATATGAGAAGAGGCTGATATGGCTGGGATTCTTTAGCATGGAGAAGAGAAGGCTCGGGGGGGATCTTATCAATGTCTATAAATACCTGATGTTAGAGACTAGAGAAAGCAGAGCCAGGTTTTTCTCGTTGGTGCTTAGTGACAGGACAAGAAGCAATGGGCACAAATGGAAATTCCAGTTAAATGTAGGAAGAACCTTTTTTAATGATAAGGGCAGTCATACAATGAAACATATTGCCTAGAGAGGTTGTGGAGTCTCCATTCTTGGAGATATTTAAACCCCACTGGACGCATTCCCGAACAACCTGCGCTAGCTGACCCTGCTCTGAGGAAGGGGGTTGGACTAGACGATCTCCGGAGGTGTCTTCCAACCTCAACCGTTCTGTGTTTCTTTAAAATCTGGGAAGAAAAATGAATGAGAAGCAGATGATTTTCTTGGTTAGACTAACAGCTTGCTGTTTAACTTAAAATATGTACAGTCATTTTTCTCTGAATCACTTTTATAATTATTTTGATATATTTTGTCATGTATTATCATTTTGAAATATTGGCTCAGAGACAACTTTTTTGTTTAAAAAAATGTGTCTTTTTGTTATATTTCTAGGATGTGTAATGAAAACATGAGAGAGAAAATTTGCCGGTGTAGTTTCTAAATATCTTTTATATTTCCTTGCACTATGAAAGAAATCTAATTATCTTATAAAGAAATATCTATCAATAAGTTATTTTTTTCTGAGTAAAACTGCCAGACACCTATAAAGTGTTCCTCATAATTTATCTCCATGTTTAATTTTTTATTTTATTTTATACATTTGTTAAACATGAATGCTGGGCTTCATAGGATTTTTTTAGTTCAGATGTACTAATGTAGGAGTATTAAAAATTGAAACATTTTTCTAGCCATGCTTTTGGCATAAAGTTTATAGGGCTTTATAATAGGCTAGAAATCTCTGCAGGTTATTTAGAAAACTGTACACTTCTCATGGGAAATGTAACTTTTGTGGTCAATTGCTGGATAGGCACAGGTGTAGTTTCACACTGGGTTTCTCTGTTAGCCAAACCTATTTATGAGAGGGTCTTTTAGGTGTTCCCTACCTTTCTGCCAGTATGTTTCCTCTCTTCTCTTTTTCTGTACCTGTTTTTGAGATCAGGTTATAAACTAACAACTGAGGTGGTTTAAGGGGTGTGGGGTATTTTTAAGTCTTTTTTTTTTTTTTTTTCTTTTTTAAGCCTCTAGATCAATTTAGTGGTTGGTTTAGAGTCCAGTCCTACAAACAGAAGGAGGAAGAATGTGGTTGGACTACCTTAATTTGATCATGTAGCCTAATAACTTAAGTCTTGGATCACACTTCTACATTAATAATTTTTTCTGTAAACTGTATGACTTTGGATGTGAGAGTGTGTATAGATCTCTTGGTAATCTGATCTGAAGAAGAAAAAAGGTATTCCAATTATTCATTTTTATCGATGTGCAGAAATCCATCATCCAAGCTCAAGTCTGCAATTTGTTAGCTATGTTGAATCGAAGTGACTATGGAAAGTGCTAGGCTATGGTCAAGCCTCATTAAAGTGAGGAAGTTTAGCACCCTGTGTAATGGCACCCTTTATGCAGTGAATGATTCTTTTTCCATTTATTTTTATATTCTTGTTTCTGTCTGTCAGTTGGTAGTAAAACTATTTTAATTTCCTTCTGTAACACAATTCTTCTTGCTTCACTTAAAATCAGGATCTTTTCCTCAATCAAAATCAGGAAAATACGTGGACTAAATGTTCTTACTTGCTGATTGGGAAACATGAAATGAAAGGTATACTCTCTCTTTGGTATCCACTCAAGATAAAATTTTGTTTTTCTACCTATATCATCCCATTTTGAGACAAGATACCACTAGTTTTACTTTTGACATTTCTGATTTAGAATTTGTGTGGGTTTTTTCATCTTTATCAGAATTTTTGTTTCAACTTTGTTCTGAAAAAGAACTGAAATCTAAGTCAAGATATTAACCTTTTTAATTATTATTTATGTTCTTATAGAGTTATTACTGACGGTATAATTGAAGCAGTGTCAAAAACTGACAAGAAATCTGATCTGACCAACAAAGAGTTCCCCTTGTACTCCCCTTGTACAGCCTTCTGCCTCATGAAGAAGAAAGGCCATTCAGGGCATTCTTTCTCTCTCTCCCTCTCTCTTTTTTTTTTTTTTTTTTTTTTTTTTTTTTTTATGATTTATCTATTTATAAAGTCTAAATGTCATTGCTTGGAGGCCAGTTCTAGGATTTGGTGGATTTGGTTTATAAACCTTGACACTTCAATGTGTGCGATAATTTGGGCGGGGGGAACGTGTGTTTGGCAAGATTGGTGATAACAGTATTTACTAATCATAGTGTTATAGATATCACAGTTTTCCAAATTCTTTTGCTTCTAATGCAATACTTGCTTATCTTGCTATGAAGCACTGTGGCACCATATGTGTCTGCATTACACAAGACTGTACCATGGAAAACATCCTTGGAGAGGAAGCTCTCTAAATAGCAGGAGGACTTGCTTTCTGCCTTCAACTGCGTTGCATTTTGTTCTCTTGCAGGAATGAATTGTTTTCTGTGGTCTTGGTGTGAAGATGGTATTTCTGAAAGTATTGCCCTACACTGAGTTGGATTATCTTATTTCAGGCCTTTGGAAATGTGTAAAATAAAAAAATTTACATCTTTGATACGTGCATATCCTAACCCCATAGAACTACTTTCTCCTCCAGGTTGAACACAGCTGTGAGGTCCATAATCTCTGTTTCCAGGAAACCGCTGATAAAAGAAAGATGAGCAACAACATCTACCATTATTACTGGTTATTGTTATTCACACCTGCAAGGCTTCTGAGGTTGTGAAGGTGACCTAGGTGTGACTGTAGAAATTTTTGGAGCATATTAATGCGGAGTATTACTATCTGTATTCTTTTTCCGGGTCACTGTCTAAGCCATTCCAAATACCATCAGAATGTCTGGATTTGCGTACTAATTAGTCTGAATCAAATATTCATCATATCCGTGTTGATGGGATTGGTTGAAGATCTGATTAACCTTCAAGTGACTCGGTGACTAAACACAAGTTCTTGTGTAGCTGATGGGATAATTTCCCTGCTGTATGTATTTCTTGTTCGTCCAACATAAAATTATTCCAAAGAGATGCCCAGTCTGAGCCTTCTTTGACCTTAGTTAGGCACAATATAAAAATCTGTAATAGAGCAAAACTATCATTTTTCAATAGAAGAAAGAATAGGCCATATTATTAAACAAAAGGAAGGCTTCTTTTCTTTTGAGGGAAAAGATGAGGCTATGAAAATGCTGAAGGTTTTTTCATGTCTTATTCTTATAAACCTATTACTATGGTTCACTAAGATTTATCTGTGAAGGTTATGATCATGTTATAATAGGAAGAAAGCTACATGGAAGTAAAAGTGAGTTTGCAGATGGTGTGTGGGGGGAGCAGGGCATTTGCATTAAGCGTCCGGAGGCCCGCTGAAGGGACAGTCACCGTGCTACAGCTGGACCTTTCAGTAAAATCCATAACCAAGGTTATTGGAGTGTTCTGCTCAAATATTCAAAACTGGAAAAATACTCAGAGTAGCATAAGATCTCTTGTATGTTCCTGAGCAGACGAATATGAGTTCTATAAAGCTTAACAAAACCCAAGCAACAATGCACAATTTGTTCAATAAAATCATTACAAATATTGTAGTAGTATAGCGGCAACATGCACTTATCAAGAAAATGTTCCTAAAACAATAAGCTGCTTTCAATAAATGAGTCTTTAATATCTCGAAGCATTAGAATATTTAATTTCAATTTTGGTGTTGTGATGGGGAAAGTAAATTAACTTGTGAAATTAATCATTTTATTTTTAATGAAAAAATATAAATACAGAAGCAATTCTCTATCTCTAATATGACTTGAGGGGATGATGATTTATATTAAAAATACTATTCTGCTGGAATTTCTGCTACTATTTGAGATAATTTAATTTGTGTCATTTGCATATGAAAATATGCATTGAACTAGCAGCAAAGTAACCTTTACACAATTCTATAATAGCATAAAATACAGTACATTACACTCTCAGTTATTAAGAATAAAAATACTCCATCTAATTTTGCGAAGAATATACTTCATATAGTTTAAAAAAAAATGAAGTTAAGATACGCTATAAGAACTTGTATCAGATCTTTGCAATTTGTCTTGCTTTGTTATCAGCCAGAGATCTGGATTAGCTAAAGGTATTTTTCAGGTCTTTTATTCTGTAGCTTTTTCTTTTTAATTAGCTTCCTGAGGCAGAGATGCATGCTGTATTTTGCATGCTTTCCAGTAAGGTCATCTTCACAATAGCTCATATAGTTTACTAGAGATGGACATGATAGAATGGCTTGAACCTGTGTATTATACTACTATTGCATGTTATTATACTCCTATTGAATAGACATTTTCTCTAACAACAGTTCTTCACTGTCATATGAATATCGTGCTAATAAATTAACAGTCAGCATTCTTCACTAATGCTTGGTCTATTACTATCATTGAGGACTCTCATCGACAGCTGATTAGTGCCATTAGCTGCAGAAAGGGTGGGCCCTGTTTCTTTTTCATCTTTATTTTATCTCGACTAGTGGTACATCCATTGTGGTAAATGGATTCAGAGTGTAAGACTTCCTCTGGAGTGGGGTAAGATGAGGAGATTATTAAAAATATGCTGGTGGAAATACTGAGGAATGTCCTTTCTTGTGTGATCCTTATATGATTTGGGCATGTTGTGTAGATTCCTGAATAACCGTTAAGAGTTGTTATAAAGCTTATCCCAGATTCATCCCTACTTAAATGTACTACATAAGGCGTGGGTTTTTTAAATGTATTTCAGTCTGCCCTTTCGTCTCTGGTGGGTTAAGCAAACAATCCCGGGTCACCTGAAGTGCACGCTGATATTCTAGCCAAAGAGCCTTTTTTCCTCTTAACTTAAAAAATATTCCTAAAAAGAGTATTTCTGCATTCTGACAGCCAGCTTCTCTAATCATTCCAAAATTATATTTCTTATTTTCTCTAGTCTCTACCCTGATAACAGAACCCAGGCCTACCATGTTGACACAGATTATACACTGGCTGGGTCTTACCCTCTCATCTTCAGAAAGCTGCCGTAGGTTTCTGACTCCCCTCAGCAGTCTGTCATGCAGTCCTTCCCCATCGTGTTTATTAAAAACACCCACTTTCTAAAAAGCTGGCACTCTCCTCCTGTGTTTACAGAAATTTTCCCTAAGCATTTGGCCTACAATTTAATTGGCTTCCGGAAGGTTGGTTTTTTTTATATTATCTTTCTGAGGTACTATAGCAGCATCTCTTCCTTAGAGATAGTAGTGAAATTTTGGTGAAGGCCAAGAAGCAATGGTGTGAGATGAGGAATTAGTTCCCGGTCCTCCGGCTCTTTGAGCGTAGCTATCTCCGGACGCATAACCCAAATCATCATTGAAACTGCTCTAGGTTCACTTGCAATATGCGATAGATGGGATCTCCTCTAATGGTGCCAAGCATTAGGTCTTCTCAGAGGGCTGCTAGCCTTCATCGCCTTCTAAGGCTGCCCAGCACTATGTTTAGAAATACAGCTTTATTTCAAGTTGCTTACTTTTAAAATACTTCCATTTTCTTTTTAGATACTTATATCTTTTAGATGTTAAATCTTGATACATCTCAAAACTAGTTGTTTTAAGACAGCCTTAGCATTTTATTCTGAATAAGTCAAAATAGAGTGTTTCTTCCATGCTAATTCTTCCTTTTTTTTTTTTTTTTTTTCCTTCTGGATGAAATCTGTTTTGAACAGTTTAAGTCATTCCAAAGTTGCATTTTACATAAGCACACTTACAGTCCAACTGTAAATAAAAATTGTACAGTTCTAGTTGAGTGCCTCATAATTGTTAATAAAGGCAGTAAGTGCTATCTGCTTTGTGTTCTCCGTATTCTGTAAATTCTTCTACGCAGCAGAATGATGAGTAACATTCAAGAAGGAAGCAACATAAACCCAAGAGTTTTTAAAAAAGAGTAATCTTGAAAGACTGAACAGACATATATGTAGATCAAATATAATTACAAGGAAAAGTATTTTTTTTTCTCCCACTATCAAGATACAATGCAAAAGGAGATACGCTAGCACTATTCTGATGTTGATTTTATCTTGTAGAAGGGTTTAATTTTATGGCACAGGCAGTTTACCTCTGCAAAGAGAACTGGATCAAGAAGCCTTCTCCTTTCTCAGCTTTTGACAAACAAGAAATCAAATCAAAAGATCTATTAAAAGACTAATTAGCTTGATTTTCCTGTACTTTCTCAGATAGACATATGCACACAACAAAAATACATTATCACTTTCAAAAATTATAAAAAATGGGTGCTAGTCTTTTAAAAATAAAAATTAAAGAGTTATCTTCTATACTTATTTTATAGAAGGTACTAAACTTTCAGTACATGTGTTATACAGTTCTGTGCAGGATCTATGCTGACTACCATTGTATCCAGTAAAGAAAACCTTACTTTATAAAATAAATACTTTCTACAGCAGCAAAATGTGTTTAATGGGTCAGCAAACCCAGAGTAACTGTGATTCCCCCTCAAGAGTGACTTGTATCAATTTTACAGATTAATTGTGAGTGAGGTAGAAAAATTCCCTTTGAAAGGGCCTGAGGAGACAAAAACCTCTTACCAGCTTTATCTGGTATGCCTCTAGTAAATCCTGAACTAGCCTGAAATGTTCAGATTAGAAGTCTGGAGAGCCTGCCAAGAAGAATGAGTAGTTTTACAGCCAGTCGCAAAGTTGCCACCTCTGGAGAAAACTCTCAGGACCCAACTGCCCCTTGTATCGGCATCTCCTCATGATTTTGGACAGGCTTTAGACAGAAGACTTTTCTTACACCCTAGGCAGGTGGCCTTTGGAGGGCCTGTGATGTCCTGAGGCAGCCTCTCAAGGGAGCTTAGAAATCAAATTATTTGTTTTTCCTCTGAGTTGCCCCCACCTTGATGTTCATTGCCTTATAGGCCAGTACTGCAATTTCATAGATTTATTGGTCTGAATACATAAAGCTCTGTGTGTGTGTGATTGCCAAATCCAGCACCTGAGAGTCTGTTTTTTATAAAACAGGTTTACCTGTTCTTTCTTCTTCATGCCTCAGGTATAACATTTCCTTCTCATCTAAGTCTTATGGATTTTTGTAAGATATGTGTTTTGTTTTAATACTTATTGTGACTCTCTTTTGTGCATTGATCTTTATATCTCTATGTGTATGGTTTGGAATTATTGTGACTAGCAGATTTCCTGAGGACAAAAACTGAAATCCAGGTTTATGTACCAGAATCATAGTCTTGGCCTCCAGAGTGTAAGCACACACTAATCTTTTATCTGAACTGCAACAAGGCCCAGGGATCTCACTGTAAGACTAAGTAAACTTTTTGTAAGATCCTACGCAGTCAGATGAGGGAAAGTGGTCCCTTTGTGATAAATATACAATAAAGCAGCGTGTAGCTTCTTAGGAGAGAATGTCAGCAGACCAAGACTTTTTGTTACCCTTGTTTCCTTCAAGAATGGCATCAGGCAGAAGGATTCAACAAGGTTGCCAATAGTTCTGGAATAATTTCCATCTGTGGCACTTCTTTAGTGGCCAGATGCTGATAGCCAGAGCAGCGTGGTTGTGAATGCTGAATGTTCGCTGTGTTTTTAGTGACAGTGGAGCTGTTTGAGAAGAGATGACAAAACATAATTGGCGTATACTGAAAGACTTGCATCAGACAGATACTTTCAGTGTCACATATCTGGCATTTACTGGAATACCTATTCTAATGGATGTCACTCACCATCTAGCGCATGTGTCACTGAGCGACTCTTTATGCCAGTTCTGTTCTAAAAGCTGTTGCCTGCTGCTCTATTCTGGGTGATGGTAGGAAAGAGAACATTTTAATGCTACTGAAAAGGGATGTACAATTATTTTTTGCCATGGGATAGTAGTTATTTCTGTAGAAATTCCAGGTAGATGAAATCCTTCAAACTCCTGATGGCAGGCCGAATCTGTCGCTTGTTTGCTGTCTGAATACGCGTTATGTAGGGACTTTATCCCTAAGCTATCCTTTTTTTTCTTAGGAGCACTAGTGGGATGAGCAGGCCAGGTGAAGGTATCATGCTGGGTCAGTTCAGCAAACAACTTGGCCTGAGAGACCAGAAATTGAGAATGTGGGTGTCCTTCCTCATAGACATAGTACAATATTACTTGCATTCTCTGTGCATAAAGTATGCTACACGTGCTCCTCGTCAGTGCAGGGAAGTATAGATTAGAAGATAAAAGGAGTTTTCCAATCCAGTGGAGGTTAGCGTGCTTATTGTTTGAGGCTCTTGAGGAGAGTCACCAAAGCAGCAGGTCCAGTCCTGCCTGCATCCTGGCTGGTGATGCTGCCTTTCTGCAGTCTCAGTCCTTCAAGTAAAATAAATGAATCTGACCATCTGTATTTACACCCATCCTCTCACCAGTTCCCGGAAAGCTCTTACATTGCTTATATATACAGTACTTTAATTATATGGAAATTCACTAGTCACAACTTTAACGAACAACTTTTCTTGTATTCAAATGAATAAGACGCTGATGGCTGTTTCTTTGTACACAGCAAATGGTACTTATATAAAAACCATACTAAATCAGCAGCATAAGCTGATTTAATTACTAATTTGTTGCAATGGTTATTCCCATACCTATCATAACACTGTGTATTTAATTATTTTTTACCCTAGTGCAGGTATGTTTTTTGGGTTGTATCTCTAAGTAGGAAAACTGTTTTTGAATTTTTCTGTTTGTTTTTTTGTTGTTTCTGTTGTTTGGGGGGGTGGTGGTTCTTTTTTCTTTTCTTTTTCCTTTGCAGCTGGTAAAACTAGCAGCAACTAGCATGTGTCTAGTGATTAAGACTTTTTCTCTTTGTAATTGTCAGATTGATTGGGACAATTGAATGATAATGAAAAACAGCTTGTTCCCTCATTTCCAGAGGTGACACTTTCTGCATAATACTGCAAAATATAACAAAAGGGTTTTCTTGGACGCTGCTTAAAGTTAATTGACAGCATCTGTTGTTTGGAACAACGGAGAGAAATAGCATTCCCTTGGCTCTTGGGCACGTTACTCAGGATTAGGCACTGTCACGCCAGCTGATATCTGAATACACTGTATCTATCCACAGGGCCTTAGCTGGTCTTTCTCTTAAATCAGGGTTCCCCTTTATACATAGCTGAGTTGAAAAAAATATTTACAGTTCATTAAATTAATGATAAATGTCCTGAAAAATACATGGTCTTCATTAAAAAAACCCGGTAAGATAAATTACTATAAACAATGGGATATGAAAATAATATAATAGTTACGAACTGCCTTTTTAGAAGCATCTCTCATTTCAAAGATCTAACAACAGATTTCCACTGCCATTTTATAACTGCTGGGGGTCTATATATCTATAACAGCAGTAATCACTGCGGGCACAGTGTTTGTTTATTCTGGCAGATAAAATTCTAAATAGTTTTGAGAGCATGTGAAAGAAATTTTCATTCTATGTTTCTCACAAAAAAAGATATAGCTTAATTTTGCTCTTAGGTTGGCTGTATGTGTTCTGAGAGCCTGAATATCATTAAATACGTACATCCTTTTATCTTTTGGCAAACTTTTGCTTTCATTGCTGCTCTTTAGTCAGATGTACATTTTTCTTTATGAGATTTAATATTTCTCTTTTAAAACATTGATCAGTGTCCAAAGTCACTTAAGACCGCTGGAAAAATCAATAGTGAACGCCGATTGGCTGACTTGGAAGCTGCTGCTGCAGCTGACCACCAAGAAAGCAGTGATTTGATTTGATTTTGCATTTTTCAAGTCATTCCCTTTCTCTGTACTGTCTGTCAGTAAACTTCAAAATTGCTGATTTGAAAATAAATGAACACATGTTACTGTTTAAATCTGTTTCTTTTACTTTTTTTTGGTACTTAACACAAAATGGCATACACAAATATTAGCATTATTATTGCTTAGATGGCTGCAGGTGTGTGGCGAACTCCAAGCTGAACTCAAGGTCAGATACTTTATGATGTAAACTCTTGAAGTCAAGATTTGTGTTTACATGGAGGGTTCATCAATCAGCATATGTTAATGAGCCAGTTTTGTCATGCAATTCTGGCAAGTAATTTGACATTTTGCTGCATTGCTCTTATATTGAGCTCAGTATCATCGACATGCAGATATTGAACCTGATTGTAATCAGAACCAAGAAAGTATTTCATATTCTATGCTGTAACGTACAATATGTTGTAATGTAAGATATTCTCTATAGTGTAAAATATAACAAATTGCCTTTTTTCTTATTCTGATCTCTTTAGATATTGGTACAATTCCTGAACTGAAACAGAACTAGCTTTTTTGCTGGGGTTTAATCTTCTCTTCTGTTTAATTTTGATGATACACTGTATTTTATTGTTTGTGTGTATAAATGCTGCTTTGGAGAGGAAAGGGAGTGAAAATGCTAAATTTTATAATAAAATACAGAATAGTCATACTGTGTTAAATTAGTTGATTTTAAATTATTCCTATGCCTTTAAAATATGTCTGGGTTTATGTATTTATATATGTACACATGTGGCTGTTATTGCATAGTGTATATAATAATCTTTATACTAATGCTTATTTCAGATTTATAATTAGGAATTGCTATACCAAAACTGTGCTGTGTTCTGTTTCAGAATTGCGCAAAGCTACACATGTAAGGATCATGTTCTTTTTAATATCAACTGAATTTTAACACTTGTTGTAATATAAATGATGCAATATGCACTTTTCTGTATTCACACCTCAGCAGCAGATCCAAATGATGTTTCAAAGAGAAACTGTAAAGGTTCTAAATATTCATACTATGCTGATGATGCTACTACAATATCAAGAAACATAGATTTAGAATTATATAATTTGAAAGTCCTTAATGTAATTGACAAATATCTTAATGCCATAAATACTGATATGAAAGTTGAGGAAATATGTTTCTCCCATAACACTTTCTCTTCCCTTTTGGACTGGTTAGGGCTGATCTCAGCAGTGTCAGTAATTATTATTCTGATGACTTGCCCCTGAAAGGCATTCGCTTGTACCTGTGGGGACAGAGAATCCATTTGCCTGGCGCCGGGGAGTCGGAGGCACAGGCTGGCGCCAGTGAAGAGAAGGGAAAGATGATTAATATGTCTTATAGATTCACTGTCTCTTCACTTGTCCTAGACCTGCCAGTAATTCCACTCCCCTGTGGTTCCACCTTGATCACAGATAATGGAGGCAGATTGAAAGTTTGAAGACACAAGCCTTTCTCTCCTCCTGAACTGACATTACTCACCCAGGCTAAATGAGCTGCACAACCACCGGCACCTGCCTATGGGAAGGCATCTCAGTGCACTTAGCAGTAATGCTGCAATAAAGCAGCAACTGTACTCTAATTAACCAGGTTTCTTTTCTTTCCTTTTTTTTTTTCTTCCTTTTTTTTTTTTTTAACTGCACAGCAGGCTGCTATTAGCAAAGCTATGATATTGCAATGGAAACAGTAACATAAGTGTTCCTTCACCTCTGCAATTTATTATAACATACCTTTTCCTTTTTATTTCTTTACAGAAATAGTATAATACAAGGTTATTTTGTACCAGCAAGGTAACTGTAGTACTCTAAGAAGTGAAATTATGAATGTCAATGAAAAAATAACTCTGTAAAGAAAATCTGTTAAAAATATTCTTACAAAGGTGTATCTTTTTAAAGATAAACCCCTGTTATTTACTCATTTCTTAAGCTAACCTGGACTTTGTAGTACAAATGTCAAAGTATAATCTCACAAGACGGTCCTTGCAAAACAACTTCTAACAGAAGTGTGTATATGTGGCTTGGTAAGAAAATTAGCTTTATTTTAGAGATAATACAGCAACAGCAGAAAACGGTAGTTACTTTCTAGGGGGTTTTTTTTAGGTGATGTGACAGCATACAGTAAATTACCATATGCATGTGTATATGCCCAGTTTGCATCTTTTAGATAAATGCCTTAGTCTGAATCAGATTGTTAGAGATAAAATGGCCTTTTTTCTTTCCAAAACTAGACTGAACAGAACATATAAAAAGGTTTTGCACTGGGAAACGACATTGTCTTAGTCTCCAGAGAGATAAGTCATAACAAGAACCTCTGAACATAAGCTTTTTTTTGTGTCCATGAAGTATTTTGCTCTGTAGTTCTCTGTGTCTGAGGGACTGAGCGTTTTACAAAAGGTAGCTGGTATTTTAAAAAGTCTTTGATTTCTTGGGAGAAAGCCTGAAAATCCTTAATGGACACCGTAATTTTTATATACCTTTGGCTTGTTTTGATTTTGAAGGTTTGTAAAAGCAAATCCGTATTGTCTAGGTAGTGCATAACTGTTTTTAAATCAAGTTAAGCAGTATGTTGTATGTAATTGCACTTCTAACATAGATACTCTAAGAATCTGTATGTAGTGAAATGTATTCTGGTTAAAGTAACGGATCCATATCTTCTAAATACTAAAGAAGACTAGGTCTAGCTAGAGAGCTAAATTCCAGAACTTGGCAGACAGCCCACTTCCATATAAGAAAAGTGATACCATTTTTAAATATCTAGGGTATTATTATGAGTAAGGAAGAGAAGAGGAATAAACAAACAGAGTAGTCCAATATATTTTCAGATGCAGTACAACCAGGAGTATAAATCTTAAGAGTCAAGCTTCTTTAGCAGAATAACTACTAGATACTGTATAAAATAGGAATTGTTTACATGCTACAAGGTCATTGAGAGTAATTTTGTCAGCAGCAGAGAATGCTAAATCTATTTAAAAAAAAGAAAGAAATTCTCTGTCATTGCTCAACTCATGTTGCCGCTGGGGAGATATCAGTTTGGGGGTGACCTTTGAACTTCCAATTCCTGGTCCTGCTAGATGGCTTCTTGAAAGGATTAGCTAATGCAGCACCAGAGGCAACCATATTAACAAGGAGAGAGAATTGGGGTTATTGTGAGAAAAAACATGGCCCATTCAAATGGAAATTCTGGGCTCAGAAGTTGTAAAGGTCACCAAGCTGGTTATGGCTAAAGGTTGATTTATCATAACAAATAATGGGAGAAAGTTGTAATGATTTTACAGGGGAAAAATCCTACTTGTATTTAAAAAAAAAAAGTGTAGCATATTAGAATTTCATTATTAGTCTGTGCCCCCTTAAGGACTTCATAGTCATGATCTGTAAAGAATTGTGAGACAGATATAAGACAACTTTCAGTGGTCTCCTATGATCAAGGACTCTATGTCCTAAAGATTCACACAAGAGTCTTCGGTAAATTACAGAACCTGTAAAAAAGGCTGTTATCTTTTTAAAAACAAAACAGGAGAAAGTACCTGCTCCTTTTAAAATCAAGATTTTTTTTTTTTTTTTTTTTTCTGTTACAGAAACTGTTCCTTGACAAACTTGCAGTTTTAAATATAATAGGTGAGAGAATATATCTGGTTTAAGTTATCTTAAAAGATGGAAGTGTTATCATTTAAAAAGAGATGGAGAAGACCTGGAAAGATGAAGTTACTTTCAAAATGTCATAAAGCAGCACATGAGTAGAGGTCAAAACTGAAACCAGGTCTTCTAAAGTCCAGTCTACTATTGCAGCTGTGGGAGTGCCTTGTCTTTTCAGCAAGATCAGTTGTGTGAAAGGCATGTTCAGAAACGCAGTCACTGATTTGCAAGAGTCACCCTGCAAATACTTGTGGGCTATGAAGAAACAACCTGTACTTTGCTTGTCATGTTGGGTATAGAGCCTTGTGTGAAGATGTTTTCTTTTTGGTATGGGTGCCATCTGCATGGGGTGGGATGTAGGCTAATGAGCTATTTTAACTGAAAGAAGATCGTTCCATGATTAGCTATTTCAGTTGCCAAAAAAAGCAAGGACATTTCTCAACTTTGGAGCAATGGAAAAGTGTCATTTTTCTATTTAACCACACCTACAGATTTGTGGAAAGAGAATAAAATAATATACACATTTGAGTCTGAAAAAAATAGTTTAGTTTATTATTGACTGTATTTTCCCAATAATCAAATATTATTTTGGCATTTTTAATTGGTTCTGTATTGCTAAGCAAAAAGAATTGATGATCATGGTTGTAACTGGAAGCACCTATCTAGGAAAGGATCATAAACCCTAGAACATATGTAGAAAATTAGGCTTCCTAACTGCACACTACTTAAAAATCCCTTATCAGTGGTCAAAAAAATCTGCAGGATGGAACAATATACTATACAGTACGTCTATAGAGGGTTGGGGGAACAGACTTCCGTTTCCTCATTGGATCTGTATAGAGCACACATGTAAAAAAGAGAAAAGCCAGATATGTTTTCAGTATCTACATAAATTTTCACAGTATAGTTTGGCATTTTATTACTGATACATTTAGAGAAAGCATAGTATGTCATTTTTTGTGCTGGCAACTATAAACTCTTACTTCTGGGCATAATGCTTATTGCTATGAGCAGTCTCTCTGATTTACTATGGCATGCAGTTCTTTTCGATCAGTGCTGCTAATGATAGCAAGCATTACACCTGCTGGTAAATGTTTTCAGATTTGGCATTTTTAATGATGCTGGATATTGGAAGACTAGATGTTAAATTTAGGTGTATAATTTTGTACACAGTGCCACCTGGAGAATTTGGGAATAAGGTTTTGAATATTGGATTATTTTTGCTGTGTTTTTGCTTCATATTTATTCAAGCTATGTGGGACTGTTAATGAGCTTTCCTAAAGGCTGCTGTGTTTTGGTAGTTACCATTTGGTATGTTAACATTTTGCTCGTTGTCTTGTCTAGAAGATGGATCTTCACAAGGACTTGGGTGAGAATCCTGCCTAATTCTAGTTCTTGAAACCCAAGTCTAGAAGTGAAGTTCTCAAAGTCCCTTCAGAGCTGCTGTCTAGCTTTGCAAGTTTGGAGATATTTGTGGTTTATAACATCCTATATTTTGACTTCTGCATTTCCTGGATGCTTAAAGATGTATGACTGGATGTGTCCGTACATGCTTCAGTCATAATAATGTCAGTAGCCAAGTCCTATGCAATGGGTCCTGACACGATCTGTAAATTGGGCATTCTTCAGCCTGTTGTGATGCCCGATCTGATGGGTGTGATCAGAGCACAGAGGACTTTCTAGGTTTTGCCGAAAACAAGTATTTGGAAGGTAGTTGGAGAGAGAACCTTACCAAGGTCTCCCTGTGCAGGTGGTCTCTACTGGGCTGCTGAGTCCTTTCTCACCCAACAAATATCCTAATCGCTTCATGTAAAATGGAACCATGCATATAAGAACAGAGGCTTTTCCTGTCCAAGCTGAGCTAACAGCTGACTGGTTAGTCCCTCCCCTGAAGGGAGACCTCTTAGGCAGAACTGAGAATCATAACAGGTCTCCTTCAAGCTGGGTGAGTTACCCAACTACTAACATAACTACTGACGTAATGTGTAACAAGTGGCATTGCCACTGTGTCCAGTGTCTGTATGTTGGAAGAAAGGAATAGTCTCCAAGTCTCTGCCTGGAGTGGGAAGTCTCTACTCCCATTCAACTGTGCAGGGCTGTGAATCCTACAAGGCAAGAGACAACTCCTTGCAACACCAAAGTTTACTGTGCTTATAGTTAAAACACGGTCAAGCATTGGAAAAGGCTGCCTAAAGAGGTTGTGCAGTCTCTGTCCCTGGAGTTTTTCAAGACCTGACTGGATAAAGCTCTGAACAACCTGGTCTGATCTCATAGCTGACCCCGATTTGAGCAGGAGGTTGGATTTGATGACCTCTTGAGGTCCCTTACAACCTGAATTATCCTATGATCCTGTGACCGTAAAGGGACAGAGCAGATGAAATTGCCCCTGTCCTTGGCATTTTCTGGTGCCTCACATTCAGAGGTGCCTAACCTTTTGTATGTGTTGGACAGGGAGCAGATGCACTTTATTTACATTTGAGAATTTTTTGTAGATTTAGCTCTAAACTAGCAGCCAATGTTCTAAGGAAGAATCTCCCATACAAAAACGCTTTGATCTTTCAGCTATACAAAGTACAGTGGAAGATAAAGTAATGGTAACCTTTCCTGCTTCATTGCAACTCTGGGTAGATTTATGGAAGCCTTAAAGAAAATCTGTCCCTCATTGAGCAAACGTAGGCCTAGGTTTTAGGGAAGACTTGCTCAGTTTATGGTTTACATCAAGGTCATAAGAAATTTTTAAGCTATGCATATTTTCATCATTAATTATTATGGTTTTGAACAAGTGCTGTTGTGAGAGTTTGACTTTGTACAAATGCTTTGTAGTGGTGCAAGTCTCAGGTTAAAATCTCTAATTTTGGAAGGCTATTATGGTGAACATAAAGTCACAGTAAACAAATGCAAAGCAGTATGAAAAATTAATGTTTTTAGTATTTTTCAACCTTTTTTTCTTAATTCAAAAGACAATTTTCAAAGGTTCTGCAGGAGTTTTACTCTCACACTGTAAACAAGATACTCAAACAGAGAATTTTCATATTCTTAGCATGTATCATCTTGATATTCAACTTTGTCTAGAGAACTTATTATTCTTCAAGAGCACTCTACAATCGAGCAAAGTTGGTGAAGCTTTTATAATACAGTACTATCATCAGGTTGTCCTAGTTTTTAAATATAGTGGAAATCAAAGAGCTAGTAGGTAAGCTGGTGTTTAGAAACCATGAAACTTAATCAGTATAACGCACACCTTCAATTGATGATGATAAAATGCACCAAAAGCCATTCTCACGCCTTAGTGGAGGAAGTTGGGGCAATTTCTTTGGTCTTTAGGTTTCCAGTACAACAGGATTCCATGACCACGAATCAGAGAAAGAGAATCGAAGTAGGTTTCAAAATAAACATATGGGAACTAAATTACCCCTTTCTTTGTAAATTTGCATGTCTAGCAGAAAGGTCATCAGCTGGTATGAAGATTTTGAAATTGCTTTTTCTTTTTAATGTTTGCTATCCTAAGAAAAAAAGGTTTTATTCACCTATAAACAGGTTTTCCAAGCTATAGCAAGAGCCATCTCTTAGACAGAGAGACTTGTCAGAATTTTCTCCAGCCCTCCTATCCCTATCTGGCTGCCTACCCACAAGGTAACTGGACTGGTAAGTGTGCTGCTTGGGTAAAAGGACTGGGCTGTTACCCCAGAAGTGAGCTTCCTTCACCTTCCAGTGTTGCCAACTTCCATCATGCCAACAGAATTTCCCTTGAAAGAACATTCTGCTAATATCTGTAGCGTCCTCTCACAAAGTGGTTTGTTCTGTTCATTTCTGTGATGTGAAGCAAGAAGACGAACACAGAGTAGTCAGAAATTAGCATTCCCTCCTTCTCATCATGCAATTGGATTATGGGGGGCAAGGTAGAATTTACCTGCATCTGTAATCATTGTGTGGTTCTAGGACTTATTTGTTTCTGTCCATGACTTTTTTATGCAGAAGGGGAACATATGGTCCTAACTCTCTCACTTGTTTGGAGAAGAATGGCAAAGCAGAAAATCTAAACTGCTTCAAGTCAAAGCCTTTCATAAATTAAGGTTTTTATATTCTACTTCTCCTCTGACTGGCATAACGTTTTCCTTCTGTATGTTGTTTTGGTGTGTTTAGTGGCTACATGTGAGAGCGGTGACATTTATATGAAGGGAATCTATTAAATTCCTTATAATGAATAGCATGTAACTGTAAAACATATACAGTTTTCTCATTTTGCCCTCCTCTGGGAGACTACGACAACATTTTGGCAAGTAGGAGTAAACAGCTTTGTGTTGGCATGCAGTAAATTAAACTGAGTAATTAAAATCAATAGCAAAACACTAGCTAGGCAGAAAGGTCATATAACACAACAGAAAACTGTTGGGTAGCATATTGCAGGAAATCAAAATAAATTTCTGAACTTTTCATTATTCTTTACATGCCTGAAACTGGTCTTAAAAGGCTTGTGAGATACAGCAAGGTATTGATAGAGGCAGGATCATTCTCTGAGATGGAATAAAAATATTTAAATGCTAATATATAAGTATTTGCAGGGTACAAGGCTGCCAGACACAGTGGAAAATAGAAAAGAGGTCTTTAATTTTACTACTATTATATAAACTTCGGTTTGTTTAGGTTGGCTTAATATATTACGTAGTGATGCCTGTACATACTGATGTCGGGTATGCCAATCACCGGTCTCTGTCAGTACAAGTGTCAATTACAAGTTTTATGTTAATGTTTCCCTGGTCATCTGGCTAGCCAGTAATGTTCTGCCTTCAAGGGGAAAAAAACCTGCATGGATGATTTTGTGAGGTGTTTCAAGTATTCCTCCTGTAGCTCAGGAGGGGGAAGTGAGAGCCAAAATCTTCAGATCCAAACCAGCACTAGTCCCAAAGTGAACAAAGACTGAGGAATGTGCCCTAACAATTTAGGGGATATGCCATGTTTTAAGGTACACGTAAGGTCTTTATTCTGATTGTGAGGGTCAAGTAAATAAATAACGTCTCTTATTTTAGGATGCTGTTCTAAATCATTTCACTTCTCTTATGGCCATGGCTTCCAAAAGGAAGTCTGTGGTAGGTTTTTGCTTTTTTTGCTGATGCAATGTGTTACGGTGGTGGGAGGAAATCATGAGACACGACTCTGGGAAAAGTGGAGATGTAAGACGAGTCATTTAGAAGTGTTTGCTTGGGAGAGACTGAAAAGGAATCAAAGGCATAGCTAACCTGTAACAAGTATGCTCAGTCATGAAATGGATATGGGTTAAAGGTAATATATTTTATAAAAAATGAACTGGTTGAGTTGGGAAAAGCAGAAAGCTTTAAGGCCCATGAGCTTTTCTGTCTGGACTTGTTTGCTTTTACCAGTTCAATCTGTTGTTCTAATAGGCAATGTTACTCTGCCTTTGTTATCTCTCTTGAATTTGCTGGCTCCATTAGCTCTCTCTCAGGCAACTGTCAGAGAGAAGAGATCTGGTTGTGTCATCTTTCAGGAGGTATGAAATGCCGCATTTATAAGCCTTTCCTTAGGTCTTCATTTTTTGATTTGCCGCATTTCTCCCACACAGTTTTGAAGAGCTTACTCTGATTGTGCAAACCCTGGAACACTGTGTGGTTACAAGAGCTTTCAGCTCATCAGTGGTTTTTGTGGGGTAAATGGTGAGTTATAGTGCATTTATGTGACAAATCAGAGCCTTCAGCCAGTCAGGCAGTGGACAGATAGTTGTGAAACAGAAGCACTGTGTTATTGTTGGTGGGTGCTATTCCTGTGTATTCCTGAGGTCATTTGATCTCCCTTCCAATGTTTGTAATTTCAATTTAAAACAATACCTTTTGTTTTTTTATGCATCCATTTATATTGTCTGTTTTGAATTTAATCCTAGTAATTTTAAAATAGTAACAGCAATAGCCAGTACAAAAACTGCCTATCTGCGAGACAGCCCTGTCTTGTCATTTGCCATGCTGTATTCTAATAAATGACTGCTAGAAACTGGTTGAGAGCAGCAACTGTGCAAACTGATCTGTCATTTAAAGTTGTGTTCAGATTTGGTTTGCTTGAGTTATGAGAATGGCTTGGCCTTTTACCCCATTCCCCTGAGAACATGTGTCCACATCCTACAGTCAGCACGGGACAAACACAAAACAGGCACTCTCATCTCCTGATGGGAGACTCCAGTGATCTGGACAGCAGGAATATTGCAGGTTCACATTATCTGCATTAACATTACTGTGTATGGAACATGTATTATATCTGCTGTAAATGGTTTAACTAGCCAGGCCCTCATGGTTAATGAACCATGTTTCTGAGACAGGGATTCAGAAAGGAATATGACCATGATCACATCCAGTTGAAAATGCTATAAGACATAACATTTATCATATTTTTTCCAGTTCCAATGCAGGTAAATATCTTTAAAGAGCTTTTCTTTTGTTTATGTTTTCATTTGTAGAGGTTTGGGGCTTAAAATAATACATACGTATGTTTTTATATATATAAATAGTGTATGAAAATACATAGAAATAATTTTTGTTCTTCTGTTTTCATATGTTTTAATGTAGAATGTGGGCTTCCTTTTTTAAAGCTAGCTGTTAACTTTTAAGACCTTTCAGTATATATTTTTCCCCATGCTTGAATTTTTATAGTCATTCATGGAATAGGAAATGGCATCTACCTTCCTGTCTGTTAATGCTTAAACCTAATTTATGAATCCTATTTAAAACTGTGGTTCATGTTCAGCAGGACTGTGCATCTGCTTAAAGCTAAGCTAATGTACAACTGTAGGCAAAATGAGATTGATGCAAAGTCTACAAGCATTTCAAACCATTCTTTAACAGTATGCTAAGTAATAGCTTGATGTAATTCTTTTAATTAAGTGCATGTGCATGTGTATCAAATTTTCCCTGTTATTACAGAGAAAATACCTTACCTTTTATCTTACCTTCAGTATTACATGGCTAAATTTCCTAAAATGCTAGCCATAATAGCTAGCACACACGTGTATATGTGTATATATGACACCTCAGTACGTTCTTGTCCCATGTAAAGACCAGAGGGACAATGTTTGGTACGTGGTATATCCTGAAAAAGCAACAGATATGAAATTGTGACTCCTGCTAGAAAGCCTTTAAATATTTAAGGTTATTACAACCTACATTTTCACCATTTGTGTGTTTAACTTGATAGCTGTATAAATTACATGTCAAGTACTCTTAGAAAGATTTCCTGCAAGTGTATTGACAAATGTCCTGTCATTCTCCTGGAAATACACAGTATATGGAGCATTTTAAAGACAATTTGCTTATAAAACTTTTTGTATCCCATATGTTGCTTTCTCTTATTTTCACCTGCCTTTTTATTTATCTGAGCATGAATATTACTGCTTCTTGACACTATTTGGAAGATTTTTAGATGCTTTGTTTCAATACCTCAGCTTTATTGCAGTATAGACTCTTATTTTTAACATGAGTGCCAGTCCTACAAAGCCTTACTTGTCTAAAATGGAAGTTGGTGCTTGGGCCAAACTTTCAGAGATGTGAAAAGATGAGTTCCTGGGACTCGTGTAAAATAATCCTCTGGAAACCTTAACTCAAATAAAAGTAAAATGCCATGACAGTCCTACTGGCTTCTCTGTAGGTTACTGTTTTGCATGCAGAGTGGTCTAACATGCTGGTGGCAATAGCAGTGTAAAAGCCTGAAACAAACTGAGGAGCATTACTGCTACCTACTAATATTTCATTTGCAAAACAGAAAGACAAAGCTGATAGAATTGATAGTATTTTGTTTTACATAGAGTTTGCACTGAAGCCTTTTATGCATGACTTCATATTTAACTTACATTTTAGTGTTGTTAGCTCTTACCAGTGTAGGAAATATTGAGAAACACAGAAGGCTGTCCCAACTTCTTGGGATCTTTTCTGTATTTCCTTTTCTTAATTTTATCATCAGAGACTTTGACCTAAGGGTTTTGTCTGCCCACTTTTTCCTCATCTGAAGTCTTATGGCATCACACTTATTTCACAGTATTAGGAATATGTGATTATGGGCCTGGGCTAGCAACTAGTGAAGCATTTGCTTAGATAATCTCATTGATTAGGCTCTGTAAATGCAAACATTTGAACAGTGATTTTAACAGTAGCCTCTCTGCAGCCTTACAGTGTGTGCCTAGAAACCACTGAAGGCATAGTTTTTGTAGGCACATATATATCACTTGGAGCTCAAACTACCTGCTATAAATTTCCATACCTTTTCCCAGTTTTTGCTCAGAGAATCTTTGAGGGGCAAAGAGGAGGGAGGGTGTCCTTTTGTTTAAACTGATTACATTTCCTGAGAGCACAGAAAAAATACTTTTGTTGGCAACACATAAAGTTCTGCACTGCATTAGTGATCACTGACTTGCACATTGTGAGTCACGTTGCATTTACAGTTCATACCATACTCTCACAGTGTATCAGCCTCCTTGCTGACCTGTGAGCAGTGTGTACATTCTTTCGCTATGTTTTATAACAGTCTAAAGAGGAAGGAAAGTGTCTAGAACTCTGTCATTACCTTTAGCAGCAAGAGAATGTGAAGAGTCTTTCAAGGCTAAATAAAACTTTGTGTAATTTAACAAAATGTATCCTACGTTTCCCTTCCCCTCACCATCATGTCTAGTTATATTGCAGAAGAGGGTAAAGGAGGTAATGCTCTTGTAGTCTAAACAAACTCAGCATGGTGAAATGGGACAGTACTTTAAAATATGCATAAGGATTGCAGTTGCTCCATTTTGTGACACAGTTCAGGTAGAGAAAAAAAAAAAACCAAGCCACAGACTTTTCCTAAAATGAATATTTTTTTAAAGGGCTATCAAGAAAAATGATGCTGGAACTATTATTGTGAAAAATTGGAGTGGCCTGGTTGATATCACGCATACAGTTTGGAAAAACAAGATTAGTGCAACACATACCATTTTTCATTTTCTCCTGTCTTCAACAGCACCAACCATTGCAGCATCTCATTTTTTTTAACTTTGTGTTTAGGATGAGAAATCCCATGTGTGTACAATTGCTTCTGGCTGCCTGGTCCCTCTGCTCCTAGCTTTTTCCCTCTGCTTGCATGTTTCCATGTGTACTGTAAATAAGAAGTGACCGGGAGGGCAGGATACTTAGTCTCTTCTTAGATCAATACTACTCTGTGGGTCAGCAACTAGGAATGTTTGAAACGAAAGGAGGAAGGAATCGTGTTTTATTTCCCCTGTAGACTGAGGCCAACACCTTTGCATTGGGTTCATCTCTATTACCTGGGGAAGAAAGCCTGCGTAGGTTATTTCTCAATCAGTATCAGCTGGCAAAAAGTCCACTGTGAAAAAGATAGCAAAGAATTTAAGTAACAAGAAAATCTTTGAATTTCCCCACCCCGCCATTAAAATAAGAATTCTAATGCGTAGGTGGCCATCTATGTATTTTCTTCTTGGAGCTGGACACAGTGGGGAGAGGGATGGAGATCAGCATGTGTCAGAGCTGGGGGGCCAGGGTGTTTGCAAAGCAGTAGCTCTTGGTCTGTGAGCCAGAGTATTGAAGTCCTGTTGCACACGTGCATTCTCTTTCATCTTTCAAAAGAGGGGCTTGCCACATTTGTTGTTCCCCTTTTAGCTAAGAAAACTGAGACCTTTCCTTTCAGGCTTCTCTTTTTTTCCCCTCTCTGTGTTTAACATGATAGCTATGAGTGCTGTCTCTGAAAGGGACAAATGAAGGACACAAAAAGCAGGTCTGCACAGCACAATGCAAGTTTAGCCCTGGAAATGCAGTATTGCTAACACCTGGCCACATGCTGGTATTGGGAATAAATGGGAGACCTACAGACTCTCCCTGTAGCAGGAGAAATGCGAGCATGCTTGGAAGCAGTTACTCTGTGACACTCTCAAGCATAAGGGGATGTCATAAAGTAGTTTTTTAACAGAGGAAGGGGGAAGGAGGCAATATGAAGGAACTCACGGAGGAGAACGGAGAATAAAACTTGTGTATGTGCAAGATGCGTAGCCTGGGGAAAAAATAAAAAGTTTGCAATGCTGAATTTAAATTATTTGCCCTCACATTGTCGCATCTTGTACGAGTTTTAAAATTATGTGCTTCCATGCAAAGACATCAGGTGGTTCTATGTCATAAATCAGTCTTTATAGCAAACAAGGTTTTGGAGGTACCTATCTTAGACCTGCTCTTTTCTGGGAATAAAGATGAGGCACTATCAGAGATTGAGAAGATGGGGTAAATTGATTAATTAAAAAGCAGTAAATCATCAGGCCCACATGATTTATGTATAAAAGAATTCTGAAGAAGCTTAGGAATGAATTAGCTGAACTGCTAACAAAGATGTGCACTCTCATTAAAACCTAGCTCTGTTCCAGAGGGTTGGCAAGTATCTGGGGTTTATCCTATATTTAGACCAGTAAGCATTACATCTGCACATTGCAAATGGTCGAAATAGGAATTTAAAAGGGAATAATAAAACACCTGGAAGATCGTGATGTGAAAGACTTTAATGAGAACAGCTTCAGCAAAGAAAAATCATGTCTCACTACATTGCTTAGAAGTTGGTGAATGTGCCCATAAAAGGAACTGGGAATGACCATACTGGATCAGACCAAAAGGCCCTCTAGCCCTGCGCCGTGCCTCTGACAATGCCTGGTCACAGCCATGTGGGAAAGAGAGGAGCATAAAAAGGATAACATAATGCTTTTTCCCATTGATTGACAGCAACAAGGGCAAGGTTTGAATTTAGGGGGGTCATTGCAAACATGCTGACATCATCCCTTTCCCAGAAACCAGTCCTGAGCTTACTGGTGCTCAGAGAGAGAATTCTCCCCCCTCACAAAAAGGAATTAGATGGTAGAATAAACCATTTTTTTTCATAAAAAGGACTAAAGAGAAGCCTGACAAGCTCAGAGTAACAATAACCAATTCCTGAGGTACGATTGTAACAGTAGTCTTTTCATCTAGCAAGGCCACTAGGTTGCTTTCACCTACTTTCATTCACAGTTTGAGATTAGCAAGTCTTGCTGGGTAGCAAAGCCAAACTGAGGCTATGCTAACCCGACGTGATCCATTTTTGTTAGCTGCTCTTCGCTTTTCCAGCCATATGTTTCCCTGCTAGCCATGCATAGTGCTTCTGCTAGCCACGACTCAAGGTGCTCTGCAGCCTGTGGTGCTCTCACCCCCCGTTCCCATTAGCTCCCACCCTTCTGCCAACAAATTTTGTTGTTTCAGCCCTTGGAAGAGTAAGCACAGTGCTGAGAACCAGGCACAGGCTCTCAGTTGATAGGAGAGGCTTAAGCAGCTTCTGGTACTCACACATCTTGCAAAAGGCTTTAACTCAAGTCTCTTTTTTTTTTTTTTTTTTTTTTTTTTATTTTGGTGCTAAATGCTCTTCCTGGATTGTCTCACTTGGACAGAGTTTGTTGGCCTAGACTTCCCTACATTTTCTCCATGTGATGAAGTAACTCCCTTTGTAACAGAAATGTCCTTCAAAAATATAATTGCAGTACATGCCAAAGGTGTTTCTGGCTTGCCCACCAGTCCTTTCTGTTCATCTCCCTTTGATGCCATTGGATGCCAAGGTGCACTTTCCCCTTGGGAATTCCTGGGAATGTTTCCTCACCTTTAGGTTTCAGCTACCAGGCTTATGAGGCAAGCTGCCTGACATAATGTATTTTGACTTTTTAAAAGGTTGTGACAAAGTCTGTCACAAGACACTGCTACAAAGGCTAAGTAGTCACATATGGTGACAGGGCAAGTATCATCATAGATCAAAAACCAACAAGGAAACAGAAAGGCAGAGGGCTAAGTGGTCGGTTTTCATCACGCTAAAAGGCTAGCAGCTGCGTTTCTTAAAGTTACCTATCAGCTCCTATGCTAAATATAATTATGATCTAGGGAGAGAGGTGAAGGATTAGGTGGTAACACTTACAAATAATGTAATCGTTTAAGTAATTTAAGCCTGTAGCACACTGTTAGAAACTTCTGAGTGTTCTAAACAAGTTACTCAGATAAAGAAGGTTCAGTCCTGATAAATGAGAAGTTAGTATGTGGAGAAAACCACACAAAAATCTTATCCTCTAACTGAAGGGAAAAAAACTGGAACATTGCTGTTGGCAGTTCCATAACAGAAGCCATCTGAGATGCTGTTACAGTAGAAAAAGTGAACAAGGTGCTAGAAGGCGTAAGAAATGGGACATTAAAAATGAATTACTGAGCTCAGTCTTCATTGCGTGGAGACAGACGATAGGATAAAGCATAATATTATGGATAAGTTTGCCCAGCTAACAAAGTCTGATCCATGATGACAATTTCCTGGTTTCTTTTGTTTTTATCCTGCTCATACATCATCTACTATCAGAGATGCTCTGATCTTTATCAGGAATAATATAAGTTGGGAAGGCTAAGGCTTCCAGGGGGTTTCAGATCTCACTAAGGACAGCTCAGTATCAACCAAGCTACGATTGGTAAAAATCTATTTCATGTCCATTCTCCTTCCTCTGGTAGTTAGTTAAGATTCACATCAAAATGACATAAATGAACAATCTCATCTTTGTATTTAGACTGTGAAATCATCAACATTTTAAACATGGATTTCAGAATTCAGATGTTACTGAAATACTTCCTCAAGTTGGGGCTCTTATGAGACTGATAAATTATTCTTGCATAGAGGAGAAGTCACCTGAGACTAACCTAAATGAAGTTAACATAGATTTTAAAAATTATTCTTGCAGAAGAACAGGGAGTGGTGGGAATAGATGAACAGATGGGAAAGGGAGAAGAGGAGAGTGCAGAAAAGGCTAATTAGGTAATTGAGGCTAAGAGGCTATTAGAGCTGACCCAGTGGTCTACTGGTAGTGCAGTTCAGGGACTTGAATTTGGGACTGAGGTTGGTCCCTCATTCCCAGGCCAACACGTGCTCCAAACATTGCAAGGACTCAGTTTTATAGCCTGTATGATCCTGTAAGTATGTGTTTTCCAGTCAACATGATCTGGAGGGATTGTATGTCAGATTATAGTGGAGACAGGAAAGAATAATGGAGTAAAATGCTGAATTTGGACGTGAAGACATTAGAATAATGTTAATGGGTAAATTGTTTAATGAAATTCTTTGGAATTCCTTTGATCTGGCTGTTGGAGAAAAATCTGATTGAAATAAACATATTTTAAAGAGATTCTGAATAGGAATAAACTATTTCTCACTAAGCAACCTTTTCTAAAATCTGTCCAGTATACAATTCTCTCAAGCATGTTTTGGTTTTTTTTCCACAGATAGTAGATAAGGGAAAGGCCTAAAAGGTCATTTATTCTAAGTCATTCTGTTACCTTGTTTCTGGCCAATTTGAAGCTGGTATGCTTCTGGTGTGCCAGTCTTGTTTCCTTCCTTCAGTCTCCTAACCTATCTTTCTTTCTGATCCGGGCAGTGATATCTTTTCTTCTGTTTTGTATATGCTTATTTTCTCCCTGATGTCAGTATATTCAAACTGTTTTCTGAAGTTGTCAGTAGACTTGTTCTTTTATGGCTAGAGAGTCTGATATAGGTCAAAGCTAGGACAAGCATTGCTATGTGGTTTTCAGATTTATATGCTGAGGTGGAGCGTTTCTTGTCCTCACCTTTTTCTAGTATAACATTATTCATGCTGACTTAATTCTTTTAAATCTCTCCACTTCTTTAGCAGTATTTGTGGCTACTCTTTCTCAATCGCTCCTAAAAAGCCTTGTGTTTCTTTTCTGCATGTTTCAAACTTTGGAACTGCAGTGGTGCAGCATTCTGAGATGCTATTTCCTCTCTCTTTCCTTACCTTACCCAGTGCTTCTTATCACAATTTCTCATTTGCCAATTTAAATATTGGGGGGGGGGGGGGGGGGAAATTGCCCCTGTGCTTGTTTTTTTTCCCCAGTAGCTGCATTTCAGGACAGAAATGCTGGCTCCTGCATCCTTCTCTTGCATTCATGATGTCTTCAGAGGATCATAATGCACGTATGGCTAACTTTACTGTTTTCTTTTCTTGTTGTAATATTTTTGTGGAAAGTCAGCTTTCCTCCCTCTCTTCTTTCCTTTCCAAGCACTGCATAGAGATATTGCTATTGAAGCAGTACATGGCTGGAACACGTGTGGTCAGTAGGCAAATCATATTTTGACAGCAGAAAAAATCAGCACCATTCATTATCCCTGCAGTTTAAAAGAGAGTTTCTGTAGAATAATTGCAGTATTGGAACTGCTGCTTCAGAGGAAAGTCACTGCAGTATAAGCTTTAGCAACTGGACAGAATAAACAAAAGATGGAGGAAAGAGTATGGCTTTGGTTATAATGGTAGGCAGGACGAAGAAAGGATAAATCAGCGGCTTGTCCACTGGACACCCCACTTGTACCTGCTGCTGGCAAAAGATTTTGGATTTCGCTACCAGCTGACAGCTCCCCTAAGACAAAAGAGGACACTGTGCCAAATGTGGACCTTCGTGAACATGTTTTACATTTAGGGGAGATAGATGAATGAGCGATAGATGATACTGAAGGGAACCTCCTCCCACAAAACCATACTGAGGTTTGGACAGCCTGAAACAACACTTCTCTTCATTTGGGGGATGCAGTGTTGCCCTGTCTGATATGAAGCTGCTTAAAAAGTAATTCCGTCATTTTAAAAATTATTTCTTGCCATCTCATAAGTTAGCAGCCCTCTCCTTCATAACATTATGCCTATTCTGGTGACTTGAAGGATGCCGATTTCATTTTTGCCAGCAGAACCCAGGAACAGGTTTTCAGCATTGCTTTCTATCTCATAATCATGATCTGCTAGTAGGGACCATTCAATAGTGCTTCACTGTGCTTCCCACATGGTACACCCTTTCCTCAGCATTTCTTGTCGCTTTTAGGAATAATGACATCCACTGGTTGCCTCTGGTTTTAGGTGGCATGGTGTCATTATGTTTTTGTTATTGGTATTATCGTAGGACCTAGAAGATCAGCCTGTGGGCAAGGACCACATTTCCGTAAGGCATTCTGCAAACACCGGACAAAGGACATTTCCTACTGCTATTTTCTATTTATTGTTTCTCCTCGCCACTAAATTTTCCTTGTAAGAACACTTCACTATGTTGAAGATTCAGTTTTGTTAAAAACCTTTCTTAGCAAGTTCCCCCTGAATGTATCCAAGCATGTATGAAATGTGGGGAATTATTCTTATAATATTTGCTCATGTGAATCGGTTTCTAGGTAGTAATGTACTTTCAGGATATTTTTGCTATCTTAATATCAGCTGATGGGACTGATTCGTCTGATGTGCAGGTATGCCAGGTTAGACTAGCACTGCTGCAGGTACCCAGTACTGATGAAGTTTTACCATGTTTATTACAAACATTGAAAATGCAGAAATTCTCCAAAAAAATTAAATGTGCCTTCTCATTGCTTAATTATGTAATTAGGTTTTAGAGAAAAAAAATCATAAAAACTCAGTGTTTTCCCCTTGAAGTTGTAAAGAATGCAGACAGTTTACAAGCAATCTTTGTGCAGTTCACTGTTATTTGAATTCCCTAGTAGTCTTTATAGAGATTCCTTAATTATTTCAATTAACATTAACCCTTGAAAGCTGTACACTTAATGTGTAGATTTCTTGATTTTTTTGAAAGCCATTAAATTACACAGTATTTTGATTTTTATAGTTAAGAAGAAGAAACCAGGTATTGGTAGAGGTGGAAAACCATGAGGTGCCTAGTAGACTGCTAAAAATGCTAAAAATATTTGGAGAACATTCTAATACGTATTAGCAAGAATAAAAGCAGGACTTATTTTGCAGTGTCTGAAACTGAGTTAGCTGTGCCAAAACCCATTCAGTTATCCGTAAAAAATATTTAACACCATCTGACATATTCACTGTCACTCCATGCTCTGTGAATCAAATATAAAATTATGTGCAAGAAAAAACCCTACAAACTCATTTTGTCACAAGTAAGCTAGGAATTTTGAAGATGGTCAGCTCCACTTGTCAACAAGAATAAGCAAGAAGAAAAATAACGGCTTAGACTAAAAGAGAAACAAGTCAGTAAGGCCTTCAATTTGAAAGGGCTGCCTCCCAGAAGAGGAGTTTGCAGTGCATGATTAACATCCTTATATTTTCTCCAGAGCTGGTTGGATTTCTTGCAGTTAATAAATAGGGACATCCAGCTCTAAGAATAAAATTTGAACACTCAGAAGAAGTAGCTAGATCTAGTATTTTCGGTAGCGTCAATAAATACCAGAAGGTTGTTTTCTAAAGTTGAATTGGAATTGGGTTTTGAGCTTCAAATGTCTTTAAAATTTAGCCTTAATTTCCTCTGAGATTGTGACTCAGGCCCACCCCTTTGAATTATATACGCAAGCTCGGAAATTTGTAAAATTGTTAAGTTGTATCCCCACATCTGCAAATTGATGGCAATTGAAAATGATCACCACAGTGTGTCACCACAGCTAACACTACATTGCAATCGGATTCACTTGAGCATTTCTCTACAAGTCAGTCAGATCACTTAATTTTTCTTTTGGCCATTGATCTTTTACAGCACCTGCAGCTTTTTGTTTTTCCTCCAAAGATCATCATTTTACTTTGAAGTCTACTGACTGTGATATGTCTAACCCAATCCTGTAGAGGCAAGGAACTGAATAATTACTTCACGAGTGCCATATTAAAAGCGGTCCAAAGACTGTTTAGGCTGCTCATTAAAGTCATTGGGAATTTGGCTGGGCAAGAGCTCCCTGCTTTGGTCATGCAACAGGGGGGGAAAATCGCTCCAAAGATTGTTATTTTCTGATTATTTGTGTTTTGGTACCACAAAAGGATTTGATTAGCACGCTTATGTGTTTAAAACTTGAAGAACAGATGCCACACAGCAGCACCCCCACCACCCCCCAGTGTTTGTTCCCCAAAGTCTTGATTAAGTCCCAATTTTCAAAGGGAAATAAGGTAGCAGAGAAAAAAAAAAAGGCAGAACAGATAATAAAGTTTGCCTTTAAGATCAAAATTATTAGAGTTGAAATAAAAATTACGTTCCAAATAGAAGTATAGTTAGGATAAAATTCTCAAAGCCCAGTTATATCCCTCACTGCCTGTTGTAGTAGCAGAGAGTAATATCCTGGGACCTCTGAAGTTATCAGGTTTTTGAGACTGAATGAGGACTCTAATTTTTTTTTTTTTTTGCAAACTTATAAATTTGATTGCTTATTGAATGCTACCGAGACAGAGTAAATGTCCTGACTCCAGACTGCAACGCAGCAAACACATAGGAACAGACAAGCACACGTACATTCATACTTGCAGTAACAAACCTGCTGGGTTGGGTGTGCTACCTTGTCAGATAGGAGAAGACACTCAAATCCACTGGCTCAAGCCTTTGACTGGCACTGAACTATGAGAGTCAAAATGGAGAGAAGATCTTTGTTTCTGTACTGCCTTCTTCCTTTGACAGAAAGAATTTTGCATTTATCTTTAAGACTAGGCAGTCTGAATTTGTTTCAAAGTGATGTAAAATATCAAGCTTCATTTCTGCAAATACATTTCTAAAATCAGACTGGAAATCAGTCACTTGCATGTTATTCTCTGTGGCTGTACTTAGAATTGGGGTGGTTCTCCTTTAAATAACCATTCAGAAGCTCCGAAATCCAGGCAGTTGTGTATCAATTAGCAGGGTGCATTTCTTAGTGTGAGCTGCCTGGAAATGCAAAATGACAAATCTGAGCATTAAGCTTTCTACCATCATTTTGCTTTCCTACCTCTAACTGCAAATCAGCTTCATTGTGACTTACAGTGTAAGAAGTTGGTGCATTTCTGCAGATCCACGATAAGATATTTTTCTCTAGTAAGAAATGCAGTTAGACTCTGCATTCTGAATCTGTCCCTGCCAGGCCCTAGATGCATTAGTATTCCACTGGCAGCTGCCTGTAGGTAGGAATATTGTTTTTGTCCATAACCAGAGGGAACAATCAGACTAAGCCGTTCCCCGGCTATAAACCAGCCAAAGTAATTGGGTTTAATTTTAATTTTTGTAATAGCTTTAAATTAATAGGAGCAGCTGCTGCCACAGTGTGTGGGTGTCCTTTTCCAGAAGGCATAGAACAAAAAAGGGAAAGAGTAAACAATAGTGCGTCTAGGACACAAAGGTTAATTCAAGAACTGAGCAATGTCTTTTCGTTATCAAAAACTCAGTTGGTGATATCTAGCACTGTGTCTCTTTTCTTTCTTTTTCTTTCCCTTTTTTCTTTTTTTCTTTAATTCCCCGATAAGATCTCAATCTGATTAGACTCCTGTGTGTAAAGACGTGTTGTTGGTATCTAAACACTAACTCTCTTTCTCTATATGACTCACAAATAGATTAGCAGTGACAAAGTGCTAGGAGAGATAAAAATAGATTAGCAGTGACAGGAGTACTATTATAATTATTTTTGGAAGATATGGTTTGAATTAAGAGTTTGGGCACTTTCTGCCCTGAGAGGGTGAATTTAAACCTAGGAACTGAGGATGGTTTCTGCTGTTGTGGCAGACACCAGATAGTGAAATGTCAATACCAGATGTCCTAGACATCAAGATTAGCCATAATAGCCAAATGCAGCCATAAAGTGATGTGTCAAAGTGGATAATAAAACAGATGCTTAGCTTCTATAATGAAGGGGAAAGGGAATGAAATATCAAAAGTGCCTTTAATACATTAACAAAGTTGTCTTCAACTTGCTTAAAAGTAGAAAGTTATTGAACCAAGGAGAACTATGTGTCATTTAAACATTAACTCTCAGCAGATGAATTTCAATTAGCATTAGCCTTTCTAAAATCCTGAATTTCCTCCTATTGGTCTCATTTTACATGAAATTTTTATAGCATAGAGTGAGGCTTGTCCTCTATTATTTCTCCCATGCTAATTTGGAAACAAATAAAGTTCAACAACTCAGCAACATACTGTTTAAACTTGCATTACGGTTTGAGGACTGGGAGCTAGAATACATTTACCCACTGCCATATCATCTGCTTGATTTGAGATCAAATGAGGGATGTCCTATAGCACTCCAGAGTAAGGGCGAATGATAGAAATATGTTAAGATACTGGAGAAACCTATTAGGTTAGGGTACTCCGTGCAGACTGCTGGTGGCATTTTCCCCCTACTGATACTTTAAAAAAAAAAAAAAAAAAAATTAAAAGAATTGTTTTTCTGTCCTTCATATTTGTGGCTTAAAAATCATTTTCAGATCTTAGTAATAAACAAGTGTCTTATTTAACCAAAAATGCTGAAGTAAATTCTTGAAGCCTTGAATTCAAGAACCAGGGCAATAAAAGGGGCAAATAAATTCATATTTCAAGTCTAATTAACTGCATTACTGGCTCTTTATTGTACTTTTTCAAGAACATCTCAATTCCTTTCTGTTTCTCTTTGTAGAACCTAAGTCTTGCTGATCAGACTTCTTAATTGCTGCTAATTGGCAAACACGTACTTCTGCATAATGAGAGGGTTTTGTCCTCTATCTCATATTAGCAATGAAAGGCCAAAACTGATGCTCTGCAGTAGACCAGCTTCTCGGAACTATTACAAAGAGGCACATTACTGCTGCTATGTCTGTAAATCTTATTGTGTTTTTCCCTCACCATGATCCTAGTTTAGCTGAGATCTGCTCCAATCATTAGATGAGACCTGTTTATAATGTCGTGTAATTGAATCAGTTAGAGTCTGCAGGACCATAGTGTTTTGTTGCCAAACATGACTGGCAAGTTAGTTACATCAAATTACAAGTGCATGGCACGACTAGAGAATCTCCTGTCTAAATAAAGCTAGAAAATCCTTCTACAAAATGAAGAAAAAGTACAAACAGAAATATTGAACATCTTGAGTCCATAGGACAAGTTTTTGACCCACCTCTGAAATATTACTCATTTCTATTGAGAAATAACAGAATAATTGAAGTTGGGTGAAAGATGGCAGGCAGACATTTGTTATTCCTCAAACAGATACCAGCTTGATAACAATGACATAAATGTCTCTATTATAATTATTTACCATCATGTATATTCATTTTTATCTTGTCAGATAAGCCAGAACTCTCGGGGAGGGCAGCAATCCAATTTGGAACAGGACCAAACACCCTTTTCTCCTGTGCTTTCTAATTTAGGACCAGGTCATTTTCTATACCTGAAGTTTTTCGTTTGGGTTTTTGGGTTTGATTTTTTTCACCTGAGGAATTTATCTTTTCCTCCATTCATCGGCTAGGTGTCGATATATCCCCTGACTATTAAGGAAAATAAAAATATAAAGATGTCCTGAATTTCAGTAACTGTTCTGTCAACGTTGCCTTGTACTGACATTCCTTCGTTAATTATGCCACATCTCTGTGCTGGCGAATTAGACCTGTATGAAATGATGTAGCCACACTCCAGCCAGAGGTTTGGCTGAAGCCTGTGTAGCGGTATGCAATCGCACCAGCTTGGTAGCGAAGCAGAGGACGGCTTAACTGCCGGCGCATCCTCCTCGCTTCACGGGAGTCGGTTTCTCCAGTTGTGTGATGCTCTCCCCCCCTGTGGTGACTCTGCCAGCTTGGGCACCTGGAGAGAGTGTCCGGTCCCCGTGGTGACTGGTGCACCAGCACAGTAGCTGTGCCATGCACGGGCCCCTGGCGTGGAGGTTGGCTGCAGGAGTGCTCCGAAACACAGGCTCCGGGATCTGCTCGCCAGCTCCTGAGCTGCTCAAGCTGTTACGCTTTGTTGGCTCTAGAAATTTGAATCTCACCGTAGCCCTTTTGTCCAGATTTCTGATGTCAATGTATATATATGTCAATGTATATATATGTTGTTTTTGTTTTCTAGGCAAAGAATACCCTCTAAAAATGTATATTACTATCGCTGCCCAGACCACAGGAAGAACTATGTCATGTCATTTGCTTTTTGCTTCGACCGAGAGGATGACACTTATCAATTTGCTTACTGCTACCCCTACACCTATACTCGCCTTCAGCACTATCTTGACAACCTACAAAGGAGGAACATGGACTACTTTTGCAGAGAATTGCTAGGACTCAGTGTGGTAAGTAATAGGTATGCTTGCCATCTAGCAGGCTTCATTATGAATGTCTACCCTTAAATGCTTATAGAGTATAATTCATCATCCCTGCTAAAGTACACACATGCACGTATTTGTTTTACTGCTATCAATGACACATGAGGTAGTGCACCTGTGTGGTGAAATATAGACAAATGCTAATTTAATTTCACATAAAATATTTCCTTTGCAATATACAAGACAATGCTAAATTCCCATGTAGGATCAATTCACCTCTAAAGACATTAAAAGATGAAACTGAAACAGCTTTATTGAAGAAATGGGATTTTTAGAGTAGTCTGTCCATTTCTTTTGGAAGAGCTTTTCTGTTCAGAAGGAAATACATGTCTTTGGAAATAGAATATAGCTTTTCTTGGTAAAGTAATGGAAAACAGACAGAAACTACCTATTTTATTTACCTGTAAAAATGCCTGCTTTGGTGGTTTGAAATTAAAAGGGGTTCAGTGGTCTCAGTATAGATCCTAGTGTCCGCATGAAAATGAAATGTGATAGGTCTTCTGGTGCAGGAAGGAGGGTTAATGGTAAGGCTGAACTTCTGCTCACTTTGCTATAATGCTTCTCTGAAATTTTTGCCTGTCCTGAGGATTTGGAAAGCATGACTCAGCCACTCCCATATCAACTCAGAAATCATCAGATTAAAAAATAATAGCTGAAATCTTGTTTGGTGTGGGGTTTTTTGGTTTTGTTTTGGGTTGTTTTTTTTTTTTTTCACTTTTGCATTCTCAGACTTTATAGTGTACTTGTCCCACATTCTTAATCTTTTCTCTGAGATTTGATTTGGTCTAAATTTGCAGTGGGTGTGTTGGAAAAAGAAAGCTGAGATTCCTATGAAGGCTGCTGATCCCAGCAGCTGGGACTTTGCAAAGAATCCCAGCATATATTGTGAAAATCAGAATGAAATTATATGTATAGCCTGCACTGGAATAAATAAAAGGCTGCCAGCCTTAGAGCAGGCCATTGAGATCCCTATGGTGGCATAAAACTTGGAGGAAAAAATTAACTCGTGGAGAAGTGTGAAAACAGAACTAACAAAAGAAAGTGGTTTTTTAACCCTTTTGTCAGTTAAGTACAGTTCTTGTTCTAAAGATGACTATTACATATCCCTGAACTGGCATTAATTATTAATAATTCCAATTAGGGGGACAAACAATTATAAGGGAAAAGGTTATTAAAAAAATAGAAAAGTAAAATTGTCAGAGGGTGGGAGGAAAGAGCACTATCATCTTAATGCATGTAGGGTTTTAATTATTAATCTTAGAGGACAGAGCTGTCATTAATTCTATAATGAAACTGAATTTGTTTCCTTTCACTCTGAAAATAGTGTATAAACAGTCACATTTGCATATTCATCAAAACCCTGATCTGCCTGATTAAAACACTGAGATAGAAGGATTTGTCTTTTATCTGCATTTTGACAGACAGAGCTATACTCTTAAATCTTGTTAACATTGTGTTACCAGTAGTTGCTAAACATTATTTTTCATATTTCAGCAAACTAAACAAACAGATGCCATTCAAAATGTGGCAGGAAATGTGCTGTGTATAAGTCCTGATTTTATATCTATATGTACACACACAGTATGTTTTGCAGAAATTGAGATGGTAACATTTTGCAGCTCACCATGCTGATCTGTATAAAAAGCTTCTGAATCAGGCTCATGCTGTAATCTTTGTAAGTAACATTACAATCTCAGAGCATTTCTGGCTTTTCTCCACACACAACTGTCCTAGAACAGCTTGGTAATTTAATGTCTTTGCTGAGCTTGAATAGACAATTTCCATAAGTTCTCTGCGAGTTAAATATTTTAACATAGAGCTTTGTTGCTATCATACATCTTTAAATGGTGAAAAACAGGATCCTTCAGTCTTCACTGCACAGTGCTTCATCAAAGCAGAAGCTGGCTGTACTTTAGAGAATTGCGTGCCATATAGGATAGATTTAGAGCTAAGAAAGCGAGCTCTGTCCCTGCTCTGGCCTCTTATGTAAGATAAGAGGAATCAGATTGGCATAAAGAGGCCCTTAAAAGCTCTATTCCTGGCAAAGAGACGATACCCCTGGTAGCACATGGTGAAAGGTAACTTAAAGATGCAGTCTGAGGACAAACTCTGAAGTCCTCATGCTGGGCACGGGGCTGAAGCCGGGTAACATGTTAGGAGAAGGCTGCGGCAAGTCTGCTGAGCTGCCGTGTAGCCACCGATACGCTCTGGCTCATTCCAGGGGAATTTTACAGCTCCCTGCAGCAGTTTGCGATTGTGAGGATGGAGAACGGTTTGAAACAATTTCATTTCTCCTGGATTATGAAACTTTGAACTGTGCCTCTTGGAGACAACAGATTCTCGCCACAGATCTTTGGGGGTTTTTTTATTTTTCTTTGTCGTGGAACAGTAAAATGCAAGTCACAAGAAACCATGCTTAGATGATTACTCCTGAAGGCTTTCTGAGTGCACATTTTGCTGCATGTAATGTTTTCAAGGCAATCTAATTTCTAATCTAATTTCATATTTTCTCTAAAGAAAGTACTATGCCTCCATTAACTCCTTAAATACTTTCACTAATTCTATGAAAATTGAAAGTGAAATATCAGTATGGGACATGTAATTGTCATTAGGATGCAGAATGGCAAAGTGGTTCAGAGCCAAATGGCAAAGATTCCCATTGCCAGTGTGAATGGGTAACTTAGCTTTTCTATTTCTGACCTTCTAATGTTTTTATTCTCTACTTCAGGGAGCTATCCCAAAGTCTAGATGTGCCAAATGGTCTTGAAAATAGTCTCTCCTGCAAGCTAGCTGTGATGGTCACCCAGGTGTCACTTAAACTGCCGTTTTCATTCTGCCATTTTTGGCCTTAGGTAACTTCAGACTTTCTACGGGTTGTCCCAACAGATCATAAGTTCAAAATCTGTAAGCATGTTTTAAAATAGTGCAATTACTTTTTGGCATATTATTGATGTGTCTGTTGTCTCGGCATATATTATATGCTATTGTGCAGCATAATATAATGAAAAAGAAAATTATATTTCTGTGAAAATATAAGCACAGGCTCAGTTTACATTTACAGTACCTATTTTATGACATATGGTCTCGTGCAGTAACAGTTATGTATAGCATTATAACCAATATTTCAGAGTTGGTGAAATTTTTGAGTGTGTCATCATTTGAAGGTGGCAGTCTAAATTAGCTGTGCATACTTGAAGTGTGTGGACAATTGGTGACACCTGTACCTCTATGGGTATTCCACTATTACAAATAATAAATTAAATGAGTTTTGGTGAGTCTGGCTCAACTCTTAAAGCCTACTCTACAAATCGCCACTGGCTTGGCAGTATTTTCGTTACTCACTCAAAAGAGTACCAAGATTAATTGGAGACAGATATTTCCTTTCACGCCATTAGGCAATGGTGCTTCCAAATTACACTTGAGGAGAATTGCAACTGCACATACAAACCACAAGCCTCAAAGGGACTTCCACGGTACACTGAGACTGGAATATGGAATTCTGTTAAATTAAATATTAAACATACATATTTTAAAACAAGAAGGCAATATGTCTAATGTAGAGCTCTGTAAGTGAGCCAATCTCTTAAGTCAGACATGAGATACTGAGTGAAACAGATTGGAACACAAGGTGCTTCCTTCTGACTCCACACCACTTTCATGTGTGCTTTTAATTTACGTAAGTTACTCCTGATTTATGCTGGTATCAGAGAGATCAGAATGAGTGAAGCAGAATGTGAAACTGCACACCAGATGTCACATTGCTGGTTCATTGATCAAATATCCCTTATTTACTGTCTAAATGACTGGGTGCCTCAGTAAAAATAGTTGATCAGTTCTACTGATATCTACTGGTCCATTTTTAACTGCTCAGTTATGACTGTTTTAAAGCATGAAGCAAAGAAAATAGACAATTTTTCTAAGGTTAAATATCCCATTTCTGCGTTCGGTGTTAGGTTATGTAATAACAGTTCTGTAAAAGAAAAGTATACTCTTCATCTTCGAAAAAACCAGACGTTAAAGGCTTCGGTGTGATGTATCATGCCTTTGAAATCATGTTGGTATCAGATACTGTACTTTCCAATGGATCTGACTGCAACTAGGTTGAAATGTCATCTAAATGCAATTTGTGGCAATTTACTTGATCTGAAAAAGGCCACAGAAATAAGGCTTAAAAAAAGTAAACCCAACTTCTTATTTCTCTAGAATGTAAAAGTGCACCTACATATATGTTCACGGCACATTCTCTTTATTCAGTGATGTATATATTTACTCGTATAGTACTGCTATTCCCATAACATTCATAATATGGATGTCACCCCAAAACTGCATGGGACATTTTAAGTGTTCCTACAGCTATTTTCTTAGCTGGGTTGGATATCAGCAGAAGTAGAGTTGGACCTAAAAATAACAGTTGAACCTAAAAATAACCAACAGTTCTTTCTGAAATAAAATATGATTTATAGTATATAATAGCACAGTGTGCTACCAGGGAAATTATATAGATAACATGCAAAATAACAGGGAGCTATTCTATACCATCAGTTTTAAGGAACATTTCTTCATTAGAATTTAAAGGAAGTTCTGGGAGATAAACTGGCTTGTGGGAATCATAGACAGGGAAAGATAAGCGAAACTATGTTACTGTTGAAAGTTGCCATCTGTCTGTAGGATATATACAACTGTTCATGGTAGAAACAAGAAATACTTCGGTTTAAGTTGGCAGCAATATATAGTTTTAGAAAAAACAAACTCAATAAAACCATCATTTACAGTTAATATTGTGCAAGGTTACTAAATTTATAAGCCGGTTATTTCTTAAATTGCAGAAAGAGCACTGTTTCATATAGTAAAATAATTTCCAGAAGGATTTGCATAAATTGTTCTTTATCTAACTATGAGTAAAAAATCTTAAATTGGGAAGCAGGGTTCAAATCTTAAGTCAATTTTGCAGCTCGCATTTTATAACTACCCTTGTCCATTTAAAAACTCTTAGGAAAAAAAACCTGCTTGGAACTTCACAAAAAAGAAGCTTCGAGCATAAAGAATCAGTTAAGAAATCACCTGCTGAAAAAATATTATGATCCACTTTATGAGAAGAAAACCTCCTGAAAGGAATGACAGTAAATGAATTATATGTGGTGGTGTTACTCTATACAAACTGTTTTCCTGCATAGCTCCCAAGGTGCACCCTTTCATCCTATAGCCACATGGGGAAACCTTTGGGAAGTTAGTGACCTTTCTGAAGTTTTCACTGGACTTTCTATAGCTGTGCAGGTTGGCCTTTTGCTTCGTGGCTTTTCCTGTTTCCATGTCAGGCTCTTCATCTCATCTTTACTCCACATTGTCCTTCATCTGGCTTGCCCTTTCTTTGCCTCGTATCTAACCTTCCCTTTTCTTTCCATCTAGTTTGTACTTCCTTAAGCTAATGACAAGAAAGAAGTTTTGGCATTTGTTTGCTGCTCTTATGTCAATTATTCTGCTTTGTTCTTTCCCGTTCATTCCCCTTTTCTCTTTGAGTTGTGAAGGGAAAATCCAAACCAGCTGTTAGATCTTTTAAATACCAGGACTGCCCGAGGTAGTCACGTTCTCCTCCGTACACTCAATATCCCTATCTCAGTGCCATTTCATGTAACTTCATGTCCTGGTCTACGACCTGTCTTCCCTGTCCTTATGTCATTTGTGCTCCCTCTTTGCTCCATCCCCTACTACGTACATGTGCATTTCCAGAGAAGCTGGCGTAGTATGTGGTGTGCCCAGGCTTCAACCTGGAGAGGAAATGTTAATGATCTAGTCAGTTGTCCTGACATATCTGAACAAACGCCCAAGTGCAGGAAGGCATTTCAGGGTCTGAATGCTTGTTTCATGGCAATGGTAAATTTCAGGTAGAGGGCAGATTTTACTCATTCCTTTCCTCAGCATTTTCTACTGCTTGGTTGGGTGCCACACAGCTTGGTATGGTAGCTATAATCCCAATAGGAAACAAACTGGTTTTGTCCATACAGTCAGCTCAACCCCTAGATCTGGGCAGCTGCCTTTAGTTCCTGCACCCTAAGCTTTTGGGGACAAGGAGCACCTATTTTCCTTTCCGTGTTTGGTGCCTTGCTGACTAGAAGTCCTTTTTTGGTTGGTGCTTGGGAAATAACATAGTACAACCAATTAATATTTTTCCATCAAAAAAGCAAGTCTGAGGTCCTGTATATACATGAATGTAAAGCTTTTTATGGTTTTAAAATTTACCTGGTTGCCCTGAAGGACATTCAGATATTTTGAAGATACGTATGGCCCTTAGAAACCTGTGAAAACCCTAGAATATAGTAATTCTTCTTTCACTTCTATTTACAGAAATTTGTTTTCCCTCTTTTGTAGCACAGCATTAAGCAATAATTACCATGTTGATAGTAATGCTGAATGTACTTGCATGTAGGGGAAATTGTGCTATGTGGAGCTATTAGCTACATTTGCCCTGTAGCACTTTACTGCATTGATTCTGCTGGGATTTTGACTATGTTTGAGTTGGTTTCTATTTAGATCTCCTGAGTGGTGACTGCGTAATGCATCTGTGGGGCTGGAGTTGTATTTTAATTTGTATTCTTTGACTGTAGACCCAGAAGATGGTTAGCCTGGCCCACATTACCTGTAGGGCTGAGACCTTGGGATTGAAGGCTTATCTAACAATTTTGAAGTCTGCTAAGTCCAAAGGATTTGGATTTATGCCTTTTAATTTAACCAAAGAAAGAACTATTTATTGATTTAGCTTTATACTAGCTATATAATGTAAATACAATGTACTGGAATCTCTAAATACCTTAGGCAAAATCTTGTTCACATAATTTGTGTAAACTGAGCATTGTGGCCCTGATCCAGCAAAACACTTAAGCATAGATTTAAACTTAAGCATGTTAAATAGTCCTGTTGAAGTCACTGGCACAGTTCATGGCATCAAGTTAAATGTGTGTAAAAATGCCTTTAAGCTCTAAGGTCAGAACAATCAACACTTTGCGAGATCAAGGCCTGGTGCCCTGATGCTTTGCCGTTATCTTGTACTACCACTATAACAACTACAGGGGAAAAAAAAAAAATCCTAGACTTTAAGCCCAGATTCTCAGTGTTTCCAGCCAAACCTACTTACAAAGTAAAGAGGAGTAATGACGTTTTCAGTCTTATATGAATGTAAATGGATCTGGCTCTTGGTTGACTTATATTTCAGTTCCTTTTACATGTTTGTTTTAATAAGCTCCCATGGACTTGCTTGCCTAACATTTCACCTTTACCTCCAATATACTGACACCACTGAAGCTGAGAGCTAAATTAGAAATCTGGTTGTAGGATATGGAAAGAATTTACTTGCCAGTTACCGGTAGCCAATGGATTTGGTCAGTGACTTCATTCACTCCTTGTAGTGTAAGAATAAAACAAATTCATAATGAGGTAGATATGGTTTCAAATAACTTTCCAGTATTACAAAATTCCCACTGAACAAGATTTTTAAGACTTGCATGTAAGACCGCAAGCCATTTACTCCCACTTTAAATATAATGTAACAAATAAAACATTAAAAAATAAACAAAAAAAAATTTTGTCACAGTCAGTCAGGGTTTGAGGTTTCTACATACCTTCCTCCACCCTCCCTTCAGATTCATCTTCACTCTTGTAATGGCATCTGCCTAATAGATAATACCAAAATAACTCAGCAAATGAAAAAATTCTCAAATTTGATTTAAGGAAGCATTTATTTGTCTGTCACCTCATTTTTGGATACTTCATCACTTGTCCACATCTAGTTGGGGAAGCTGGTTCAGGTAATGTATTCTGCAACCCTTTTTGCAGTTCTCTATAAATATGCTTGAATGTCTGTGTGTAAAGCGAATCCTGCCATTGCTCGGCAGTCCTTTGTGTAGTGTATGAGTGAGGTGTGCACTTAAGGCCTTCTGCATAAGAGATCCATGCTAATCTTGGAGTTCTTTGTCCTTGCCATGTGCGTGTTCAGTAAGACCTCATCTCTGCTGTCCTTAAGCCTTGAAAGCTGAAAGCTGGCTCTAAAAAGACTTCAGCTGGTATGTCAGAAGGGAATCTGGGATATATCTTTATATCCCATAAGAATGAGAAAATAAAGAAATAAGAAGAGATTTTGATGCAGGTTATAAGATAATGTAGACCAAGTGTAGTTCAGGTGGCCTAAGCTGGCTAAGTGCATCCTTACTGTTGACTCGAAGTATTTGAATATAAGTGCTTGAAGAGAAGAGCTAAGGCTCACAACAGTGTAATAGATTTATAGGAAGCATAGCTGGGAGATATTGTATGTAGCCTGTGATCCGTTCTTGATTGCAGTGTGATTTTAATGGCCCTTACTTTTCTGCACTGTTAGGTAAGTATTTTTGAATCACAGAATAGTGCAATGAAGAAGGGCATCAAACTTACGTGTAAGGGATGCTAGTGCCATCCTTAAGACATTCAAACGTATTTTATTTTAGGAGATCGTAATAGTACTGAAAAAAAGAAAGAGTGTATTTCTAGAAAATGCTAGCTCCTGGCGAAGTGCTGCTGTTACCCACAAATACTGAAAGCAATATTTACCTTTGTTTTGAAGACAAAATAACATATAAATAACATGAGGAGACAGGAGCTTTTTAATGTAAAGCAGTAGGTACTTAATTGAAAACTGTTTTTTCACTTCTTAGGAAATATAAGATACAGCTTAAAGACTTTTTAATACTCTTTAAAAGAGATCTTACATGGCAACCAATCATATTGGTACATGAAAAGAACTGCATTCTCTGATAAAGATCCTCTTTTTCATGTTTTCAAACAGCAGCTGAGCACCATACTGTGGCAGCAGAGAACAATCTGAGAAAATGAACACAGATTGAAAAGGTCTCAGTTACATGACATTTTCAATGAAAAAAAAAAAAAATCAGCCCTAAGCCCACAGTCAAAAGTTTTCACTCAGAATTCCCCAGAATTGCAGACATACCTTTCTACAGAAGGTGTTTGTTTTTCTGAACTACCTTATCTGATGTTCTAATAAATGCGTAACATGGAGGAAGACAAAGGAGAGATTACCATCCATTTCAGGAATTTTCATAAGTGTGCATGGAAGATAAATCAGTTTTCTCTCATTTATTTTGAATTTCCCATTAATTGCATCCAATTTTGCACTTAGTCTTAATTAGTTAAATTTTAAGAGTACTGTTACTTTCTCAAAATCTAAAGCCTTCAGGATTTTATAATACATGTATTTCTTTTCCATTTCGATTTTCTGCATTAAGGTGGATTATAATAATGCATTAATATCCATCATGATATTTTTAATCAGCTTCTTAGTTCATTAATAACAGCTGCACATTGTTAAAGGGTTTTGGTTTTTTTTTGTTGTTGTTTTTTTAAAATCCAAGTTGCTTAGAATTAAAATATTAACTAGTCTTCCCCATATTTATGAATGCCGCACAGTTCTGCAGCATGGAATGAGAGAAAGTCTTATGCCTATCATTAAAGAAAACTCAGATATTTTTAGAACTCTTGCTCTGACAGCCTCCAAAATACTGCATAAAAGTCACTGAGCTAAGGTTCATAACATTCTTCTGACTGTAGTGTCATTTTATAGGGAAGGACACTGTTGCAGAAAAATGCATCATTTAGAAGCAGCCTGTGGTAAAGACTTTGGCATTCATTTTCTGAAGTTAGCCATACTAAACAGAGTTAGTTTATACAGTTTCACTTCAGAATCGAGTCGTGTATCGCTGTTGGGACCATGGACAGTGCATTCGACTTGTCTTTTCCAGGCGCTCGCACAACATTTTCCCATACAGTTTTGATAAAGTGAAAATACAAATTTCTTCTTTCCGAAGTCCTGATACACAAAACTGAAGCCTAACTTTTGACAGTTACACACCAAAAAGAAGTTTAATGTTTTGGAAACCAGGCCCTATTTGCAACTGTTGAGCTTTTCAAAGTATGGTCCACCGTGTTCAAGAAAATAATTAGAAATGGAGTCTGCTATTTTGCACAGTTCATGTGATTCAAGACCTCAAGTCTGTTTTTCTTATTTGCCTCCTGAGAATGAAAAATGGCCAGTAAGGTGTTATGTCTGATGGAAAATTTATAGGAATGTCAGAGATGACTGATTAATGGCACTTCATAGATTAACAGATGAAGACTAAAATAGATGTTGATGGTACTGTGTTGGAAAAATAGGAGATGTTTTGGCAATACAGTGAGGCCCATCAAGATTTGTCGTACACCTGGACATACATATTAATCCAAACGATGAATATTTCAAAATCTGAAAGGTAATGGGTAGAACAAGAATAGTGTTACTACTCCCAACGGGGTGCTCAAAAGCATTACATCTTCTTTGTCTACAGTGAGTGGAAATGCATAATCTCCATATTGCCTGTAGTTTGCCTTGCTCTCTAAAGCACAAGAAAATCGTCTAGATCCTTAGCATGCTTTATAGGCAGTCAAGTTATCAACATAAAGTACTTTGGTATCTTCTGTGCGAGGACCATCTCTTCTTATAGGAATTAATAATATTGTAGGGTCCCAGAGAACTTATAAAAGGTTTTTTTGTTTGTTTGTTTGTTTTTTAATTGTGGTGGCATCTTTATATTTATGAAGAATCCAGGTAGTATATATTCTCACTCTCAAGAGAACAAACTGCTCAGAATGTGAAATCAGGAAAAAAGAATATGTGTTTCAAAGGTGCACTTTTCTGCTGTTGTAATCATCCTTACAAGATACTGTGGCAGCGCCAGATTTGCCTTCAGCTCCAGCTGATTTTGAAATCCTTCAGAGCTTTAGGAATAAAACTGCACATATCCTCTAGATTTCTTTTATAGAAATAGATAAGATTTTGTAACAGCAAATAACACTGCAGAGCTGAACAAAATTGTCCTCCCATAAATGAGACTTGGATGCACTCAGACCAAATAACATTGTAGACTCATACTACACAGACTCATGGAAAGATAAAAAGATATTATATTCCTCACGGTCAAACAGAATTCCTATATGTCTATCTTGGCTGAAATTCTCATTAGCCGTGGCAACCAATGAGAGAGATATGCAGTAACAGATAACATCTAATTTAATGCTGACAAAGAGGTGGGATGCATTGATCTGTTTGGCAGAAAACTTCATTCTTTTTCATTCCTATAATTCAGATTTTCTCATTACTGGACACAGATGGCAAAATATAATTTTATTAACTATAACCATTTGTTATGCAGTTCATCAATTAAATTGCAAAGAGTACAGAGACTAGTTTATGCCGGCCATTAACAAAAACAAGTTAGTAGCTAGAGCTATACTACAAATGGCTATAGATGTTGCATACAGTGCTTCAAGATCATTTGTTGCTATGACAATAATGAAGCAGAATAGCTGTGATCTCTGAAATCTCAGATTTTTCATCTTCCCAGAGAAATACAGATAAATACAAACTCTTCTTTTAGAGAGCTAGACTTCCTTCAGAACTACAATGGATTTATGTATGTATATTATGAAATAAGTAAGCCACTCACTCATTAGAAAGTTAAATTGGAAAAAAGGAAAATGAATGGATTGCAAAGCTCCTGGATGACAACCACCTCCTTTGTTATCTACTGCCAATGTCAGTATGAACCACTAGGTAAGTACCAAGGAAAGTAAACTGATGGTTCCTGAATACCTACAAACCATCTCCAAAATCTCCAGTATCAGCCAAGCACGCTTTTGGTAGAAGTGAAGGAGGATTGCGTGTCAAAATCCTTTCCTGATCTCATGTATCTTGACTTACTTAATAAGGAGTGCACCTGTGTTCATTTTTTAACGCCTGGGGAACAAACTGGATTCTGGAAATTATTTCCACCCTAGTTTCATGTATTTCCAAATAATGACACAAGTTTCCTAACATGCTCCATCTGGAAAGTTACTCTGAAAGGAAGCAAGTTCTCTCCTGCATATGGTGACCACAAAGTAGTTGCTCCGTAATCCCTTTTCCTAAATAATGTAGGGAAGTGACCATTTTTTATGTATATATATTTTTAAAAATGCAGATAAGCTCTCATTTCTTTGATACTGTCACAAGCGATTTACTTTACCTGCAGTAATGCTGAATCACAAGAGGTTTACAAAGATCATGGACTGGTGGTGATTAACATCCACAAACTACTAGCTCACAAAAGATACCTTCTTTGATTAGTTTCAGAAGTTGCTGAATGTAATTTGAAATCTGCTTCATGTGCTAGGATGTAGGATAGCCTGTACTCTGACAGCGGCACACACTGTATAAGCTATTGGGAAACATCAATGAGAGATGTACCGTTAACAGAGTAGGGAGCCCACGTGCACAGACAGTTCAGAACATTGGGCTTTTCTGGGAATTGCTATTACATAGAAATTTACTAGAAATAACAAAGGTGGTTAGACTTTGAACATTTTCTTTCTTTGATTCAAAAATACTTCATAATGATTATAAGGCAATGATCACAGTCTACTGCATGAAAGCAATGTGTTATGATAGTAAACCTCTGGAACCGACCACAAGTCATCAGATCTCCCTGACCACACTTAACTAACACTGGTGGCAGATGCATTTCAACAGTGATCAGGGATAGAATTCCTTGCAACAGCTTCATACTATATCCTGTATGCTTGGGATACCCATCTGCACCCCTGTTTGCAGCCAGCATGAATATGAAATTTTACAGCTTTTGTTCCAGGGATAGTCCAAGTTAAATCTCTCTGGAAGACACCCTCACCACGTCACAGTTGGGTAAGCTGATTGTATGTTGTTTACTCGAGTGATCCTGGATGCCAAAGGCCTCAAACAATTCTCCCGTTAATAGAAAACATATAGCAAAGATTTCTTCTTTTCAGATGTCCGTTGTATTTTTTTTTCCTCTCATTCTAACAGAGAAGAAAATTGTTTCATGCCAATCTTCTTCCTTTGCATCTTAAAGCATTACATGCGGATGTATCCTGATTTCAGAAGGTCATATGCGTTGCAAGTTTAAACATGCTATCTAACAATAAACGGGAATCTACTCGAATGGCTATAAGGAAAAATATGTTATGCGATAATTTTCACAGTTCCTGTCTTTCAATCAATACTATTTGAACTATTTTCTGTTGCTAATTTTGGAAAATCTCTCTTCTCCTTTCCTTTTTTATTTTTTTCTTTTTCTTTAAATCTATAGAGCATCTGAAAGTGCTGCAGTCAAACTGAGTATTTCAAATATTGAATTCAGTTTCTATAAAATTTGTGAAAGGCTTTTAAAGTTTTTTTTAACTATTATCAAAACTACCTCCATTGTTTCTTTCATTTCTTATGACACCTACACTGAAGCATTGGTCACAGTCTCATTACTCTCTCTCCATCAAAGTTGCCTTCCTTCTAAGTATAATGTCTGTTACAGGGGCAGCGATGCAAGGAGATCTGATGTCTGACCTCTCCTGTGCGGTGTTTCATGACGACAAAGGTTCTCCTAGATTACATCCAAAAAGTTTTCTCAAAGTTGTTTTAGAATTAACCAAATTATTATATTTTCTGTGTCTTTTCCTAACCTTCCTGCTAGTTTTGAGAATATCATTCACTTCTAAGATTCTAGAAAGGCTTTAGACATCTGCTTTCACAGAACCAAATTCTTCAGGTATCACCTTGATTTGTTAGCTCTTTACATGATTTCAACACAGGTCTTTACTCTTAACAATATTAAAAAAAAACAAGAAAAGAAAGACAGATATGAACTGCTTCAGTAGTACCTTGTAGATACATTCTGACTATCTGGTGGGTAAACCAGTGGGGCATGCATTATATGGTGAGGATTGTCTTCTGTTCTGGATTTCTTTGGATAGAAAGCTTCTGACAGTTTCTTCTTCAGCAGAGTAAGCATTAATTTGTTTAATTTACTATTTAGGAATTTTTCACGTTGCGTGCATACAGAGGTAACCATGCATAAAAAATGTTATGTACAAAGAAATGCCTGTTTCCTGTAAAGTCACTGTGCACCTTCCTGCACCTCGGGTTCACGTAATTTAATATGGCAGAGAAAACAGGAGCTCCAGAGCCATGGCCAGGAGTAAAAGCAGGGAAAAACTGGACATAAGTCTTTGAGAAAAATAGATGAGGTCATCCAATTACCATAAGATACATGTAGACATTTTCAGTAGCTGTTTGTCTTTCAGTGTCACGGATGAGCCCACAATGACATACAGCCTTTGTGCTTGCTTAACATTCAGAAGACACTTATGACAAATAGGGTCACGTAATGATAATGCTTACCAGATTTGGGAATATGTATTGCTACCATTACTTCAGAGGTCAGTTTTAGATTTTTGAACTTCAAATTAGGGTCCAGTCATCTTCAATCCCACTGTAAGTTTTGGGAAAATGTCTGTGATGAATGAAACATACGCAGAACTGTTTGGTTTTCTTTCTCCCATATATTGGTAATGTCGGAACTAAGGTTATTCCTTTTCTTTATAGATTATGAATGACTGTGAAAGATGAGAGCCTTACAGCAACCGTGCATATTAAAGAACTTGAATGTGACCGTGTTTGTGTCAAACAGGATTCAAATACGCAATACTTACCTTGATTCTGAGACTAGATACTAATGGGTCAATGATAGTTCATGAAAATAGTTTCAAAAGCGATTTTTAATATTCTAATATCTATAATCCTCTGCCAGTGAGCCAAGAAATGCACTCAGGAGTGTCATCATTCTGCTTGAAGTCATCTGCAAGTTCCTACTACACTCAGTGAACTTTTTCACAAGAAAGATGATGCTTGAGAACTTGTAGAATTTATATATAGTGTTGCATTTCCAGAATGGATATCCGGCCCCTAATAATTTACAGTTTATTAGTTTAAGACATCTATTTTAATAAGTCCCAAAATAGGATTATTTCCCTCATCCTGATCTGTATTGAAGACCTCCAAGCATGTCCCTTGGAAGAAATGAAAAAAGTAAAGAGCAACTGTTGGTATTCAGGGATGCTAGAAAGGGGAAATATCTTATAGTCACATAATCCAAATATCTAAAAAGCCTTGCTTAAACCTAGCTGCCATTGTTAAAATTCTGTGGTCCTTGCCAGTATCTAGTTGTTCTGGAAACAGAAGCGTGTGCCTTTGGTTTCATCCATTAGAGAGCTCAGAGACAGAATAATGTTCAATCATGATGTTAATCCCAGCACAACAGTTTCTACTGAAACAACTCTATAGAGGATTTATTCTCCCATCTAAGCAGGTGCATAAAGAATTCTTTTAATGGGTGGTGCATATACTGTTGTAAAAGAATAGACCCCTTTGTATTAAAATTACATGCCTGGGATTTTAACATAAAAACTGAAAAATCCCACTGTGCAAAACTGACTTAAACTCAATTTCCCTCTCCCACTTTTACAATGTCAAGATGCCTGAGTGCTCAAGTGACTGAATAAGTACTAAATATTTAATGCATGGAGGTTACATTAACTGAGTCTTTGATCGGAAACTTCTTAAAAACATCTTAAAAGCCCTTCAAAAACGAGTTAGTATTTCATTACAGTCACTTAAAATAGATTTATTTTATCAAAACATCCTGTCAGAAACCCCAAAGCTGTGATTAATATCCTACAGCATTTTGACTAAAGCATCTCCTAATACTGGTTTCTTAGTGTATCAACAGATTGCCTGTTGTGGGTAAGAAATAGCTGGCCCTGTCACCTCTCTCTGGCACTTGCATGTATGCAGAGTTTCTCTGCTGAGAGTTTGAGCAGGTATATACATTGGAATCCACAGCAGGATTCTGCATGCTTGATTCTGTTCAAACAGAACGTCTCTCATTCAATTCTGAGATTAAATTAACTTTTTTTCTTCATGGAATAAATTCAGTGGGGTAGTTTTGTACAGATGTTCTTGTATAGTAATATTTACTAGTATTTGGGCAACATGAGTAATGGGATAGATCGATAATTAATATCAACCTGGGAAAATCCTGCTTGTTTTTAATCTGTACAGCGTAATTTGAGAGCATCTCTGGCTGTGTCAAGACTCTGTCCTTTAGAATTTTTTTATTGTTCCAGGGCAACAGACTACAGTGTGATATTGTGTGAGTATCTGCTGGATCTGTAGAAGACAGAAGCATACACAGAGGCAGGTTTCTCCATGACGAATTTCTACTGCATCCAGCAGACCTTTTGTGAGAGAACTTGGCCCACCCAAATCTATCCTTCGCTCTTGCTCTAGATTTCCTTCTCATTGCCTTTGTGCACCTCTAGATCCCACTCTGAAATTCCCACTGTTGTTTTCCTAACACAACATGTTGTGTCCTCACACAACATGAACAGACAACTTGGGATGTTAAATGATTAATCACAAACCACCTGGTCACTCTGGTGCTGAATTTGGAAATGCAGTTCTGAGTTCATGAGTTTTTAGCTCATGCACATCATTTCTACTTCTTAATTCCTACTTGCTTAATCAGTGGAAAGGAAGCTGAAAAGATCATTTTAGGAACCGGTCTGTTTCTGTCTCCTCAGGAATTAGTGGATTAAAGCAAAATATTAAGTGTATTCTAGGATAATAAAGGAAATTAAACACTAGATTCTTAGCTCACAGTAGGATCGTATGTAATCACTTGCCATTACTTTCTCAAAGCAAAAGTTAAGGATTTCTTCCTGAGTCTCCCGCAATATTAGTGAAAGGCATATGGCTAAACCCTCATGAACCACTTAGAAAATACATTCCTTGTTTCTTCAGGGAAGTGCGCCTTTGTCAGTGTGTAGCTTGTGTAGAAGATGCTTTGCATATAAAAACCACGTGTAGATTGAATCCTGTTATATAAAGCAAAGCTGGTTTTCTGTGGAGTTCTTTTGTAGTACCAACATTAAAAGGGTTGTTATAAATAAAAGTGGAATATAATTATAAATGCCCTTCTGAGGAAAAAAAAATCCTTGATTACCTTTGAATTCTTTTGCCCTTTAAAAAGGTTATATTTAACTGGTTCAGTTTCTTACTTGATGTTTCAGTTCCCAAGGGAAATCAACCTCCAGTACGAACTGTTTCAATTGGGTTACACGACTTTACTTTGTGTCTTGCATTTGTTAACAGACAGGTTATATAACACTGCAGGCTAAATATACATTGCTCTGTTTTCAGCTGGCACTGGTACTCCTGTGTTCGGAGGGATGACCAGAGAAGTGGGAAATGGTTTTCAAAAGTTCTGCTGAAATTAATCCCTCCTGATAACAGCATAAACTGCTTGGAAGTAGAGACTTCAGGAGCAGTGTGAGGCTACAAATCTTAGACTATAAAAATATATATAATATTTTGATGTGCTTATGACTAAAAAGAAGTGGGTCAAATTCCGTCCTTATTCCCAATGGCATATAATCTGTGGAAGGGCTATTGACTGGAACAGAATTTCCTTGAGTTACCAATGTTGTAACTGAGAAAGTAATTGGAGCGTGTGTGTGCTGCCTCACTGAAATACAGGAGGCTGAATTCTAGGGGGGTGTTTTCCTTTTCTAGGTAGTTTGGTGTTGAACAGCTTTAGATTCATTATTCTTCTATTTCCATCAAGTAATGCTTTCCTAGTAGAGGAGATGAAAGGACCTTTTAAAAAAATATCAATAACAAAAAAGAAAGGAAAGAAAAAGGGGTTTCATCCAGGCTTTTTTTTAGTCACTGATCAATAGCCCCACGAGAGTGCCATATTTAGAGAAGAAAGGCAAGCAAGCAAGAATCTTAACTAACTAGTAGGAAGTTGATTGTAGCATGCTGGTGTTCAGGCAACTGGTAAGAGAGGACGAAACATTTATGCTGAGAATCAGCAAAAGCAGGAACATGCTTTACAGCTTTGCCTATTTACTTTCGCAAGTCCAACACACTGCACATAGGCTCTGGAGATAAATATAGACTAGTGTTGTTAATTGCGTGGAATAAAATTTGGAATGGGATGGATGATGAGCTATGGCAAATAATATTTTGATTCAGTATACAATAATGTTTATACTTGAGATGGTACATTTGTGGCAGAAATAAGAGTAAATTATTGTATAGATTGGCAACAATCTGCACGTCCCTTTTGGTGTAAGGTGCCACACTGGAGGTATCCAGCAGTTGTTGTCCTGGCAGCTAATTCCTTGCAATAAGCGATGATGTATATGGTATTATCATTTTTACCTATATAAATTCAGAGAGCTCAGTTGAATCTTGTTGTGTTTCACTGTTGTACAGTCTATGTGAGTGAAAAAGGACCTAGGCTAAGATGACATGCTTATATTTCAGAGCTGGAGAAAACTTTAGGGTCTTGTTTCTGTGTTGAATTGATTTTTTATTTTCTTTTTTGTTCATTAAAAATGTATATTCTACTCTGATTCCTAGAGTTTTTTCTGAGCACTGCTGAGTAAGCCAAACTACCTATGTATTTGTTTAGAGTCACCAGTGCTCTTGGCAGGCACTGTTATTTTTGCAGTCACTTACTGATTGCATATTTGTAAATAAAGCTTTTGTGCTTATTTAGTGTTAGATTAAAAAAACCCACACAAACAGAATTACTTCAAATTTCAATATCTAATAAAAGAACATTATTTTTTTAAAAATCCTTTTCTGTCTCCTTCCCCCCTGCCCTAAGTTTATTCCTTTTATTCACTGTGAGCATGTCTTGTCTTGCCTTTAGGCTGAATAAACTGCTGTACCACATCTTCTATATGAAACCCTTGCAGTGACAGATTTATGTTACATTAACTCTTTCAAAGTATTTTTTTAAGTATTAGTATAAAGTGTTTGCATGCCTCTTTCTGTAACTTAAATTTAAATAAAGTTGTTCAAAAGGCAGAAATAAATCCATCTCTACCTTCTACATTCTGGTTTACTGTGTGCCTGAAGTTAGTCTACGTTCAGGGTTAGTGGTTAGACAGTGAAGTTAGACTTTTAAGAGAGTCAGGAATTTTGAAGTATATTTGCAGTTCTGGAGTTGTGTGTATTTTTAGCAAAACACTGGTATGCTGTGGGAATTTTTTCCGTGGTTCTGTTAATATTTGCACAGGAAGTTTGAATCGGAATGATGAAATATTCACTCTGATGCATAATGGTTTGATCCCCTTCACAGCCACAGCCTTCACAGTTGGGTTTTTTTGCTCATGCTCTTTTGCATATGACCATCTATCATGCAATAAATTGATTTTCCTGTCTACTATTCCCATCTTCTTAAGCCTTCATGTTCCTGCAGAGTTGATTCTGTTCTTCCTTACTGGTCCTATGTATAATTTCTTTGTCATGACTAACTTTAGTTATGACACATTTTGTAATTCTTAGCTAAATGATTGTTACATTTTAAAATGTGATGGCTCAATACTCTCTCTTCAGGTAAGCTATTGATTACTTTTTTTCCTTTAGGGAAATTATTTTAGTTCTGTAGGTTCTGAGCAATTATTTTATTCAACAAAGCGTTGTAACAGCTATCTTTGTCCAAGAAACTTTTCAACACTTAAAAGATTGGCCTATAATCTTGTATGCAAGAAAAAGTCTTATCAAAATACGATGAGACTGTTACTACAAAATCTTAGCTGAGAATTAGCTTCAGTCTTGATTTTTGTATGCGCCATCTCTATATGGCTTATGTTCTGGATTGCATTTCATCGTGCAACTTGCTTAGCTAACTAGGGAAGAATGGAAATCTGTCTTGAGAAAAAATGTTCCCCTGCCTCGCTTTTTTGCATAGTTGTTATTTTAATCAATATCAGAGTAGTAAAGATTCAGTGTGATCAAGACTTCCTCAGTTTCCGTCTGTCTGTAAAGACACTTGTTTGGCTAGGTTCAGTAAGTGCCCTGAAGGCCCACACAAGCATTTGGACTCCTTATTGCCTTTAACTTCTCCCCCAGCTCTTTTCTGCTGCGTCAGCCAAAGTGTTCACAACTTACCCTTTCTACTATTCAGCATCACACAAAATCAATCTTGCCCTCTTATTCCCTACTTTGATTTGCTGTCTTAGCAGACCATGTATCCTGATATGCTAATTCCTTCTTTGGTTTTCAACAAGCTTTTGGTATTTGGAAGCAGAATTCTGTAATTTATTTCAGAACTAACTAGTATGATTTCCTTTTGTTCTACTTTGCTTAAAAATGTTTGATGTCATAACTGTCATTCAGGGCAGTAACTTGGGAACAGGAGCTCGTAACCATTTTTATTCTTCATCATCTTCATTAGTGCTTTAACATTCAACCTGTAACCGGAGTAATAGCACGTGTACTCTGTGGTTTTAATGCTCTTTGCATCAATGTTAACTTTGTGTGTGTGTGTGTAAAAGATCTCCTAAACCTCCTAATGCAAAATAATTTTATTTGTGGGCATATGGGAGTTAAACTTCCTTTCCTTTACAGTTTTCATTAGGGAGAGGCTTACTGGTACCATGGCAGAATGCTCAAATAAGCATTTTAATGTTGAATAAAGGTCAACACACTGGAATTTGAAACCATTAATCCTTTTGCTCTTAAAGCAGGCAGAACTTTTACAGACTAAATAATGCATTAAATAGTAGACTCTTAAAGTTCTGAAGAGGAGAAACATACCTTCAAATTACCCATTTAGATTTCCAGAATTTTTCATCTTCTGTTGTTTTAAGCAAAATATGCTTTGGGTGGGTTTTGGGGGATGAGCTTTTTTTAATTTCTTTATTTTATTTCCCATTGTTCTGGTGGGAAAGGATATTTCTGAGTTCGCAGAGCTATGGAAATAGTCCCCAGTGTATGAAAAGACCATGTGTGGTGGAGACAATGCCAGTACTTTCAGGTTGCAATAATTATATCAGTCTATGGGTGTAGAGGCTCTCCTGTTCAGAGGAAAAGAAGTTCAGGCTCACTCTAAATTAATTTCTGGACTTTGAGCAGCTGTGGCAGCCCTCTAGGACATCACAGACTGTAAAATTAAACCCGTATTGCCTTGTGTTGAACTTTAACCTATGTATGACTGAAACCTGTCTTTTGGGAAGGCATCCAGTCTTGATTTCAAAGCGTCAGGAAACAGAGTACCTACTGCTTCCTTTGGTAATTTGTTCCAGTGTCTGATTACTCTCACTCTTAAAAATATAAATCTAATTTTTGAGTTGAATTAATCTTGGATTATATTTTTATTTGTTTTCCTCTGGAAGCTAATTTTTTACTACAAGATTAAGAAATCATTTCTTTCCATGGGGGGGCAGAGAGGTGAAATTAATGGTAATGCAACAGATTGTAGTACTTGATTCTCACTTCAGGATATTTTATTCATCCCTCAAGTATTTTCTGTGGCTTCTTGCAGCGTCTGTTTCAATTTCTCACCATCTTTTTAAAAATATAGGTTCTGGATTTCCATTATATTATTCAGCTTTACAAATACTATATTTGGAAAAATGAGGTATTTAGTCCTATTCACTGCTCCCTGAACAGCATGTGCAAGGATCTCATTGCTGGGACAGTTCAGTGGGGCTCATGGAATCACAGGAGTGGGAAGGACCTTTGGGTAATCTTGATCACCCTTTCTGCATGGCAGGATCAGTACTTATTCTGGACAGATTTCTGTGTTATTTCTGACAGCTTTTTCCAGGAGTATTCCAGAACTTCCACAGGCAATCTGTCTTCTCTACACTTTACTGCTTCTTACTACTTGACAGTTTTTTCCCTAAAATCTAGCCTCAATCTCCCTGGATGCTCTTTAAGTCATTTATGTCTTGCCCTATGTAACATCAGCACAAAGAGCAGTTCGGCAGTTTTGTGGTTCATTTTTTTTCCCCTCTTTTTTTTTTTTCTTTTTCTTTTTAGGAACCTTTTACTTATATCCGTATTTCTTTTTCTTTTTCTTTTTAGGAACCTTTTACTTATATCCGTATTTCTTTTTCTTCTTTAACAACCCTAATTCTTACTTATAGTGATATTTTCTAGACTGTAAGTTTCTTCTAGATTTTCATCAGTTGATCCTCATTTTTTGGAGGTGCAGTTCCTCAGACTGGATGAAATAATGCAGCTGCAGCTTTACCGGTGGTGAGTAGAAGGGTTCTTCTGTGACTTGCAAGCTATACCCAATTTATCCACTGCAGTAGGACCTTCATGTTTTCTGGAGGAACATGATATTGTTGATTGATTATTCAGCTTCTGATCCACAATCAACTTCTCATTTTCTACAAAATGGCTACCAAGTCAGTGGTTCTCCATCCCAAGCAGTTAATTATTCTTGGCTAAATAGACTGCTTTGCATTTATCCCTACTGAACAAGCACTATGGCTTCCAAATCAGATATTTAAATTCACCAAGGTTATTCTGAATTCTGGTCTCTTCTCCAGTGTATTTATAATGCCTCCAAGGAGGATATTGTCACAGCACGTGTGTTTGTGATGCTATTTTCTAGGTCATTGATCAAAATACTAAATGCTACCAGACCTAGGAGAGTCTCATACAGATTCTCACTTTAAGATATCTTTTCATGTTGATAAGAACATTGCTAACCACTCCCTGAGTACAATTTTCTGAATCAGTGTTGCACCCACTTTGTACTATTTTCATCTGAATCATGCTTCCATGGATTGCTTAGAAGGTTATTATGTGGAAGAGGATCAAAAATAGTCCTAAGTACACATGACATCTGATGCTTTTCCTCTGTCCACAAGGCCTGTTACCCCATCAGGGAAGAAAATTAGATTGCTTTGACATGATTGTTCTTGACAAATCCATGTTGGATGTTATACATGTCCTCATTACCTTCCAGGCGCTTACAAATAGTTTAGCTATTTGTTTCAGTATTCTTCCATGAATTGAAGACGAGCCGATTGGCCTACAATTGTCAGGCTTGCCTTTTTTTTTTTTTTTTTAAATCCTTTTTAAAGATGGACATTACACTTGCCCTTTTTTTGTTCTTCCAGTTTCTCCATTGTCCTTTTTAAGTTCTCAAGGGTAAGCCCTAATGACTTTGAGATTCTTAGCTCTTTAAGTACTGTTGGATGAAGTTCATTAGACTCAGCCCGTTTGAAAACTTCCACCTTACCTAAGTACTCTAAATATTGTACCTTCCTTATTTGAGGCTCAAGTCTGGCCCTTTGTCAGGGATATTAATTGTGATAGCTACATGATTGCAATTGACCTTATAATAGAGACTGAGGTGAAAAAAAAAAGGATCTTCATTAGTCTTTTTGGTATCATTCATCATGTTCTAGTCCTTTCTTAAGGAGTAGAATAGCCTTTTCCTTGATATCCCTCTTACTGAAGTATCTATAAAGTGATTTTTATTACCCTTCATGTCTCTTGATGTTTGCATCTCATCTTATACATACTTATTTGGATTTTTTTACTTTTATCCCTACCAGATGCATAGTTCTTTCCATTGCTATATCAATCCTTGTTCTGTAGGTTTAGTCTGTGTTTTCATTTATAAATGTATAATTTCATATTTCCTTGCATCTAAATCACACAGAGTTTGAACTGGCCCAAATAACATAGTGACCCAGTTTCTATGACTAACCTGCCGGTCATCATCATTCAGCTCTCCAGCTGTCTGTCTTGTCCATAGGTAACAGCTGCAGCACATCCACCTTTCCTTCTAGATCCTCCATTAAACGATTGGACAGTGTTAGGGTAATACCTTTTTTTTTGTGGATTTCCATCAAAAACATCTGCATTACATGTTAATTCTTTAATTACTAGTTCTGGGGAATTTCCTTTAATTAACTCTTCATGTGTTGAACATATGCTTTATTGAATTTATGGAATTACCAGTTTTTAAATCCTAGTGATATTCTGAAGTCAGTCAAAAGCTTCATGAAATTATTTCTGCAGAAATCAGTTGCATTTCTTGTCTGTTCTGAGATTTTTAATTTTACAGAAATGGAAATTAGCTTTCCAGAAGCAGAAGTGAGGAAAAGGAAAGGTTGGATGGAAAGGCTGGATTAGGGTGAGTAAATTACTAATATAGCGATACACAGAAACGTCAATCTTAAACATAAGAGAATACAGAACTTTATGCGTGAAATGGTGAAAAACCGAAGAGAGGACAAGAAAGAGACCCCTGTACGTGCAGCTTCCTTTCAGGAGTGTATTTCCTTAATGTCTGCTCTGCTGGTGTTCCTATTCCTGTAAACTTCTCTGATACAGAGACACAGAGCTCCACCACATGAATGTCCTTACACTTATTTCTACAACTTGCCACAGGGAAAGCCCTAAGCCCATGGAGCTCAGCTTATTCCTGGCCTTTGAATCTGCTCAGTGCTTTGGGTGGTGGCTTCCATTGTTTCAGTGATCACACTTTATAATGCAGTAGTATTGCTTTTGATGTTTATATTGAATGAAGGGCAGCTTCACAGAGGTCTATGATTGCTCATAGATCAAAGACAGATTTGCTAGCTGTCACCAGCCCTGTCCAATATAATGATATGCATTGACAATTATGACACTAAATGCATTGTGACTGTTTATAGATCATCTCTTGATTTAACCAATTGAAGTAGCTATAATATCAGTGGCAATACAACAAATATAAAGAGGGAATAAAAGATTTGATTAATGTAGTAGACTAATGAGATAGGCCATTTGCTTGCAAGGAAACCTGAAGGTTAGTCATTCATACTCTAACAAAAATCAAACTTTGTGAGATCATATTATAGTTAATTGAAGAAGGCAAATTCTAAGTATGAGAGTCATCCATTACTTATGCGTAGCCTTTTTTATTATATGACTAGATCTGACTTGCCAGTTAGGATTTCCTCATGTAGAAATGTATTTCTCTCCATATTTGGAGGACGGCAGTGAATGTGGCTCTGTCACATTTCATTACTTTAGACTTTACTCTGTTTCATTTCAGTCTGCAGTAGGACTGCTTCTGAAATGGGATTATTGACCCCTACCATTGATCATGCTGCCCCGGTGTGTGTGCGTGTGTGTGTGTGTGCAGTTAGTACTACTATCAAAATATGAACATCTGAAGGTAAAAAAAATGCATGACTTGCAGTGTAAATAATATCTATGGATCTTTCCTTTCTTTTTCTTTTTTATCCCCCTTTTTTTCTGAGGCTAGCTTAGTCTGTCAGCAGGATGAAAGGAAAAATTGCTACACTTGTGCTAAATTTCCCCTGGGAAAGTAAATTATGGACAAGCCTCCAAGGACAACCCAGAAAGAAAGGGATAAGATATTGATGCGCACTGTACCTCTCACTCTTTCTTCCGTGTCCCACAATTGAGCACTCCTTCAATGAAAAGTTACGAGTTCCTTGTTAAATTGAATTTCTCTCCTTCTTGTCTCACAATTTATTGTGATGCTGAAAATTTTATAACTTGGTAAAAACTGGCAGCAGCCTCATTTGTCCCCACAAAAGGCTATCCAGGTTTGAATAGGTTTTGAAACTGAGCTATGAATGCTCACACTTAAAGACAGATAGTCATGTCAGTTCCCAGTTTATAGGAACTTTTTTAGTTGCTGTATTTTTTCATCCAGTTTAACCATAATGCTTTTGGGGGAGGGCAGGGAGAGGAGGGAAGGGGGTGGGAGGAAGATTGGTAGAGAAGAAGAAGATTTTGAATGGCAAGTGAGCATCACAATAAGCATTGCCTGCTGATTTGTTTAAAGAGGTATTGACAAACCTTGCCTCCTAAATTTCATGTTACAACGTTTTGGTGGCCACCAGAACCTCAAGGGACAGTTTTAAAGAGAGTTTTTAAGGATTCATTTTTAAGCCCATTCATGGATGCTTTGGTTTTTGATTCCCAGGTTGATAAGTAGTCTTCTTGTTTGTACTCCACTAAGTAAGGCTGTGTATCTTTTTCTCTATACGTGTTTTAATAGAGGACAGAAGATGGGAGATGTTAGATTTAAACTTTGTTGGATTTGATAGTGATCTCTTTCTTCACGGAGCCATAAACCATGAAATGCTGGAATTGTTCCACTGAAAAAGATGGTGAGGGAAGGGAAGAACTGGTCTGGTTTCATCTCCAGATACTTTGATCCACCAGTATTTGACTCCACGATGTCCTGCAGCTCCCGTAACTTCCCTTGTAGCATGGCTTCTTGTGTCCCAAAAGCTGCCAAAGTTGTTACAGCTTTCAGGTTTTCTAAAGGTTCCCAGGCTTTTCTTGCGGGTTCATAGGTGAGCTGATGAGAACTGACTGGTGTTGTAATTGTCCACTACATTCTCCATCTGCCTTTGGAAGATTTGCTCAGGGTCCTGAAGAATCTCAGCTTTCACCTACCTGTCATAGTATGGTGAGGTGTGGCTGCACGTTGGTCTGAGACATATCACAGTGCTGTGAAGGGACTGCTCTTCCGAATGTGCAGGTGGAAGAGCAGTGATGAGGTTTCCTCGTGCTGATGGGGCCTGATACCATGACTGACCAGGAAAGGCGATTAGTATTTGGCCAGAAGAAACAATGTCTATTGAGAAATCTTTTGAGACTGACATCTGATAGCCTTAGATATTCAGCCCTTGGTGTGATTCTGTGATGTCATGCAAGCCACAGTAAAGGTTTGAATGAAAAAAAGAGCTTCTAATGATTTGTTAAGGTGCACAGTGTATGGCGCCTCTTGTATCAAATCTAAATGTTGGAAAGAAATCGCCTTGTTTTTTTTCCCTGGTAGCTTTCTCTGCAGTCATGCAGTGTGCTTAATTCCGGTGAAGGGGAAAGCAGAAAAACTGACATGCTACATGACATTCCAGTTTTGGAAGAAAAAAAAAAAATGTAGCAGATTGACAGGCCAATAAAAATACACAGAAGGTTTTTCTCCTTTCCAAGGATACGTGTGCAGGAATGTGGGAAAGGAAAAGGCTGGGGAGGGTGAAATATGTATGATTACATACAGGCACACACGTATATACGCGTATGCATTTATGCATATGCCATGCTTATGTGCACAAACATTAGTTCAACAGGTAATGATGTATGTTCAAAACATCCTTTTTGTTCATGTTAGCCAAAATGGTGGGATTTTCACTGTTCATCATCATACCTTAAGCTGGGCCTGCCATTGGTGTGACAAGTTGAGCAGAATTTCTTCTATGTGAGTTGCTGCGAAGGAGAGAAGCCCAAGCTGTACAAGCAGGAGTTGTTTCTTTTCTGGTGCACCACTCACCCAGACACATGAGTGATATTTTGCTTCTGTTGAACCACGGTTGTTGGACAGAAAGACTGGGAATGGGAGGAGGTGAGTTTAAGTTATGAAAAGAGTAAATATCTCTAAATGTTTAAGATGGAGTTATGCATCTTAATCAAAAGACTTGTAGAACATGGTAGAAATTATCTTGACTTTGGCAGTTAAATGACAGAATATTTTACATTGTATTTTGGATTTGATGTTTTGAGTTGAGCTCATCACATGAAAAAGGCAGTGGTGGTTTGGATGAGCTGACCCTCCTGAGGATGGCTGCTACTATGGGGTTGCAGAGATTTAAGAAAATGATGCCAGTCTCAAGTTAAGCTGTGGCTTCCTTTCACAGGGGAGAAGATTTGAGGATTGGGTCCATTTTTTTGCCACAGAGGTGGTTCCACCATTTGTAAGATCCTGAAGGCCCATTTGATGTTTTTCTAAGAACATGTTGTAGTCTGGTCTGTAAGAAACTACTTGGTTTGCATGTACAAATCAGCAAGTTCAGCTATTTCTGATAGCACTTTCTCAGTCATTTTTCTTAAGCACCTGTTTTTCTGTGTTAGATTTTAACCAAAAGGTTTATTACAGTCAAGATGAAGCCCTCTAACCAAGGTGCAGCAACTATGGTTGTTTTCTATGTTGCTCATATAGCACTATCCCTCTCTTCAGCCTCCTCACCAGCTTCTTAACCTTATTGCTATAAAACAAATTCAGTCTGCCTTTCCCTCTCTGCATCAAGGCTTCTCAGTCACATCACTCATCTCTCTTACTGCTTCTGCCTGGCTTATTTTCTACTCTCAGCTGAGTCCAAAGTGATAACTAAAGTTGGCTGTTGCCTTACTTCTGGCCTCCTCAATGCCTGCAGTGCCTCTGCGGGTAAGCAGAAGAACAGAACCAGGAGGAGTCCCAGCAACTCTGGCACCATTTGGGGGAAAGAGTGAGAATGTAGGAAAGCCACACTGGAAAGAAAGAGAAGGCAGCTCTGCCTTTGGTACATAGCATGACTTACAGCTTTGCCATAAATCAGTCATTTGTACAGGCTCCCTTGTGACATGTAATAGATAGAACAGAGGCACCAAGGGAAATGTCACCCAGCTGCTGTATATCCTCTCTCTTCTCTTCTGTCTTTTATACTCTCTTTTCCTCAGGAAGTTATTTCATTGCCTGTAATCCTGTGAATAATGTAATATTTACCTGTAGGCAATGGAGAAAAGAGGAGGAGGGGTGAATAGCGGAGTGCCGTTGCTAGTATTTGGGATGCAGAGCTATTTTTGAGAATAGCAAAAGTGGAGTGGATGGTGGGATAAGGGTTGGAATAGCCAGGTTTAAGAGAGGTTAGAAAATGGGATACACGTGTGCATTGTGAGAGAGGCATGAGGCACAACTGTTAGAAAAGAGCGCTTTGAGAACAGTGCCCTAAATTATTAGAATTGACTTCTGGCTGGAGCCTGTAAACAATACCAGCACAACCTTTAAAATTGCTGAATACACTGTCCAAATATTCCTTCCAACATGCTTGGAAATGTTGGACTGCCAATAACAAATAGTAAATAGCCCTAGTGATACATGCCTAATGATTGCTTCTTCCAGTTAGAGAGTACATTCATCTTTACATTAACAAGATGAAAGTTTTAACTACTACAGTATAAATCTACATATTACATATTTGATACATTAGACACCTACACCTGTACCTTGTATGCCTATAAAAGTTTTTTACCATGAATAAAGAGAAAACAAGTATTTGGATTCTACTGCCATGTGCTTGGGATTTTTAAAAAATGTGACTCTGGGAGTACCTTTCAAACAACACTTTGCTAATAAAAAATATACCTCTGTGTGTTTTCTGTCTGCTGTGAGAAAGAAAGGAGATGACAAAGATCATGCATCTGCTCTGGCATTATATGACTATAATACAAGTAAATGGCTTTTGCCCTCTATACATTTTCCACAGCCTTTCTTGCCCATCAGTTAAATCAGCCTTTTTTTTTTTTTTTTTCTAATAACTACAGTTCTTGTATCTTCTATTTTCTAGTATTCTTCACTGTTGTTGTTAAGCCAGGGAGTCATTATTATGCAACAAAACGTGTATACATTGCCAGCACTGAGATTAAACAAGCATGAGAGAAATAATAACTGATGCATAAACATAAGTTCTGTTTATTAGCTAAACCCATCTAAAGACTTTGGAATACTTTAATTCATACTTTTTCTACAACTGTTTTGTTGAAATGTTGCTAGTTTATCAAGCAACTCTTCGAAGATGGTTTATTTTATGTTCATATGTAGAGCCACACAGTGCATATTTGTATGTACGCAGCCAAGCATTTGGGAAGGAAGAATCCCTTCCCTCCTTAAAACCCGCAGATGCCCCTGGGTGCAGGTGGAGCAGGGATCACCCAAGCCTGCTGCCTCCTCAGGTTCTTACCTGGGTTTGGAAGAACTTTTCTTACTCCTTCCCCTTTGCTGCTTCTGGGAGAGCAATTCTTTCTGGCTTTATTCAGCCAATGTGGTTAGCGTGGTTAGTCAAGGAATGACATTTAGTCTATAGGACTGTTTAACAACAGTGAGGGTGTATAGGTGAAAAAGCTTGAAGGAGAAAGAAATACAGCAGTTCTTGCTCAAAAAGCGTTGTTCATACCTACCTTCTCAGCCCTTTTTCCTAGTGCCTCTCCCTCAGAACACTTGATGGATTTCCAGGGAGGTGGAGGTTAAGAGGAAATGATGCTGTACGATGTGCAATTTTTCTTTATGGTAATAGGACTCGTTTACTTCAAGGTGCTTGTGTGCCTTGTCAAAGACTTCAGTAGCTGCTTTTCAGTTTTTGACCGTATGTACGCTTATAGAATTGTGTTCATCTGAATGCTACATCTCAGAAAAGAACAGTTAAGTTAACTTTTGTGTGTGTGGTGTGTTTCTTTCTTTCTTTCTTTTTTTTTTTTTTTTTTTTAAATAACTCTTGCACTGTTAAAGTGAATAAATTTTGCCATTGACTTCAAAAGGATTGCCAGGTATCAACTTCCAGACTTGCCCACGGATGATGATAATGTGATTTATTTTTCTTTGTTTGCTTTTACATTTGTCTACAGAATTCAGAGTCAAACAAGAGATACTGCTCTATGGCAAAGTTCTAAGGAAAGCAAATGTCAATTTTCCCAATATTATTCTGTTGACACACAGTCTAAAACTCCTGTGACATAATTTGCCAAATTGTCAGGCATTCTTAGCTATATTGGACTTCCACAGAAACTGCAGATACTTAGCACCGTCAGACATGGAGACAATTGTCTCCAATGAGCTCCTGAAAGGTGAGAAAATAGTGACAAAGTTTGAGTACTTTGTGACTGACAGTTTTGGGTTTGCTTTCTAAGTTCCTGTATCTGCAAAAATATATGTATGCACAAACACTTACTTAGATTTTGTGTGCTGCACCAATGTGTTCCAGGAAGTGGCTAGAGATACATCATAATACAGACATGATGTCATCCTGGGCTACTTTAGCATAAGATCTGATGTCTGGTACCGTTGTGTGCATAGAAAAGCCAAGATCTTAAATGCAACGGTCAAACCATTTTGTACGTCTGCTAATTATTAGAATTAGTCTATTTCAGCAAATCAAAAAAATGCATTTCATTCTCCAAAAACTATTTTCTTTGTCATCAGCAATGCCAAGTCTCCTTTTGCCTGACTGGGTTAAGAGCCAAGCTGCTCAGCTCTGTCAAAACTCAGGCAATTCTGTGTGGGTGCCAAAGCAGAACTTGCTAGTCTCTAGTCAGCTTTACAGCCACAAAATGCTGAATGAATGGGATACAAGTGGCAGCTGAGGTTCACAACTCAGGATCGCAGCTCTGGGTTTCTGTACCAAAATTTCTCCTGATTTCAATTTTATGCCTTCAAGTCCTTTTTTAGACAAAGTCCCAAGTGATGTAGCTGACACTGCTGTCAGAATATGAACCTTATTGAGGTAAGATTGTTTCTTTCCTCACTTAAAATGGCACGTACATATGTGACCGCATAGTCTGAACTGATTATTTCTGTAAGCGCTTTCTTGGGCTCCTATATGATCATTCATCTTTTAAACAATAACAGTGTGACTATTTATTCTCAAAGGATGTCTGCGCTTTACAACGTGCATACGGTTCTGCTTTCTGAGCAAATTCTGAAGTAGGTTGTGTGCTATATGCAACACGATTGCCGTAATATAGTTTACATTCGGTATCCAACTGAGATCCTTGGAGCCAACTTCTGAGCATCTCTGTGCTTTGTTGTCCTGTGGCACATACTCTCTGTGTCAAATCCTTTGCTGGGCTGCAGTCTCTTAGGTTACACAATTTGGCAGCCTGGGAATACCTAGTAGGAGAGGAATATCTGGGTAATTTACGTGGCTTGTGCTTCCATTCTGTTCTGCTGTGTGTAGTTATACACTAAATATTTCCAGTGCTTACAATGGCTTGGGAGTCTGCCAAAAGCTGAACCAGACCCATGGTGCGTCCCAGGATTGTCATTATAAGACTAACGGAGAACCCAGGAGAAGGTACTCTCTGGTTTCCCTCATTGTCAGGTGAATCGTATATGCCACTGCCAGCCTCTTGAAAATAGCCCATTTAAATCTTAGTTGCCAAATCAAGTGGGTGTCACTATAATCAGCTCTGTGTTTACCCTAAACAGTGTGTGTCCTTATTAGTGCCTTTTCAGTCCCCTCAGACATGCTGATATTGATTGAATAAACACTAACGATAATCTCGATCAGCAATAAGACATGATACGCACACATACCGTAACCTGGGTGTTACTGTCAATAATGCTAGAAGATTACATTTGCATTCGTTGCCTTCCTATAAACATCACAGTGTGATTTTCTCAATTTGTCTCTCTGTCTCCGTGAGTGCTGTGCTTGTTCTGATCTGGTTCTTCTGTGTAGAAGTTAGGTACCTCTCCGTTGTGTTTCTTTTGTTCATTTCACAAAAGGATCTCAAAGCAGCTTCTAAACATTAATCAAGGCAGCAGCCATTTAGCCGCACACAGCCACACCTCTCTGTTCAGGACAGAACGTACAGTATTCTATAGTCGAATGAAATTGCAGGAGTGAGTTGAGATAAGCAGAAAGTACCAGACTGGGAGTTCACCTGGGACATGTTCTTGATTCAAAAACAGCCCGGGCATCTTTAATTACAAGAACGATCAGGACTATGATTCTTGCATTGCAGATGAAAGATTATGTCTTGTACTTTCTAACACCATTTCGCAGACTTAGTTCTGACTCATAATAGTGACTGGAAAACAGTGACCTGCTGAGTCATAAGCATCTTTAAAGAAATGTTTATTTACTTGTATTTTCAGTTCTATGATGTTTATATCACACTATCAGTAGGCAATGTGTGAACAAATAAGAAGATTTCAGGTTTGGTCAAAAGATCTTAGAAACTAAGGGAAAGGCTCAAATAAAATGCTTCCATATTTCTTTTACTTAAAATGTCTTTTTTGCTGGAATGGCACACAAAATACCCACGCTTCAAATGCTGAACAGAGCATGTGAGCTCTGTTCACTTCTTCTCTATGTGGGAAGTGCTCCCATCCATGTATGACCAACTATATAATAAAAGCAGAAAGACAGAGCAAACATGATCTGTTTTCTTTGACTTCTCTGTTTGCTATCTGCCTGCCTTTCATGGTTTCTTTATGCAAGCAAAAATATTTTGTGAAGCATAAAGCCCTGTGGCAAATGCTAATCTAACCAACAATCAGGAGAATAATTGTTTTGCAGGGAATATTCTCATTCTGTAATAGAGAACAAAAGCCTTGCAATTAAGACAACAGAACATTAATAACACACATTTATCATTCTATATGAGCTTATTATTTCCAGTCCTTTGCAAATAGTTCTAATTTATATACCATTCCTAACAAAGCTGTATGTTAATGTGATCTGCATTGCTGTGTTAGTATCTAGAAATATTTTTAGTATCTTGCACTATAAACTTCTCTTCTCTGGATTCCTTGAAGGACAGAGCACAACCTTGAAATCCATGAAACATACTCCTAACTTAGTCTTTCTAGCCTGATAGTCTTTACTACCCTCTTCCTTGGGTCTAAGAGCTGGATTATAGTTTCCTTTAAAAAAAAAAAAAAAAAAAATCAGATCCCTTCATTTTCAACTCTGTATTATCAGGCTTATTCCTCCTACCCATCTCATTTTGCCCTTCATTCTCAGACTTGTTTCTTGCTCTCAGATGGCTGTTTATGCTTAGCCATTCTGGCAGTCCCATGCTCCTACAGGAGAATCTATGTCTTTTCCAACACCATCCCATATGTCGGGGCTATTTTTCCTTTCTTGGTCAATCCAGCTAAGTTTCCATACTTGGTTCTCATGCATAATCCCAATGTTACTTTCTTCTTTGCTCTCCAAGACAGATGAATTTACTGGGAACAAAGCCATGACTTCATACTGATGTCTGTCGGCTAAAGAGCCACTGGCTGAATTCGGAGAGGAGAATAAATTGCATATGCTAAAATGCCGTTGCTGCTAGTTTGCAGATGTGAGTACTTAATACAGAATTCTTACCAAAAAGGTGGCTTTCCTCCATTTTAGCTACACTCTATATGCATTGCTCTAGTATAAAAGCTTGTGTAGTTACCACCATTCCCCAATATGTATTTTGTGCATGGAAAGCTGAACGGTGGTGGAATGGTTCAAATACTAGTGGATTTTATTCATAATAATCTCTTTAGCAATGAATAATTTTTGTTTTGTAAATACTGAGGACTTGGGTGTCAAAAGATTATTTAAAAATATTGTAAATCATATATATGAATGTGGCTAGCTTGTAAGTAATTTTTGTCTTTTTATGGCTGTTGCAGTCTGATGCAATTCTCTGGCTGAGATTAAGGGAATGAACACGTGAATAAATTACTGATATTTAAACAGAGGTGTTCATTTGCAATGCATGAGCTGCTCTGTAGTAACTGCTTATGTGCATGCTCTGACCCGGTGATAAATGGAAGATACTGTCAGTTAGTTTACACCAGTTAAAGTTAGTCCAAAGAGAACAACTCTTCTTCAGAATGACTTGTCTTTTCCCCTCAGAGGGTATTTGCAGTGAACTACTCATGCAGCAGTGCTGTTAGAGACAATGTAAAAGATAATCAAAGATAAAAAATGGAGTTAGAAGTGTGAGAAAAATATTTGCTTATTGGATCTAGAATTACAGTCATCATAAATTGAATGAGATGACTTTCCCAACGTGGTTATTGGTTTTGCAGAGTGAAAAGTGTATAACATCTCTGAGATCAAGCCCTTCTATTTGATCTTCCTTCCACTTGTTTAACTCCAGTTTGTTGGCATTGTTTGAGATAAGATTCAGTTGTTCAGAAGCATTTCCTACTCTTTTAGGTACCCTTGAGTAGCTGAGGCATTTGCATTGGGCTAGCAAATATGGTAGAGATCTACAGGAGACTAACACCCTTCCAAAATGGCAGTGGGAGGCTCTTGCAGTTACACTACGTTCCTATGTTTGGGCAATTAAATTCATCCTGGCTACCCAAAAGACAAATTTATCCTCCATAATTCTCTTGAACTTGTAAGTTTAGTGACATATACAGACTGGTCTGAGGCTTTGAGATCTGTTGTTCTTTCAAACCAAAATGGAAAAAAAATTGCAGTAATTAATCTGAAATATATGAACCTGTATCAGAAAAACATTCTATCAGAAAAAATTCACCAGTTTCACCCAGTTCACTTAGTTACTTGGTTTATTCCGTTACCAGTGGATCTGAACAATTCACTACTTTTCTCAACCAGTATTTGTCAGCCCTCTACAGACTAGGGATACAGGCAACAGTCTTTAGGAAACAGTTGTTAAAGTAAAAAAAACTTTTTAACAATCACTGATAACCACCTTTTAAAGATTTAGTGTTCTAACTTGGATTCCCAGACCAGTTTTATCTAATTTCAGTCCCTGTGTAAACCCCTTTGTCTTTGCCAGGTGCAGGTGAATTATAGGTTGGTCAGTAGACCTTCCTTCACAATTAGAATTATTTATCCACGTGTCCTGTCCTGGTTATTATCACTTATCACTAACTATGCACATATTCATTATTTCATACATTCTTATGGTAAAAGAATGTGGAGGTTAAATATGGTCCCACAACAGAAATTGCAAAGAATGAAGATGTGCAAGGGAAATTCAAAGACTTCAGAACATGATATTAAATTTTTATCAATATAACCACTTGCAGGAAAAAAATTAAAGAATAAAGGGTTATGCTGCTAGAGACACAAAGTGCTATATCAATATAGAGAATGAAGGAAGAGGACAGGAGGAAAGGGTGTATATAGTTTTGTTTCATTTTGTTTTGGTTTTTGTACCTTGGAAGCCTGAGTTCAAATTTGGGTTTGACAGTGAGATAAATATAGCAAATAGATTTTCCACTTTTCCTTTCCCACACCAAAACAAATGTTTTGCTCCAGGGTATTTTTGGAATGTACAATAAATCAGTAACAAAAAGAAAAAAAAATATTTAAACACTATCAAAGTGTTCTTAAACATTCATTGCCATAGCACAATGGTATTCTAATGCTGCCACATAATGTGGATGGAAAACGGGACACTTAGGGCAAGTAGCTTCCAAGATAAATATGACATATTTATTTTGGAGGGAAGAGAGAGGGTCTTATGAGATTGTTTTATATTACTGATTTGAATTTATGATAGCAAATAATTTCTTATTGTTACATGAATGCGATACGAGACAGTTATTTTTTTATGCCCCTCGAAGTACATGGTGAAACTTGTGTGGAGACAGATCCTTCCTCTCTTGAACCAATGGAGAGTTTTTTGCAAATGAAGCAATGGGATTTGGGCCTTTTTTTTTTTTTTTTTTTTAATTAGAGCACCTTCAAGGACTCTTTAGACAACTGTATGTCATTTCGTTCAATCCGATGCCTGTCTAACCAAAATGTGTGATAAAAGTTGTTTTGGACTGTGTGTTTTTACATTTGCCTTTTATCTGAGGGGCTGAAAATTGTTTATATTGCAGGCACATCCCTAATTTGGTCTGTTATAACCATCGCATTTCTGGCTAAGGGAAACAGAACAGGCTTCAGTAGGAGCTCACATACTGTTGGGATCTGGAATCATTGCAAATTAAATGGCATTATATAAGTTTGCCCTTCAGAAATTTGCTTTGGGAATTTCTAAATCCAAATAAAAAAGTCCTTTGTTGCCAGTTAATGGAAAAGTTGCCACCAAATGATATAAAGTACATGCTGTTAGGTATTAGTGCACAGTCTCCACAATGTTACTAGGGGGCTCGAAAAGCTGGATTAGCTATCTTTTGGGATTTAATTTGTTTATATCACTAAGTACGTGGTCAACCATACAGCAGTGTGATTAGCTGCCATGGATTTCTGTTGGCACAGTATCACTTATACTCTGTCGTGTAATTATTGTATTTTAGACAGGTTAGCAAAGGAGAATTCTTAGCCTGTAGTTACTTATTCTTCACTATCTTTTGGAAAAAAAATAATACCTCTCACCACTTTATATAATCTCCCATTACAGAAAGTGTTCTCTATCTCAGAAAATACATAAAGACCAGATTTTGCCCTCTGGACACCTGCAACTTAGTGGTCAATCTGTAAAGCTCCTGTTAAGTAAGAGAGCGACTTCTCAGTATTTCTTTGTCCTTCATCTCTGTTCCATTTTAAGGGTCTAAGTATCTGAGTAGAAGCAAAATGAACTACAAAATGAGCCATTGCTGATACTTTTGTTCTCGGAAATCTGGATTATTATAACTTTGTTTGGTTTTCTCACATATTATGGGCAATTTGTCAAGTAGATAACATTAGCAGAATTGTAGTTTTAAAACACTTCTGATCACAATCTATTTGGCTGCGGTAGGAATGTGAAAAAAGTTGTAAATCGGTTGTTACCCTGAGTGCAATATCAATATAAAAAATTCCTCTTAAAGTGAGACAGAGAAATGAGAACTTAAATCAATGAGAAGGTGTGTGCTGACTGTAGAAACATGAGGTCTCGTTGGTTTCTATGTTGTTTTCTGTGGAGGGTAAGAAGGATCACAGCCCATTCCCTTGCAAAATAATTGGTTCCAAATTACTGAACCTGCTCTGTCCCAGTGTATGAACTGCCTGCCATAGCCCGAGGCTTCTTTCTTGCAGCAGGAGGAGGGAAAGCAAGGACAAAATTGGCCTTGGTGATCGGCCAAACTCTCATCCCTGACTACATAGTGTCAGGAAGACCATGTTTGAGACTAAAGCTTTGTATATGTCTATTTTGACCTTGCCACGTGTTTTGCATAAAACGAGGTCCACAAACTCTCGAGTGTGAATTGTAATCCTCTTTAAAAGGACAAGGTGACATCTGAAGAACAAAGATATGGATGGTAAACGTAGGGCCTACACATTCAGCCATTTGCTAATTACACTGAACACAGTGGAGTATCCCGAATGTATGGTGTCCAGGGCTGCCTGAATTCTATAGCATATTGTGTGTACAGTATTCTGCACAGCCTGGCAAATGTTAGTGAATTCAGTAGCACTTCTGTGGCAGTAATGACATGTAACCATCTGTGATTTCGCACCTGCAGAAGCCAGTGTCAGCTGTTGAAGTTCAGCAGCCCTGGCTTTGCATGAATTTATTGCCAAAACCTCACTCATTTACTAGCCATGGAATTCAGATAACCCCTTCAGTGAACTTAAAGGTCTTACGTACTATATAGCAAAACAGCGCTCCGGAGAGAAAAATCTCTACCAGGCTGCCTTTCTTAATAAATACTGTTTGTACACTGTAGTGCTTTTATAGAGTAAATAAGGAGTTTGTATAGTACTAATAGCACTGCTGGTACTGGGACACTGGTTAGTGCTCCCGCTGGTACTGGGGCCTTTTCATGCGGGCGTTGTAAGAATGCACGCCGGGGGACCAGCTTTCCTCGAAAATGTAGAAAGGTGAAAAGGTAAACAGAGGCACAGAATGGTGAGCTGGCTTTAGAGGCTGTACTGCAGCACCATGGGGAATCCAGGAGTAAAATCTCTCTCTTGATTTTCCCACCAGTGCCTTAAACACCGCTTTATACCATCTGTCATGAAAATGAACAGGATTGGCTGGCTTTCTCTAGCTTCAGTCTCTGCTAGCAGGCACTCACATTAAATGATTTTATATAACTAACCTCAGAATAAATACAAACTTTGTTTATTCTGCTAACAAGAGAAGTAGTTCTATTAAATGGGAACAGATCTCAGCTGTTTCTTACCAGAATGTGTGCTGAGCTTGGTATTTCTCACATGACCACCCTGATTCATCACAGATGTCATCGTCTTGCTTTCTATATCCTTTTACAAAAGACTTTTGTGGAGATATGCAGGCTTCATGGTTAGCGCAAACACCATCATCCTTTTCAATTTAAGTCCTACTGCATAGGCAAAACATGCAATAAGGAGATGAAAAGGACTGTGGCACCATGGAGCATGCGACCTGGCAAATCATTCAGTCACTATGCCATAAATATTTGGTTATCATAAAAGCTGCTTTCTGTAGACAGATACATCTCATTTTAGTTTTCTGTAATGAACATGACCCAGTTGGTTACTTGTTACGTTCTAGCTCGTGGGGACAAGTGCTTTAGATTTTAAGGTGGACAAAGAAGTAAAAATGTTTTAAACATCTTGCTAACATTTCCAGTCTTCAAAACACATGGGAAGTGTAAGAAAAAAAATGTCTAGAAAAGTTTTGGTAGGAGGAACAGAAATAAGAGGTTATTTTAAACTGAGATTTTCCCATATTTCAAGTTCTTCCAACATGCTAATAAAGTCACATCAGATACAATCCAAATCTTATTTTTTCACCGCATGTTCTTCCTTTCAGTGGGGCAATTAAAAAGGTTCAAAGACAATTATAATTCTTTTGAGTAGTGAATGAATCAAAAAATATTAGTTGCAAAAATTGGCCTAATGTAATGGCAGCTTCCTACATGATGACAAATGTAATAGCTTTGCCCAACTTACTGACATCAGATAAATGATCATTTTCCCCTAATTTTTGCCATTATGTGATTTAAAGAAGAAACATATATTGCCAAGAACACACAAAATGAATGAATGATTTTTCTTCATCGTAGGGGCTGGGGGGAAATCAATTTGTTTAATAATAGTTTGGTAAAAAATGATAATGGTTTAAATGATGTTAGTCACAGCCTTTGAAGCTGTGCTATTTCAGCTGCAGAACAGGAAATGATCTATAGCCATTGGAGGAATAGGCAATGTAGAAAGGAAGAGCTGAGAGAAAGTCACATCTCTGCACTGGGAAAACTCATGCAGAACTCATGGAAAGTTAATTATAAACAATTCACTCTGACTGACTTAAATCTCTCTCTGTTCCTTTAGCCCTAATTAGGTTGTTTGCAGTGCAAGATCTTAAATGTAGAACTATTAAAAATACGAAGGGTTTTGTAAACCAGTCAAAAGGGGAATAGCACCTTAGTTTTCAGAATAAGGAAAGTAAGTGCCTCTTCTTCTATGCTATAGTATCAATGCACTTACAGAAAGTATGCTTATGGACTCATAAGACTGGAGGCTTAATTAGTAGCTAACTCTGTTGATGAAAAAACTCATTACTAGCACCTAAGAACTGGATGCTATTGACAATTTGTTTCTAGTACCATATGTTACAACAAAAACTTTTTTGTGTAGTTATTATACAGCTTCTTCTCTACTTCTCAAAGTAAAGATCCTAATGGATGTAATGAGTATTTATAGCTTAAACAATAACAGTGCATAACCTCTAGGATCAATGTAATTAAAGAAAATCAGTAACAACAGCAAAATCTCAATATGTCAGCATTTAACCGGTAGGGCCAGTGTCTACCACACAGCACATCTTCAAGATCAAATAGAATTTTTTGCTATGCTTATGGTATGGCGGCCATTTTTTTGCAAGTGGCTATAGGGTAAAATGAAAATCCTACTGTGGTATTGTAAATGTATTTATTTGGTAAGAATAACATTATGACTTTCGATACTACCCTCCTGATCTTGTGCTGCATTTAGAATATTAAAACTGTGCAAGAGCCTAAGATCTATACTGAGTGAGGGAAGTCAAAGGTCTATGTAGCTTGCTTTCTGAACACAACTTTCTTATGATAATTATCTGTTTAAGGAAGGCTGCAATGATATGGTTTTAAATGCTTCAGCAGCCCTAGTGTTTGCTGCTTGTTTTTCTTCTGTATACAGTAGTGGACAGTGTGTTCTTGATCTATTTCTACTGTTAATGAAGTTAGAGAATGGTTTTGTATAGAGCTTTCTGGACCCGTCTTGCTGTATCTCACTTTGCGTCCTAGCCTTTTTGTTTGTTTGTTTCTTTCCATTCTCCATAGTCCACTTATTACCTTTTGTCATCTGGTATACTTTTCATGTTCCTTACCATTTCTTGCTGTGTTTTAGGCCATTGAAGTGCTCGTGATTTCCCCAAGTTTGTCTCTTACTAAAATGTGCATCCTTCTTTCATGCTGGGTTCAATTGTACTTGTGTCCTAAATAGCTTTCAACTATCTTGAATGTCTTTCTTCTTTACGCTTGCTTTCTATGCTGTCTAACCCTGCAGTGCACTGAAGATATTGGTCTTGAAAGTAGGCCTTTGTCTTTATTTTACTCTTCTCTGCCTTTCCCTTCTCAAAACTTGTTCACTGATCAATGTCCCCTTCCACTGCTCTCTTCTTTCCTGTAGGTCATAATCAGACCCCAGCTAGCCTTCCTATGCATACTTTCTCCCAGTCTTGCTGCTTGGTTTTTGCTAGCTCACAAAGTTATTTGGTGAGGTTTCTATTGGTTGACTAAGACTTCTTATTCCTCCTGTTTGTTTCCTGTAAGTCTTGCATTAGTATACATGTGCGTCTTAGACTGACCTGCTGTTTTCTGGTTTGGCCATCATGTGATTCCTGGAAAGAAAACCATCCGAGTGCCTGACTCGTTTCTGGTAGTTCCTAGAGATTCACATCACTCTACGTGATTACACAATTGGCAGAGGCTAGGAAAAAAGGTTAGATTTGGGAGTTCTCATTTTTCACGGTGAATACACACAATAATTGAAGTAAGCTAATCAAAATGGATAAAAAAGAAATTACTTGTTGTTATTTTTTGAGACAGTGACACCAGTGTAAGCATTGTCTTCTAGAGGTAGCTCTGTTCTAAGTAGCAATTTCATCCCTTCTTCCTCTTGTATCTCCTACAGTGGCTTTTGTGTAACAAGATCAAGGGTCAAGTTGAATCAATTATCACCCACTTTTTGTCCATTCCTTAAATACTTCTTAGTCACTTGCTCTGAAAAGGAAGTCAAGAGGCAAACAGCTGAATTTATTCCTAGATGCCATGTAACAATTGAAGGGTAAATCCTTTGCTCATATTTTATGCTTTCCTCAGTCCTTTACCACAAGACAGCATTACGGTTATTCTCTGAGTCATAGTTATTTTAGATGAATAGTGCTCAAATAGGATATAAAAATAACACTCTGGGAGATAATGAGGTAATCGGAAAAAGTTAATGCAATGCAGTTGAAACAAGTGATCCACAAAATTTGGACAAAATTGTTTCTTGACACGAGTCGTGTAACTCATCAGACTGCTAAATATCTAGGTTTCCTTTTAAACATCCTCAGTATTTACTAAAACAAAATTATTATACTTTTAACTAACACATGTGCACCATTACCATAATACATCTAGCAAAATAATAGATCTAGCAAAATAAATTCAGCTGGCCAGTTGCAGGGCAGAATCACAGAGTACCTTGTATGTATCGCCTACACAGGTTTTTAATGTATCTGCTAAGTAAGGTTGTCCCAAGTTTTCAACAAGAAGGTATGATGAGAAGAGTCTGCGAGATACGCCCCAGAAAAATGCTTTCTTCTGTAACACCGTCAACATGCACTCCCAACGAACACCAAAATAAATAGTTTTATGAAACCTTTCAATTTTTTAATAAGTCAAAATACACTTTTCTGACAGTATAATTGCTTTTCATAGCAGGCCTTAAATCTGCACCACTATAAAAGAATAATGCTACAGTAGATCATTTGTGAAAACTTAATGAAAACTGAGTTAGTGAACCTCGGAGTCAGTAGACCTTGAAATTCACTTTCAAAAACTAATTTGCAGTAAATGTATGAGAAACATATTTAGACATGATAAACTTTCGGTCCTGTGTTAGCTAGGTGCAGAAGTTTATCTTGATTAACTATTTTTTCTTTTAATTAATCATTCATGGAGGTAGCCAAGATGTTGTGAGTTACACTTCCATTAGTGACATTCATCCAACAAAAGCATAATTATTATTTTTTTTTTTAGCTTGCATAAATAATGTAATATGCCAAATCATGGTATTTCTTCGGTAGCCTTTGCTTTGTGTATCTTGCCTATCGTTGAAGATCCATGGGCTATTTTGATTATAATTGGGCAAGTGAAAAAATATAAACTGTGTTGGCAAACAGTAAAAATCTAAAAGCTCTAAGCATTAAATTTATGTGAACATAAATGCTTCACATTACTATCAGTGTGTATATGAAATCATAACAAACACAGTCAAGAGATCTTTCACACTCTTGCTTCAACCTTCTGCTTCCTCTGTGTAATTTATGTAGATATAAGTTAGTTGCAACAGTTTAGCCCCTGTGTTGAAGAGAAATGAGAAGGGACTTGCACTGATTTCAATGGGCGATCCATGATAAAGAACAGCACATGATTTGATGATGCCAATCTATTTTCCATTAAACAAGAATAGGTTAGCTCAGAAACGTTTGCGCTCGTGAGTTCTGCAGTAATGCACCCTCTTAAATGAGCTTCCTACCTCAGAAAGGGAATGGCATTTTATGTAAAATAAATAGTGAAATGTACAATTTCAAGTCTTTCATCTCAACTTTCTAGAGCACAAGGTAAAATACTCAGCCTGGAGATGTTTGGCCCTCCGACTGGCAAGGGGACACAAGTCTTCTCTGTTTCCTTCTAACTGCTGATTCCTCAGTTCCTTCCAGGACTTGCATCAGTTGCCCCTGCAAATTGCAAAGCGTGGAATGAAGGTTTTGCTGGCGTCAGTGTGATTTATCTCTGGTTCACTGTGAACAGGTTGCAGATGGGTTATACAGGTTTTAACACCATAAAGTCACTGTTCTTGGAATAAGAATGATGTTTAAAAGGTACCAGGCTCATTAGCTATTTATTTCAGCTTTCAAAATCTCTTTTGAAGTATATGAAGGAAATTTAAGCTCATAAAGCACTGGAACTCCAGGTTTACAGTCCAATTGATTTCCATGGCAAACTTCCTGCACATTCTTTTTCTCAATAGCTTTTCTAAATGTAGGAGAGCACAATCATGGGATTACCAAAGAGACAAAGAGAAGGAAGGCACAGATATGCTAGTTCTCTACAACAAAATCAAGTTCAGTTTAGCTTGGCTCACTGATAAACAGAAATGATTAGATTTTGTTTTATTATCTGATCCACTGCAAAGCTGTCACTTCTGATAATAATAAATAATGGTGAACAGTTACACAGCCATTGTCATCAATAACTCAGCCCTGCTTGAAGATGAATAATATATATTTAGCCTGATTTTAAAGATGGAGTAAACAAGATGAATGCCTTTCCCATGGTCACAAAGGAAGATAGTATAAAGACTAAGTTGTTTCTCAGACCCATTCCTCATCCACAAAGTCTTCATGAATTTCTTGGTTAAAGCTGAAATATGGTCTAAGGTACTCTGGCATATCCAGATGGAACAGGTAATTTTCTGTTCTGTTGTAATTCCATGCATCTGGATCAGTTAACTTGAAATCTACTGATAGCACCTAAACTTTTGATAACCATCTTCTACTTAATACTGTCTCTTAAATTTCTGCTTGGAAATTTCTTTTTGAATGCCAGCTGACAGTTCTTCCACTAGGCAATGTAGTAATGTACACAATGAGTGTCTTGTGTCCCTGTTTCATTACAGTTCTGGGAGAGTGGTTTGTAGCCCACTGGTCCACTCCCATTCCCGTTGAAGTCAGTGACAAAATTCCCTTGTACCGACAGGCAGCAAGACTGGACCGCTGGGTCCAGGCCCACGAAAGGTGTGAATCTGTTCACCTTTGAAGTAAAGTTCTTCCTACCTATCACCTCCTGCCTTTCAGGAGGTGTGTAGCAGCTAATTTACTGAAATGAGATTGAACCATCACTGAGTAAAGTGCTTTAATATTTACATAGATAAAGCATTTTAGGTACAAGTCATTGCTTTGTAATAATAAAGAAAAAAAACAGATGCGCACAAATACATTACTGGCCAAATCATTCAAGAGCTGAGTGTTTCTTTCTCTTTCTTAATTGGACAGATAATGCCCTAATCTGTTTGGTATTGTTACACTTCTCTCTATCAGTCCCTTAAAAATACTGAAACGAGGTTATCACAGAACTCCAGATTTGCCCAGCTTTGTAGTCCAAATGTAAATCATTTAATGAGACTGCTTTTCCAATCATTGTTCTTTAATTGGCTCAAGTGGAAATAAATGACGCATGTCAGTTGCAGTTTTTGTAAAACTTTGCAATGTAAGGTATGACAGGGTGATAAAGTGTGCATTATTGAGCAGAATACATTTTAAATTTTAGGTATCAGCAGGAGACTACAGTGGCATCCCTTCACGGGCTGCCACGGAACTCTCCTGTCAGCCTTTGCCCACTGTTGCTCACAATTACCGGTATGAAGGGAAACTATTTGTCCTGTGAACTTCTTTGGATAAGTATTAGAGCTTTCTTATTTTCTTAATGATTCAGTAAAATAATAATAAAAAAATTGGTAAGCTTTTTTTCTTTTGAGAAATCTAATCACACAAAAAGAACGGCTTTCTCATAAATTGGAGTTAAAAAAAAGAAAGGGTCTTCCCATTTCATGGAAAGAGAAAAAAATGTAGTTAACTTTCTTACAGAGTACTGATTTATCTAAAAATATTTTTTTGTAATGCTTCCATATTATAAGCAATTCTCACTTAAAAAAATTAAAAAGGAGGTTAACACAGTCTGTCCTTGATGTGCTTGTATCTACTAATATTGAGGCAGCACATCATAAATATATGTATCAATCACTGAAATATCTGGAACCCTTCAAGTTTTACAATGCTGAAGACATTCCAGTGGCCTTCTATTTCCCATCACTTGCACTTGGGTGGTTGCTGCTGCACTCAGAGAGAGTCTCGTGTGTGAATCCTAGGAAAGAACCAGCCGTTGACCTTGGTGTTCTTGGCTTCTAGAAGCATGTGGAAGAAAACACCTTCCTAGCATGCACTAAATAAAACAAATTCAGAAGAAAATGGGGTTAAAACAATGTCTCTTATCAATTTCATCTATTTAAACATAGATTCAAAATACAAAGTAAAAAACAGTTTAATTATTTGGTCACTGATACATCACAGCAAAGAAATGGGATTATATGCTTAATCATAGAGATATTTGCTGTCATGAGCAGGGGTAAACAGCAAAATGTGAGGTGAAGAACGAGGTTTTTTCTATGAGGAATATTGGTTGGTGCCTTCTTTGGTGGCACAGGGAGGGATAATGCAATGTATATTGATTTTTAATCTTATCATTTTTAAAAGAGCAACAATCCTGGTATTTGTACAGCACCATTAAATTGCAGTTGCAGAGCTTATCAAACAGTTGAATATGCAAAGCATCATTTTATGGCTACCTGCTTCTCCTGCTCTCTCAAGTTTAGAGTTATTGACAAGCCTCCTGAAGTACAGGGCGTTTTTAATGGGTTCTTTGACACATCCTAGAAATCCTTCCAGACCGTATCAGCCATAACATGCAAAGCTGGCCTTTAGCTGGTTTCTCTTGCTATTTGACCTGGGATTTAAAGCCTTTATAGGTGGCATATCTCAGATTTAGTGTAAGAGGCCAGGGTAGCACTCAGTGGGACTAGCAACAGGGAGGAAAGCAGTTTCCTGAGAATTAATGCGTGCACTTGGATCCGAATTGTGTCAGTGTGATTCTGGATATAAAAAACTTTCAGTCCTAAACTTAAGCTGTCTGAATCATCCTTCCAGATCCAGGAGCCTAGTTTGCAGGTGTGGAAATTAAGCAGCTTGGTTCTTAAAATAGGATGTGTGAATATGGCCTAAGTGCCTTAAAGGCAACTCATTTTTGTTCATCACTGCTAATTGCTAAGTGAATTTCAAGGTTCTTCATTGTGTTAATTACAGGATACTAAGAAATTCCGGAATGAATCTCTGTGAATTCAGAAAGCATTGCTATCACGGTATGCTTCAGTCTTTAATTATGATAAAATTACAATGGGATTGCCTAATTTTAAAACTTCAGTTTTTAAGGGGGAAGAGAATAGAGCCAGCTCCTGTCCTTTATGCAGCAGTAAAGCAAGGTATTACTGTATGCCAGTGTTACACCAGCCTGACTCATCCTTCAGATGATCAGCTTCATTACAGATGAGGACAGATGAATCCAGCGTGGAGGTGGTGTTTGGCTCACATGAGAGTCCCACACCTCTGCAAATCGTCTTCTCTCTGTGGTCTACATCCACTGATGTACATAAATATATGGCTAACTCATATTTCAGGATTAGTTCTACTGAAGTTGGAAAACACAAAATTACTCAGTTTTCTCTGCTGCAAGAACCAGACACTGAAGAACAGTTTTGGAAGATAATCTGCTTTGCATTAGGACGGAGGGAATAATAAATTTTGATTGCTCTGGAGAAGACATTTCCAAGAATTCACAGAAATGGTCTGTGGCTATCGGTTCCTGCAGGCACATGTACAAACAGAATCAAGTAAGGTAAATAAAATGCTGACCAGCGATATTACCGACATTGCAAATTTTCTTCCAAGTCGTTCAGGGACCTTTCATATGTAGAAGGTCTCAGCTACATTTCTCAGTAAGTCTGTAGCCCTGTGGGTCAATTAAAATTATGTCATTAAGTTAATGTGGCAAAGAAAAAGGATCACTGCAAAATAAAGTAGATTCTAGTGTATTTCGTGATAGTAATGAGGCCTGATCTTTATTCCCTGTTTTGAGCAGCTGAGTAATAAACCTTGTTGAGACTTTGCTTGATTGATAGATGGCTTCTATCCAGTGACTCCAGATAAGACAGTAGGGAAAAAGCAGCACAAAAACAAAAGGGGAAAAAATAAAACCGATCTCAGGCTGTTATGGTCTGATGGTTCAATGTGCTACTTTGTGTCTGCCAGCATATTGATTCTTTGCATTTGATAGCACTAAACTGGCACTTTTACCAACTGAAAGGATAGGATCAGGAATGACAGAGCAGAGGGAGTCAGTGCCTAGTTTCTGTAGCTTGAAGGCAAACAAGTAGCATGGCAACGATTTACTTTTGATAGGGATAAAAGAAACTGGTGAAGTTGACCATTGGTTACTAACCTCGTGTTGTACAGGAAAACCTTTGAATGATTTTCTGCTTATTGTTGTTATTCAGCAACAGAGATGATACAATGCAGAATGAATTTACAGGGTTCTTTGTGTGAGTGCTATCAGCAAGTTTACCAGATGTGCGTGTGTGTGCGGTGTTGCTAGGGCAGAGCTGTAAACCAGTATTTTCATATAAAAATAAAACACAATTAGCAATATATTCTGCACAAACTAGTGACTGTGTTTGAAAGGACAAAGGCTGTAGGACAAAAATGATTCATGGTTTACCGAGTAAACCTCACAAATAATTTACAGGAAGAATCTTGGTCAAAGTTCTACATGATTAATTTGGATTCGGTCTCCCTATGTATACGAACTCCTCTTCATATCACTAGGCATCTTATGCATGAAGAAAGAACAGAATATTACTGAGAGGATCTGCCATGTAAATGGCACATTGTTCTATGTTCAGGAGTTACAGCAGATATGAGTGAAACTCTTGAATCACTTTATTTTCACTTGTATTAGGGGTTTTGTGTGAGATTTTAATTGGATGAATGTTGCTTGGAAAATGTCTTTAGATGACTTATGCTAGGAAAATGTGCTGTATTATTTACAAGGGGCCATTCCTATTCCTGGTTTTTAAAAGGAAATGCCTTTATCCTGCAATTGCACATAATGATTAACATTCACGCTAAAGATCTTTGAATTTTACCTAACTTTCCCCATGAATAGTTTAGTTTGCTGCTTAGACATGTGTTATACTCTTGGACTTGTAGTTGTGGAAGATGTAACCAGGGCAGAGATACATACACATGTCTGAAAAAAACATTCAGACGACATTCCTCAGATGTTGCAAATAGTCAGGTTTTACTATAAATGAGCAATATCTAGCAGTGTGCAGGGAGTAACGTGGGAACACTACAGAAGGCTGCATTTCCTGTGTGTGGGTTAGTTAAAGATTTAATCCTTTATGTAAGATGAAAGGCACTGTAGGTTTCTGAAAGGGTATATGCATTCACCGAGCCAGAGAATAATTATAGCACAGTGAGTTATAAAATTGATGTTTCTATGTTCAGTTTCATTGTCTTGTTGTAGCCTGTGTCTTAATGGATTAATTAGCCCTCCATTAGTGTGTTTACTCTGGGAGGTGGAGTAGTACCTGCTTTCATTTATCTGACTTGTTTTTTAACTCTTTTATGAAACTTGTTTTTTATGCAATCATTTGATTGTGAAATTTCCATTTCCTAAATGGATAAAAGCTGAGGGGAAGAAGGAATAAGTATGTCATAGAATTTCAGATTTGGTTTGTATCCAGTTTGCGTTGGATCTATTCAGAGGTCAGATTTTTGTAGAGCTGCTGGTGCAGATATTTAAAGATTAACTTGTATTTTATAACAAGGAATTGATATATGTAAATTGGTTCACATTGTTGTTACAAATGCTACCTTTGTTTATCTTGCCACGTTCATTCTCTCACTGATTCAGTCACCTAATGTTGCTTAAGACTACCAGCTGCTGGGTTTCATGGTGTTGATCTCAGCAAGTTGGTATCTGATGTTTCAGTCTGCTTCTGCCTCGGAAACCTCTGAGGACTTTGGACCTTGTTGAGATGATTGCTTTTTCCCCTTTGTCTGTCCTTCCAGGAGAAATACCATCAGAGTGAAATTATCAAAACAGCTGCCTGAGTATTGATTCAACAAATATAGCCAAGGCTTTAAATGAACTGTATGACTAGCAGACCTAAAAGGCTTGAGCATTGGTCTGCTTATACAGCAGCACCATCTCCACTCCTTTTTCTGTATAAATGCACTTGGTAAAAAGATGTGAAGAATTCTAAGCCCATTCCACTTTCTTCTCACTGATTCCTTCCATTTCTTTGTACCTGCTCTTTCTGTTCCTTATTTCTGGCTGCTGGTTATATTTAGTGTTGATGTCAAAGCCAGTCTGTGGATCCTACAGCAACTAAAATTTCCTTTCCTATATGGGATGAAATAAAGACTCACAATAAGCTCTTGCTATAGCAGTTGCTCTAAAACAACTCTAGGTCTTCTGCACATAGTTCTAACATGCTGCACTGACAACTTTAATGATATTGGCATTAATTTTGTAGATTTCAGTTGCGTGATAAAATGAAGGGTTTGATGGGAGACTAGATTGTGCAAGGGCTGATTACACAAGGGGAAGCATTGATGGCTTTTACAAGCTTTCATTTCTGCCAGAGAGTGAACCTTCTCTATTTGCTATACATCAGAAGCAGCATTATTTGTCCTGTGGATAGGTAATGTCCGCAGCATGGTTCACCATGTGACTGGTAGAGCATAGATGAGTGATGCCTCTTGCACTTTTCAAGGCACTCTTTGGAGGAACACACGAGTCAGCTGGACTCCCTCCTGGGACTTTTCCCTCCTTCTTTGCACGTCCCACCATTTCAGAGATACCACCAGTGCACAGTGTGAAGGAGGATATAATATTGTATCTGACTTAATCATATATTAATATTCCTCCTTTAAAATAGGCAGGCTGTTGATAAAAAAAGAAGCATACATTCCATTATTTCTTTAAATAACAAGAATGAACTCTTCAGCACAAGTGAAAGCAGACCATATGCCTTCCCTTTGGGTATCCCTTGGCACTGAGGTTCTGGCATCACACTCCTTCGTGTAGAAGCCAGCAAAAGATGTTTAATGGCTTTCAGACTCCGAAATGAGTTCTGCGGCCATGTGTGTCCCTCTCCAGTTGTCTGAGGAGATGAGCTTGAATTACAGCTCAGCCACTGCTGCCAAGCACTCTCCATTATTCCAGCAGACCAGGTTGCCAAGCAGGATTTATGGTCCTTTTAACTCAATATCAGGCGATGGAGCAGCATTGTGTGATACAGACTGTATACCAGAGATTCTTATCAATGGAACAGGACTCTCTAAAATCAGGGAGATAATCAAGTCTGTAACTATCACATTGGTAATTGGCACCACTCAGAACATAGTTAAACATAAAAATACAAACTAGGAACGCAGAGGAAATGACTTTGTTTTCGCTGTAGATTAATGCACTATGCCGATCATACAAATAGCTTTCACATTAAGATTTTCTAACCTCCTTCCTTGCCCTCTGTCTGTGAAGTTTGAATATGCCTGCAATACAGTAGCTCTTGTGATTGGGTACAATCTTGATAATTACAATTGAATATTATTTTTAATCAGTTGCAATCTGAGGCAAAGCAGGCTTGTCTGTTGCTAATAGCGATGAAGCTCTGAATATATTAAGCTTTATTTTTTATTCTTATGAACAAAGAGATAGTTATGCTATAGAAGTAAACATTTACATTTAGATCTAAAAGAACAATTGGTTTCTTCTGTCATATTCATAGTTTAAGACTCAGCTTCAGCATGAACCAGAAGTCTATCTTTCCAGTTATTTATAGCCAGGAAAAAAAAAAAAAGGCAAATCATTTTAGAGTGGTCTACATATATTTGCAGAAAAGATAAGCTATATAACTGCCTGTGCTGTTGTATCTCTACTAATTTGAATATAATGAGCAAACTCTCACCTCACAAAGATTGGGTCCTGGGGGTTAACATATTAGCTCTTTATCTCCGGTGCTATAAAAAAATGTCATTGCCATGCAGCCAATTATATTAAATAGTTACAGATATAAAATACATTGGAATAGTTGTTTAATAGGCAGGCAAAAATCAATGGTATTGCAGCTATAATTTTCTTGATTCTGTTTTTCCAAAATATTACTGATTTGTAAGGTTTTTTGAACGCCCTTGCCAGCGATACAAATAGCACCATTGACCTTTAGTGTAAGCTCAAAAACAACAGCTGTAAAACACAGGTAAATTAGAACATGGCTTATGTCAGTATGATTACAGTATCTTTGTACAACCCAATAAAAAATAAGAAACAATAAAACAAAGAACAACAATTGCTCTTTACTGTTCACAATGAAGTACTCAAGTATTCAAGCAAATTATTCTTCTGTGATAAATAACTGCTGGTGGATTTTACTGGGTGTTGGACTCAGCTTCAAAAACCAGCTTATCCAGTGAATCCTTTAAAAATCTATTTCTTTTCCTGTGTCTGTGCTAGACACAAGCTCCGATACCTTTTATGTCATACATGAATCTGCTCAGATTTTTGGTAAAAAACTCCTTTTAACCGCATATCTTGTCCTGACTATCTTGAATACATGTATGTTTTTCCTCTTCTATTTCGTCTTGTTGCTGGAGAACAAAGGCATTGCATTTAGGTTACGAGGCAATCTAACTGATGGCTAAATTAGTGGTGTTCGGAGGATACCAACTAAAGCTAAATTTGTATTGATGTTTACAGTTTCCATTAGATTTCTGGATGACTAAAGAAACCAATTATTAAGCTGAAATAATGAGACCTGATATTCTTGTGTTATTCTACCATCTCAGACTGTGCTGAGAGAAGCACTATAGAAGTCATCCTAAGTTATGAAAAAAAACCCCCATGGAAAATATGTTCCCAACTGTACTAAACTCTTAGATAAATAAAACATGAGTTGAACAAACCTACACTGGAAGCTCAACTACTTTCTCACAGCACTGTCAGTCAGTCTTCATAGCATGTTCATGGTTTGCTAGTAACTCCATTTTAAAATCTGTTCCTTTGGTTAGCTTTAGCTGGATTAAACCTAAAGAAACCCTAAAATATCCTGCAAAGAAAGACCATTTTTTCTTCACTTTATTAGGAAGGGCCTCAGAGCTTCTCCTTTCCCTCTGCACCATTCCCCGCGCCAGTGATGAGTTAGCATCTGTTAGGTTCAATTAGATGTTTCCCACTGTGTCTGCAGGGAGTGGGCGCCTTGGACATTTTCAGTGAAGTGTCTTTGTCCGTCCTAAATTGGATCCATTTGACTTATTTGTTGGTATTTTAATTTGAAGCAATAGAAAAATGAGGTTCTGGTAGTGTACACTGAAGCTGAAAATGAATGTTTTCCCTGAGGAGGTCTTTGGGGGATTTTCCTGTTTGGGAAGTAGGGATACGTTTCTCGATGGCAGCACTTCTTGGAGATGTTGGCCTTAATTTCCAAGTTCCATGTAGCCATTTTGGTCTTTTGTGCTAGCTTTAATTTCCCTTCCACAGAAGTTTTAGTGGGTGAAGGATGCCATATTAAAGGTGACCAGGCTGAGATTATATGACCTGCCTGTAGATTTTGGAAAGCGATATGAATTTCTGCCTGGTGGTTTTCTTCTTGTTCCTCCTCCACCTTCCAGCACATGGAATGCAACTGCCTGGAGCAGCTGAGAGTGCCTGGAGGATGGGCGTTTGGTGTGGGGCACTGCAGGTGATGGGATCATCTCCATCCTGGTGCTGATTCACTGGCAGAAATCCTTAAGCGACAGGATTCCCATCCCTACCACGGGCAGGTCTGTGGGACTAGTTGGGGCCGTGGAGATCTCTGGCTTTGCACAGACTATTCATTGTGCTCCTTTGACTTAAAGGCTGCTTTGGTTTGTGTAATTTTACAACCTACTGAAGCAGGACCTATTGATATTTAAAAAATAATTAAAACAGAGTATTGAGTATTAAAATGCTGCCTTTATGCAGTATCTACTTTTCATATTACAGCATAAGATTTTCACTCTACTTTTGCTATTATGAATCCATTACATGTAGATGAATGAATACTATTGTTAATAACCATTTACAGCATACAGTGTAACAGCTCCAAAGGAGCTATTAGAGTTTACTGTATGCTGTGAATATATATGAAGAACAATACACAGACCTCAGCTAAACTGTAATAAGTGCATTGACATAACATCAGCTCTGAAAAGAATCTAAGACTCCATAGCATGTGAATGGCAAAACAAGAAATTCAAAGTCCAGACTCCTCTTCTTTAAATCACCCAGCTACAGTGTTATGTGATGGGTATCATTACTGGTAACAGTTCTGCAGTGTTGCTTGTAATGGAGTGTACAATGATTACCTCTTGTACTACAGATGCCAGTGTTTAGTTCACGGTGTCACCTGCTGTAGAGCTGGGATAGCCCTCGCTTGTGGGTTATCTTGCATATCAGCACGCAGTGTGTGTGGGGAGGTTCGTAACTTTACATGTCTGATTTGAAGTATTTTAGGTACTTGTGCCAGAAGAGTGTTATGAGAAGATGTTTGCTACAGATGTGTGCATGTCTCTATTAGTGTTAGAGTTTTGCAACACCTTCAGTACAGGTGCAGATCTGAGTAAGTGCAAACACACAATAGGTTTAATCCAAACCACTGCGATATAAATTTCTTCTGCTTCTAATACAAATCTGGAGATAATTTTTTCAGAGGCAAGATACATTTTGCCTCTTTGCTAACTTGATTCTAACAGTCTGGTGACAAACTTTATGGTGTACTGCTTTGTCACCGGTGTGGTAGGGGACTACTCAGAGGGAACTCAACAAGTGCTCACAAATTGCTTCCGTTGCTACATCCATTAGGCTGACCAAGGACTTTCGGTTCCTACTTTTTCAATTATATTTTGTGTTTTAGGTTATTGCTTTTGATTGTAGCTTTAATCTGTTCTGGAGGAAATGTGCTGAAATTCTTCATGTACATTGACGACACTTAGGAATTAGTGGAAATTGAAACTTAAATGGCTGTCCAAATTTGGTGCTAATATTGATACCCTTGGCTTTTTATTTTCATTTTTAAAGCTTTTCTTCCTGGTGATGTTCTACTGACTTCCCAAAATATGAACCAGATTATTGCTAGCTGGCACAGAGCTGCATGAGGAAGGTCACTAAGGTCATCCTTTAATTTTAGTTTCCTCTGCGCCAGTTGTAGCTCCTGAAACTTTCCTGAGAGCCAGGAGTGTTCTCTAACAAGTAATCCTTGTGATGCTTGCTTTTCTGAAATGCAGGTGGAAGGCAAGGTAGAAAGCAAAGTTTTGATCTTTGGAGTCCAGACACAATTCTCAAAATGTAGGCAGCTCCACGGGGTAATGCTGCCCAGAGCTTTCTTACTGTCCACGGCTGTGTCCCCTGCAGAACACAGTCCTGAGCTCTAGTGGCTCAGTAAAGTCAATGGCAAAATTACATTTGAAGTTTTAAGTAGAAGTGATTTTCCATCACATGGAAAAGGTGAAATTCCCTCTCTCATGAAGTCAGTACATGAATTAAACTGTTTAAGCCAATGAAAGGATAATAAAAGGCCCCCATGAAGCCCCATGAAAAAAAGGTAATATCCTTCTGGTGCCAGGGATTAACATCTTCAGGCCTGAATATGAGTGAAATGGAGCAGCCCTGCAGCAAAGTTCTTGGCACAGGCAAAACAACACTTCTCAGTTTGGGGACTAACTGAAAAGAAAAAGGTAACAAATGTGCAGACAGAAACTTGCCATATTGGGCACTTATTTTTATACTTCTGGGAGGTATCAATAAAACATATAAATAGTAAATTCATCGTAAGTCTGTTCTGTGCATTTTCCTGAGCTATATTGAAGGTGATAAATTAAAACTTCTCCACTCTTTAGTACATATTTCTGATGGAAAGGTATATGCTCATACCTTCATGTAGTGCTTGTAAAGTTAACTTTATTGACGTGCACTTAAGGATCAGCAGTCAAAGGCACTGGTAAAGACCAAGAGCGTTATGGAACAGTATTGCCTCCATGGCCTTTCAACCACTGTTAGCACTGTACTGTGCGGGTACCCCCAGAGTTTTAACAAGCAGGCTGCCTGACAACATCAGAAAATCAACACCTTAAAACTCATACTCCACCTTCATCATTTCTCATCTCAAATCAAAACTAGTGGACTGGTATTTTAATATCTGTTTTCTAAGCACGTCTCCTTTAATTATGTCCTGTGCACTACTTAGATTTGTTTCATTGCCAATATTAAACTGTTTTCTGTATAGCAAGCAGATTCCAAGGCAGATGTCCAATCCTTTTGGATTTTGCTTACTGATTGTAACAAATTTATTACTTCTTTCATGCAAACATAGAGCTAAATTCTTTTGTTGAACAACAGACCTACAGTGAGTATCTGTAAAAACGCATCAACACAGCAGGAGCTCAGAAGCGTTAGTGCTAATAACTTCCTCTGTATGGCACTTCCATGCATTTTACTTCAGGTTTCTATTTTTTCTCTCTTTCATTTCTTTGGGCAAGAATTTGGCTCAAGCTTAAACTTCACTGTTACGTGCACTTTATTCAAAAAGACTCAAGGAAAATTGTTCAGGAGGCTTCTCAGACAAACTGAATACCCAAGCCACTCACGGTTTAGAGTGTAAATCAAGTATATATCAACAGAGAGTCAGAACTAGCAAAGGGAAGAGGCAGTGTATGAGAGGACTGGATTAACTTGGAGAGTTGTCTTTCAACAGATTTACTATTAGATACAGCAAAGAACCAGATTTTGTTTCTTTCAGATCCCAAATAACTCAGTTATGCCAGTGAAAGAGCAGAATGAGGTTAGGCGGGAAGGATCAGACTCTTGATTGTTATTCTGCTACCTTTAAGAACTGTAAAAAGGGATAAGCTGAGACTAAGTTCCTGATTCTATTTGAAGTTAGTGTCATCTTAAGAGGTGGGTTCCCAGAGGTCCAGGCTGTGCATCTGTAACTTGAAGGAGTCTCCGCAGACCCATCGGCCAATGCTGTAACTGTCAGCAGTCTGTATTGTATCCATATTATAAGGTCATATTCTATGTCCTTTATAAAAGGCACGTGAGACAAACTTCCTGAACTATTTTTGGAGGAATCTGCTACTTTTCTAAATAGCTAGAACCGTTGTGAAAATCAGCCGCAATTTATACCTTACTTACGCATCGTAAGCCTGTACCGAGTCTGTCAGACTAACTGCACATGCACAGAGTCATTCCCAATGTACGTGCAGTGATTTGACTGGCTTTGTTCCAGGCTGGAGAGGCTTTGGAGCAGCACAGTTCCCAGGGCCACCACACTCCTTAGCACTGACCATGCTCAAAGGGTTCTTTGTGCAAACGCACAAATTCAATGAGCCTGCTTGAATGGATATAGTTGCACATGGGGTGAGTGTTCGTGATGTTGGGACCGTACTGAGCCCAGCCAAGTTGTGCTGCTGTCAGTCAATTAACTTCCCAAAAGAATTAATAATAATAATAAAAAAAAAGTGTCATTTAGGCTATTCTGTGTGGTGTTTGTATGTACTGGAAAAGAGGACAAAGCACACGCTCTTAACAGCTAACAGGAAGAGTATTTGTTTGTTTTCTCTTTGTCCCTGTTAAGACACTCTCAACGTGCCAGAGCTGAGAACCTTTAATTTATCACCTTCCTGTGCTTGCGGCTTTATTGCACTCATTGCTTAAGCTAATGCAGGTGGTTGTGCCTTGCTTTGCAGCTGGTTGTGCTGTTACTGATGGTTGCAGTTTATGTTCTTTTGCTCTGCCCCTATTTCTTAGACATAGAAATTGTTGCTTCAGTTTATTTCATTTGCATTTATCAGTTTTTTATCATTTTATTGCCACTTCTTTGCTGTGACTCTAAAGAAAGAGCAATGTTTATTCCCTCTGCCCAGCAAGGTTTAAAACTGATTCTCTGCGTTACAATTGTTCTTTGTTTCTTTCTAATGCAGCATCACCTATTGTTTACAGTGTATTTACGAGCAGCAGAGACTTGATGCCTTTTAGAATGAAATGCTTTCATTCTTTCTAAAAGTCTCCTTATGTTTTTGTAAAGCACTAAGTATCCTGGTGGTGTTCAAAAAAAGGAACATGATTATGAGCACAACGGAGAGGAGGAAAACTGTCAATCTAAAAATGGTTCCTTTTACTCAGCAAATCCCCTCTCTCTGTATTCTGAATCATCTGATGGTAGTGACACAGAAAGCTTCTAGTAATCTTTATCATACCTGTTAGTCCTGCAGAGTGAATATAACTCTGAGAGCATAAGCTGGATTTTACTTTGACTCACACATTTTGGTATCTACAGCTTCAATCTGGAAAGAAACCGATGCATGTAGAGTACAACTTTAATTATCTGTTAAGTGGTTTAGGGGTTCAGTTGTATTTTCAGACATGACTTAGGTGTCTCAGGAACCAAAATCTCTTGGCATTTTCACATCAATGGGATTTTACAGAGTTTTTCTGTGAAGACAGTGATCATAGTCATATGGTAAATGCATGTTGTTTACAAATAACTCACCTAGGGTTGGGGCCAGGTACCCCCCATAACAGAAGTTGTGTAGTGGACATTAACAGGAAGGATTATGGTATAGATTCATGTTAAATTACATTGAACAAAGTAATACCAAGTTCCAGCCATTGTCATACAAATACATGAAGGGTAAAATTAAAATTTTACTGAAAATAATATGCTAATATGGAAATTAAGGTCATAAAATGAAAAGGAGTATGAAGAAACAAAACAATCAATTTGATATTAATTTTTTTAACACTAAAAGTTACAGCTTGAAGGCTCAAAGGTCTTTTCAGAGATGGAATGTGAGCTGCTTGCATTTTCATGAGGCCAACTTTAAAATAATGTCCTTCCTGATTAGCACAGTGAGCATCATTGCATTTAATCGGGTAATGACCTCTGCTTAGTGAATGTTATAAACTAGAGTGAAATTTGAAAAGAGGTACAATAGCAAGCTGCAGTAATCATGTTTCTATTGGTATTGCCAATTGAAGATCATGAATGATAAACATTAAACCACAACATGTAAACAGTTTTTTCCCTGCAGAATTTAGGCTCAGACTGATCACTTGTCTCTCTTAATATGATTTGTCCTGGCTATTGAAAACAAGGACTCCTCCCTCCCCCGATATCTCTTCTAATGTAATTAGCATCTAGTCAATAATGTTCAGCATTTCATTTTACCGCTTTAATTAACAAATTCAATTTGTTCAAACCGCTGTGAAAACAAATTAAAAGCCCAGTGAATAAAAACCTCTAGTGCCAGAGATGTGTCTAAGGTGTTCACCAACTCTTCCTCTACTAAAAGACCATCTTTTGTATTTTTTTCCCCTGTGAAAATGACTGGGATTTTAAAAACTTGTTCTGATTTTTGTTCCACTGGAGCAAGTCCAGATTCATTGTGGTGGGGTTTGTCTGGATTTTTAATACTGAAGGAGGTGGTTTCACACCCAAAATCCCAAGTCCACGGAACAAAGCAAGCCTGTCTTGTCATGGTGCATAAGCTGTGGATGTTGAGCATTTACTTTTAAGCCATTCCAAAGGTTCGTTGTTGCTCCTCAGCTTGCCTCTTGCTGTGCCTCTCTCCCATTCTGCACCAACAAGTTGCAAAGGGATTTTTGGTGTAAATGCAGCAGAGTCTGTACTAGCCACAGACGCCTCTGTAGCGGCCTGTGCGTGGCCAGGATAGAGCTGCTAATTTCTGCTTTAGCTTTTAAAAAGTGGAATCTCCTGAGGCTGCAGCAGCAGGTACCCATGCTGGTCTCGCACCTCTCCCATGCATCACCTGCCTGTGCTAGGAAACCACCGAGAGCCTCTGTGTCCAATATTGTCATGCTTTTGGTTTTTTTTTTTCCCCCCCATTTTCTTTTGTAGATGAGAGCATTTACTGTACAAACACTGGCAGAGCGCTGAAAAGGTTGAAACAATACAGATCAGGTTTAATAACTACTGTAAATGTCCTGCAAACTTGGTCAACAGACTGGCACGTATTTATATGCACGATAAACACAAACACACGCAACCCCCGTACGGCTGTTTGGAGGTCGGCCTTCCTTTCCCGAAGAAGGTCACTGGCAACTGTGGGCTTTCTGCCAACACGCAGCATTTAGCTTTGCAATATTCATGCGAAGGGTTTTTAATATTTACAGCTTTAGATTTGACACAGCTCTCCTTACGTATTCTGATTGCTTTGGCTTTTTCCGAGACCTTCCTGAGGTGGCTGTTCGAGAAACACATTTAAGAGAGTAAATGTTAGTTAGTGAGCAGTGCCGGGGTTGGAAATCGAGGCTGCTCAGGTGAGCATCGCACCTCCACCAGCCAGAGGGGCCTCAAGGAAATTTGTTGCTTGAGATTCATCTTGCAGATCGATGTAGAAGCCGTGGACTACGCACGCTGGCTCCCTGCAGTGTCGCTTGGTTTGGACGCTGCGGTGTCCAAAACAACACCGCCAGCTTTAGGTTGTGAGTTTTCCCTCAGGTAGGGATCTAGTTTGAGTGCCTCCCCTTTATCTATCTCTGTATAACCTGTCTAACTGCAATATCAATCAGGTGCCTTTGAGAAATTTAGTTAAAATGGGCTTGTGGGTACAGTCGTGTGGCAAAGACTGACAGATTAGAGGGGATTTTTACATAAACTCACTTCTTCAGGAAGCCAGGCTGAAAAAACCCCCTCAATTTGCCGTGTTTCCCTTTGTAGTGCCCTGTAGATGATTTGCCATGTCTCAGTTTGAGAATGTGGAGCCTTTACTATTCTATTGAGTTCATCGACGGTTGGATTCGATGATCTTAAAGGTCTTTTCCAACCTAAATGATTCTATGATTCTATGATCTCCACTTTTAGGTGCTCTGAAGTTCATGAAACTGCACTTGAACATTCACATTTGAAATTTTTTTCATATGATCGCTTCTAAGAGGGTTCTAGTATTAGCTAGAACTTTACCTGTTTCATCACTGTACAAGAAAAATGGTAGTATTTACTTCAAGCTGAAGTCCTGAAGGAAGTAAATCACTAAAACGTGAGATCTTATGATGAATGAGACTATGAAGTGAAAAGCATTATTGTGTATTAATGTAAACAAATGGATGCAAAAGCTTTCTGAGATCCTTAAATGGGGGTGTTTAGGAAATTAGTGTTCATATTGTCCATTCTGATTTCTCTTGCAGTGGAGTCACCAATCCCTATCTTTCATTTAAAATTGCCATTAATAATATTTAGCAACACATACTGCTGGTGTTGCCTGAGCAAATCCGTGTCTAAAATGAATGCATCTCTGCTCAGATATGTATAGCTCATGTCTGTCTGTCTCTCTTGGTTTCTTTTCTCTTCTCTTCTCTTCTTTTTTTTTTCCCAAATGTAACCGCATGCCAAATGGTATAAATTATCCAACCATCTGTCCCCCTTCTTCAAAACCCTGAGGGAAAATAGATCTGAAGTGTAGCTCATTTTCACCAAAAATACCAGTTGTAATAGAACCTCACTTTTGCATCCACTCAGCTTGTAACTGGCGGGAAATCCCATAGCCTTAAATTTTTTGGTAGCTGACTTGGACCCTTTAATTAGCAGGTGGCCAGTTTTGCCTCCACTCAGCGATGGCAGCAGCTCCTGGACTTTCTGGTTTTTCTTTCACCTCTGACCAGTAAAGGAGCTCCCCCTGCCTGTTACTTCTGCAGTGTTTTTAAGAAGTGGCTGAACTGTTCACATTTTCCTGATATTTTCTTTGAGATTTAAATAATTTCATCTAATTATAAATCCCCCCCCCTTAATTTTCTGTCTTGTAAAATAATAATAAGGAAACTGATTTTTCCGCATGAGTCAATTTGCAAACCAAGCAGCCTTTACATTATTTCCCTGTCTGCTGAGTTTCTGCACCGAGTATCGCTGTCTCGCATATATGTTTCCCCCCCTCTGTCTTTCTGACTTGTCAGCTGAAGCTGAAATGCTAATTGAAATCGAATCGGCTTGTCAGTGTGTTGCCACTGTGCTGCTCTCCCTCCGGTATGCTTAGCTGGTGTGTTCGCTAACTGGGAGTTCGGAGCCTTTATGTTGAGGGATTAAAAGTGCAGGTGAGATGCTCCGCTTTCTTACCGCTGCTATCGCATCGTGCAATGAAGGAGCCAAACTTGTTGAACCTTGTGGTCCTGTGTAAACTTACTGTACTGGAGGCATCCTCCAATGTCTGTAAATCAGTCTTCTGCTTAACTGCTTCCAAATACAGAGGATGAACATTGGGGAAGGCAGCTGGCCCTGAGACAGTCCTGAAGTCCTGGAAGTGTCGTCTTTTTAGCTTGAGCTGTTCTTAAACTCATCAGCTATGCTTCCACATTGCTCTCTAAAATATTGCATGCTCTTCTGATTTGAAGAGATAAAGAGAATCAGATCTGAGATTAGGAGAGCTTCAGATGCAAAGATCCTTCAAAGATACCTACCCCTGGTGGCATGATGATTTATACATTACCACTAGAGCTCTATGGCTGAGGTAAAATGAAGTACATAGTCTTCCATACCTCGTGTATAAAACCCTTTTATCTTCCGAAGGGATCCATACAACTCTTATACTAGTCTTCAAAATCTATAGAAGGTTGAGAAGTGTCCATGTTATATTTGGGAACTCACATTATACTTCTCGTATCAGTTCAGGAAGAAGGTAAAGCAAATAATTTATTTGCACACATTAGTAATAGCACTCATATTAGGTGAGAGCTTTTTTACTGGGATTGTAGCCAATATTTCCTCATTGTTGTGTTAATTTTATGTAGCAGTACATGAATAATACACCAACAGTACACTCCCAGAATTTGCTGTGGTCAGTAAGATCTGTCCTGGCTGAACCCGAGAGTCTTAATAAACCATGTAATTCTGGCTTGTCCCAAGGATGTGCATCCTAGCCAGAGTTTTCATCAGTTTGAAGCTCACCTATTCACATTCCTGTGTGACTACATTTATGCCTACAGTCATCAAGTGAAGTATTATCGCAGTTGTGCACAGGAACGTGTACTTAGATGTTTTTTGAATTTCACTTCTGTTAAATTGACACGCGATAGGAGCCCAGTCATGATAAACACAAGTATATAAGCAGGCATAGAGAAACTCATATGCGTTTTGGTATGTGAACCTCTGGTATCCTTTGAAAATATTTCCTTTGACTCTGTAGAAAGTAGGTTAGCTGGAACTGTTTACCTTGCTACAGAAAGAATTTCCAGATAGCAATTTTTAGAAAAACTGTGGTCTTCAAGCTTATCTCAGTGTGACAGCTCTTCCATTTCAGACAGATTAAGATCTTTTCCAAAGTACGCTGGATTGGTGGCTATCCAAGCATATGTCATTAGGCAAAAATGAAGGATAGATATTGAAAGATGTATTTTAGTACTCTGGTATTTGATGTTCTTTTCTAAAGGGACTGGTTCCGAAATAAATTTTATATATTAACTAAGCACACATAGCTATTCTGTTAGCAGAACTATTTAACCCTGCTATCCTGTAGATCTGTATCCTGTGTCCATTAACCCCACCATGATAACCCCAATTCTTCCCCCCTCCCCAAAACGTACTCTGTGAAATCCCCTGGGCAGAAGAAAACAAGCTATGGTTTGTCTTGAGTTTTGTGTTTGTGACGGCTATCAGGCATTGTTGCCAAACAAAAGATCTGGAAAATGTAGAACTTGATGCCAGAGAGACACTATGTTGGATCTTTGCTGTCACTAGCCTCCAGAATTCAAGACGAAATTTCCAATTATTGAGACTTCAGTTCTTTCAAGTGCCACTGACCATTAGGTTCAAAAGCAATTTCATATGATCTGGATTATGCTAATGGATGAACTGATAATTTTGCCTTGTTTCCACAGAAAGCCAGCATTTCCTGCAAAGACTGTGTTTAAAGCTTTCTCCAAGTCTTAGTGTAGCAAGACGTTTAGAATCTGTTTGCCTTCAGTTTGCTCTCTCTAAAACAAAGATAATGGTACACCTCAAAGGTGTATTGTCAGGCATAATCCATTAATTTTTATAAAGTTACTTTCAGCTTCTGCGATAGAAGGCACTAAAACAATGCAAAGTATTATTCATACTATTATTATTTTATGAGTCATGCCAAGACGTTTCTTCCTCTTCATAAGAATTCCAATAAGATCTCATTTCTTTCTTGCACAGAGATGATGTTTTAAGTTTTCATATTTCCTCAGGAGCAAACTACAACTATTGAAATGGCCAATACATTTTTTTAAGAAACTGGTTCAATGTCTAATTCCTTTTTTGTTCTTAACTGTGTTGATATATAACTCTGATCTGACAGATGCCCAAAGATTGATACCTTCCAATTACCTGTGGTTTGTAATGTCGACTTGGTAATTTTACATTTCTACAAGCTCAGGTTAATAACCACTATGCTGAAGCTGAATAATTTATGATTTTTTTGGTCTTCCAACTTTGGAGACATCCGTAATAACGCATTTCAAAAAAAAAAAGAGAACTGATTACCTTTATTTGCTGTTTTACGAAGGTATCCTTTCTAACAACTTCAACCTGGGTGGGAAACGACACAAAGGGCGTGTTAAATAGATAAACAAGGACAGATGAGGGGTTGTACGGGCAAGATGATAATTCTAAACCAAATGCATTAGCATAAATGCAGAAATCTTAGCTTGCTGCTTGCCTAACCAGTGCCAGATTGGAGTGACTTGTAGCTATCACTCAGAGGCAGAGGAAGGTGTTAAGAACATGTTTAAATGAGAAGACGATGGCAGCTCTACAAATTTTGACAGTCAGTTTATCTGAGGCACAAGTTCCTTGCTCTTTGTTCTTCACCAGTTCCCGAAGGGCTTGATTTTCAGAAGTGCTGAGCACTTGCAGCTTCTATTGACTTCAAGTGGAGTTTTAAGTGTTCTGCACTTGTGAAAATCATGCCCAACTGGATTAGCACAAAGAGGTTTTTCTTTCAACATCAGCCAGAAATCTCTTTTCTTCCTACCTGACTTTTCCAGCAAAACACAGTTACTGTTTCCCAACAGGCAAAATTGTATGATTCTATTATGTATTTCAGTTCCTCGGTGTCTTAGTGAATGTGTTGGACTTTATTATGCATTTGTACCATTTCTCACAGAGTCAAAGAAATAAGAGATGGAAAAGACCTGCTAGGTCAGCTACTCCATGTCTTCGGTAGTACAGCATTGTTCCTTTCAATATGTTTCCTTGTGTTTTGTCCCTCCTAAATAGTGAAGACATCCTCATTTAAGGTTGTAGTGACAAAGGCTGCACAACAGTTTATCTTTCTTTCAGAAATAATGCACATATTTGGAAAGAAAAGAAAGCAGAGTATTTTTAATCCTCCCTCCAAACTGAGAAAAGTATTCCTTTCATTCTACAGTCAGTTCTCCTTTTCACATTATCATCAGAGGCAGCTGCTGTCATTAGAAATAGGGGTGTAAACTTTGCAGATTATATTTTGATTAAAAAAAAATAGAAATGCATAACAAAGGTGATCTTTGTCTGTCTTGATTTCGGCTCTTTTGCTGTTTCATGGCCTCTCTCTCTCTCATGATTTCTGGATGCTTCTCCACTTTGGCATGTGACCAGGGATGCAAAATACCCTCAAGAATACATTCAACAATGTGTTTTAGTTCCACATTCAAGTATATCTTTGGCCACCCTGTTCCAGAGAAGTCATTGCAATAGACATAATAGGCCATAATTCTGCTATTAAATCCAGGCTGATGACAGGAAGAAGTGTAGTCAATCCAGTAATAAAACTGACTGCCCAGTACAATATAGGCTTTCTCCCTCCCCCATCTGCATTAAATATAATTATTGGAAGAACAATCTCTGGATGCATTTCAGTAAAATACTTTCCCATAGCACTCTTTTCTAGGGCAAAATAATTTGTTGTTGGTTTTAAAAGCCCTTATAAAAACAGCTGTCTTTTGAAATTTTTGTTATTTACTCGATGAATCTCTCTAAAGTTTTCTCATAAGGAAGATAATACTCACGTTCTTTAAATTTTCATTGTTACATCTATTTAACATATAGTACCTGAATATTTTTGCTTTTATTATTATTAAAATGAGTGACTAAAAACTAAAGGAGGAAGGTAACCTTTAATTTATACTCCTGCTCAAGAAGAGGTCTTTTTATAGTTACATTCAGGTCATTTTTTTTTTCCCTGTGGATCATCTATACTATTAAATGGGGCTTTATTCCAATTTAGGAGACACTTCGTCTTTAAACCTGTACTTACATTAACTTTTGTACATGGTTGCCCAGGCAACAATGTAATTGCATGAAACAATGGCATTCTCCTATGTACCATTTATGGCAAGTTTGCATTTGAAAAAACTTCTTGTCTTATCATCAAAGCAGAATTTGTAACCTTCTGACAGCTGAAGGAATGTTCAGGGGCCTTGATTCATATTCATTTTCCCTTGTAATTTTAATGGGTACCATCACCTTTCATTTTCAGGGTATTTCTTTTTTCCCCCTATGATAGTTACTGTTTTACATGAAAATTCTAGAGCAGGCAGAAGGAACTGATTAAAAAATAGCTCCAAGAAAAGGCTGCAAGTACCATTCTTCTAGCTTGTAGCCTGTGAAATTGCCACTGTTTAATTGATCTTCTATAAGCTTATCTTTCCAGTGAGATGTACCATTATTGTACATTAATCAGTGCCTCCAGACATTATCACTGAGGTAACCAAGAGCTAATCAAGCAAGAATGGAGCTGGCAGACGCCGAGATGTCACGGATGCCTTGCTGTGTAGGAAGTCTGTCAGAGTTTCAGCTTCCAAAGGAACCTGTTTTCGCAGGGCTGCAGACTTTGTATAACCTTGTCATAGCAATGGAAGAAGGGGCAAGCACCCTGAATGTCAAATAGGTGGGCCACGCGGGGAGCCGACGCTCCTGCAATCCTCTAGATGGCAAACAACAAAGTGACACTGTAATAATAATAATAAATGACGCTATTTAAGAATAAACAAAATGTTGACATGTTGATTAGTTTTTACTAAATAGCAGTTTCCAAGGGAAGAGAATCAAGCAAAGCAAATTTACAGTGGAAAATATTCAAAATATATTAATCAGTCATTGCAAACTGCCACTAGAAATTGCATTCCTGCTTTTTAATTGATTTTATTTTATAAATGCTCATATAGAAAAAAACCCCACAAACCTCTGAATTTTCCTGGATGTTATTTCTGGCAGCTAGATACCGTATTGGGAAAATAACAGAATAGAAAAACAATAAAGAAGTGTACCAGATTAATTTAATCAATTTAACTAAAACTATGCTTATTCTTGCAGAAAGATCTGTGTGACACTTTACTGTCAATTGACAGAATCTGTAATTCGGGATAGAACGGAGCCTAAATTGCAAAGGAAAGCAGCTGAATCTTTGTGCCATAGGTTCTGTCATGTGAGACGAGTTTCAACTGCTGGCATGTCTGAGCTGCTTCCTTCTTGTTGGCATGTCGATGCCTCGATGGCATCCTTTAAATATTTCCTCCTACCATCTTGCCGGTGATAGTAGAGAAGCAACTCCAGCGCTGGCATCGGGGAGGTGACACTGTCCCGGTGCAGGCCTGTTCCCCGGTCTGCCGGTGCCATTCATCTCTGGGATTTACCCCAAAGATAGTCGAGGACTTGGGACCTACGAGTGTACCTTAATTGTACCCCTTACTAGATTCACAAATTATGCAATGGAGTGAGAACAACGCTTTCCCCTTAAACAGAGGGTAAACCCCATACCCTATGGTTGGTTACCCAGAGCTTCGAAGCTTGGTGATTCTGATCTCCTTTTCTGCTACCTGAAGAAGCAGCCAGGTTTTCTCCCCACACGTTTGTAACCCACCGATTTTTGTGCAACTTCCAGGTGCACTGGAGGAAGAGAATTATTCCTGGCAGACATAGCAAACCAAGTCACTGACCTACAGTTTGACTTCCGAGGCTTTTTTCTTCAGATTTTGAAAAGTCACTGTATTTTGCATGCTGTATTTTGTTCCCAGTCACCAAGAAATTGTGAATTAAAGAAATTCACCGTGAAAGCATTAATAAGCAAATTTTGCATAGTTTTCACTTTGTAATTCTACTGACTTCTGTTGATGTATTCCAAATATAAACAGGTAACAGATCAAAATTTACCCGCTGAATACATATACAGTAAATGTAAAACACTGAACCAAATTGCTTGCTGGCATACATCCATTGACAGAAAGGAGTTTTGCCAGAAGGTAGTTTGGCTCATTATAGCTAGTAATTTGATTATTAATAAGTGGAAAAATATTACTAATAGTTGCTAAGCTTTATTGATGATATTCTCAAAACTCTGTCGCTTTCGTAGAGTGAACCTGTCAGTACTGCCTTATACCTCTTTTTGATTTCAGTGAGGATCATATATTCATAACGGTTTGCAAGACCAAGGTCATTAATGAAGATGTTTTCTGTTGGGTGGGAGGGAAGGATTGGTTTTGTTTAATTAAAAAACCCCATGAAATAGAAATACTGCAGAGGGATAAATGTTTCCCTTTCTGAATATAAACATCTTGGCATCACCTCACTGTTTATTTTCAAAAACTGCCTAAGTTTTGCTTCCATATTTATCTAACAGCAGGGGATCATTATCCTGTGACAAAGTTCTATTCCACTGACATTATCTCTTAATTAGAATTCATCCTTTTCTAGTTCTACGTAGTCAGCCTGTAGTTCCCACAAGTCCCATAAAACAATGTACATTTTTGGAGGCAGAGGGAAGAGGGAAGGTCTTGCAGACCATTAAGAGCTGTTTAATAAGCAGCCTGGTGTGGAAAAGGCTGCTTTTATTCTACATGGGCATATCTATGCAGAATTGCTGATGAGGACCAGCCTCTGCCCTCCCTTACATCGTGCCAACTGACTTTAAGTGATGTGCCAGGCCAGGAAGGAGGGCACTGCTACACTCAGGAAAATAAATTGCTTGTCTTCCTTAGGAGACAAGGAGAGGAATCAGCTTAGGGCTGTAATCACGCTACACTTGGAAGGTAGCGGGGCAGATAAAGGTAAAGAGCAACGTTGTAAGGTGCTCTGCAGTGCATAGTGAATGTGGGCAGGGATCATAGTCGTGGATGGCGTCATTTCTACTGCTAAGGTCGGTCATGCTAGTCTCCCATGACTCCTTTTTTAGAGATGAAGGCACTTGCAGCTACTAATGCATCTTTCCCTTCTCTTAAGAAGTGTGAGTAGCATTATTGTTAGCCCCTTCGCAACAGCAGATAAGCTGCCTGACCCCAGAAGTATGCGTTTGGGTGTGTAAAACGAAAAACAATGAAAAGAATAATGTAGAGATATTAAGGCCCTTGCTCCTGCATCGTGACTCTTGGTAATCTATTGCAGTGAGACAGCATCACTAAAAACATTTTAATGTCTGAGCAGCAAGCACTAAGTGAGAATATTAAAGTAGAAATCTCAAACAGATATTAATAGCTCTATTTCCATGTCCTGTGCTTCAGTGGGTAGAAATGCGAGTAGTCCTTCCCACTGGTGTTTGGATACACTACACCTTCTGAACTAATTGGCATCTCCTACCCAAGGTCTGCCTGCACGAGTAAGAGAGCTACACAGCTTGGCAAAGATGGTGGAACATTCAGCAGATGCTATAAAGCATATTTTCCTTTACGTAGCGTATCACAACAAAACCCAGAGCAAACAGACATAAATCTAGGAAAAAGAATAGTTATCCACACGTTGGCAAGAATAGTGCCTGCTACTGGAATAGTACCCATGTTAAAATCCAGTGTGAAACTCTTAGCTACCAGGTGTAACAGAGACCAAAAATACAGAACACTCCCCTAAGATCAGATCCTTGAATGCATATCAAGAAAATATAGAGTTCTAATTGCCTAACAAGTTTCAGATAATATTAAAGAATATGCTTCAGCATTAAATGATTTCATTTTAGGGATTAGGAAGACACCAAAGGGAGTAACCTTACCTGAACAGCTGTGCAAAGTAAGGCTTTGGGGCTTTTTTGCATTTTCTTTCGAAATACAAGCTATTAGACATTGTTAAGGAAAGAACAATAGAAAAGATTGGTCCATGAGATTCATTAATTGTGGCAATTCACACGCTGGCATGATTTTTTGAAATGGTTTCCTGATAATGTTTTGCTGTGAAGTAGCACGTGAGGATAAAAGAAAATTCCCTTAAAAGTCCCTAGTCTGTAAATTAGCCCATGTATTATTTCACTTAATGTTTTAAAGTGACATTCCCAGTTCTGCGTTTCACATTATTATCATCTTCACTTACACCGTGTAAATTTGTTCAGATGTTCAAACCTTTTCTCTGTCCAGAAACGTAAAGAAGAAAAACCACAAAAGATACAAAAGCAAACTATTAGCGAGTTTATTAAATCCAGGAAGGGGTGTCTAATTGAAAAGTTTGCTAAATTTATTTAATGATGTGGTGCTACTGAGAGCTGTTGTAAGTTTATTGTATTGAATTATGCAATATCATACTCTATTGTCAAATGTTTCCTTGATTCCTATTAAGGCTATGATTCATGCTAATATTATATCATTTAGACAGGTTCCTCAAGCAGTGCTTTATTATTATTTGTTAATTTATGAAGCGTACTTTCAGTGTATCGTCATACTTTATAATATTAAGGAAGGATAGAATATTAAACAACCAAACGCATCCAGATACTCAAGGATAAGTCAGCTTCTGGGAGACAGCGTGTATAAGGAACCAAAGGAGATACGTTACATGCTGCTCGGGACCATCTGACAATTTTCCTAAATGGTGTCTTTCCTTTTACATAGGCTCACATTCCTGTCAGTTCTAGCCTGCATTCCAGCAAAACTATTGAAATTAGCTCCTTTCTCTAACAAAACTATGTGAAACAGGCATTTTGGCAAAACTTGTGTTGCCAAGTGTGGTTTTGCTTTTCTCAGTTTCTGATGCTCCTGTTCCAATCTTGACATTTCTAAATTGCCTTTACAATAATTGCTGGATTCGGTAAACCTATATATCTTTTTTACTTCCCTGCTATTATAAGCCATTCTTGGAACAGACATGTTATGCTACATGGATACGACCATGCTTTTACAGTGAAAGTTCAGATGAAATCTTTTGGGGACCTGGTTGAGTATAGGCATGCATGCAATTTTCCACATTTCTCCAGTGTGGCATCTGGGGCTTGTGTCCAGTGTTCATTTCACAGGCTGAATGCAGAAAAGTTTTGCTGATCCATTGGCCTCTCCTTTAGCTGTGTCCCATTCCCTGCTTGTGTTTCACTGTTACACAAGAACTTTTCTTCTTGCACTCCTCACCTGGAGCGGCAGAAGAATTGCATCCATCCTCAGTCTTCTCCCAGTTCATCTGACCTGCTAGAATTATAACGGTTTCTTTGCTGCTTCTTCCCCAGCAGGACAGGTTCTCTTTTTCCTTTGACATACGTTTGAGAGGTGGGATAGTCTTGGGGCTAAGTAGGTCATCAAAGCTCTGTCCAGTTCTTAAAATATAATTAGATGCTGAAGAAACATTACTATTCAAATCCTGACATAAATACGGTGTCTGTTCTCCTCTTGTTCCCTCTGGTTGTTGTGTTTGCAATGCATTTGCTGTGTTGCAGAAGCATTTCTATGCTATTGTCTTCCAAACCCCATTGGTATGTTGTTGCTAGCTATTTGATGTGAGGGTTTGCATTTTCATTACAGTTCTGTGAGACCCCCAGCTCCAGTGGAAGGTGCCACCTTGCCTCTGAGGAGTGGGATCCTTTGATTCTGCAAACTTCAAGGTATCTTCAGCCATCCTGGGTCTTTGCTGTGGCCTCTGGTCACCAAATCAATTTGCTGGGCTATGAATCTCTGTTGGACCATTCAGATTAACCCAGTTCTGGATCTGACACTGTGCGTTTCTTTGTTTGCCAAAAGGGCATGCAGGAGTGCAAGGGTAAGCCTGGACCCGGTTTGACGGGGGAAAAAGTTGGATGCTGAGACTCATGAATAGGTAGATTTGTGGCACAGGAATGTGCTTCTCATCCTCTGGTGCAACTGAGATGACTGGTAAGAGCAAGGTCCTCCAAGTTCCTCCTGGAGACACCCTTGGGGAGCCTAAAGCTCCTCTGCCAATTCTTTATTTCCACCGCTTTGTAGCTGAGAAAGCAATTTGGAGTATGAAACTATTTAGCTAAAGTTTGGTGCATTTTCTGTGATTTCTGAAGAAAGGTATGAATTTCCTGACTGCAAATAGATAGGAAGTCACTTGGCCTCCTCTGCATGTATCTTTCTCTATTTTCTCACTGAATTTAAATCAAGATATATGTTTGAAGAAGCATAATTACAGAACAATATGTAACTTGGTCAAATTTTTGGAAAAAAAATATAAAATCTTATGAATAGAAGGAACCAGCTGATTTGAAACCTAACCACCTCAGTGTCATAGAAATCTTCATATTAGACTTATAAATTCAAAATCTTTATTCAAATAATACATAAAATTGTATAGCACAAAAATGGTTCTCACATATAGAACCTTAATGGATCTTCCAAGAAAAGACTTGTACCAGCTTTGATCTTGTATGATGCATTTTGCTTTCATTTAAGGAAGGGAAATCTAAGTTTCTCAGTAAGTATCCAAGATCTTTGACTGTGTATTCATCACACAATGCCAAACAGTAAAGTGCTTACAAAAAGTACTGCACTGAACATAGTGATATCTGTCTCCTTTCAAACACTGGCTGTTCCTAAATTCTTCCAAATCCATTTGCTATGAAAGAGAAGTATTAAAAGTACAGATTTTTTTTTTTTTTTCCTGTTTTCAAGTTCCCCATTAGTGGTCATTATTTTCCTGCTTTTGTCCTTTTTTTCCCCCTTGCAATTTTGCTGTGAGTGATTCTCTCTGTCATCTTGCCGTAAATTGATTAATACTGCCCACTGATGCAGTGCACCACATGGCTAATATATCAGTTAAATGGAAACAGCAAACACCACCTGCTCCTTCAGGCAAATGGCACTTTGGAAAATGGAATGTGTAATCAATAGAATTAAACCTTAAGCAAAGCACTGCAAACAAATCCAGGGGCAAGGTCTTCTTAACTCTGTGGTATGAAAGATTTTTCCTTTTTTTTTTTTTTTTTGTTATCTGTTTTGCTTTCTTTCAGTATATCAATTATTTTCCTTGTGATATACAGTATTCTCACTATAAATGTTGTCATACACTTCAGTATTGCTTGGATCAAAGGTGATTTTTTTTATATGAAAAGTTTTAGACGGGTCTGCTTCCCTTTATATGTTGGAGATTTACAAGACAAATTCTTGCCAATAGCAGTGATAGGTAATAGGATAAATCCTTCCCATTGATGGGGAGATAAATGCCGCTTGAATTTAACTTTCAAATCTGCTAGAAACTGCTTAGCATTAAGGCATTTGCCTCATTTGTGAGCACTTTAAGGATTTGAAGAGCAGATACAAAAGACACGCAGAACTTTTCAGCTGATGTCAGCTGGTGATCTTCCCCTAATAAATATTTTTCAGAAGTAGCAAAACTGGTTCATCTTTACTTCCGCAGTGAAAGAGTAAAATTTCAAAACAGGTTTTTAAAGGGAAGGGCAATAAATACAGAGGACCAAATAAGAACAGAGGACTCTTGCAGTTTGCATACAAGGAGAGAAAAGAATAATCGGTGCCCGACATCATTTGTAAGTAATGGTCATCTCCTTCAGGAAGGTAAATCATCACTGGGGGACTTTGGGCTGCCTAACACAGAGTGTCTAGTAACTGTTTTGGTGCAACAAACAGTTAAGGAAAGTGAACTCTGCCCTTATAGTAGCCTCCCACGCGTCGGAGAAGGCTCTCAGGATACCTTCCACATCCAAGTAGTGCCGGTGGCTCCAGACACTTCATAAATCGGTAGCTGAAAGCTCATGTAAAGCTCCTCTCATCCCATATTCTATACCTGTAAATTGCTACCCGTGACAGATCGGTGAGTTTGTTCAGAGACATATTTTGTCTCAGATAAAGCTTGTTAAAAAAATGAATACGGCCCATCATTAGTACATACCAACTGACAAACAAGTAGTCAGCTCCAGTTACATGAAAATAGCCCGGGTCTATCTCACGGCAGCTTCTAACAACTCACAGCAGACTCCATTCTCTGTTTGTGGTGTACTAGTAATTACGTTCTCGCTGGCAGGATTTAGAGTTTGGTTGCCAGGGCCCAAGCACCATGTAGCAAGTGTTTTGGTAATGAATAAAGACGGCAATCAGCAGCAACCTGAGAGCTAGCTGAATGAGACAATCTGGCGGACACTGAGGGGGTCCTGCTGGCTCGCTCAGATGGGCAGCAGGCAGGGATGAGATAATTGATAGGAAAGGGTAATGAAAGGAAAGGAAGTGGGAGGGGGGGAGAGGAGAGAACAGATTTAGAAAATAGACAAAGATTTTGACCTTAAAGCTAATAGGCTACTTAGGATATTATTTTATAAAGACCAGGATAAAATGAGCTGGCAGCTGAATGTCAGTGTAAAATAATCCTTTGTGTATGTGTGCGTGCGTGTGTGCACACGCGCGTGTGGTGGGCTGGGGAGGGAGGAAATCCCCATGTGCAGACCTTAGATGATTTCTAGGAAATAATAGAAATGACATGAATGGTTATTCGTAGGATCCATAGCATTGCGATGTTCTCTTACCTCCATAGCCTGCTAAAACTCATCAACCAGCTTTTGAAGTCAGGAGCTTAGAGGGGAGAAATTCAAGGCCAGGGAGAGATACGACCTAGACAAATTCATGTACATATGGAAGGGTTTCATATTTTGGAAAATTGAGTTCTCATTTGAGACATATTGAATTCAGTAAAAAGAGTCCCACTGATTTTTAAAGACCTTGAACTATTCTGACTTTGAAAAACTAAGTGGATATTTGTCTTGCCATCATCAAAGTTATGAAAAACCCTACAAAAAGCAGCACATTTGCAATTGTACGACCTGGAAAAGGAGAGATTTTAAGAGTAACAAATGAAGTTGTATATACTTTTCTTTGCAAATAAATGATATTTTTAGGCTGAACTCTTGCAACATAATTACTCTTTTAGCCTTCACAGGCATGGAAGAACAAAGAATCCCCAGATGAACTCCTTAGTCACAGAAGTCAAACTTCTCCCAAGATGCAAGAGACAGATTTTGTGGAAGGAAGCTCTTTTCCTATAATTTTGCATCCTGACACCAGACATGCTTCCTCCCAGCTTTGTGGCCATAGGAAAAGATTCACATTTTTGCATTGCTGTTTCATTGGAGAGAGAGAGAGAGAGATTTTAAGAATGAGAACGCAGTTCAAGACAGACAGGTAGGAAGATGGCAGTATGAACTAAGTGGAGATATTTTATATTTGGTGATAGGGCTTTGTTTACATCCTCTTACATACTTTTAGGATATGTTTTTGCTTAGTATTGACAAGCCTATCAGAGCCAGGCCCTTGAAGATTTCTCTTCAGCAGTCTATCTGTTTCCTTGTTTGTTTTTGTGGGTATTTTTTAAACACATTATGGATTTTAATACAGGTTATCTTCCCCAGACTTTCAGGTATTAGGAAGATTTCAAGAGGGTTTTTGGTAGTTTACTGGCTCTCTGATAAATACTGTAGGAGTGTGTGATTTGCTGTGTCACTGGGGCTGGAATCTTTTCAGGTCTGATAAATCAGATTATCTTGATCTGAGGTAGTACTTCGATAGGAAACCTCAGTATAAGACACGGATTTCAAAGGGCATATTCCTGGTGATTCAGCAACTAATGCTTCTTTTCTGAACTTATTCTAAATAAGTTGTTACAAAGTGCACAGCAGTGCTAGATGTTCTTGGCTTTGGGCAGAGGTACATCAGCAGTTCAGGATGTTTGCTATTGAAAATGTACTATGCTAGCAAGAACTTAGCCACAAATGCACCTTTTTTCCTGCCCAAATTTCAAACAGAAATGGTATTCTTCACTTTCTGGGATTTTGAAAAATTTCATGCTGTGCTACTGTGTAGAGTTCATCAGTGCACTGCTTTCTCAGAAATATGGAAACGCATTGGTGATAAAAGAAATTATTCCATGCAGAGTTTCACAAAGCGCTTTGGGATCCTTTTAGATAAAAGATACTGTATCAGACATTATGATAGGTAGTAGTTATTAATACGCGTCATATTTGACTTTCTCAATCACTTTTATTCTGCTTGGAGCAGTCTCATGAAACTGTCTTTTACCCAATTTACCATAATTGTGATGTGACCCATATTGTACCCTTCTTCTTTCCAAGACCTTTTAAAATATATTACAGATGCTCTCCACGACCTTTCCTAAAAGCTTTTTAATTGAAATGTTGTCATGCAGCTTCCATAGTTAAGATAATTTCATATTTTGATGGCCTTCAAACACAAGTTGAAAGTATATTACAAATAGGGAGGAGGGTAATAGGGTTGGTTTTTATGTGGGCTCCTAGTGCTTTGCTAGACCTGCCAGAATGCTGCTGGTCTAAGACATACGCCAGATTCATCTCCATCTTTCAGTTTTACCAAATAAATACCAAGGCTGCAATGACTTCCTGCAAATGCTACTGCCCAAATTATACACAGAGAGAAGATGACTTGTTACCTGACAGTATTACAAAGTGTGTTTGTATTGACTACGTCTTTGACTGCTCCATCGTGCTTAGATGGAGGGCTACTCTTTGCTCTCAGGAGTGGAGTTAGAGGTTGTGACTGGACTTACTGGATTATTATTTTTCTGAGAGGGGACTGTTGCCTTGGTTTGCATTTGTGCAGTGCTTAGCATAGTAGAGTCCTGCCTTCTCGTTAGGACATTATGGTACTATGAATTATTATTGTTAAAAATAATAATAATATTTGTGGCTTGGGAAAGTTAGTTCTATGAATTAATTAAAACTATTGTCTAAATGTTTATGTCTGGTTGACGGAATGCCTGTGTAGAGGCTTTTGACCTCTAGAAATACTTGTGTTATAATCTCGTAAACTGTAAGGTAGTTCAAGTACATTTTCTTAGGAATGTGGATCCAGAAATATCAGGCATGGCTCTAGATTGGGCTCTAGATTCAGATTCAGATTCAAATCTAGATTCAGATTCAAACAAGAGGAGAGAAAGCTACATACTTAGCAGTGGCTTAATCTCAAAATAAACATTCATTTCCTTTTGCCCGTAATACAGAGGACTATAAAAATCGGCACAAAAAGTAAGCAGTTACAAAAGTGATCATCCCCTCTATTCTGAACTGTAAGTAGAAGTTTGTAAGATAGTAAATTACAATATTGCTCCATCACGAGAAATCCAAACCTTCACTAAATTCAGAAAAGAACATTATTTATTATACTAGGGCAAAATGTTGTATTACAGTCCAGAACTGAATTTATTCGTGCTACAGCTTTGTGTTGTATATTGTTTGTACAGGGTTTCCACCAGTTTCATCTTTTGACCTTCCACACGTGAAGAAGCACAGAATATGCAGCAAAGATCAGTCGCTGCAGATAAAAAAATCTGCAATGTTGATTAGACAAGAGAATTATTCAATGGGCCAGATTCTCTGTGGTGTAATTTTACTTAGCTGTATTGAGTTCATTGACTGATCTTTATTGACCTTATTTCTTTGACTTCATTGTGGCCTTTCTGATTTACATCAGCTAAGGATCTGACTCTCAGTATTTAATTTGCACAATAAATGATAGAAAGTCTTTTCAAATGGAATCTGCAGTGTAATTAATGAGAACTGATGCTTAACATTGGATCCTTTCCCAATAGCCTGTTATGCGGCACTAAACATTATGGGCCAAGTACTCATTTCACATTTTTACGCCAAATTCCTATTGACCTCAACAGGAGTTTCATGTGAGAAATGATAGCAGGATATATCCTATTATTTCTTGAAAAGGTCAGTGTTCTGATAAAAGTGGATGAAGCTGTCTTTTTCATAGCTGTCAAGCAACTTGGCTTAATGTAGTCATGGAATCTCACCATGATAATAGAAATCTGGCATGCTTGCCTTGATACACCACATTGAGCTAACCGTGAGTCCTTGTCCTTGCTTTATATGATGGCTGAAATTCAGACTTTCTGAATTAGATATTAGTTACTGGAAGTGTGAGCAGCTCCAGTTGGAGGAAAATGTGTGCCTCTCTCACCAACATGTATTAACCATTTATATTTATATTAATTCTTTGCTGAGTTCTTACTGCTGGATTTCATGTTCTGTGCATGAGGAAGGAAATCCTGAGTAGATTTTTGGCTCTCAGATGATAGTGGCGTAATAACTACAATTCAGACACTGAACAGCATTAGCTTACAGAGAAAAATCAATCCGTTGCTGGTCACTCAACGTTACTTCTACCTCTGGCAAAGACTAATCAAAATATTCTCTGAATTTGCTATGGCTGTTATTTACCATTATTACAGTTCTGTGGCACCTCCATTTTCCATCTGTGATTTTTGCCTGCCTCTTGATCTTCCAAATTGCTTTTAAGTGTGCTCAGATAAAGCGATTTTGACTGTTTTCTGGTGCCGTGCAAGGAGACTGCTTCTCTTTATAAACTACCAGAGGAGAGTAGAAGAGTATAAAATCAGAGCCATTAAAAGATATTTTGTGCCACTTTTTCCCTCCAGAGTTGTTTGACGTGCCGACCCAAGCTGGAAGAGCACTAGCCCCATCTACTCCAGCCCTATAGCTTCCTCTGTAGGAATTGACTTGAAGCTTGAAGTCCTTGGCTCAGGCTCAGAGGCCTTGGATGTCTCCATCCTTTCTTCATTCCTTGACTTCCCATTTTGTCTTTCAGCTGCCAGGCTCTCACCTCCTGAGCCTGCATTCATTGCTTGTTCTCCCTGCTACTGTGGATCTCCAGGCAATTTTGTCCCCATTTGATATCTTTTTGGCCCAGTCTCTATCATGACTCTGTATAAAAGCCTGCTTGTTTTTTCAAACCACTTTTTCAAGCATGCACTTTGGATGCACTTCATATGTTCCTTCTAAAGGTGGTTGGTCTTGCTTGAAGCTGAAGTCAGTTTGTCCTTTCCTCCTTTCCTCTGCGTATTAAAAGACAGAAGGATTCAGCGACTTCATAGCATTCCCAGTATCTTCCCAAATCCTGTTTTAGGGAGAAGATTCAGATGCTTCAGTCCTGATGGTTCTTGGTCTCCTTTAGCTTGTATTTCAGCTTCAAAGCTTCTGTGTCAAGAAAACCCTCCACATGAGCTCTCGGGAGAATGACATACCTGTGTGGAAAAGGCTGTGGGGTACCTCCTATGATATTTAGAATTCTTGCCTTTCCAAGGCAAAACTCAAAAAGAAGTTTGTTGCACTATATCTTGTGACCCAGAAAGACAGGAAAGGTCAGAAACTTTAAAACATTATTTAGCTTTTTTTTTTTTTTTTTTAAGTATATATTCTGGGATGCAACAGATCACTTCTGGGGAAAAATATCATTAATCTCAGTATCTCAGTTTGAGAAATGGAGAACTGATGACCAATTTTGTATATTGTCTCCTGAACAGAATTGACACTATGTGTTATTATGTGACTGTTGTATATGCTACAAGCACAATTTCCCTAATATAAGTGGCTGGTTGATGAGGAACACCATGATGGAATCCTGGACTTGTGCTCATCTTGTCCACATCACCAACACTATACTGGGGTCATTACATTGCATAATATATTTCCTAGTCTGCCATTCATAGATGAACAAATATGAATAGAAATGGCTAAATGGGAAGCCTTCCTGTGTTGCTATCATTTGAGAATAGAAGAAGGGAAGTCAGTTTATGTCGGTTTTGTCCTGCATCTTCACAGGTGATCTGAAGTCCTTTGTATGCTTTGGCTTTCTTTACAGAAAAAGGTGCTTTCTTTACAGAACATTGGTGCAAATTGGGAGTATATATTGTTAGTGAGCTGTGACACCTGCTGGCTTTCTGGTTTGGATTAAGGTATTGGTCTGCCTCCGTAAATGTCTACAGCCCTAACAGATCCTTTTTTAGCATTTTGCTGAGATTTGCTCCAAACTAGGAGCTTGATATGGGGCTTTCTCAGTAATCAGTGAAGAAAAAGGCACTTCCAGAGTGAATTTGATCTTAGGTTAGCTTTCTGGAGGTGTCTGTCTCTCCTCTTTAGCTGTATAGGTTGCTTAGGGTGACTTAACTCCTAAATAAGGTGCACCAATTCAATTACAAAAGAGTGTGTCCTCCTTAACCTAATCTTGGGATGAGTGGATCTAAAGCAGTGTAAAAGAGAGGGAGCTGTTGGCAGAATATTTCCTGGAAAGGAACCCTGATTTTGGAAAAGACTTCTGTCATCTGAAGTACCCTGGATTATTTTTTTTTCTCCCTTTGAGAGGTGTGCTCTAAGGCTGTATGTGTCCCCAGGCTTTCTTAGGAAGACTGGAGTGGCATGGATGTTTGAGGAGCGGTATTGTTTGGGTAAGACTTGGTTTCTGACAAGCCATGTTACTTCGTAAGTTTGTGTTGCTTTATTAGTATAAAAGCAGACTGCTGTAATGAATAGCACAGAGGCTTCTGTACGGACTTCCTTTTTGGGAAACAATGATCCCATCAAATTGCCAGTATGACTCATGCTAAGTGTTTGAATCATTTTTATTACACTGCTGATGATGGCTTGGAAAAGTCAAGTTTTGGTCATCAATTTATTCTGCATCTTTTATGTTGACTGACTCTTGTATATCAGAAACATGGTCAGTTAGACATTTTTATGAGTTCAAGGAAAGATGTTCTGTGTAAATAACATCTAGTCAAGAATAAAAAGCAAAACGTGCACATATGACCTGGTAATGTATAAGTATGATGGCTTTAAAGCTGTATTTGCTTTGTAGCACACTAAATCAGAGAACTGGATACAGAGATTGCTCAGCTGACAGAAATACACATTATGATGTTAAAGGACTGAAAAGTTTTATTTTTATGCAGAGCTAGCTAGGTCCTGAAACACAACTCTGAGAACTAACTGTTTCAGGCAGAAAAAAAAGTATAGCATTCCCCCCCCCGCCAACCAAGCAGGCAAACCTCCCCCCTCTTTCTCTGTTTCTTTTCTGTCATGAATTCTTTTCCAAATGTTTCCATCTTGGTTACACAGAAGGTTGGGGGAGAGAAATCAATTAGATTATTTTAAAGTAAGTTATTAATAGTTTGGCATTGGTTATATGTATACTGCTTAGGTAGCGTAGCTGCACTGTGGTTTTTCAGGATTTATTTTTCACTTTATAGCTCTTTGCCCCGTACTGCAACTATTAACACCTCTCTCTGTAAGTCTCCTTCCCGATTTCTTTTATAAGTCTCAGCTACACTTTACAACTTAGGCTTCTTTTACCTTGAAGCCTCCACTGAGAAGGTTTGAGAATATTAGGCAAATATGGGTTTAGAAGCAATGAAAAAAACTGGGTGATTTCCCCCAGGGCTTGTTTTGCAGACACTTGTGTGACCCGCTAAGGGTACATGTCAAAGGGACCTTGGTGTGGGCTGAGCACCACTTCACAGACGAGGTGTAAGCAAAAAGAAGAACTAATGCAGGAACTGATGATTTCCCCTTCCCCCCATCATCACTCAGATTTACAAATAATCCTGTTAAAAAGCAAAAAGTGGCAAAATTTGTGGGTTTAGACCTGAAAGATCGCATGGCTTCTTTTGCAAAAGGGTGCTAAAAGATACTACGCTTCAAGCACCTATATATAAATACTAGCTTCCAAATAGCTAGAAGAATTTCAGCCTTTTTATCTCTGCATAAGCTAAATATCATAATGTCTGCACTTTCCAATGAAGAAGAGGTTTTTTCACTTCAGTTATACTTCAACCACTACATTAGACTGTGTTTGAAAAACTCAATAATATGCCTTAAGAAAAGCTCCATGAAACCACTACAGTAGAGTCTGAGTACGTTTATCTTATTTCACATTAGTTAAGGGTAAGGCTTGCGTGTAGTCCCATTATAATCAGTGGGACTACTCCTATTAGTATGACAAGCAGGATTTGGCCCTTTGTTTGTGATTACACATTCTCTGCCTGGTCTGTTAGACTGAAGGGTATAATAAAATTAAACTATTGGATTAGAATGGTAATTTCCAAACACAAATCAGCAAGGGAACATGATTACATTTGCTGTTGGAGGATAAAGTGAAACATTCCTATTTCTCTCTTCGTGTATCTAGGCTGCCTAATGGAAGTAATTGTGTGTATCCAGAAAAAAATGTGAAAAAATGCAGAAATATGGACAGAAAAATGTGTTCTTAAAGAGAAGGAAAAAAATCCCACAGATTCTTCTGATTCTTCTTGACATTTAGATCAGTAACCATATCTAAAAGCTACCAAAATCATTAAGGCCTGCTCCTGAACAGATTTCATCTGTATGGGACTAGGAATAGCTTTTCTGTATAAATAGTTCTCTTTATCCAAAAAAGAAGCCACCTTTTTCTTTCTCGATGAACTAGGATTGTGACTATAACACACAATGTGGTCTGGAAGGGGAAATGACTTCCAGTTTCAGTTAGGCTATAGCTGTTAGGAACTTAAAAGTTCATCCGTCCCTGTTTATCTTCAGAAGCTGGTGAGAGCATGGTTTACAAAACAAATGTCATTATTCAGTGGTTTGCTGGTAAAGCTGGTGTTCAGTAGTAAGAGCTAGCTGTTACAGGGCATCAACCAAACTCTTGGAAAGTATTGAAAATTGCTCTATTGCGTTATGCACATTTTGGATCCATCTCACAGTAATTTGCATTTCAGCTTCTACAAAATTCTTTGAAACATAACAAATTAAGCTTCAGTGTTTTCTGTCAGGATAAATAGCATAAACTTCATTTAACAAACAAGCAGAACTAAGGCCACAAATGATTCATGCACTTCCATCTGCAGTTGGGTATCTACCACCCTTTCAGCCCTATGAAAACCATTTCCCCACTATATTTCTGGTTTCCATTCCTCTCACTACTGCTCCCTGATGTCTCAAGAGTCTTTTGCACCATAACAGACTCCAGTATACTTTCTTTGTAACCCCTAGAAACATGTCATATTACATTTTTTGCTCAACTTTCCTTTTTTTAAAAAAAAAAAACCACCTACCATATAAAGGTTCAATCTGCCTATCTTTCAGAGCATATTCACTTTTGCAGAGCAATATAAAAATATCAGAAATGCCCCACCGAGTCAGAGAGTGGTCTGTCTAACTCAGAGTACCGTCTCCCACAGTGGCAGCAAGAGATGCTGTATAAAGAGAGCAGATGAGTCTGGCCACTACCTGCAGTCCCTTCCCTTCTCAACCCCTCGGCAGCCACAAGCACTGGATTAGGGATATTAAAGAATACATCCCCACCTATTCCCTTTAGGATCTATTTATGGACCTGCTGTCCCTCAATCATCTAATCTCTTTTTGAACTTGCTGATACTCTTTGCCTCCATGGCCTCCTATGGCCACAAATTCCAGAAGTTCAGTGCCTGCTGTTTAAAAACTGTACTTTTTTCTGTTTTAACCCTGTGTGCCACTAGTTCAGTAAGAATGATGGCACCTGGTTTTAATTGCGAGATTTGGAGAGTAACAGCTCCGTTTTCTGAATTCACCTTACCCCTTACCTCCAGGATTTTGCAAACCTCAATCACATCTCACAGCCTTCTCTCCAAGTGGAAAAGTCCCAGCATTTTCAAAATCACGTCAGTAGGCAGCTTCTCCATCATCTTACTCATTTGCAACCCTTCTCTGTACCTTCTCTCATTCTGCTATGTCCTTCTTAGGATGCAGACCCCAAACACAGTACTCAAAACATTCATGTCCACAAGGGTGTGTGTAGTAGCAAAATCATTCTGGCTTGTATGCAACAGCTTTTTCTGCTGGTTCCCAACAGCCTGTTGGGGTTTTTTTGGCTGCCATTGTAGCAAATACAAGTAGGAAGTTAATATTTGACATGGTTTTTCTTAACACAGAGAGGGAGGAATGGAAAGAATTAGTTTACTTAAGCTCTAAATTTTTCAGAATCCAGTCTTTAAATAAGCATTTGAACACAAGCTGCAAACTGAGCCATTTGACATTTTTCTTGGTTTTTTTACAGGTCAGGGATTTTCTCTGTTCATGGTTTAAGAAAGCAACAGAAGTGTAGCGCCAATGGTGATTAGGATGGTTTATGGTTAATGACAGCGGTTTATAGTTAGGAATGAACAATAGAGTAGATTATCTTAAAGAAGTCTGCTTAAAGTATCTTCTGTGTAGTTTATTCTTGTTGTTTTTCAAATTAACTGATACTGAAGCTGGACCAAGATTTAAGAAAGGGAACAGAGAACAGGTAGAAAATGTATAAGTTAAAATGATACCCTAACATTTTAAATACTCTGTCATTCTAGCAGCCTATGGAGGGCATATCAAACTCCTTGCAGACCAAATAAAATGATAAACATCTTCCCTTTATCTGATATGCTGCAACTGTTGCAGCCTTTTGGTGTGATTTACTTACAACACAAGACGTTTTGTTAGGGCAGACAGACACAGTAATGACTGTAGGATTTACTAGAGGTGTGGGTGGAACAGGAGGGACTGCGCACCAGCCCTCGCCCAGACATGAAGTCAGGACGTGGCCAGGATGTGTACCTGGATCTGGGAGACGCTGCTGGGCCTTGCACAGAGATGTGTCTGGAGAGGGAAGAAGAGATTTGGGGTCCATTGTGGAGAGCATATGCTGGCCTTCCTGCAGCAACTGGAAGTCATGTTTTCCTTCATCCTACAGGCAGCCTTAACTATTCCGCTCATGCTTCTTGCCTGACCTAAGCAAGGGGGATTAGGTGCAGTACAAACACAGACCAAAAAGACAATCTTTGTTTCTCAGTAGTTTACAGTGCATGTTATATGGGATGATAACATTTTTCAACCTCTCAAATGACTGTGAAACCAGAATTGCCCAGGGATCCACATACTACTGTAATGGAGCTGTGTATGTACTGAAAAGGACAGGTAGCTGGGTAGAAATGACTGTTCCAGTCTCTGTTCAAAATTCCGTAAACTAAATTTTATGATAATTTTATAACATAAAGACTACTGAAAGTATATTTTAATAATCTAATATGTTACTAAGAAAATGAAAGAGGACTATTCTAAAGGGGGCTTACAAGAAAGCCAGAGAGGGACTTTTTACAAGTGACAGGACAAGGGGTAATGGCTTTAAACTGAAAGAGGGTAGATTTAGATCAGACGTAAGGAGAAGTTCTTCACTGTGAGGGTGGTGAGGCACTGGACCAGGTTGCCCAGAGAGGCTGTGGATGCCCCATCCCTGGCAATGTTCAAGGCCAGGTTGGATGGGGCTTTGAGCAACCTGGTCTAGTGGAAGGTGTCCCTGCCCATGGCAGGGGGGTTGGAACTAGATGATCTGTAAGGTCCTTTCCAACCCAAACCATTCTATGATTCTATGATTCATTCTATGACTCTGTTAAAAATATATATTCATTTTCATGGCAACCCCTTTTAGATCATCAAGTATCCTCAGATGAAGCTGTATAAAAAAGACATACAATTGTCTCCCATACGTGTTAATGACTCCCAGTTATATTCATCCTTCAATTTCTTTGTCATTAAAAGAAGTAGGGAGTTAGTAATTAAATACTTTGAAAAAAGAAAAATAAAGGAAAATATTAATTAAGGATTAGGTGAAGCTTGTTTAACCGAACACATGAATACTGTAGGAAGGAAACACGTACTTGCTTTACAGGAAAGTGCCTACAGACTTTGCTGTGCTAAAGACTCAACCTACTACAAGGGATGGTGATGAAGTAAGCAGGTATGGTTTATCTAACAAAAACACAGCCTTTAGAGATTGGTGAGTTTTGTTCCCATTAGGAGTCTGGAATTTACAGTAATATCCTTTTAAACACGTAGTGATGAAACTTACATTTCTGTACACTGTGTTAGGTTGAAAAGTTATATCATTATGTTCAGGAAATGGAAGAGAGCTTCAAAGTCTTTTAGAAACATATTGGGAAGACATTTTGGTGTTGTATGTAATGGCGATTCAAGCAAGGTATAAACCAATCCTCGTGCCTTGCTATAACCCACAGCATTCCTTAAGGCCTTCTGGAAATAGTACAGGAAATATTTTTTCTTTTTTTATGACATCTGATATAGACAAATTCCAAAATCTCACAGAAAAAGCCTATCTGCAACATTTTCAAATTGCATGGCAATAAAGTTTCAAGAAAGGCAATGCCCTCAGAGCTGCATTGCTACGTGTGGGTAGTTAGTGGCATGATGAACCACTACCTTATGCTTGTCTACAGAAAAGAATATTTGCTCAGCTCTATCTGACAAACAGACCTGGAAATGAAAACTGCCATGATACTTCAGTCCAGCAAGGCACCAGTGGAGTTAATGCATTTCAGCTGCATAAACTGCAAATATATATAACATGGCATGTATAGAAAGGCCACTGAATCTTTAAAGGGAAACAGGCAGAGCTAATAGGTTTCTTTGAATATAAACATCAGTATATATTTTCGTGACTCAACTCAGCATATTCTATATGGGTTGTAATTTTAAAATTAGTGGTTGGAGGGAGAGATAAGCACCATCAATAAATTAAACTGTAACCCAGCGGTTTAGTCATGAAAGGTTAAAATAAACTTGCTTGATTGATTATGAATTTTAAACAGTTTTTCTTCAATGTAATCAGTGCTCTACCAATGTCATTGCTCATTAAAGAAAAGATTTTCATTCCAACATTTGATTGAGGATGTTTTTTCTCATTTGCATTTTGCTTTCCACCGAGTAAGCATCTTGCCTTCAGAATTATTAGATTTTTTCCCCCCCTTGTCTGTCCATAAAAGCCGTAAAGTGGGATGGAGCAGTGATTTAGAGGGATACTACATAAAGATTGAATGAAGATATTGACTACCAGGTCCTAATGCAAACAGGACTGTCTGATGGACTGCCTTTGACAGAATGATGGAAGGGGGCCTTGTGGCCTACTTAGCTGCCCTTCTAATTGGCCTTTATGAATATTTAATGAAATCAAGATGAAATTCGATCAGAGCTTTTACCTGCTGAATCTTAGGGAAAAAAGCAGGATATTATTAGATTTTCCTAGCCCTTGTATACAATAAAACTGTACTGAAATGTCTGTGTGTTAGTCAGGTGGCTGAGATATGCTTTTTATCCAGGGACTTGGTTTCTTCCAAAGGAATTAACCTTTTTACCACAAAAAGCAGCACTATTTTCCATTTGCATGCATCACTGGTATTTTATTACTGGCATAGTATAACATTTAAGCCATAAACAAGCAACAGCTATTCCCTTTGAAAACATACCCTTAGCAAATTCTTAGTCTCTGCCAATTTGAAGCCTTTTAGGGAACTTTGAGGTCATATAATAGTTTCAGAACTACATAATGTTGTAGCCTAATATTTTGTGCCACATTGGTTGATGTATGAGAGAGAATTTGCACGATCTCATTTCTCAAACATAATCTAGGTTGCATCAATAACATTACATTATAGCAATGAGGTATAAAACAGTCTGACAGGCTCCTGCTGTAGTACACTCTTACATTCATTTAAATGTAGATTTTGTTTTTCTGAGTGGAATGCCAGAAAAGCTTTTCATAGAAGCACAATGGACAGATTAATCTATAAATGGTAAATTCAACAGTGAAGAAGGTTTTCCCCATTTTTAGTATTGTGAATTTTATCTTTCTCCCCCAAGATAAGCTGTTTATTCACAGTATGTTGCTTTTATGCATTTTCAATATCATTTTTTGGACAGAAAGGAGTTTGGTACTCAGAGATAAACACAGCATGTTAATACTAAGCAATGCATGAGTAAAACCTTACAGATGTGACTAAATAAGAACAGTTCAATATCGTTATTTAAAGGCTTAATTTCTTTTAAAAAAAAATTACTTATGTGGGCATCAGTAATGCTCCCTTGGGTCTCTAATGCTGATGTCACCATGTATATAACACCTACCTGAGCAACAGACAGGTGCATGGCATTATTAGGTGGGGCATGGATGAATGGATACCTAGCTTCCCTCAGTTTTTCAACATGTGTAATGATGTCTTCCTTAACACGTATACTAATGGTAAGGTTATTAGGATTATTTATACAGGGCTGTTCATGAAGACTGTGTGATGAGCTCCCAGATTCTGTGAGAAGCTTTTAGCCTGGTGCTTGTACTTCCATGTGTCTGGGCAAATATCAGGATTAATAAAGAAATTCAGTAAATGCTGAAATAACATCCATTTTGGGGAGACCTCAGGTCTGTGCATTCCAGCTTCTTGCTCCAGCAATGCCCGGTGGCAAATACTCAGAGCAGAGTTATCGGAGTGGATCCCTGATCCTAATAGGCTTCCACCTTCAGTCATGCCGGTCGCTGTTCCAGTCTCCACCACTGGGCAGGGCTTCTTGAGGGCCTCCTCGGGGCCTCTATGGGTTGCTGTAGGAGCTAGGAATAGTCAGAGCCTAAAACAAAAACTAGAAAAAAGAGAGTGATAAAGGTTACAGCAAAACTGAGCAAACTGGCAGCACTGGTGTTTCGGTTGGTATTTCACTGAGGTGCACCTGTATTTACTAACACCTGACTCCTTTACTGTGAAGACCTAGGCTGAGCTGACCCTAAACACGGTTGGCCACGAAGAGCCCCAGGGCTATGAGGAAGCTGCTAGAAAAGCAGAAGGTTAACAAAAAGGAGCCTGCGCTTTCCTGTTCAGCTTTTACACTGAGGCATACTTCATCTTCTATTTGTATTTTTTCTTCTCCCTTTCAATAGTGGATGAGCTGTGAAGCTTGGGAGTTGGGAATTCATAAGCGGAATCTGAATTCACACAGGAAAAGCAGTTCTCCCCAAAGCTCCATTTCTTCAGGTAGCTCTTTACCCAGGGGACAGTCATCTAGTGTAAACAGCAGCCTACATCCTGATGACTAAAACCATTCTAGAAGCAAACTAAATGAAGTTCTATCAGCATATTTTGCTTTTTTGAGTCTTCTCAGTGTATACAAAAAATTGAAGGATGGGTAAGAGAGTTAATGCTTATGCATGTATCTGCATGCATGAATGCCAAGCAAAGAAAAATAAACACTTGACGGTCTTTCAGAAGCTAAAGACTTTGTATCAAGTCAGGTACAGAACTGGTAATAAAAGTATAAGGCTCTCCACATCAGCCTTAGTTTGGCTTTATGTGAACTGTACACGTGGATGAGATAGTTCAGCCCACTGGTAAGAGTAGTGTGTTCTTTGCATTTTATTGTCTAAAGTCCTTTTGTAATCTATCCATATGGAAGATGTAGATAGCACATATCTTTTCATACATCTGAGGAAAGAGTATGCATAAGGCACTGAAACTCGAAAGTACCTTCTGCAGTATTTCTCAGTAACTACTCAAATTATTTTGTGAAGCTTTGTTCAAATGGACTGTGAATATTAACGTCACAGATTTACTTTCAGTAGATTGAACACATCAGTTTGTCTTCAGATCAAACAGATATGCAGTGGATTTCCACATAGAGATTGGGTTGCTTATTTAAACACAGGTTTTAGTGGTGATAATTAAAAAAAAAAAATAGGGTTTTGCATAAACATGGTAAAAACAAAGTAAATTTTGATGCATACACAGAGCAATGCTTAGAAAGAGAAGTCTACTTGCTTTCTCAGAAACTATATCCAAGATACCAGTAGCCTTTGGACAACGAAAGCCATGACAGTGAATGATAATTTTTTGAATGTTTAAGAATTCATTTTGTTCATCCCACTGTTAAAACCAAAATTTATTTAACATCTCACTTTAACTCTCACTAGTCTGCACTTGATGCCTTGGAGTTTCATCCAGCTTTCACTCTTGCCTGAACCCCTAACAGTGACCTCAGCAGTACTAAGGCAGAATATAATTTACCAAGTGAATGATACGGTATGAGGCTGATAATGAAGTTTGTGTTCAAGTCAAATTCAGCTATTCATGGGGGATGCATTTCTTCCTGATGTTGATCAGAAATGAAAGCAGATGCTTTAGATTTGGGGAGGATTGCTGACGGTACTGGAGGTGACATGAAGGTGGTAAAGTACACCAGTGGCTCTTCTAATATCCTGAAATGTCCGAGATGAGTGAAATGTGTCCTGATTTAGGCTTAACACATTTCAAATAGAAAATTCATTTGCGGTGTATCTCTATGTATTTCTTCTCTCATTACTTCTTGGCAGAAACTTCTGTAACTTGAGAAACCAGTGATATCTAGATAACATGGATTTGATCTGAATCTCTATTCACCCTGGGCAGAAGATCAAGTTGCTAATTATTTTGTGGCTAGTTACCAGTGTGTGAACATGCAATAGAAATCAGAAGGGGTATTCTAGCTGGTATTCTAGAAAATTAATATTTGCTAACATGTTTGAAATCCTACACATTTAAAAAGAAATTGGTATTATTTGCTTCTTCATTTATAGATTTAAAGACTAAGTAGCATTAGGGAAATACTTTAGAGGCCTTGGCAAGGCTAGGAGTGGAGCCTGGGGCAAGAAGCTAATATGACTGTCCTCTTTGTTCACATGGAGTTGGGGCAAGATGTTTTAGGGGTCAGCTAAGAAGCAAGGAGTAGGTGGAGTCAACAGACAGGCAAAGGCAATTTATTTCCCAGGACAGGGAGCAGCCAACAGCAGGTGCAGATGTTGCAGAAGGCACCTTTCAGTAGCCAGTGCAAGAACCAGATGTGGGTTTAACAGCTCGTTTTACTGAACGAGCCTAAACCACTTCTAGCACAGCTTTGTCTGCAACACCATTATGATACTAACTTGTATCATTATTTACTTCAGTATCCTGTATCTAATCATGAACTCTGACATGTATGATAAATTAAGAGAATATATGTGTTCAGATAACAAATGCCTCATCCTTCCAAAGGTAATGTGCCTTTTTTTTCTCTGTTAAAGAGGTCTTTGCTCCTATGTTTACAGAATTGAGGAGTGCCTAGTGTCAACTTCTTAGCTATTGGACCCGAGAGACAGTCTCCTCAGAGCTGCTTCTAGTTGTGTAACTAATTTTCTCTGTCATCTTAGGTATATTACTCTTACCTCACTCCAACCATATGTAAAACAGTAACCAAATCAGATCAAAGGTTCACTTTGCCTGTAACCAGTAATGAACTGTAACAAACACATCACTGAGAGTTGCCATAGTGGGCAGTTACAGAATAACATATCTATAGTCAAATTTCTTCCTAAAATTATCAGAAAGTGGTTAAAGTCTTACTTGAAGCATAAGAGCTAATTCCTCTACTTCTTTCTACCCAAAAGTAAATCTGAATATTCTCATTAGATGTACAGAAATCAAGTAATTCTTAAAGCAAAGTTTTCCTTTACTGACGTGCTGGTGTGTTCCAGAGGTTAGCTATGCATATTGTAAGAATTATTCATATAATGTTTGAAACATTCAGCCCTTCTGTTTCATTGAACTATCCTTGTCTCCCACCATTTAATAGTGGTAAATGGCAGTCAGCTTTGTTCTTTCATACCATTACTTACTGTCTCTGTCCTTTTTTTCTCTCCAAATTAGGAGGCCCCAGTCTTTGATATATGCTCTGTTATAGAGCTGTATGTCCACAACACTTGTTTCATCTGTTTCAAACAGTTAACACTCCTTGAGATACAGTGACCAGAACTTAATGCAGCAGGTAAAGAAATATTTACAACATTTGGAGTACTATTCCTGTCTGATAATCAACTCATATCTTTATGCTTTACAGAACTGCTGTGCGGTTCACTATATGTAATACATTTTCAGATCATTTGAGGATATCTACTACCTAGAAGCAAACTACTATGATGGTATTATCCGGTGCTTTGTATGCCTAAGAAGCGAATTCCATTTCCTGGATCAGACAGAAATGAAACCAATATCAGAGCCACTGTATTATCTATATACAAATTCAGAATACTCTGATCTCTCACCCTCAGAACATGACACGAGATCTTTCCTCAACTGATGTTGTATTACGTCGATTAAAGATATTTTATCTAAGAGTATCTCTGGACTCCAAAGCTCAGCAGTTAGAGCTTGTGCCCAATTTGGTTTAGTTTAATCCTGCTGTTCCAGTAGAACTTCACCAGAGGGTCTTCTCTTTTTCACATTTTGTAGAAAATAAAGCTGAGCTGTAAAACAACATTCGATCCCAGCAATTCAATCCCAATCCAATTCATTTGATTCCAGTCAGAATTGCATTCAACAGTGATCAGCAAACATTTCTAAAAACATAGCAGTAAACAGCAAATACAGCATGATGCCAATAAAGAGGATGCCTTCACTGTGCATTGGATCAGAGATCTTTACAGAATTAAACTTTCTGGATAGGTTACATATAGACCTATCTTCAGCAAACAAGGGGAAAAAGAAAGAATATCACAAATTCACAAATGGAAGTGATCAAGTTGATGAATTATCCCAAAAGCCCGAGAGCTGAAGTGAAACACAGTTTGAAATGAGATATGAGACCTTCAGCTGGTATAAATCAGCTAATGCTATAACACCTGAAGAGTTGGCCCAACATCCTTGGGCTGTGATAGGACAAAAAATTTTTGTGCAGATTTTCCAGCAAACTGGATTCTTTCACAGCAGCTATTATTATGAAAAGAAAAGGACAATTAAAGGGGAGGAGTGGCATGTTAATATTAATAATATAATATGAAACAATCAATATAAATTAATCCCAGAATATAGGGTATAAATGTTTCATTGTCATGAATCTAAGAAGTAGGGTGCATTTCAACTAGAACGCATACGAAAACAATTACACAGATGCATGTACATTATTGCATTGCAAGGAAATAAATGAAAACCTTAAATTATTACTAAATAGCTACAATTCTGCCCCCCCCTTTTTTTTTTGTTTTGTCAGGAATAATGACTATGTTTATGTGCCAAAGGAAGGCAAATATGTATTAGTCAGACTGCTGGTTCAGGACTGAAGCCTATGACAGTATCTTTAATAATATACAGTCTATTTAATATCCGCTTTTTTGTGTCCTGCACAACTTATAATTATTGCCAGCAGGCAAAAAAGGGAACAGTAAGGGAAAAGAATACAGTGGAAAAATCTTTCCTGATCACCAACGAACGGTATGAAAAAGATAGGCAGAACATATTGGAGACAGTGTTTGGATTCAAGTGAGTGGAATGAATTGTACATATACTGTGAGAGAGTTAAACCTTGAAAAGGTCTTGCAAAACCGCCATTACATCACATGAGATAGAGGTTTTGTAAGATCTAAAAACCTAAAGCAAAACCAGTTTCAGCCTGCAGGCCCCTTTGGAGTCTGGACTGTGCAATTACAGGTACTGCAGATGGTAGCAAGCTGAAGGCGCTATTCATTTTTTTGGTGGCAGACCAAAAGTACTCACACAGATTTTAAAAAAATGCTTCTTATTTGCTTTAGTCTCTGTGTGCCCTCAGCAGCGCATTCTGTGGTTGCTTAGAAATGGACAGGTTTTCAGAAAACTGACTCCAAGTTCAAGGGCCAAATTCCCTGCTGGCACATCTCCACCAACACTAATGGTGTTAAGCCAGCAGAAAATTTGGCTCCAAATGCTGTCTGATTGGATAGTCTGTCCATAGACTCCAAGAAGCCCAGAAATTTTCAGCACAGTTTAACTCAGGGTAGCTAGAATAAAGTCTGAGTATGGGCTATGTTTTTGGTAGTAAAATCAGGACTAGAGATGCCCTACGGTATGGAGTGGAAACCCAACATTGATCTATGTTACTAACCATTCAATTCTGGGGGAGTTGGCTCAAATTTGTAGGACCTCTGGAGTCAGGAGTTTAGCAGCCAAGTGTTATTTCTATTCCCTTAATATAGACACCAGAAAATCACCGTACGAGAGACTCCTGATTCTACTGTGGAAGTCTCTCCACATGACATTCCCAGCTGGACAAAACCAAGACATACTGACAGTGCTGTGGTAGGGTGGGCAATCTGCAGTACTGCCCTGGCCGTTCCGGGTTATATCACCAGACAAATTTATTTCAGAAATACTGTTTCTCTTTTTCTGGGTTTTTAAGGACAATGTATGTTGGCTCTCCATACTGTTAGATGCTTCAACAACTGGTATTTGTCATTTTTGAGTGCTTTTTGTTTCCTTTCAGACAGGTATAATGAGATTTGATCTCTCAGTACTTTCAAGTCATTTTGGATGATAGATATTTGTAGGAATTAGGACTAAAGTTTAAACTATGACCACCTGAGCTAAGAAAATGAAATCTTGCTTAATAAATGTCCAGATCACTTTATAAAGACTTAGGTCTCTAGGCCAGGTCAGCATTTTCAAAAGCTTGTTAGCTTTTGTTTTAGTTTGCTGGTCATAAAATGTACTTCTTGCAGAACTAAAATAAAAATTGACAAAGATATTCAAATATGACCATTTACACTTTTATAGACAGTAACAGGAACCAGTTTAACTGGCTGGCATTGCCTATTTTAGTTTGCTGAATGCAAATGGATGTGAACCTTTTTAATGTAAATAAGTCCTCCGATATCACTGGCATTGAATATTTACCTGGAGAGACATTTTGATGCCAAAGTTATTCTCTACAAATACAGTTGCATCCAGATAACTGAGGCTGCAAGTTGCCACCCATATTGTTTATTTTATTGTGCCTACAAGCCCCTCGTTAAAGAATGTTGCCCTATCTAGATTGATAATCTTGGCCCAGACCATTTAGAGAAATCCTGTTTCCTTTCCTAGTTTTAGTGCTGTACAGCTTTTCAGTTCTATCTACTATTTCTATGAAATCTCCGATCTCTGATTTCATAGAAGTAGAATAAATAGCGGGTTTTTTTGTTGTTGTTAGGTTTGTTTTTTTTTTCACTGCTACAGCCACAAGCTCAGAAAATAATTTACAGAAACATGGTAACCTTCTCTCCAACTAAAACCAGGCACTGCTTCCCTCACAGTGTTCACACTGATGTGGACATAAACTCCAAAGGCCTCTTTACTAAAAGGACTGATGTGAGAAAAGAAAACTCAGTGGTTTTCACAAGCAAGCCAGAGCTCGCTGGCAGGCTCCGAACAAATGCTTTCACTGGCACTGGTGCCCCATAAGCACTGAATTCATTTTCTGATACCAGGCTATTTATGATTCTCATGTGAGGCATGACAGTCATTCATCTTTCTCACAGGACAAGCAAACAGGGCAAGACCAGTACTAACACTGAGCTTGTTGTTACCATTACTCAGTACTAGATTTATTGGCATCGTATCTTTCAAAGTAACAGGAGGTAGCTCAAAGCCATCCTCTACAGCAGCTGTTTAATAAAACTTCTCTCCGCTAGTTGCTTTCATATTTTAATCCCAAATCAACCAGATTAGGGAGAAAGAGAAGCAGCACTACAGGGAATAGAGAACTGCATAGGCAGCAATGAGATGGAGAGCTGATTTCATACCTTTCAGCTGTCGCCAATTTTGTTGACACTCCGTCTAGCGCTATAGGGTTCCAATTCTCCATTCCTTTCCTCAGCCAAGTCTGCTCTTTATTTCTGAAACATATCTGTGATTTAAGGAGAACATGCTAATCTGTTGTCTTATTGGGAAGAATTCTTCTAACCTAATTTTATCAATTTGAATTAAGCGTCTAATTCAAGCTCATTGTCTTGATTTCTTCAGTAACGGAGAAGACAAGCCACATCTACAGGGCAATATCCCGAGCTTGGTGTTTACAATAGATAAAACTAATTGTCTTCTGGAGGTGTCTGTTTCTCTTATTTTAAAAGAATCTTAGTTTACCAGTTTAGCTTTGATGCGTAACCTTTAAAGGTGAGAAGGACCCCATATACTGTGACTTGACAGACTGCCATTTTCAAAACATGTCTATAAAGAGAAAGTTGTCTTTCAAACTTACTGTTTGAGAGACTGTAGATGGCCTAGTAATGCTGAAACCCTACTGACTTTAGCAGAGCAGAAACCATCAATTTGTATGGTTTCCCTTCAGGTATTTATCTACCTATGCCTCTAGCTACACAGATGACAATTAGTTTTGTTCTACCATTTTTAGTTTACTGATATCTAGTATCTCTTAACTAACTTTCTTTAGTATTTCTTCTTCTTAGTATGATGACCTGACAGAAGTTAATATCAGTTCCGATGCTAAAACTGCATGATGGATTTATAGAACTTTTGGGTGAAAATGAGGGAATGCTTTTACAAATGATTCTTTGAAACTCTTGTTCAGAACAACCAAGTCACTTCATCCCTGTCATTTCTTGCAGGGGCTTCATTTACAAAGAGGCTTCCCCATCCCAACAATTACATGGAAAAAATTAATGTTGTGCCTGTCATTTCTCACATGAACTGCTTCCATGCAGATGGGTTTTTTTTATATACACATGCAAGTATAACTAACATCAGGCACGTCTAATTCTACTACAGTCTCGTAGTGGTTTGGTTTTTATCTGTCTCTGGAAGCGGGATATATATATATGTGTGTGTGTGTGTATATTTATTTGTTTTTGTGGTGTACTTGTCCCTCATGGGTCAATTATGACTGTTCAGTATGATGTAGCTATTTTCTTTTACCTTCTTTGTACTTGCTCTTGTGAAAGCAGAACAATCTGTGAGGAACAGATATAGTAACAAGTTGAGCATGCATGGACCTGATGACTAGAAGGTTATAGCTCATTCTGTCAGAGTTTACTTCTCTCTGTCTTGTTCTCCAGTGTGGCTGAATGTTTTTCCCCCAAAGCTGCAAAAGCATCATGACAGATTTACCTGCATAGATCTTTGTCAAAAGTTTTCCTAGTTACTGAGCTTACAAACTTTTGGTAAGAGTGTTCTTAACCCAGCTATATTCAAGTACAGTAGCTTGTTTTTATTCCTTCATCTTTTTCAGGATTTTTTTTTTTTAAATCACAAACAAATTGGTTGTGCAAGACCTGCTTATGCATCTCAACTTTTCTGTTTGCCTGTGCATCCAGTGCAACACAAATGAGCCCCTAACCTCAACGCTGAGCAGGTTGCTACAAGATAGAGCCTCAGCAATTGTTATACGCTTGTACTAATGAATACAGGTATCTGGCACAGGCAGCAGTGGTGGATTTCAAGCTGCTGGAGGTGATGACTTCAGAGGCACAGAGAGAAGATCAGAAATTACAAAAAAATTCCATTCCAGACTGTTGGGAAGGACTCTTGTTTCTTTCATGCCTAATTCAAAGAATTTGCCCTGTTGGATGTGTGGCAATGTTTGTATCAAGAGTTCTTCCTGTTCCTTCAGGAGTCTCTCTCTCTTACATTTCTTCAGATGTGTTCTTCAAGCTTTGTCTTCTCAAGTAACTGAAGTTAATTGGCTTTCAGAGAATAAACAGAACAAAATGTGTTCAACCCTTAACCTCCTTTCCTTTTGCTCTCTCTCATAGAAGTTATGTCCATTAATGCTAACTGGCTTTCTGATTCAGAAAATCATCCTTCTAGAATGGTATTACTTATGCAGTTATATTTAGTGCCACTTGAAATTCATCTGGCTTGTTTTGCTTGTTATTTCTGCTTATGTAATGTGGTTTAAGTATTTCAAAACTCCTTTCCCTATTTTTAGGTTTTTCTTATTCTGTACCATCTCTTGCTAAAGAGACTTAAACTAAAAATGAAAATTTCTGCCTCCTTTCTTTACTACTCTGTTGAGAATCTTCCTACCAAGATTAAGTTTAAAATACCTAATCCAGAAAGAAGCGTCAGCAACCAGATGCTTCAGGGAAGTAGCTGTCCTCATGTGCCTTCCAGTTTTTACAGACTTTAGGGTGAAATTAATTTCACCTGATGACAAACCATAGTTGAGACCTTGTTCAAGCCACCAATTTGAGCTCTTTCTTAATGGCTGATGTGTGCAAGGAAGCTCTGAAAGATCATTCACTCTCTCCTAAGACATTTATCTGAGAGAAGTAAAAAGATTCATCCTATAGAAGTGATTTTCTCCCTCCATTGATAATAAAGAGAGCCAAGATGACTAGCTTACACTAGATGACTGGTTTCTAAAAATCCAAGGTTGTGAAATCGGTCAGTCCTATGAAACATGGAATACTCACATACAATCTTACAAGAATTACACACAACCTTATCCACATCAGTGCACCAAATTATTTCTGAGCAAGAAATATAGCTAAACTTGATTTGGGCTGCCTCAATAATACTTTAAGTTGCCAGTTGCTCTGGCACGGCAGCATCTTTTTGAGTGAGAAGTCCAAGTGGCGCCCTTATCCCAAGCTTAGGAGCTTTAGTCTCCAATGAACATTTATCACTTGTCCAGCACAGCTTTCCAGATGTATTATAATGTGCACACTATAAAGAGGCAGGGAAAAAACGTGTTGATTCCAGAACAAGTCTGAAAAATCTTGGCACTCGAGGGGCTCCCCTAACTGTCACACTGAGGCATGTAAGTTAAAAGGCTGATTGCCCTAGGGTGACTGCGTAGCACTGAGAGTCGCCCAGAGTAGGAGCCTCACATGTGTGTTCTGAATTGCCCTCTGGATCAGTCTTTCTTTACACTACTAAAAAGGGAGACTAGCCAGCTAATAAAAGCTCCTAAATTGAGTACCTAAATTTAGATGCTGTCAATACAGCAGTACAGCTGAACTCAAGTTTAAACAGTGAATGGATTCATCATTTTGTGTTTCTGTTCTGAAATTGCTCGTGATTTACAATCTAGGGATACAAACATCGAGACTTTGTGGGTCTTGCTTCTAGTCATTTTCTGAAGATGCAGATCTAGAACCATTTACGTCAAGGGAGAATGCTCCTGCAGTCTTTAAAGAAATATAAAGACAATTTATGAAATGTTTATTAAAAATAGGTGCTTTTGTTTCCATTTCATGCCCAAGAAAATTCTTATTGTTCAGTCTCTTTCAGTAAGTATTTTAAAAATAGCCTGGTGGTAATATATTCTGTGTGTACTTGGGATCAAATGCAATTTCTTCTTGGAGATTTATATGCAATTATTTTATCCAGGCTCCTTCCCCCTTTAACCATCTTAACAGTGCCCAAGGTTACTTTAGACCAACATTGATAAAATTCATTCTCTGATTAAAAAATAAAGTCTGATATCAAAACCCTATGTACACTGTAGACTTCCATTGTTAGAGAGTCCTTATTGTCTTGGGTTCATAGGCTGCAGTCTTTGAAATATTGAATTACTCTACAGCTTTCTGTACTCTCTTTTCCTCTCTGCATTTTAAAATGTGTTCATATATGATCATTTTATGGATGCCACTTGAATACCAACAAATTTGCAAATTCTTCTAAAAGAAGCGGATGCTGGGAATACAACTATTGCTCAAACACTTTCTTTAAAGTTTCCTGGCTGTTAGTAAAAAAAAAGCTAGTGAGTGTTTTGGAATCACCTCTACTTTAAAATACTTTAAAAATATTCTACTATTGATTATTGTTATTATATTTATTAAGGAAACCATATAGTATCTAGAACAGGTAGAGCACAGTGTGAGGTTGATTTCTGTAGATGGGAAGCTAATAACTTACTGAAGATTATACAAGAAGTTTATGGCAAAACCAATAATAGATTGATTTGATATTTAAGACATGGTATCATCTACCTCTGATATAATAAGCCCAAAGTGTCCTGTAAAGGAAGAAAGAGTACTGTTCTACAATGAAAAGAAAGAAACAACAAGAATTGTTTCTGTTATTTTATGTCACTAAATCAGGGTTCTATTCAGGCTATGTTATTAGTAAATTTAAATAAAACTAATTATCAAAATCCGCGAGACATTTTTTTCTAGGAACTTAATGAAGCATCATCTAACCAGCCCCACCCACAAAAAATCAACCACTGTTTTAACAAAGTTGGGAAGCAGACAGTCAAATGATATTGCATATTTAAAGTACATGATTGAAATTGCAAGCCTGGAATTTTAGCGGACTTAGCACCACTAATATATTTACTGGTATTTAATGTGTGAGAACACTAAAGACAGAATATACAAAAGAATAATTCTGTCCCAAAGACAAGGACCAAATAGCAATTACCAAAAAGTTGTTGAATTTCTTAAATGGACAGTCTCTGCTGAGCTCTCTGTTGAACTGATGAAGTAGGTCATAGAAGATTCCCTTTCTGAGACAACGCTCCTACTGAGGGAACTGAAAACTCACGGCAAAGTGTTTTGCTGCCACTGGACATGTTCAGGGAGAGGGAATTAAATGCTGAATGCATTGAGAAAGGGACTGAGAGTTCCCACAGTAGTGCAACGCTGCCAACTGGGCCAGTCGCAGCATGTCTGATTGTGCAGTAGGGCCTTCCCCAAGCCCTTGGGGCCAAAGCTCTTTCTAGGAAATGAGGAGGCATGAAGAAAGAGGGGGGTACTGGAAAAAATATTGAAAACAATTTTTAACATGCAGAAGAGCTGAAGAAAGAAAGCAGCTATTGTTAGAGAAAGGAGCAGCGACAGTCAGCAGGAGACTGAGAAACACTAATCACTGCTAAATCACTGGAAGATGTCCCCACTAAGCAGAATTGCCACCCCTGCTAACCAGCAGCCATTGACATTAAATATTGTGGAGCTGAGCTCGCTACTCTCAGAGGCATGCTGATTAAAAATGCCCTGATGAAATGGTGTGTACTGTAAGAAGTGGTACTTAGTATTTTGTCTTCATAATACTTTAAATTGTACTATATCCCCACAAGGTATTTTGCCATTCTCCATTAAAAATGGGCAACTGACTTTCAGAAGTACTGAACAGCTGCAGTACTCAGCTGGCTTCATTTTAGGTTTGAGGATGCTCAGATATTTTGAAAAAGGCCCCAAGTTTTCACTGTTTGATAGGAAATAATGAATTCTTTTTCTTTACCATACCTGTTTTCAAACCCTGTCAGTGTCTTTAAGTCAGTCTTAATACTTCTTGCCTAACATAGATTAAAAGTTATATAAAAGACTGGAAACTGTTCCTCCCACATCAGTGCGAGATACTATGGTTCGTTTTTTTGACCATGCTGATTTATGATTTCACAGCAATAGCTCCATTAAGGTCTAGAATGGGTTTTCATTTCATAAAAGCACAATGTTTTAAAATTCTTTGCATTTTAGGACAATTTAATGAAGTAGTTAAAAATTATTCCAGACTGAAAATGTTTTCTGCAATCAAAGAAGAAAAAAATCTGGTAAAATATAGGCAAGCAATGAAAAAAAAAAAAACCAACCCAAACAAAAGAACTCACTCCTGATCATAGAAAGATGCTTCTGAAAAAGAGGAGCTCAGTGGGAGAGTTTTCCTTTTTCTTCCCCACTCTTCCAAATTCTTATGATGTGCCCTGCACTAATACTGCTTTCATTGTACTTTGGGGGATTTTTAGGGGAAGTTGAAAAATAAATAAATAACGCTCTCTTTATTACTGAAGAAGGTCACATTTTGATTTTTTTTTACGGGAATTCAATAGAATCTTCCCCAACCCAGTAAAACTTACTGCAGAAGTAGCAGGAAAATATCAAATCCCGCTCTTGCATGAGCAGAGGATAACCTCTCTGCTTGTCGTGTCCTACACTGCTCATTGTGGAATGACCATGTCTTCTGCTTCCTCTCCGCTATGGTTTCCGAGGAGAAAAAAGCCATAGCTACATACAAGGCTTACACTTCATCCTTCTTCTGAGTTTTTATCTTGTCTTATCCCAGCCTTCCTTTTAAACTGTACACCTTTGGAGTAGGAATTTGTATTTGCCTTCTGCAGCCCCAGGGATATGCTCTTTACTTACCAATTCAGATGAGGTTTAAATACTGTACAGTTAGCAAAGTGAATGAAACACATAGGACTCCATCGCCCTTAAGGACTTGTTAGAGATGATGGGAATTTCACCCTGCTGTCTTCTTGCAACGTACTCGGATGTGTAGAAGGGAAAGGGTAAGAGGGTGAAAGGATGGGGAAAGCAGCAGGTGAGGAGATGAGGCAGGATTTACCCATGGAACAGGCTTGAGCAGAGATACCTGACCCTGCCGTGCTCTTGTGAAGTGCCCCAGGAGGCAAGTGGCTACCTGTGCTGTTTGGATGGAGACCATCTGCTTAGGCCTGGCAAATATTTTGCAGTAGTGTGGGTCAAGGACTGACCCTTGTCCTGAACACTTGAGGGTTTTTATCTAACATTGCAGTATCTGAACGTCTTCCATGTGAAATTAATATCAGCAGCAATAGCCATAATTTACTTGAGGGAAATGGAGATTTTTCCTTTTCAGGAAAAAGAAGTCTGTCTGGGCTAAGATGTTGGGGATGGTCTTATTTGTTTGCTTCTTTTATTTTTATTAATATTGTAGGTTTGGGGAAGAAGCTTGTGGAACCCTTCAGGTGCTGAAGGGGGCATCCAGATCCTGGTACAAAACTTCTCCTTTGAATAGTCCAAGAAAAACCTCACAAACCCAAAGCATTGTTGACAGCCCTAAGAAAGAGCTCTCTTCAAAGCCATATGTGTTTTGTTCCTCTTGAATCTGTAGAGAACCCCCTGAGGCTTCAAAAGAGAGACACAGTAGTGGAAAACATCCCTCATCCTCCCCATCGCTTAACTAACTCACAATGTTATATAGAGAAAGAAGGCTGCCTCGGGAAGTGGAGTGCTGGAAATCAATATTTGATCAGATCTGCTTGTGTTTATTGACATAAAAGAATATTTCATAGAATCATTGAGGTTGGAAGGGACCTTGGGAGATCATCTAATGGACGCTTAATGTCAGTAAGTGTTTTCTAATCTCATTGGTCCTTTTCCATATACAGAAATGGTCAAAAGGTACTTCTGCCTCCAGGCAATGATAGTGGCTACTGAGGAACTTATGGCAGCTGCTTTCAGTGGTGGCCGAGACAGGAGTGCTGGTTGGCAAGCACAGTACCCACACTGAGTCTGGAATAACCTCTTATAGCTCAGTTTCCTGAATGTTACATGATATTCACGTATGGTACACAGCAGAATTTTTCTGCCCTAATGCTGGGGTTTGTCCTAACGGTTGGCAATGCAGAGAACAATTGCCCATGTAATGAATCAAGGTGAAATATGACGTTATACTTGTGCTAAGTGAAATATTGTAAAATGGGCACTGATCTTCAAGGTGGTTATTAACACATTAATTTAGTAAGATCTTTCTCCAGCTCTGGAATTCTTGTGCAGCCAGTGTCAAAGTTTACAGGTTACAAACACCCAGCTCAGTAACTGGATGTTTGAAAAACATAGTCTACTCTTGCAAAAAATTATTTCCGTTATTTATTTATTGTTGCTAACTGGAGATCCTGATCTACAAGAGAGATATGTATATGCCCACCCCCCACCATGATTTTGATATTTTGGGGGCTTGCTGGTATGCAGTTTGCAGGTGGCTCAGAAGGCGACTCATGTAGAGTGTTTCTTATATCTCAAGAAAAGGCCAGTGCTTCCTAAGCTGGTTTTGGCTGCATTCCTCATACGGCTGCTAGACCCCATTGCTGCTGCAGTGTGACCTTGAAATCTAGTGTAACCATTTTTATTTTTTTTTTGTCTTGCAATCCCAGCCATAACTACTATGCTCCCATTTGGAGTAATGACCTCTATATTGAGACCAGATACTTGTAAGCACTGAAGATACATAATTAGATTTTTTTTTTTTCTTTTTAGGGATTTATAGTTTTTCTCGTCACTGTGAAAGATATTTGCTTACAAGTAATAGTTAATTATAGTAGATAGTACCAGATAGTCCTTCTGTAATAGCTAGTCATAGTCTAAGTGTATTTCTCCATAAGTAAATTACACATTATTCTCTGAATATATCTTCTCTGCAGTCAAAGCTGGACTGCCAACTTGGGTAGAATTATCCAGCCTAGTTTTAAACTTTCCTAAGTACATATCAACAAGAAAGTAGCTGGAGCAGAATGGATCTCAGAATGGGCTGGAAAACTTGCTAATGTCAGTGTAGCATTTCCTCCAACAGGTTACAAATTATACTGTTCTTATGCTGTTGAGAATGGGGAATAATACATCTCTCAGAGCTATCACTGCATATTTGTTATGAAGTATTGCTATAGATAGGTGATTTCCATAACCCTATTCACACCCCATGGAGTCGAAAACTAGTTTATCAATGCATCTGTAATGAATATGTGAATGCTGTGGGGAGGGGTGAAACAGGACAGTGCTGAAAACAAAGGAAAAAAAAGACAAATACTCTAAGCTTTGGATGGTAAAATGCCAAATGATAACAGAATATTACATGTTTTGTTAACGGTGGTTTTCTGTGAGTTGTTTAATATTGGGGAACGGAATAGATAAGCGTATGTGAGGGAGCAAGGATGAGTAAAAAAGCGGGAAGACAAAAAGCGCAGGTTTGAAGAAGCAGAAAGTTGCTTGAAAACTGACTGTATAACATATGTATAGACACCTTAAAAGATCAAAATGGCTGTTGAAAGCGAAGCTTTAAATAGGAACCTTTAAGGGAGGTTTTCTACATGCCCAGATTTTCATGGCTGTTTTCTCATTTCTATGCCATTGCTCGGAAAAGACTGTTGGATGTCCGGACACTCAGGCAGGGTTGCTGTGTATGCACAGTAAATCCAAAATGTCTGACATGCATTGCTCTGATTGCAGGGAAATAACTGTACATTACAGGCTGGTTTGGAGGATGAGATTGCTTTTTTTCCAATTCATTGAACAAATGTGTTAAAAAACTAAAATGTGATGCTTTTGTGCTTCACCAAAACTGCAGGGAAATCACATTTTTTCCCTTTCTTGTCACCAACACATTTTCTTTATTCATGTAACAGTAGGTGTCATCTTTCTTTAATTATGCCCAGCTATCGTATGTTGCTTTTATTTGTTGAGGATGTTAGTTTCAGGGAAAATAATTTAGACAGTTCCATTTTTCAGGCAACAATGCACTAAATCCTGTGCTTACAAATTGCAATTAGATAAGAATTCTTCTTTCCACAATCAAATGTGGCAGTTTCTTACTGGAAGTAATGATGAATCAAACTTATAGTGTAAAATGGGAAGATCAAAGCATTCAACGAAAATGTAATGAAGAAAATACACTTTTATGGCTTGGCATTTTAAATGTCCTCTGTTATATATCACCGTGGCAGCATACAATGGTATAAGTCTTTCTTTGGGAATGAATACAGATCAACGCAGCCTCATTTGCTGTGTCAGAATTTACTTCTTACTATGATGATATTTCTTCCCCCACCCCATCCCCCCATACCCCTCTCTTCCCTCCCTCAGACCTTAAAAGTACTTTAAACATGTTTAGCCTGTCAAGAAGCCTTTGCTAAAGGGTTTTGTAGCCTTTGGTAATGACTTCTAATTTACGTGACTAATTATCCCGGGATAAATAGAGATGAGGTGCTTTAGGATAAGGCTAATCTGCATGTCTGCTGGAAGCTTGAATACTGCATTTTATAAAGATACAAAACCCAGCAATTCAATGAAATTAAGGTTGTGACAAAAGGCAGGCAAATTCAAAATGAAGGCAAATACTTTTCTTCCGAAGCTGCCGCAGTTGGATGTGAGAAAGATGCTGATGGCATGGCATGAAAAGAAGCATCAGTCCTGATTCTGGAATTTATTTGGACCTATACGGAAGCTTGAACAGATTTTGCCTATACCATTTACACAGTTACATTTTCACATGGAATTGCATCATGATTTGCCTGCCTTCACCATCCATCTTGTCCCAGTTGTGTTGCCTTATTCTTTAAAACATAGCAGTTATCCATCTATGGCCACCTCACCCCTGATTTATGCCACCGTATAAATAAGCAGTGATGTATGTAATTAGGCAAAGAACAATCTGAGCACAAAAGCTTAGTCTAATGTCTCAACACTGCAAGATGTTATCCCAGATAGAACAAACTTATGCTGGCAACAGAGGAAAAGAACTAAAGAAAGCAAGTATAATGCCCTTTCTGCTGAGCTGAGAGGTTCAGTTTTCAGAAGAGCTCTTGAATTCAGAACTTGATCGCCGCAACACTATGCAGAGCAATGCATAAGTACTTTAGGAAGTTTAGTCTCATTTTCAAAGGTGAGTTAAGGTTTCAGACTTCTTAGGATGTTTTTAAAAGTCAGTTGCAGATAGGTCTAGCATTGCTCTAAGCAAGAGGGACTCAGTTCAGCGCTGTTCTGCACATTTTATAGATCTGTTAGCAGCTACTTTCCATGCTCACATTTTTGCATGATTTTACAACCAGTCGGTTCTCACCTGCGAGCTTAGAGGTGGGCAGTGCTAGACTGTATCTGATCAGGTGGACATGCCTTTAATTCTTACTGCACATGCTGTTAAGGTCAGTTGTTTGAACCATCTCATCTCTCAGGCTAAGATGTTAAAAAAGGCCAGACTTCCAGGATGTGCAAAATGGAAAAATCAGACTTGTGTTTAGGTATGTACCGAAATGTTGTCTTACTTGCTGGAATTGCTTTTGAAAACATGATGTCTAACTCTTTTAGGAGCCTACAATGCAGTGCTTAAGACATCCAGAGCTAACTTGCCCAGAGCAGGGAGAATGACAGATTATTCAATTCCCTTTTCAATTACTTAACCACAGGATCATCATTCTACTTCACTCAAATTGTAGTATATTGATTTCTGTTGTGACTCAAAAGATTTTAATTTTTAATAAAAAGTTAGCATGATATTCTCTTTATGTATATAAATCCAGAATAATCTGCCTTTTGCAGACAGCGTATTTAAATTGAAAGACCCCATAATACCTATAATGTTTATAAGGAGCTCTCCCTGAGTTCACTTAACCAGTACCCCCCTGCTTAGTTTCCCCACAGGACAGCAGTAATGCAAAAGCCTTTGAGGCCTAGATGAGAGAATTGTAACATAATGAACTTTTAAATTTCAATAACCCTTAACAAAAACTGCTAAAAAGCTCCCATGGTATAGAATCAGAGTTTCACAATATCAGCTGATGTAAATTACAGGGAAGTAAAAGGAAAAAGTTAACCAAAGCCTTTCACTCTTTCCTATCCAAGGCCAAATTAATATTAATAGGTCTAGGTTTTTGGTACACGTAAATACTAAAGAACTTGCCTTAAAGTGCTTGTAGGCTTGGCATATTGACCCCAAACTCCATTTTACTGAGAAAGGTAGTAACAACTCAGGTGAACAGATTTCCCTTGGAAATCCCAGCCCCCAGTTAACTGGGAAGTCAGGCGTAGCAAGTTTTCTAATGCAACCCACGTTCAGGGCAGTGCTCCTTCCCAAGCGAACAGCATCTTTTAGAAACCCTGTGTCCAGGTAAAAGCTTTTATACTAGCAATCCCAATAGTGCTAAAAAGTTTCGAGGTGTTTTTCCATTTGACAGCTTAGCTCTAACCCTGAGCTTCCATGGAAAAACTACACAGTGTAACTTGGTCTGAGTATTAAAAGGAAATTTCTTGGGGACCCTCTGTACTTTCTGGCACGCTTCCCAGGAAGGGACTAATCAGTAAAAAAGCCATTCTTCACACTTGTTCTTTGGCCTGTCCTCTGTGACCTATTTTCTTGACTAATCCTGTGATTTTTATCCCAGCCAATACCAAATTGCCTCTGTTTCTGGCTGCTCCTGGCCAGCCCTATAACGCTGAGCTCCCAGCAAGATCTTGGGGGGAAATGTGGAATTTTGAGTGGTTTCTCTTGCTTCAAGGTCTCTGCAGAATCAAAGGACAGTGTAAGTAACACCAAAATGCAAGAGCAGCAGCCTCCTCTGTATTGGTAAATGCGGACTTTTGTGCAGATGAGGTCTTCTCTAAAAGATAAAATACAGTAAGGTTGGTCTGTGTAATTGATGTTGAGGTTTGTAGTCCTGAAAGCAAAGAATCCCTCGTGAGAAGCTTTACAGTGATGATCTGTGAAGCTTTTTTTTTGTTGCCAAAAGAGGGAGCCCTCACAGAATTATATATGCTTTTGGGGAAGTTTTTGCTTTTGTGATCTGCTCTTTACAAAGCTCTGATTTATTTTTTTTTTTCTTACAAAACTTAGGGCCTTTTTGGTTTAGAAGAAAAAGGGTTGTGGCACAGATAGCGTGAGCTGTGAGTTTTGCCCTCTTCAGGTTCACGATCACCTTGGGTCGCAAAGAAAGAAAATAAGCTTTTCATTTTCAGAGTTACACAGCTGGCTATTATTAAGTACTTGATGTGGCTTCATTAAATACTATATTTTAGCATTCCAGTGTTAGAAATAATGATCCTGCCAAACTGGACAACACTGGTTGGGCACTGAACCTATTTTAAAAGATACGTGATTTTGTGTGTCGTAATTTGGGTTCCATGCTGCCTTGTGTTTATGTGAGCTGGAATTATCAAAGCTAGTACCCGATTCACCTTGTAGCCATCCCAGAATGAATTTTTTTCTTCTGAAGGACAGTGTTTGAGAAGGTCGAGTAGAATCTTTCTAATTTGTCTGATGACATAAGGGGTAAGTTAGTGCTGGGTTTATTTGTAATCGCTTGTAGGGAGTAATTCAATAAGTTTTGGAGGGGCTTTGAGAATTACACAACTTGTTACTGATTATTACCCATGCATTAGGTTCAAGGCAGTGAGAAAGCACAGGCACTTTTATTAGAGTTTATCTTTAGGGCAAAAGCGTTTGTCTCAGGTTCTGCAACGGAGACTGCAACAAATAAGAAGTTTACCAGAGAGACTCTGCAAGTGTTGATTCATGATTCACCCTTACCTCTTTCTGAGCATGAACTGGTTAAAGGAAATTCTAGCCAAGAGAAATTACAAGTATTTTAGCTGATCTCTGCCATCTTTTCTGAACCTGTACTGTTCCCTAGACTAGTTCCCTTTTGAAGAATTTCTTTTCAACCTAATGGCTTCTATGACTCTGTGGCTCCAATACCCCATTTGGTATTTTCTCTGTTTTGCACAGTAGCTCTCTTTTCTGTTGGGATGTAGTCTGAGTGGATATGACAGTCCAGCGTTTCTTATCTCCCCCAAATCAAAGCCAAACTTACAAAATAGCTTAACTTCATGGGAGTTCAAAGCCAATAATTGGGCAGTAGGATTTAAAAAATACTTTTATTTGATCATTTGAGATATTTTGCCTTACTATTTTTAAATGCAAATTCAGAGGCTCCGGCATGACCTTTTTTTAGTGAGATTTTGATGCTTAGGACCAGATTCTCAACAATACGTTAGTGCTTAAAAGGCATTTAGGTGCCTAATTCACTCCTAGGTCAGCTGTTCTTGAAAATGTCACATCCTAGCTCTTGGCAATACTGGAGCTTTATATAGCAGGATTGTTGCATCAGAGTAAAATCCTGTTTAGAAATGCATATTGATGATTCGTTGTTAATAGATATTGTGTGAAGATTGCTGTGTGATTATTGTACCATAATAGCGGTGAGATTCAGAGTAAGTGCAAGGAGTAGATTGGCTGAGATAGGAAGGATCACATTTAGTTGATAACTTTTCTTTCTCTTTTCCATTATATTCTTGTTGTCTTTTTGAACACCATTAGTATTCTCAGTGTTGTACAGACACATACGGGCGACTTAGGGCAGGAGCTAAGTTGACTGCAATCAAACTACGTGATAAAACAAAAAAATCAACCCCAAAATAATTTTATGCATTTTATTTAAAAGAAGAACATTCAGAGTTAAGACTGAAATGGCCAAAATGGGTGTTTCTGACATTTTATGGATGTTCTGCATAGGTAGTGTGCCTCCAAATATTGGATGCTCCTATATACCATATGTGCTGCAATTCCTAAGCAATACAGCAGATGTTTTAGGTGATCAATTCAGAACTCACTGGCTTTGTTTAGTTCTCCCCATTCCCAATTTTATATGATGTGAATGTGCCTGTCATCATAAGTAGAGGAACAGTTCCATATTTAAAAATCTGTGCATAATTCAAAGTTGACACAGTAGCAATACTAAAACACTTCTCAACCTAGAAAGTCTCATGTTCCTCAGAGTCCAAAACACCTAGTTAGGAAAACTGTGGCCAGTAAAAATTAGCTTTGTGTGGCTTGAATCAAAACTTAACTATTTCTTTGAGTTTAGGTTTATTGTACAAGGCAGATGAAAGCTGACAGTTCTGATTTCTTTGCTGATCATACGGCTGGGTGAGCTGCTTTGCTTGCTTATTTGTTTTTAAGAAAAGTTTTGTCTTATTTCTGTCTAATCTCCTCCAAAGCCAGCTTCCTAATGGCACCTTTTTATCTTCAGTTCTCTTAACACTTTCTTCGCTGCTGCCCCACACTTTGCCAGCTCCTAGTATACAAAATGCCTTTTCTGCCCTAAGATCATCTTTTCTTTTCTTTTTCTTTTTCTTTTTTTTATTACTTTTTTTCTTTTTTTTCCAATGAGCTTTTTAACAGCAATGCCAAATGATTTGACTTAGTTTTCTGATCATGTGCACTGGAAATCTATTCAGACTTCATCAAAAAGCTCATTTGAAAATACTGGTTCTATTGTATTGTCTGAACTGTTTTGTTTATTTATTTGGGGATATAAAAAGACTTGAACTCTCATATTTTTTTCCACTTGTAAGTGAGCACAGATATGTATCTGATGGCTAACACAGTAAAGAGACTATCTTCTGGAGTGGTCTGTGGGGAATAAACTAGCTGCCAGCTAACACCTCTCTGCCTCTGCGGAGGCTGGGGCTGGTGAGGGCAAGGACAGCTGCACTCCTGCACCGGCCCCGCGTCTCCTCTGCGACTCGAACCCACAGGACCGTGGTGGAGGGACCTACATTTCAAAAGAAAAACAAAAAGTTCCCTGTCTTCAATGCCCCAAAGAAAAATTTAAGTTCACTGGGAAGAGGAATGAATCTGTCACCTAATTTTGCCACTATAAATTGGAGCATTTACATTTGTGTTGGTCTTTAAAAAAAAACAATATGAAAAAAATCCTGAAATATAGCTGTCTGACACAGTAGAGTTCAGGGTAAGAACAAGGATAAATTTTCCTCACATGTTCACTTATGGAAACTTTGTTCACCTTTCCTGCAACTGTGAAATTGGTTTGAAATGATGGACTGATACTTCCTCATGAGTTACTCTTGACATACCAGAGCTCTTTTGCTAACTGAAAAATATGTACTCGGGGGAAGCAAAATGCTTTTCCAAACACAGTGTGTAAATGTTGTTGTTAACGTCTAGATAATTAATTTTTAAGGCTAATATTCAATAAAATTGAATGGAAACCTCTTGGATTTCTTTTAACAAATGAAGACCGTAAATAAGGGCAATGGAAGCACTTTAAATACAGAACTATATTTTTCTGAAAACTGGAAGTTTCAGAGTGACTCACAAATCATAGGTAAGCATCCACATTTCAAATTATGCAGATAAATATGTTTTCTGTGTAATCCAAAGAACAACTGCGTTGCAGTAGCTTCATGACATAGTTACTACATTCTCGGTTAAATATTTGTTACATGTACATTAGTAAATCTCGGCTTTTGTCTTCTGGAGATCTGATTCCAAGAGACACGATCTGCCTTCAGTGACTGTCTCAGTAAGGACATCTGGGGAAATTCAGCCTTTGGTTGGACTGAACCCTGAAGCAATTGCACATCTGTGATGCAAAATTAGCAGTTTCATAACAAAATTGGTTAACTAATTGGTTAATTGGTTAAATTTGGTTCCCTTCTCTCTTCCACTGAAGTCCCCGTGCTTTGGGTGCTGCTCAAAAGAGTCTTGTATTTGTCAGTCACCACGCAGATTTTTCACAAGTGTTTTTTCTGTGTTTTTTTAACCACTATTAGAGAGAGAGAGAGAGAGATATCAGATAGCAGGTCCCCAATGAATTATAGAACAGCTGTAAAAGAGCAATAATTTGAAACAATTAACAGTGAGGCTAATGAAAAGAGGATTTCAGACCTCTTATCTCTGTTCAGTGTACGGGACAAATGTTTTTCCCTATTTTATTAGTCAGAATAACCTGACATGGATTGAAGAGAGGAACAAAATAGTAGTATCTGGATGGCCTCATTTTCTTAAGCAGATCTCCATTCGAGGTTGCTCTCAGGCAAGCTAACTCAGCTCAGTGATTTTGATTAACCAAACTTTTATTTTCTCCTTTAATATAACATGGTATAATATATACGACATAAATAATTCTCTTCAGCTGTTCTGAACAAAAATGCCTCTGGAATGGTTTTCATAGGTTAAAGCACCTGGGTGAAGGGAGTGTAAGGAGTCCCAACGCTGCCCTGTTAGTCTTCTGGAGTTTTGATATAGGTTGCAGCCTGAGTGGACCTTGTTCAGAGTTCTGTGACTCCAGATGTTCAGATACAGGGATTTTGTAATGATTTCAGCATGTGCTGTAGAAAACTACAACAAAAATTGCTTCAGAAATGAATGAGAAAGTTTTGGGTCTGTTTGGAAACTAAGATTGTTCTTTTTACCTCCGGGATAGCTCACGCTCATTGCTGCCATTTGACTTCTCCAGACAGTGCTTTCACAGGCTGTAGTTAAATATGCATTTTTTAGAAGAATAAAGATTGGGGTGCTCTGAATCATTTGTTAAGTGAACATGACAAGCAGTGGTCTGGTTTGGAAAAAAAATTGCTTTTTTTGAGCAATAGAAAAACTAACTCACTGCCATGGATTGTGAAAGGAAACAGACTCAAACTGAAATTAGATGAAAAGCTTGAAATTAGATGAGACCACAATAGTCAGACATATCAATTTATGTATTTGTCCATACATACGAGATTCTAATTTAACTTTTCACTATTATTTTGATCACATCGTCTTGACTTCTATACAGTAAACAAGGAACTTTACACTGTATGGGGGGAAAGATTTTCAGATAAAGTAATCCTCCTAAATTAAATGTGAAAGCACACAGTTGTTTCCTCCTTCCCTCCAGCCTGTCTCCATTGCAGAAAAGTCTTTGGCTGTAATGGTGCCTTGACAGCCAGAGCAGAACTTGGAGGGGTGGAGTTAGTTGCCCCCTTGCTGCAAAAAACCCCAACCTGATTTTGTCCAGCTGTTGTGCAAGTCTTTGGAATCAGATGTTTCCTCTCTTATTGGTTTACATTCCCATAATATTAGCAGTTTGAAAATGTGGATGGAGCTGGGCTATAGCACTTCTGCTGGATGGAGGAAATGGGGAAAGGGAGAAGAAAAGTGAAAGCGACAGGAGTGGAAGGCCAGTGAATTTAGAGCTGAAGGTTAAAAAAAAGAAATCGTCCAGTCTGGTGCATTGGAAATCAGTTCTTTGACACCCCTCACACCGATTTCCTTTGGCTCCTTAAAGAGATGTTGCTTTAACTAGGAAATGTGTGTGCTGCCATGTTTTATTGGTGACAAAATGCTAGCTTGGTCTTGGATAGCTGTGAGTATTTCCTAGGTTTTTCTTCTGTATCTACAATACATAGCCTACATCAAATCCTCATCTGTAAGTGTGGCGTGTGTATACAGTTTTACTCCTCTCTGTACAATGCAGAAGTCAACAGACACACCTTGGTATATACACACCTGCATATACACACATGAATATTTATATGTGTCTGTGATTGTATATGCATATATGCAATATATTTGTGTCTTTACATATATACAATTATAGTAATGGTAAGTGCAAAACTAACTTTCAAAATAGAATAAACTCTGTCTTTTCCTTTTGAATGCTTGGATGCATGGAGCTGTAGGTATGAGACTGGTAGCTTGGAAACTGAATGGTGACGGTGCAAATGGAAATCGCTACAGAAGGATTTTGGAGATGATATAGGCTGTAGAACTCATGCAGATCATTTGGCAGTCATAAAGTTCTCCCAACATTTACTCTGCTTTGTGCTATACAGAAAGCCCAGCCACTTGGGCTTACAGGCAAAAAGGTTGGTTTTCTTGTAGAGCTGAAATACGCTCTGTTGAATGTTTGAATTTCTGAGATGTTTGAATGTGAGGTACCAGAAATACAACCTCTTATTGAGGCTTTCTTCTAAATAAAATGGTATGCATTACCATTGTATACAAGTCACTTGGCTGCCTTTAAATATTGCCATCTTTAAGTGGAAAGGGAATATATTTTGAGTGTTTGTAGAATACCTTCAGCCACTGGAACTATGATCTGGAAGTTGCTGTGCTGTGTTCTCACACAGCTCGTCTGCATCTCAGGCAAACTCCAACACCTTAAGAGAAAATAACACCCGAGATAAACACAACCAGATAATTCCCACAAAATCAGAGATGAAGGCAGGGAGCTCTTGGAGGGGGAGGGATTTGGGCTCTAGGGAGTCAGAGAAAATGGCAACTAGAGAAGTTGTGGTCTCTCATGTTTTATTTTCACTCTGTTGCTGAATCACAGGGACTTTTTAACACATAATTCATAAGTTTTACGCGTGAAAACGCAATCATTTTGGGGAAGTTTTGTATTCAGAAGGAATTTACTCTTGTGTTGCATCTTTTATATGTCTCTTTCTTCCTTCCATTTGTATTGCTATCCTTATGGTGTGAAACCGCAGGAGTCCTGTTTCTTAAAAGTTTATCAAAGATGTGTTCCTTTTGACTGTATTAGGAAGTGGGTCGTGTCAGTGCTGTAATTCAGAGCTTTGTTTTCCAGTTAAGTGCTGCCCTGAGCAGAATTCTAATACAGAGCAGGAGCCAAACCGAGTGCAAACACATGCTGCTCCCCAAACAAGAAGGTATTAACTTCGTACAAAGAAGGACGCTTCTAGTGAAAATTTCTCACATTTCAGAAAACTTCCCAGTAACTCCCTCAGAGTTCTAGGTGGTTTTTTTCCTCTTTTCATGGAATTACATTTTTTTCAAAACAGTATTTTCTTTAAACCCAAATCAGCCTTCTCACCACCAGTGTGCTGGCTATTCTGGCATGCTGACAGTTTGTTAAATTTAATATTAGTTGACATGGAGAGAGTAGGACAACTGCTACTAGCTGGTAGCTAAACTACTTGGGTCATATGCGGGTGTTGGAACTTAAGTCCCAGTTTCAATATGTATTTAGTTAGTTATACACAGCAAAAGAAGGTTTGGGAGAAATGGTCTGCTGGTCAGAGCACTCGTAGCTGGATGGAGGCAGCTGGAGTTCAATCTCAAGGTGCAGATGGGGCAGAGCAGGGACATAAACCTCTGGATTTGTACCTCCCTTATTGTGTGATCACAGGCTCCTACATGTTTAGTTTTAAAATTGTGTATGTTGGGGGTTAATCTGTCTTGTCCGTTATCTAAAGCAGCCCATAAACAATGGCTAGTTAGTCAATATCCCATTACTGGTATAGGTAGATATGCTTTGTTTCTAATTAAACATTCATTGAACATTGTTGCTTACCCCCCCCAACAAATGGTGGACTTTCAAAGTTCATAATTGCTTTCACTAATGCTGCTCCTTTCCTTCGTAAGACTTAACGTAAGACAGGAATTCACAACTAAAGAATGGCTGTGCAATGCCTAAAGCAATCTGCATCATGTATAGATTTTGGTTGTTAATCGTGCTGTGTGTGGTCTGTATAGTTTTTCCTGCCCTTGTTTACTCTTTTTTTCAAAATAAATAAAATTTAAAGAGAAGAGTTTATTAGCTCCTGCTGCTTACTATGTACTTTAAGACATAATCCGCTGTTTGTGGCATTACAGTAATCTCTATAGGCAATAAGTAATTGATGTCACAAGCACAGGATTATAACCATGGCTCTGCAATTTACATAATAATACACCAAACTATGAAAAACCTGCATGGAGGTTTGTTACCAAAACAAACCCTTTAAAATGCTGAGTTAAACTGTGGAATGAGTAGATCCCGAACCCTTGCTGTGTAAGTACATATTCTTCATTTAAAACGTGCGTAAAGCCACAGCCACCTTTTTGTTAGTGGAACTACAGAGGCTTGATTCCAACTTGCATGTGGGGTCACACCATGAGGAAATGGTCCTTATTCTCTTCCTTCATTTCTGGCAGGCCCCAAGCTTTTGGGGAAGAACAGAACAAAGCACAGACAAGGTATTGGCTATATCATCCATTCTTTTCCCCCAGTCTTAACTGGGGCAGAAATACCAGTGTATGTGTGTATGTACTCCGTATACTCACATACTCTACGCAGGCTGCAGAGCGACTAGAGCACTGGCTATCTGTGCGTTAATTTGTCTCAGCATTTCAGGCTTGAATTAACAAGGATAGAAGCCTATGAAATTGGGAGCTCTGAGTCAAGTTTGCCAGTTGGGTTTAATAAAGTGATTGGATTTGCTTGCCATATTTTGACTTGGGTTAAAAAGAGACTGTTATTAACTAATCAAGGCTGTCCTTTTACATGCACATCTGAGAAGATGCACTCTATATGCATAGTATACATCATCAAACCATAAAGTTGCTACAAATCGACCTTTGTGATGCTTCCCTGAGGTGCATAAGGATGCTTGTTGTTTTGCAGATGCAGAAGGACAGAAAACTTAAGAGGCTTTCTGTCATCATAACTCTCATTGGCAAAGTTAAGGATCAGTTCATTCCAAAGCAGTTCGTTCCTCCTCTCTTTCCTTCCAGAGATAAGGTAGTCTAAACGACTTTTTGTTGTGATTGTAAATATTTATAGTGAACTGATGGGCTTTTTTTTTGTTCCTAGTGGTTCAGTAAGAATCTGGATACTATCTTTATGAGTGTTTTATATGTAAATAAGGCAACCTATAGATAAAGCACCAGCAGATGTCACTCAAGAATATGTGGAACACAGTATGAATTTGTGTGACCAATAAAACTGAGCGTGTACATTGCAGATGGCTTCTGCTGCACAGTCGCTCGGGTTGCTCGGCCTTCTATGGCTGTTTCTTTGGGCAGTGATCTACTGCTTTTGATAGTAATCTGCTTACCAAGGCTTCGGGGATGTGACCTACTACTACTGCCATAGGTACCACAGAGTGCTTGTATGTGTGTCCAAAGATAGCTCACATGGCTTTTCAATCTTTCATTAACCTTCATTGTATTAATGTTCTTTCTAAACAGCTTTTGAGCACAACAGGACTGTAAGAACATTATAAATGAGTGTTGTGTTCTTGAGATAAATAGTTGAAGCGAGGCGAAGGAGAGGTCTTAGTTACTTGTTTGGCAGTGTTTCTGAAAAATAAGTAAGTACCATGTATTCTTGGTACTTAGGTTTTGGGAAAGAAATATGCAGGTGTCAGATATTAAGTAGAAGAGTATGTGAACTGGAAGGATGAGTAAAGTAGCTGAACGGTTTGGCGCTGTCTTTCATCATTTGGACTCGGTTCTGATTCTAAACCAAAGTCGAGTTACCAAATATTGCAACGATCAAATGTCTGTAGAGGTCGCTGTTAAAATGGTTTAAAATGCTCATTATAGCTCTTAGCGTGAGTGATAACATATCCCAAACCACTTTATAAATGTTCTGCCACACCTATATTATCAATAATTGATTCCACAGAGTAGGCTACAGCAGATGCAATTTACTAAAATCCCAGTCAAGTGTCAACAAGCTGACTGGTTCGTTTTATCATTATACCAGGAAACTTTAGCAGCTAATCATAAAGGAAGTATAAAATATGAGATCTTGCTTCATTACATGAACAAAAGCCTGTGATTTCAGGATGGGGAGAAAAGATTATTGCTTGGCATAATGTGATTTAAAAAAAAAAAAAAAGGAAAAAGCTTTAAATCATCAAATTATCCATTTTAACAGTATTTGAATTAGGGGCTTATTGGGGTCATTACTTAAATCGAGAGTTTCTCCTTGGAGATAAATCTTGCACTCTGAAGGGAAGGAGGGTACAAGTAGCGAAACTTGCATTTGGGAAATTAGACAGATGTGAAATGCTCACTGAGTTATATTTACTTTTTTCTAACACCTTCCTCTATCTAAGCCTTCATTAGAATTTTTTTTCCAGATGTTGATTAGCCCTGAATAGTTCTTAAACTGTCCAACAACAAACAAGTAAAAGAAGGTTCACACTCCTCTGTCACAGAAGCATCTTTTGGATAGGAGCAAAACACACCGAGGTGCACAGCTTGTCACCCGTCAGGTAGCAATATGAAAGGATAGGACACAGCCTTTAACCTCTCCCTCTCTGCACCTTCCTCCTCCTCCCTCCCCTCTACTGTAAATCCCTCCAGTGCAAAACCAGGGAGGCTTATGGTGGTGCTTGTGGGCAGCCGTGTCGTGCCATCCACACCGTGCCAAGTTGCACACTTGGGATCTCTTTGATCTTTTTCTGAACTTTTGGGTTCTTTCACGATACAATGGTAGAGGATAGCTTTCAAAAGCATTGACATTACAGAGTGTGGCAATAATAAAGGCCATAGAAACGTGAAATTCACCCTTCAGTACATACTCAGTTTTATTTTAGGAGAAGATGCATTGGTTTCAATTACTCTTATGTCAACATGGTCAGTTTATAGAAGAGAAGCGCTAATTTAGAAGTTAAAAGGAAAAGGCACAAGTAGTAACAAATTGTGGCAAAGCTTGTGGCAAAAAAAACCCCAACCATGCACTTGATTTCAGTTTTAAACCCTCTGAATTGCATAGTAGATTGAAGGTGGTAGGGAGAGGCACCTGTTCAAACCACATTAAAATTAGATGGAAGAGATCAATAGCACAGACCAGGCTGGGTAAAATACATTTAGGAAGACAAAGTTCTCCTGTGGTCCCAGAGACTCAATTCCGGCTTTGTGTGGGTGGCCTATGGCAGGAGATGTTAGTGTGATGGGCAGCCTGCCTTTGGGTTCATAGCTGCAGAAAACACTGCCCGCAGAGTGAAGGCAGTGAAATGGCACAAGCCAAGAAGAGCTTTCGAAAGCTGAAGTCAATCTCAGCTCTGGGCTTAGGAGTTTTGTATGGAGACGCTGAGCAAGGCAGGTAGAGCTGCCTTTGCAGTCTAGATTTCTCTAGACCTGCCAGAGCATGCCGTCTCCTGGGACGTGGGTGCCCGGGACTGCCGAAGGAGCTTCCAGCACCGCAGTCTCGTGTGTGCGATACCTGGGTGGCTGGCTGCCACCTCCATCGCTGCTTACCAGCTCTCCTGGATGTTGGGGGCTTGGAGATGATGTGCTGGGACAGAAGGCAGGGGTAAGGATATCTTTCGGATCCTGGCTGGAGGAGGAGTGTAGGAGTAGGAAGATGACTTTATAATTGCTTTTTTTATCACTCTTTCTGACTGTATTGACTTTATACTTGACACAGCTTTGGCTGGCAAGTGAGGCCCAGATACATTCAGAATTAGATATGACTAGGCTCATTCTTACATGAGAAGAAAATCATCGGTTGCTACAGAAACAGCTCCATATCAGTCTCGTGGGGCATCTTTGCATCTGGCTTTTTTTCCGTCTCTTTTGCTAATCTGTAGATAAGAGTCACAGCAAGTGCAGCACATCCCACATCTATATAAAAGGTTGGAGGAACTCTGCAGAGAGCAAAGTGTGAAAGAACATCTCGTAGATAAGCTAAACTTAAATGAATGAGTTAATTTACACCCCCCTACCATTTTTTTTCTAGTTTTGCAACTCTCGCTGAGTTAATTGAGGTGAAAATTAAATGACACCAGTCAGCAAATATTTTAAAGACCACCAACATCAAGGAAGAGAAAGGAGGTACTCGGGAAGGGAGCTACTAAGAAAAATTTAAGAAACGATCCGAGGGGTGAGTTAGAATCTGTGTCGAGAAAATTGCATATTGCAATGGAATAATAATCCAGACTCACTTCCAGGCAAGTTGTTTAACTTGATGAATTAAGGAATTAGTTAAAAATAAGTGTATATTATGGGTGAACAGGGACCGTTCTGCACACTTCAGACCAGCTCACCAGCGAGGCTTTTCAACTGGTTTTCTAAAACGTAATGAATTCTTGATGCTTAGTAGATTAATATTTATTGAGTGAATCAATGCTTAATTTATTAAAAATTTGCCTTCCTTGTATTTTAATATGATTTATTACTCATCAGTGCTTATTGCATTAATTAAAGATTGTGTTAATTTTGTGGAAGTGAACACGATCTGCTGCAGGTTTGCTGCAGAGCCCAAATGCACCGTAGGGACTGTGCCTCTGGGTAGCACCAAGGATAAAAAACTGCAGAAGGTGGGAAGCCGGGATGAATCACCAATGGCCTCTTCCTGCCTTTGGGCTTTCAAAGAGCCAGCAAAGTGAAAATGAAGATGCTGCCCCTTAAGGGTAGGACAGGATTATAGCAATAGAGATACCATGGTGATACAGGGAACGTTTCGGTTTGCCTCTTATAAATTATGGCTGATGCTGTGTAAATCTTTTTAGTGTTTCTCCAGGAATGCCTTTTTGTCAACGTAGGTGAAATCCCGCCTTAGCGATATGGGAAACTGTCACCTCTCGCCTGACCAGGGATGATAGTCGTTACATTTCAGTGCTCAGGTTGTAAGTAATTCTTGGGACAGTAGGTTGCTCAAAGATTGGGATAGTCCCAAGCATCTCTGCAGGGGCAGGTGTCTGAGAAGTGGAAAATTACTAAAGGCGGAACAAAAAAAGCCAGACATCTTGTGAGATGAGTCTTTTGAGAAATCTGTCAAAACAGGGAGAGGGTGATCATGCTGGAGGGGGGCAACAGCTGCAATTTGCATCTTTCAGCACTGAAGGGAGAAGCGAATATATAAAGCCCCACAGCCATGATACTTCTGCTGCAATTATTTTATTAATCTTTGTGACACTTGTAATTTCTCTCTCTCTAAATTCAAATTCTGCTGCTTTTATAGCTACTCATAAGTGTGTCTGTATGTTTTTTAAAAAAATCCATCTAGTTACTAGACTGCTTGCATCCAGCTGAGCCCTGGAAACGGCAGAGAGCTAGCCCCTGAGATCTGAGAGCAGGCTTGAATTTCCGGAAAGTGATTGGATCCATAATTAGTGCATTTTTGCATGTTTAAATGCACAATTCTGGAAGGCGCTTTGCTGTTTCCTCCTCTCCGGGGCTTGGGTGAGTGTGCACAAACTTCCCTTGACGAGCGAAATTAGAGAAACCTCTTCAAGGTCCGCTGAAGGTCAGAGCAGAGAAATTTTTTCTCTCTCAGTGCACCGGGCAGGTAGCAACCACCGAGCTCCAGCCCAGAGCGTGTGGGTGGAGCTGGTGCCAAGAACCTGGTGGCATTTCAAATCCCTTGCAGCCATTAGGTGTTAGATGCAAAAGATCAGTGCTGCTTCACTTGAAGTCAGAGGAATAACTTGAGCTTGAAGTTCGACACATACACAAAGATGTCCTGGATCTGGAGTTGATTTGTTTTTTCCAAGGACAGCTTGAAGGCAGTGTCCAAACAGGAAAAAAGTTACACACTGAACATTTGACTTGTAATAATTTCATTTTATTTCCCATTTCGTTTAGCCTATTCTATATGCTTTTGTTTTCCTGCAGTATCAAGTTAAACTCTTCAGGTTTTTATTTAATATTTATTTCTACCCTAGCTAATAGACTCAAGTCAGGACCAGGGCCCAGCTGGGCTACATGCCTTTCTCTCTATTCCAAATCTCTACATTTTGCAACCTTCTTTGATGCAGGATATTTATATTCCACCTTTTTTCCCAGTAGAGAAGCTTTCACAGAGTATAGGCTTTGGATATATATTTTCTGCTTTAGCTGTTCATTAGATATACAGCATTTGGAGTTCCAGTTGTGCTGAGAAATGTAAGCAAAGCTTTTGGCCCAGTGGGTGCTAAGCTCTGGCATTTCATAGCTTTGTACATATGAATCAGGATTAAGGCACAGGATCTCTATAAAATTTAGCTCATTAGGAGATGTTTTGTCTTACGGCTCCCGCTGGGGCGGTGGGTCCTTTGCTTACGCTGTTGCTTACTGTGCTTTAGTGCTCGCTGGGAAAGGAGGGTGGGGTGAGCAGCCCCCAGCAGAGTAGAGACAGCATTTCTGAATGGTTCTTGTGGAGGTGACACAAGGCAGCAGCAGCGTCTTCTGCTCTCTTTTACTATTACCCTGGCGCACCTGGAAAAAGGCTTGGCATAGTCTGGCCTTAGTATTTTATAATAAAGCAAATGTGATCAAGCACACTGCTAAGGTCATACTCAGAATGACTTACCAGAGTTAAGAGAACAAGGAATACCTATGAAAACAGACAGGAATGAATTTTCTCCCAAATATGATTTGTGTCGTACAAGAGTTCAGGTACCGAAGGCCAGCAAGGTTTCAGAAAATGTGTTTTTTCAGCCTGACACCCCACTCAGCCTCCCAGCAGGCCACATTCACTGTTGGGCATATAGCTCAAGTATATTCAGTAGATGATCAACTGGGTCCATGCACTTTAGCCAGTGAAACTTTACTTACAGAGAAATGATGGGTTTGGGAAGGAGTTTCATCAGTCATAATTTCCAAGGAAGAGTGTTCACGGCAGGGAAAACCAAGTCAATGTTTCCTCCTCAAGGACTTTCAGCTGTCACCCAGGGAATACAGTGAATGCAGTGATGAGAATTAGATTAGAAAAAGATCAATAGGGCTGACAATAAATGAAAGTAACACAGACATTATTGAGCAAATTAGGAGAGAGAAATTAAACTGGACAGTATAATCGTCAATGCCAGCTAGACACACTAATGTTGGGCAAAGTTAGGGAGAAGACAGTAAGTTAGAAAGTGCTATGAAGAAGAGGCAGTAAGAGTCTGTCTGTGAGATGAAGAAAGCCCTGCTGGTGATGGAAACCTCTCAGCCCACAGAAAGGTGGAAAAGGATGATAATGGTCCAGGAGCACACGGATTTCAGTGACAGGCTGCAGAGAGGCAGCGGTGGGGATATCACCTAAGACTGGGAATATGGAGTAGGCAACAGCCTTGGCTACACTTTACAGGGGAAAGGAAAGCTCAGGCACACCCCACCATCACCAAGGCATTGGTGGGATAGCTTGTTCCAGGCAAAAAATTCTCCTAACCTTCTTGGAGTACAGGTTCGTTTGCCCTGTGAAGGTTTGCAGCCCTTCCAGAAACCACTCGTCTGTTTAAACTTGATTATTTTCAATAATAGCTCCCTGTATTTTGCTATCTGTACAAATATCCAGTGATGATCAAGTCTCGCAAGCTTTTGGGGTGAGGGATATCTGGTGGCAATGAGATCCATGGGCTGACTGCGCTCAGCATGAAAAGAAACTTTCCTTTTATCAGTCTTGAGTTTGTCTAGATCCTCTTACATGTCTTTGAAAGGTTCACCCCAAGGCGATATAATTGTGTTTGATCACATACAGGCTATGAGTCAGTGATTGATATGAATAAAGAACTTAGAGTTTCTTGTCTTGGTTCCTTGTCTTCTTCCCTGTGGAATCAGAAATCACTTTTATAAATATAGCGGTCCATCTGTGCTTCTAGCTATCCATTTCAAGTATATGTTCCAAAAAAGAAATAGTAACACTTTATAAGTGCAAATAAAAACACATTAAAAGGACTGAGCAAGGGGTTTTTTCTTCCTCATAAAGTACATGTGGATCCCATCCAAAAGAGTTACTGTGAGCCATGTAACTTGTAATTAATTCTGCTATAAATGTCAGAACACTTACTTTGCAGGTCTAAGCTGACCCACTAAAATTAGTCCCCTTTTAACAATTCCTTTTATAATTTGTTTTTCAGCAGAAACGGCAGCTTGACCTCCTGACGATAACCAGCCCTGGTAAGTGAGCTCTGCCGCATGGCTCTCTTCTCTTTTCTTAAAGAGATGGTTGTCTAAATGTGTTTTTTCCCCCGTCTCTGACATGCAAAATGAAAAACACTGTTCCCCAGAAAATCTCTCACGTAATAACAAGTGACAGCTATATTGTGCTTGGCAAAGCCCCGGGCAGTTATCCGTTCACAGAGCTGCCTCTTCAGACCTTTACTCTATGAATTTGAGTGCTGATATTTCTTTAAGCCTCCTGGGGTTACAGTTAGCGGTATGTCTGCAGGGCAGATGCCCTCGAATTCACAATGTGTGTTCAAGTATCACAGAAATGCAAGTTTGACTTTCCTTGGTGGCAAATGTGAGCAGTTCGGGGAGCAAGGAGATGGTGGCCCTCTGTGTGCATGGTGGGAGACAGGAGGTCCAGGCTTAGGGTGATCAGAAAATATTTAGGTAAAATTAAAATGCTTTAAATGATCTGCATCATATTGGCTTTTGTCATTTGCCTGTTGAGGAAATAACCCAATATGCGTTCTATTGGGAAAGCGTTGGGCTCTTTGGCATAGTGAGCGTTGAAGGTCTCAGCACCGTGATTGAAACTCAGGTCGTTTGAATAGTGCTCCTCTTTGATCTCGGTTCTTAAGGCTGCGTAGTTTTCATTTATTGCTATTTTTCTGGCTCGGTTTCTTTCCATTAGCTGCTACAGAAGTTTGCTGCCCACCGGCTTCAGATGTAGACCGTGCTTGAATGGTGCTACCTTTTGTTTGACTTTTTCGATTTTTCAGATGTATGTATGTATTGAGCTTTCAGGTTGGCTTTAACTGGGACTAATGAGTTTTGGCTTTAAGTGGGAATAATGTGTTAGCAAAATGAACAGGTGTTATGGGAAGTGAACAAAATGTGACACACATTTGCTTGGATAACAATTTTGCATCAATAATTGTTCTGACACTCTAAATGTAGATATCATCTGTGACATGGTTTCTCCTTCACTAACCTTGTTAAAATAATAAGAATTAAAATAAGGAGGAGGAACACTTTGTTGGGACAGATGTTTGAGGCTATTGGCAATTGCATCACATTTTTGCATGTTCACTTTTCATGCAGTTTGCAATTATGTTAATGTATGCTCAGGGCACTTGCTGATAAAAGCAACAATACAGTGTGATACAGCCATTGTCACTATTCTGACTGTAACTTCAAGGACAAACATGGCACATTTTTCATTTTTCGTATCTTCAGCATTTCCTATTTCTAGAGGAAAAAGAAAAAGATCTCTGAAGGTCTTAATCATAATAAACACTCCGATCTCGGATAAGGGCAACAAAGTCCACAGACACTTTTTTTAATAAGAGAAGAAGAAGGTTGGGGACCAGAATAACTTAATAAGAGACTTTTCTGTAAAACGAATTTGATACCTTCCTCATCATTTCAGATACAGTATTCACTGGAACAATGAAAGGGTTGACTAAGTTGAGTTTGTGCATAGATGTGATCACAGTAAGTAGCTATCACTTCAGATCTCTCAGTTTAATACAGCAATCTACTAAATCAACACAGCAATTACTTGGAAGGCTCAAAATAGCTTTCAATAACTGCACAGGTAGACATACTGCACTAAAAGGGGGGGGGGGGGAGCTTTCCATAACATGCATTTTTTTCTGAAATTCAAGGTTTACCCTTTGTTATTTACCCAGAAATCTACACTAATTGGCTACACTGGAAAAAAAAAAATATTTGTGCCATGATTATATAATTGAGTACCTACAGATCTGCTTTCAGTAAAGCCATTTTCAAAAGAAGCCTGATGCTGGATCAGGCCAAACTTATGTGAGAGCCTAAAGCTGAGATTTTTCAAAGAGGCTGAAAAAGTTAGGCACTTAATTCCTAGTAGGATTGGAAAATGTCAACCTGTGGATTCAAGGGTCTAGTTTGGGCCCTACAAATATAAAAATAAAATAAAATAAATCGTAGTCTTGAGGCTTTTATCTATCTTTGGAGACTGCAGCTTTAAAATACTTCATTCTTTGAGTCCTAGCTCTAAGATCTGACATCAACAGTCTGCTTTTACAAAGTCGTGATATTGTTTATGATGGCTGAGATCGGCCATAATCACTGTCATCCCTTAATTTACTGATTCAAATTAGGCTATTTAGTTGCAGCTGTTAATCCTTTGGGACTTGTTCCTGTTCCCCACCTTGCCGCAGGCAGGCAGCCTTCATTTGTGGAGGAGGTCACTCAGCCTTATTTATAGTATGAGAGTCCTCCGCGTCTCACAAGTTGTATCAGCCACCAAAGCCCCATTGCTTAATTGTAAGAATAGATAAAGGACTTCAAAACCAAAGGTGACCTCTGTGATTTGCACTTCTGTCGTGATGAATATCTTCTTCTGTGTGTGTGTGTGAAATTCTCGAACCGGTTTTTGTACGTTTAGTCAAGAATCACTTGGTGATCCATCGCAGGTATTATAACAGCTCTTCTCTGTGTGCCACTAAAAAAATTTCCATCGATCAGCCAGTTAATGAGATTAATTGCAAGGTAAAATAATGCCATTAGTGTCAATTAAGGGGTGTTGAGACACAAGTGCCAAAACATTCAAAAGAGATTTTGTGGCATCACGGAAACGTTAACCTTACCTCATGGCAGTCAGGCTGTTCCCCGTGGCCGTGGCACGATTCCCCAGAAATCACCGATGGGTAGGAAGCGGTGCCATCCCTCGTGCCCTGACTCCACACCCTGGCCGCGCTGTGCAGAGCCCACGCTGCGAGGGCGACCCACCGGTGCCTCTTGCCTTACTCCGGACGGCTTCCAAACACTGAGCAATGGGTGCGCGGCTCTGCAAAACCTGGCGGAACGGGCGCTTGACTTCAAAGCACATTTGTATGTTAAACTGAACAGGTATAGATCATTAATCTGTAACCTGGACTGAGGGCACTCTGGGAAAAATGGGGAAAACAAAAAAAAGAAAAGAAAAAGGAAGAAATGCAGCAGGTGAGAGCGGCAGCTCCAGCTACACATTTTGTATGCAACATACAGAGCTCACCTGTTCCAGTGCCCCTAAGAAAACAGCTACAGAAAGCTCCCCAGTCTGCCCCAAACTGGAGGAAGTCTTTGCTTTGCTGTGGGTCTCCAGAAAGAGCCAGCCACAAATGATGCATATGCTGGGAGCGAGCCAGACTCCCTCATGCTCAAATATATTCCTTTGAAGTTACTGACACCCATGTAAAACGTGGAGGGGAGTTCACTGCTCTGCCTTACTGCTGAGTAGCTGGAGGAATCAATGCTCTCGCCACACTCCTTTCTTCTTGCCCCTTGACATGTGAGTTACAATTAGACTGTAACGCGCTGTACGGTTCGGGGTGCCGGAGTCAGAGCTGATGTGCGCAGTGGGGTGGGGGAAAGACGTTAAAAATTCATTAGTAGCTGGCAGGGACATGCTGGCAGGGAGTGGGACATAATGAGATTTAAGTTTTGGTAATTTAAATTTTCTTTAAACTTAGGTTTACCTCTGAATTTGACCCAAAACTTTTCCTTAGCACTTCTAGTTGACTTTGGGTTTTAGGACCAAATCTTCAGGTGGTTTAATTTGTCCTCACTGCACAAAGGAGCTGAGGATCTGCCCTTAATTTCTACATGATTATGTTCTAGTAACACTTTGAACATGCCCATACAGTCACATCACATTTTGTGGTAACCACTCAATAGCTGCAAATAAGTATCCCTGTTTCCATAGCTTTTCCATGGAGACAAAGCTTTTTGCATCTCCTGTGTTTACGATAATAATACAGCTTTCCAATTTCTCTTCTCAGTAAGGTAAGTTCATCTCCCATTGAAGTATTTTTTAATTATTGATACCATAAATGGAAGTGTGTTGGAAACTATTGGCTTTGAAAATAGCTAACATGTGATATTATCCAAGAACCATCAGGAAAAATCTTTTGAAATTCTCTTTGATTCAGCTGTCCTCAGGGCTTTATCCTTCTCTACCAGTCTCTCTACTGCCGATTTAAAATAACATTCTCCTGAAATCAGTGCAATGTCAGGAGAAATTCATCAGCACCGTAGGTGCATGTTTCCCAGATGTATATAAACCTACTACATTTGGCAGCAGCAAATTGATTGCATTTTAAAAACCTGGGATAGTTGAATATTCCATAGTGCCCAGCTTGGCTACAGCATGGAATACAAAGTATTTTAAGTTTCTTTCAGCTCTGTTTTAGGTGAAATAAAATAAGACCTGACTCCATAATTCCTGCCTTTTGATTTACTCAGGTTTTCCTCTGGCAACATTAGAGGTTTACATGCAGGGACAGAGTAAGATATTCCTAATCTCTGTGGAGCGGCATTGAGATTTCATCAGAAATGTTGATGACTTTGTGTGTACTTCCCCCTAATATTCAAGCTCTTACACTTTTAAACTGGGAAAAAAGCCTGATTTTATAAGTATTTATCAGACAGATCTATGTGGTGAAATATTCTCCCCCCTTTAATATCGTCAGTGCTGCATGCTCTAAAAATGTCTCCATTTCATTAATTTGTGATACACTGCTACCCTGAATTCTTTTAAGGTGGCTTTAGTTTCTGCCATACATATTTTACTGCTTTAAATTATAGATATAGGACTGTTGCCTAGTTAATTTCCTCTGGTTAGGAAAATATATTTCTACTCTCCTGGCATTGCATAAAGTGATATGTGGGATTTGCTATATTTTTTAGCTGATTAAGTTTTGCATTTCTACATATTACTGCTTATGAGACCTCAAGTAAAACTACGTAAAGGAAGGAGAAGTTTTATAGTATATTTGAAAGTTTCATTTAACTATAAATTTCACCACTAAGCCCCGCTACAAGACTTTTCCATTACCTTCCTGGATAGTCTGGCTATCTACTTCTTTCTAATTGAAGCATGAAAATAATATGAACTCAAAGTCATGAAGCTATAAGACAGGTATTAGTAAAAATGATACAGAGTAATAAAATGTGACAGAAAGTTGTTTGCTGCTAAAACTCGGGTACTACTTTTGCTAGTTCTTATTAATTAATAGTACATTGATTTTAGTCTAAGTATGTGTCAAGGGATGGTGTCTGAGTTTTTAAACAGCCTAATATAATTACAGTTCATGTTTGTTAGTGAAACTTCGCATGCTGTTTTATTTGGAAAGGTGGTGGAGAAAAGAAATTACTTCTCTTTCCAGTAATAATTGAGTCTTTTAATGCTCAGTGATGGATAGGAGTGAAACTATTTCTCATATCACTAAGACACTGGGTGTTAATCCACCCGTTTGCCCACAATAATGTAAAATAACCTGGAGGAGAGCACCTTGTTGCTCAGCAAGGCAATAGACCCCAAATGGTTTGTTTGAACCCACAGCACAAGAATTTCTCTACCATGCAAATAAAATATATATGCTAAAGTCTCAGCTCAAAGTGAAATTCCCGTGTTATCAGTCTTTGCTGAACCCTAAAACTACAGGAAGAAGTTTGTTCCAGACTTGATGAAACTTTAGCAAGATGATGTACTAACAGAGAGCAGAGAGAAAACGTGGACCTTTTTTTTTTTTGTGCCATTAGACTCGTTTCAGCTGTCCTGAGGCTAATTAGGAAATTTGACTGTGTCCAACTCCTCACCTTTACTGTATCTGAAGAGCTGTAAGAATTTCCATTTGCTGCGATAAGGAGAAGTAATATAGTTGCTTGTAATTACTTATTCGTGCAGATCAGTACTTTCCTAATTCTTACTTACACCTCTCCATTTGCCGGAATAACAACTGCAGAGATGCTACACACTCACCGAATGGTGTTGCTGTTCCCACCGTATTTTCCCTGCGCCAACAGTCTTCGCTCGCAACATGTCCCAAGAGAATAAGTCCACCCTGCTCTTTCTGCCTGTCCCCTGACCTATCTCCATCTGTTTCCCCAAACACCCTCTATATCCATCTCAAATATCACAGTTTTGAGATCTATTGAAATGATACTTTTTTGATCCAATAATGAAACCAGAATTTTTTCCATTTAGTTGCAAAATATTTACTTTTAGTGAGGCTTTTTCATCCCCACCTTTGCATTTTAAAAAAAATGACCTTTTTTGGATACGTGTAGAATAAGTGATATTTGCGAAGTCAAAATAAGACTGCAGAGAAGATATTCCAAAGGCTAATCCATTACTTTTGAAGAAAAATATCAAGCTTTTCCACAATACCTTATTATTATTCTGGGTCACCATGATGTTTCCATGCACCTTGGCATGTCCCTTTAATTGGATCCTTACATAGGAAGGTCCGGCATAGTTGCATTGAAAGCTGACATTTCTAACTAACTGACCTTTTCAGGCCCAGTGATACTCCTATAATGATTATCCTCTAGCATTGTTTGGACACAATACCACATACTTCACAGCACATAAAGAATATGTTCTTTGAGAACTATTCAAAATGCCCAATCTCAAGTTAGCAAAATGAGAAAATTGGGTGCAAACATTCATCAGAGTGTTATTGTGCGGGTATCGATTTGAATGCCCTTTCATTTCTCTGGGAAAAAGTGTTGTATTATAGAGCTCTAAATTAACTTCTGTTCTGGTTTTTTTTCCCCAGTAAGTATAAAAAGGTCAAATTCATTCATAAGGCTGAATAGATTTGCAGGATATAAGCAATAAGATAGCAATCAACCTTCAAATAACCTTTAAAGAGACAGTATCTTTTCTTATGAACAGTAATTGATCTGCTCATTAAGTCACTGCATACTCTTTGGGGCTCACCTAGGCAAAAATGTGTAAGACCCGTGACGAAAGGATGTCAGCTAGCACAAAACAGGAATAAATCCTCATGTGGAAATATAAATATTTTACAGGTTTTGAGGGGTGTAAAATTGATGAAAGGATTGACATTGCGATGTGAATTCCTTGACTTGACTGTTACAAGGCTGAGTGAAAAAGACATAGAAAAGACCTCAAGGTGTGAATTTGGTATTAGTGAGGATGACGATGATAGCATGTTCATACATGCCTGAAACCTGAATACATCTTCAACTTCTCTGCTGAATTTAGTGCCTAATGTGGGAGGGAGATCATTGCAGTTCGCCTCAGGTCGACATACGTATAGGGGGGTGTACGTATAGGGGAACTTCTGCAAGGGAGCCTGCTACAGATCGCGTCTGGTTTGCCACCGTGTCTTGCTAGTCCTTCTTTTAAAAAAAGCCAGATTGTCAAGTAATGGCTTTCTTTGCACCATGAGTGCTTTTGGGATGTATGGGGGGGTTAATCACCTCTGCCTAGGCAGAAATAAAACCTGCGTCCAGCTTGTTGTAGTGCCGATTCCCCGACTGCAGCCTGCTGTAACCTTCACACAGTCCTGGGCTGTGGCTCTGCAGCTCCTCTTGTGTAAGCGAGAGCAGTTAAAAGTGCTGCTGGAAATTTTTTTCAAGGAAGCACTATTTAGCCAGAGACTCGCTTAAAGAACTGGGATTGTCGATTTAAGATACCAATCAGAAGATTAGTGTTCTGTCCATGTCCATATTTCATTTCTGCATGTAAATCCACGTTATGCTTTTAGTATTATTTTTATGAATTGCACATACACTGAGGACTATCTGTGCATAATTGATTACAAGGAGTTGTCTTGGTTTTTATCTTTGATCAGAATTTTCAGAAGCAGCAAGTATCCCAGGTGACGAGGCTTTTTATGCTGTAAATGTTTGCACATAATGCTTTCTGTTTTACATCGCGATGTGCAGAATGAGCATCTGGCTCATTTAGAAAGAGAGAAAATGAGCAATTCTGTGCACAGGTCTATTGTGCTTCTTCTCTTTTTGCGTAAGTTTGAGGAAAACTTAAAATAATCTTTTTTTTTTTCCTCAAAAAAAACCCCTTTTCTTGAGTATCAGATGTTTTTAGAAAGAATGGAAAGCTTTCTTCTTTTTTAATGAAATTTTAATTTGCAAGGGCATCTGTATGGAAACAGTGTCTTCACTTAGGAATATTTTGTTTGTTTGTTTGTTTAATTATCTGCTGAGTGACCTGAACAAGACTTAGTGAAAATCAGTGTATTAAATATCTAGAAGACAGCAGAGGATTATATTGACACCACAAAATGGAGTACAGTGCAGAAATGCATGAGCTAGCAGAGACCTGCATAGCAGAGCTGTGCCGCTCGCAGCACACTCACCAGTGTGGGTCCACATGCCGACAAGCCATGTTATCTGGGTACTATGCCTGAGATAAATAAGCCCTGACCCTTTTTAAAAAAATTTTAAATTTTTTTCTTTTTTTTTTTTGTTTTAACTAGCTTTAGGGTGCTGTCATTCCAGTGCTTCTGAATGGCACCTGGACCTGAGCCTTAGCTTGTGACTTTTTTTTAACCTAGCTGGGCACATACAGCTAACTGTGCCTCTTTTCTATTTTAGTAGCACCCACGTATCCGAGTCCACAAAGATGTCATTGTGCTGGATGCACAGTGTGACACCAAGCTGCCCCTGAATAGTTGGTGACTTAAATAGACAAAGCAAGGGGCGGTGGGCAGGAAACCTGGAAAAAGAATGTAAAAAATAAAAGATTATTTTAACAGAACTGCATTTTATTTTTGAGAAGCTGCCCGCTACTCTTTGTCGCCTTCTAGAGTCCTGTGCCTCTGATGTACCAGAAAATGGCAAAACATTGATGATGATACAGCTACAATGGGTGGGACTGAGGAAGAGAGGAGCTGGAACTGTACAAAGGAGTTTTTCTTATCTCATTTGTTTCTAAGAATTGCTGGTGGGCTCATTTTTTTTGGTATGCAAAACATTTTCTGTTAAAGCAGTCAGCCAAGGTCACTGGGAAACCCACAAGAAGGAATAACCTAGAGCCTTTATGATTATTTTGAGCTTGTAACTTGAGGGCACAAAGGAGTTTTTAGGAGAGATTTGAATGGGGAAGGTGTGATGGCTTTGTGAATTCAGACTGAAAGTGCAGGATAACCCATGGTGGAAAAGTGACTTGTTCATCACACAGCTCAGTGCAGTATTGGAGGGAGTTATCTGAGATGCTGCTAAATGAGATAACGTGAGTACTGTTAGGCAGTAGTATCGCTGCAGTGTCCTTAAAAAGCAGGTTAAAGGAAGGTGAAATACTGTTTTAACACCACGGTTCGCTTCTGACGTTGCAGCTAGCTGTGGTATCTGTACAAGATGCTGCACTGGACCACGTAGATGCTGAGTGCCAGGACAGAGAGTGCTGGCAGAGGAGCAAGGCAGGGGAGGGGAGGGGGCACAAGGCAGTATGGAATAAGGTCTGCAGTGGGGCCTGGGGAGGGCAACGCAAACCATAAAGTTGTATTTGCTGGGCCGTGCGATCAAAATGAGAATAAGTGTGTTCGAAACATCTAGGAGGCAGCAGGGCATTATATTATTCTTGATGTTTTTATTATATTACCTGCCCTGTGACACAGCTGCATCCATTGTCCTTATCCTCTGGGGACCACCAGAAGGAAGGAAGAACTATCTGTAGAGACCCTGATTTTCCTGCCCATCCTCCAGGTAGCCTCAGAGCGCTGCTAAATTCTGCCGTGCTGCTGCCGTCCCCTGTGCTAAACCCGCCTGCTCGCCTTTCCTCCCAGGGACTGTGAGGGCGTAGGGTCCCTGGTTGGATGTAAAAAGGAATCCTCATCTGGGCACTTAGACCTGCTGCAAATTTGCTTTGGGATCTGATCCACAGCCTCTTCTTCAGTTGCCTCTTACTTGGAGCAAACCCCTAATCGTTGTGAAAGATTTGACAACCCTGACACCGAGAGCAACTTCATGCGCTCGCTTTAGCGTGCGATCCCGAACTGAACCCCCTCGCTCCGGCGCATGGGCTTGATTTTGTTACTCGAGCACTAAAATAGCTTTCTATATACAAGAAAAATTTCCTAAACGGTCTAGTTTGCGTACCTGGGGCAGCCGCTCTGGGCTCCGGGCTGGCCCACTGCCAGCGGCGTGGCCAAGCGAGACGTTCCCATCCCTCCGCCCCCAGGCGCGGGCGGCCACCTCTGCCGTAGCATTGGCTTTCACGGCAGCCGCACGGACACTTGTGGCATCTCAACAAATGCCTCCCGAAGCAGGAGCCATGGTACCATGCACGTTTGTACCTAGCACAAATAGAGATGCTATATAATAGTGCTGCTGCTAATAAATATAAACCGTATAGATGTCAGGTTGCCCTGAGAATGTATTCTCCCCACAAACCAGGCGGCTCTACTGCAGTGTTCAGGAATTAACTGCAGGAGTATTACTCTCTTAAGGCTTTGTGTTATAGTTCTGTTTTCTTCACCTTTAACCCCACAATGGATTATGACCATACTTTCTCTTATAACTAAATGCTCTTCTGTCCTTTGACAAAACAGATTTGTGTCTTTTCATAGCTTTCTGTAGAGGGCTAATAATACATGGGAAAGCTTTACTGCCCACAGGAGACTTTGCCTGGCTGTAATAATAAGAAATGCTGTTGAAAAGTCATGATCAATGTTAATTCAGTTATTTTTCATTTTCTTTTTTTATAATGAAATCTTCTACTTTGTGCATTTTATCCAGTGCTACCCCATGAATTGCTCATTGGAGAGAGGGGTCATTGGTTATAAAAATGAGTTCTTGTTGTTTGTCCTCATACAAAAATAACTGCAATATTTTGAAATGATGAATTTAAGGGAGAAAAAAAAAGTGGAATCTTGGATGTACAAAAGATGTAAATATTGTTTTCCAGGTTTTATGGTTCCCAGATGCCTCCTCTAATTGCATAGCTAACCCTGAGTTTATTAAGTTATTTTCCAGAGTCAAACTCATTTGTAAACATGTCAGAATAAAAACTAAATTTAAAAAAACAAAACATTTGGATTAGAATTCTGGAGTGATAAATAAACTAATTTAGAATGTATTTGCATGTAATTTACATGTGCCAAAATAGGATTGCATGTGGTTTGTAAATACAGGTCTTGAATCTATTCAACATTACAGAATAGCACAGAAGAAATTAATTGTAGCTTGAAAAAAAAAGGTTAAAATAATAAAAAGATGGCTTAAAATGGCCCATGTTTGAATGTGATTCAATGTGCAGAAACTGGTGAGGAGAGATAAGCACGCAGAGAAAGCTGTAAATTCTAGCAGCAACATCTGTAGTAGTTAGAATACTATGTTTTATAGCAATCCCTTACCTCCCCCCATGGACATTACTATGGCATGCAGTATATTTATTATTCACTTTCCGCAAGAGATGTTTTCCTAGCACAGCCTTAAAAATAAGGTCTGTTTCCTTTCTTTTAACATTCAGACTTGTTCAAAGATAATGCCTTCAGCTTCCATTTGAAGCATCTCGGCCAGTTTGGCCTGTACACCTTGGCACAGGATGACAATTTATAATTATCCTGCTTATTACAGTGGTACCAAAGAATCAATCAACAGGTAAATCCTCCACTTTGCTAGGTACAGTCTCCACCTGGAGAAGACCTGTTGGTCACGGGCGCCTGTGAATCTTCCAACCTGAGCAGATGAGGCAACTTCGGAGAGGGAGGAGCAGTCGTGCAAGCCAGCGAGCAGCGGCGGTGGTGGGACTCGTAGAGTGATGCTGAAGGGAGGGGACGCCGAGGGAGGGAGAGGCTTGGAGCATGTGGAGCTGGCAAGGTCTTGTCAGGAGTGTCGCAGGTGCTTGGGGTGAGAGAAGATTCCTGTGCCGGTTATTTCTGTTGTTACACCTGCCAGAAAGAGGCTCTGACTGAATCCTCCACGTTTTTTCCACCTAAAATACTATATGTGAAGAGGCAGGATGGAGGATACCATCTATGCCTGCTGCTTCGGAAATATGCGGGACAGAGGGAAACATCATCTGTGGAGATGTGAGGTAGAAGGAGTGACATCAGCCATGACAGGTAGCAGGTCTTGCTTTGACTGCTCGGCTTCTGCTCCTGCTGTCAGTGCTGAAATGTGTTCTGGGCCTTGGGATTAAAGCAGCCATGGTTTTGAGGGAAGAGGAGATGCTCTTTGGATAGAAGGGGCTTGAGAAAATCCAAATGTAAGGACTGAAATGCATTGCTGGAGTTATGGGGGGAAAGGATGCTTTATTTACTTAAAAAAAAAAAAAAAAAAAAAGAAATAGCGCATGTTTTCTGGTTTGTCTTCAAATACCAAGGACTGTCCTTTTCTATATTCATAGCCTAGCAGCCCGGAGTTTAAAAATGGGAGCAAAGTGGTCCTGCAGTACTTGATGTAAGAGGGTCTGTAGAGCTCGTCAATGTTGACTCTCACTTGTTTTCAGACTTTGCTGAGAATAAGTAGAGATGTAAGGATTTCCCCTCTGAATCCTGTGATTTTTTTTTCTACACTGCTTTCATTTCATACATTTTCTTTACTGTTTAGACAAGGGGGGAGGAAAAAAAAAAAAAGAAAGAGTGGAGGGGAGAAAAGCAAACTTCTTGGGGTAGGAGACAGAGCTTTGTTGTGCATTTTGCTTGAGTACCGTGGAAGAATATTTATTATCAAGCAGCACCAGATGTCAGGAGCCATTCCATAATTGTTTCAGGTCATAATACTTCTATTTCAATGTGCAGATAATGTCTCTAAATATTTTCTTGTACTTCTTATCATTTCATCTCTAGAAGAAATTAATTGTAGCTTTAAAAAAAAGGTTTTATTTCCCATTTGGCTATGAGCCATTTTGTATAGCTGCTTTAAATGTTAATTATTAATTAGGATATAATCTATTTAAGTCTCTTTTGCTGTCCATTTCTTCCAAAGGCGGCAGCTGGATGAAACAAGAAAGATGCATCATTATATAGATGATAAATTAGCCTCTTATCCCAGGAGAAGACAGTTTCTCAACACCAAGGTTGAGATACACCAGGGGCTGGAGTGGAGGAGCCTCCCGGCTTCTGTCCACTTGGTATTTGATACATAGCATGAATCTACTAAGAGGGCTTTTATAATTAAATCATTGGTGGTAGAGGAGCATCATTCCCATAACTTCCATTCTACCACAGTTATTGTTGCCGGTGAATGGACATAGTGGGAGTTTGGTGGTCGGGTAAGTGTTTTTAAGTTGCATTTGGAAGTGAGGAGTTAGAAGAACAATAGCAGGTGATATTTAAAAAAATCAAAATCTAACAGGTAATAAAAAGCTTTTGCACATATCCCAAGGGAAGTAAAGCCCTTATATGAAGATCAGCGAAGCTGCAGCACTAGTATGTCTGAAAAATCTCCAGACTGAATTTCCTACTGGGGGGTGGGGTAGTGTGTGTTATGTATCTTTATAGAAATTAATGGCTTCCTGACAAATAATATGTCATGGCTACCTTTATCAACTGAGTCCTGAAGATGAAATGTGAGGCTAGCAATTAGCACCAATGACCAGCTGTGAAAACAGGAGTTTCTCCCATTTATTTTAATTATATTTTTGTTCAAATATTTACATATTTTATCTCTTATTTATTGCAAACTTTATTATCATTTTCAACAGCAAAGGAGACACTTTGGATTAAAATTTTGTCTATTTGTGTATTTAGCTCTTTCTTTATTTGCCAAGTTAAATGCAAAATAGAGCCCTTGTTTATACGAACAGTATCTATATGGACTTATCTATACCAACAGTTGAAAAGCTGGGCATTAGATTGCATAGCTCATCAGCCTAGCTTCGAACCTTACCTGGCAAACAGCTGAATGACTTTGGAAATCTGCGGTGTGTTCCTGAAACTTTAAATGATATCACTGTGTTGCCTGATGCAGCTTAGTAGTTCAGAGATCAATGGCTGGTGAAGCCGGAACATTTTCTCCTGCGTTTTATCTGTATCCATTGTTCATAGATGATCAGTTTCAGAAAGAAACACTGTGTCCATGCTGATATTACCTTCAAAAAGTTCCCTCACTGGAGCACAGACACCCAGCCCAGTTCAGATGCACGTGCAAATGCCGTAGAGTTAAATTACAAATATGTTTGTAATACTGCCAATAATACGGCCTGATTTCTTTTATTGTAACTCAAACTGTCCTGTGCTGTTGTGACATTGCTAAGAAACACGGAGAAGGCAGACGCAATTGAACTTTTGTTCTCTCCAGGACTTAGGCAGGCAGCTCAGGCAGATGGTCCATTTGGGATCCAGAGCCAGAATACATGCACGTTCCCGATTTCCTTAAAATGTGGCTGGCAGGAGTGATGTTCATCTGTGATGGACTTACCTTGGATGATGAAATCCAGAAAGCGAATCACTGCTCCCAGGATTATATTTCATTACACAGAAGTTAAAAGCTCCTTAAGATAAATGGATGCACTGCCCCAAATTTCTATGTGGTAGTATTGACCTAGCTTTTACCCCTCAGGAGTGACATCTTAGAGTCATTGCAAATGTCTGCTCAGAGCACAAAAGCAGTCAAAAATGCAAACAGAGTGTTTGAGAATATCAGGAAAACTGAAGAACAAATTACATGTAACAATACACTGCTCTCAAAATCGGTGGTAGAGTTAGCAGAAGTACTATGAAAGACAATGAGGATGATCACTAAAATGGCTTCCATCTGAAAAGAAATCAAATAGAAACATGATTTTTCTGTAGGATCTGCCACTAGTGTAAATGGAGCTTGAACTGAGTTTCTAAATTTCATGGAGTTTTTCATAGTTAAAAAATGCTGCAGCCACTGCTGTGTAACTGTATTTTGAACCACATGATGATGGATAAATACAGCAATAAATACAAGTTACTACTGGCCCAGGGATCATAACAAGTTTATATTCATTAAGGGTGAAGAGAAGGCGATTGCAACCTGTACTATGGTCTGCTTTAGAAGGACTAAATTCCCATAGCTGTAGAAATTTCTTAGCAAATATTTGAACAAAAAATGTGCTTTTTTCTTCTTTTTTTTCTTTAAAGAAAATTTATTAATTGTATATCTCCAAAGCCACATCCCTTGACAAGAAAGAAAACAACTTTAGCTAAAAATCCATTCTGGTTCAGTGATATCAATGAAGAGAGCATTAAAAAGTAAAACTCAAATATTTAACCCTAATGGGAATAGGGGACATAAATAAGTATCAAGTATAAATAGAAGAAGGGGGAAAAAAGAACCAGAGGAAAAAAAAAAAAAGGAGACAAAAGACATGAAGGAAAAATCCATGTGGGCAAAGCTTAAAAGTTCTAGTTTTAGTATATTTGCTAGGATCCCTTTTATTCTAAATAGTCTAAAACACTGTAGGTTTTAGTTCATAACGAAGATGCAGAAAAGGCAGATATGCTCAGTAAGAGTGACTTTTGGTTTCTGTCACCTTGGGATGAAATGCTTTCGAGTCCAGTAATAACTGAAAAGGATGTTGTTCTAATTTCTGTTAGGGGTAAACACTCTTAAATCAGCAGGCTGAGACAGACGTTTCTTGTACAGGAATCCTAGAGGAGCTGGGATCCCCTCAGACCCAACGCTATTGTAAATTAATGTACCTGGGAACATGGGGGGATGCCATTTTATCATGCAAATACTCAAAAAGGCAACTCGTGTGACTCAGGTTCGCACAGACTGGTATTTTGACAACAACCTCCAGGAAACTAATTAAAAGACTGATGGAGGTTTAGTTAGCAAAAGTTAAACACTAATAAAAGGCAGTCAGCATTTCATGAGAAAGAGAATTTGTCAAATAATTCATCTCGGCCTTTAAGTGTGTTATAAATTTAGTTGATAAAGTTAGCTGCATAATCTTTTTAAGGTGTTTGATTTAGTACCTTGCAACTTTTAAAAAATATAGAATGTATTAAATAGGTTAAAGATCAGTCCACTGACACATCTCACAAATCACTCATCATGGGGGAATCTCACTAGAAGAGGGCTCTTTTTAATGGGTTTCTTTTCACGGTAGTGGGCCCAATGCTATTTCTAATGATGATTTGTCGGTGATTAAAACATCACTGTTGAGTGGTAAAGAAAGATGTAGAGAGGTTAGTCATACGGTGCAACCTTGATCTCTTGATGGGCTGGATCCATTCCCACAATATGCATTTCAATATAGCAAAAAACAGATTTCTGCTTCTTAAAGCCAGGAATGCAGCTGAACCCTGCTTAATGGAGCAGTATGGACTGAAAGAATTTGGGATTGTGTTTGTCAAGTAATTAAATTGGGTGTAGCTTGGAAACATATATACCCAAACCAATATTTTTTTTTTCTTCTGAATATACACAGGGAAGTAGAATGGATCAGAATGTCAAAACTATATCTCAAAATATTTTATACCTCAACATGTGCTATTCTGGTATTGACTTACAAAGAAAAGGCACTGAAATATCAGGGAGTTGAGAAAACATTTTAAGAATATAAGACTTTAAACTCTGTTTAGCTCATCAGAAGTGAGATAGGGAGGTGATATGATAAGCATTTGAAGGTAGGCTCTGAGTCTACTGATAGCATGTGTGTATTTGATTTCTAATACAGGCAACTGATCCAAATTACTTTTTTACTCGTATGTGATTTACCTTTTGTGTAGCAGCCTTTCGCGCATATACGTGTTCATGTCTGCATAAACGAGAGAGCTATGCTCAAAGGCTTTAATGGAAGTTATGTCCCTGTGTACACAAAAAATAAGAGGTCAATTTACAAGCAAGAATATATTTACAGCAAAGAACTGTCAAAAGATATTTTGTGTATCTCTCATAATCAGGACCAGAATCCCATGGCAACAGGCAAAGGTCTTTTCTTTTGTACAGCATGATAGGGACTTTAAAGCATAGTATTTACACTAATATTAACTACACTGGATGGTGCATGAGTTGGACTGGTGTTCTACAAGGCTGGCTGAAATTATATGAACTTGCTTACTATGGAGGGATGAAATCATTGCTTCCCTGAGTTTAGATTCAAGGAGGTAAATAATTTACAGCTTTGTTTTGCTCTGAATCTCTATATAATGCTCAGATGCTGTCGAAACGGGCAGAGTATCAGCGATAGATTTCTGGGAAGATCTGCCCTTTAGTCAAAGGAGATAAACATATCTGAGTGTTACGAGGGTGTGATCAAAGTGAAGAGTGATTATGCTAGTAGAGAGCAGTAGAGTTAGAAAAGCTACCAAGGAGAAGTGGTAACAGTCAGAGTTTAATAGAATATGTGAAGTTTTACTGTAGTTTCAACACAAGAGCAGAGCTCAGAAGTAAGCTCTCAAATACTCAGTGTAATTTTTCCTGACTTTTAGGTGACCAATTACACCATGTAAACTAGTAAAAATATTTCGTGCTGTGTTAAGCAAGGAAGACATAAACAAGAGAGCGACATGGGAGTAAAACATAGTAATTTGTCTGCTGAAGTACTTTGAAGTTAATAGCACTGTATGGACAAACAAGAATATGCATAGAAAACCAAAAATGGCTGGATCAGGCACAGTGTTGCCTGATGTTTACCAAAAATGACATTACTGTTGTACTGCCTTCCTCTTCCACTTTGAACAAAGTGTCCAATGTGATGAACTACAGCTGGAAATCTTTGGGCTACATTGCAATGGTCCAGAAAAGAAAAAGCTGTTGGAAGCATGCAGAATAAGGAGCGAAAAGAGCAGGCATGCTTCTGAAACAAAACCATATTACTCTTATTTCAGACGTGGAATTCTGGCAGCGTCTCACAAAAGTTAAAGATCAAACTAGAAGTGGGGAGCTCACATCACTAAACTAAAAACATGGAAGAAAAACAGCTTGCATGAAGTTGAACGTTACTTTGCTGCTTTACAGGACCTTTTTAGTTGGATGGTTGGAAGTCTGTGTTTCCCCTTCACAAGGCAAAAGAATTTAATGACTTTATATTGTTTGGAGTTGAGTGAGTGCCTGCCTGCAGGCTTGCTTGATGAGCAAAGTGACATCCTGAGGAAACGTACAGCAAATTGCAAACAAAATCCTTATTAGTAGTGGCAGTTACCTCCTGGAGTAGGATTGATTTGGAATCCCTGTAAGGATAGTGCTCTCCTCGCTCAGCCAACTTGACAAATAAGAGTGTTTCTTAGGAGTTCATATTCAAGTAGTGTTGGTGGTAATAGAATTTAACTTTCAGATTCAAAACAGTTAAAGCAAGGTACTGAATGTCACTGTGCTCAAGAGATTAATTTTAAAAGTTACACATACACCCCTTTTCTATTGCAAATGCAATGAAAAAGGCTGCTGCTTCTGCTCATCCTCAGAGTGGTTATGAAGAGCAACTGGGATTCAAAGATTTGGAATGCCCCCTAAAAAAAAAAAAAAAATTTCCTATGTAAGCAGTGTAATAACGGTCTTGACAGGAATCAAACCAATCTGCAGTGTATGTTTAGTTTCCCATCAGCCACTACTTGTGTCACTGCAACAAGAAGAGAAAAGTACCAAAATGTCCATTTGGTCTTTGCCCCATACAACTAAAATATCTGAAAACATTTACTCTGAGCATGCAAAAAGGCTCTGGAGTGGAGACAATTGAAAGAAATACTCAGATGTAATCCCAACTCATGTTGCTCAAGCTCTGTTTAGATTAGCAAACTGTATGGACTGAAAGAAGTGGATTTTTGGAGCAGAACAGTTGGCACCGAAGACATCATACCTATTCTCTAAATTTTTGAGGCTTTTATGATGGACCAGCTCTAGTCTGCTCCTGTGACTTGAATGTCTGTTGGTGGTTGGAGCACATCTTCTAATTTAATTTAATCTGAGGGGAATCCATTTTGTGTGCTCCAGGATTGCTCTGTGATGTGAACGAAAGCATGCAGATAATCAGGCTTCAAAACTTAAAATGCTTAGGATGTCATATGGAGAAAGTAAACCTCTCGTTAACTTACTAGTTGTCAAACATGTTTCTCCCAAATTCCTTTTTAACTCAGGGCACCACCAAAATGCTCTCAAATTGAATTGGGTTTAGTATTGTTTAATTTAGTGAGAGAAAAATCACTGTTAACAAAGTAAAATAACAGCTGTTATTGTAATGCATCATGTGGAAAGACAAGCATCTAAGCACTTGCTATTTTATGTTTTGAACAATATTTAGTAGTTGTTATCTCTGTCGCTGGAAGGTTGGACTTAAGCACTTGAAAAACAAAATGGTGTTGATCTTCACATATGAAACCATTCAGAAAGTCTATTAATAGATCTGTTAATTAAATATGTGCTCATGTCCTGAATTTTTTACCTTAAAGTATATTTTACCATTTTAAAAGGGCCATTAATAATCACAAAGGACCAATGATACCAGAATTATGAGCTCACTAGCCTTCTAAGAATTCACATATTGCTACCCTGCAATTTGGCTGCGAGCCTTGAAAGTTGCATGCAATATTTAAGGCTTCAGCCTGCCATGAGATCTGTTAGGCCTATAAGTAGGTATTCTGCAGTATCTGCTTACATTGCATCTCATGTATGGTAATAGCCTGTTGTGGGCGGATTCTTGAGCATCTAGAAACAGTTTCCCCTCTTAAAACTGGCAAAACAAGATTCTAAGTCTTTTTTCGTTTTGTTGATTTGAATTAATAGTGCACTTGTATATGCTACATTTTCTATAGCCCAGGAGGAAACCCATGAAGTATTGTCACATTTCATGCATCAGGGCTTGATACACAGAGTGTCCCAGCACGCAATAGTACTCCATTGCCAAATGCATTTTTCTTCTCAGGAAATTATTGTCATCGATTGGTGCTGGAAATGAGGCAGTAGGTTAGCTGGTGGCCAGTCTGTTCCTCTAATGATAATGCTTTGGTTTTGAGGAACTCTCAGTAATCAGTTGATCTCACTTTGAGAAGGATTTGATAAGTGTCATTGATACTATCTTTTATGGATTCTTTTGTTTCTTCCATGCGAATTATTTTTAGAGGTTTCCCTTCTATGAAGCACTTTTTTCTCTTCTCCCCTTGAACTTCTATGACTTCTTACTGAACAGTACGAAGGTATTTTTTAATTTGCCTGCAATGGGGGAAACAGTCAAAAATTTGATCAGGGAGTGCATTGAATACAATGAAAAAGTTTTTTTACGCTGTGCTATTCATTCATCTGTTTAGTTTTGATTCCTTAAATAGCCTGTAAGGAGAGAATCTATTTGATAGAAGTCTGAAGTAAAGCCAAATGAGCGGCTGATTTCTCCCAGATATACTACTCTGTTTAGCAGACTTGTTTGTACAACTTCTCACTTGGTAGCAGTCATTTCCTAGTTAGCATAAACATGGTCCACCTTCCAGGGTTACTCTTTGCTTGTATAAGGGCTCTAGTCTTTTACACACGCGATACCAGCTTTAAGAGTGTGAAGACCTTATTCAATGACACACCAAAGTCATTACCTTCTGAAAAAGCTGGTACATTAAAAATGTCATTTCTTCAGTTTCATCACAGCATTGGTCTTTTCTTCTCAGTGGCAGACTTTAAAAATTTGACAGGGTAACCTAACACTTCCAGAACGGTGTTAGAAGAAAGATGCTCCTGTGCATAAGAAGTAGAAATAACATTACATAAACTGTACTTCTTATCCATAAGCCTTTTGGGGTCTGGGTTATGTTTTGAATTTTAATGGAGAGTACGCTGAATGCTGACAAACAATTATTGCTAGCTTTGTAATATCTTCTCGAGGCTCTCTTTGTGAATTATTCCTTCTGTTTCTTTTCTTATTTGCGAGTGAATTTGCAGAAAGCCAGGTAGACCAGAAGTTTCCAGCGGTGGAGTTTGGTGTGTTCATGCCCAGAACAGACACAACAAGGCCCTGGCAGGCCAAGCTGTGTCCCCATGTGCCTCAGCTCCTCCCCTGAAGGAGAAAAGCTAGAGGAGGAAAAGGGCAACCCAGCCTTTATGCCCGTTCAGCCCCTGGCCTTTTCCCCCAAGGCTGTCAGCAAGGGTATTAATTAGTGTCAATTGTGACAGCCAGGAATGGGACTGGTGCCACAAATGCATTTGCTAAACTAGTCTGCCAGCAAACAGTCCACATATGGACATGACTTTCATTCACCACCAACTCGGGCTGTGATGTAATGGCAGACCGAAAGGCAAAAGTTGTCTAATTTATTGCTATTCCCTGGGGACTCTGCACTCCTCCCATATTCTTTTGTTTTAGAAGAAATACTGGAAGCCTGCAGTTCAAATGTTTCATTTTCCAATTTTAGTTCTTTGCCTCCCTGTGGTAGACTGCTCTGTAAGTACTTCGATATTGATGAGGATATTTTCTCAAAGGCATCTGAGGCTTCTGTTTTTCAGGGATCAAAGGAAGGAATAATCTGGATTTTTGCAAATGGATACATGACAACATTGATGTCGTATCTTCAGTGAATTGCAGAGTTAATGTGCTTCATCTGCTCCAGAGGCTATTCTAATACTAATGTGCTTTTACGCCTTAAAAAAGTCCATGACCTAAATACAAATAGGAAATACAGTATGATTTTGCCATTTAGTTGTTGCAAGATGCAAGGCTTTCTGGCCTACCCTGGATGTTCATGTCCTAGTTTAGCTTCACTCTTGTCCATTTTTTTCCTTTTACTGTTTTCTGCAATCTCTGGCATTATCATTTCAATCCATTGATTCTTTGGCTCTGGGATCACCAGATACTAAGGTCTCATTTGTACAACTCTCCACCTGTTTGAATGGCAATCAGAGACCCCAGCTGCCAAGCTCTGCAATATTTTCCTCAGTTGAGGATTGTGGTTGGCATCAATGAAGATTTCATTTAGTTATGCTGGCAGCTTTCACACTACCACTGGGCTTGCTATAGGTGCAGACACAAGTGTTTTGGTCACTTATTCTTTTTACTTAGTCTAAAAACATGTAAAAAATGTGCCCAGGCAGGTTGTTCCTTCATCCAAATTTACTTTATTAAACAGGCATGCCGTTTTCAAGGTGGAGGCATGCAATTGGTCTCTTCACTTGGCATCACGTTCTCATGCTGGCGGAGATGTTTCTGCTGCCCTTGGCATTCCTCCTCTATGTTTTTCTCTATCACTCTTGGGGTGGCTTTGGCAGCTGCTCTGGCCAGATGCAAAGCTCTCGCCTCTTTTCCAGCAGAGGCATGTGAGGTCTGTGTAAAAAGCTTTCTGGCAGAGACTCTGCATTTTGCCTGGCTCTGCTTTGCTTCCCCAAGATTTGCTCTTCATCCTGTAGATGTACTATCTTCTGACCCCCAAACAAGGATGAGGAATTCAATTGCACGGGGTGGGTGTTTGGAGAGAAAGCAGCTTACCTAACGCACACAAAAAGCCCTATTAGTGCCTGTGTCTGCTCCATTTCTGATGTATAAACAGTTACTTTGACATTTAATGAATTTGTCGTCTTGTATCTTGGAAGCACAGCAATACCATGCACCCCTTTAGAATAAGTGGTTCTGTTAGCAGAAAGATTAATAATGCCTGCTTGCAAGTACGGATTTTCTGATCTTTAATAAGTAGTGAGCTCACACTAAAAATTTTCCCCTGATGAAGATGTTTTAATAGTCTCTCTCTCCTTGAATAGTCTGCCTGTTTTCATAAAAAGTGAAGGAACTTCTCATTTTGCAGGCTACTACCCTTTGTCTAATAGCTTGAAATTGTTCAACGGGTTCAAGAGTTACTGTAAGCATGCATACGCCAGGCAAAAAAAAAAAGGAGATAGTTTTCCTTAATCTGTCGAAAGAGTCAGGACAAATTCAAGTAGGAACATTATTACTGACCTCTGCCAAACTGACATTGTCCTGGAGCATTTGTGCTGGCAACAAGCAATATGGTTCAATGATTTCTCTCCAATGTTAATTATTGTTAAGTGTTCCTTTTGTCAATAAATAATAAAGGTCCACCTTTGGATGATTTTGACCAAGTTAGTGAATTTGGTAGCCTAACACTTTACTTTAGGATATTTTAGTTAAATAACCAGGAAAAATTCTGTCTTCAGTCACTGTACCTGTAGGACAGAATAGTGAAATCTTATGCTCCCACTAGAATTCAGGCCTTAAAACATTCATATAGAGAGCCACACAGTAGTGGCAAAGGAGATAAAACTGGCCAGCAGGTCCCCTAGCCTTCTGTGGAGAGAGCATTTGGAAAAGTGGGGAACATTCTATGAGCCTGATGGTTATTTCTCTTTTGAGCATGAGAAAGACTTGATGGATTTTCTCTTCAGTCTGTAAAATGACTTGCTGTTTTGACACTTGGGATTTGGGTTGTTGGAAATCTTTTCATGTTGAAGTTGGTTATTCACAAATGCTAATGGTGGTAATATTAGCAGTATACTTTGTAACTTGTCACTTTATAATCTCAGTCTTTATGTAAGAATCAAGGTTTTTTTCATCTCTTATGATTAACAGGCAAAGATACATGACTCGTACGACGTGATTCAGTGTCAGACTTGGGAATGGGCTGTAGGCCTCTGTCCTGGGCCTCTACCCAGTAAACTGGGCCACAGAAGTATGTTTCTGCTCTTTCCAGTTCCAGATTTCTATATATTTTTCCTCCACCTTATCCGCTGCATTTTTATAGCTGTAGACATTTACAAGGTGCCCATCACAGAAACGTTCAAGTGTCACAACGTTAAATGAAAGGCAAAACTGAAGCGCATATTCAGCACTGTCTGCTTTACCTGTAAAACTGTTGCTCATGCTGAAGTTTTGATGAAGAATTGTTTGATTTTTCTAAAGAACATTCCTGGGGGAATCAATCACTACTGCCGTCATAGAAAAGCCAGATCCAAGATGCCTTATCTAATGGAACCTCCCGGGAGGATGCCCATGTTCTGATGGACCCTTAGGTGAAGCACTGGGTCCAGAGACCTTCACCAGTGAGGTGAAGCCAGAAGGCTGCCACTGAGGGTGCTGGGCACTTGGGATGGTGATCAAGGAATATTTCAGTGAGGTCAATAGTTTTACCGTATCTAAAGTTCACAAGAAAATCGAGCCATTGTGTTTGACATCCTGAGGCTGTTGAGTTGCTAGATCACCAAGGACTTCATAGTTAATAACCAGCACTTCAGTCTGCACCTGGAACGAGACTGGCAGTCAGCAGGAGCCCAAGAGCAGGTGCAATATGCTCTTGTCCATTTACTCATCCTCCATGGCAGGCAGCCATGTCCTGCACCAGCTGAAGCTGCCAGATGTCCTTCGGGTCAGTCCCACATGACACGCATTGCAGTAGTCAAGAGTTTTACTTGCTGTTTGCTTCTGTTGGCTGTCCCTGCCAGTGTTGCTACCTTAGTCTGTCAGTATAAAACTCCCAGTACAATTCTGCGTGCCTCCTGGGGAATACCCTCGGGATGAAGGGGACCTTCTTTTGAGGTGGAAGTCTCCTATCGCATGTTAAATTTTTAGTTTTCTCCATTTGATGAGATAGCACATTAGCTATCATTGACGTCTTTTTAGACTATTATGGTTAGTGAATCACTTGCTCATCCTGCATTTTATCCATAGGAATGGTAAATTTCCCTTTATCAAGAAATTCCCTTAAGTCCCTTCAAAATGGTATGTCACATCCGTAGTTATTAACTTCTATCTTCTTTTTTCTTAAACACCAAACTCAGTAGTGCTCCCTTTCAAGCTGAATTGGCAGAACTCACTGTACAATATACTATTGTCATTCAGCTCAGGTTTTTCCTCTAACGGCAGCAGTTAGCTGAAGTAACATTTCAGCCCCAGCTGACTGTAAGAGTAGGTTATAATTTTCTGAGACAACTTCTGATTGTGGTGTTTGCCTGCTTCATGAGACAGCGAAGAACATCAAACATGTCTTCATAAGCATCATAAATTTTTCTTTACAATTCTAATTGAGGTACGTATTTAAAAGTTTTGTGGGTAGGAAGCAGTATTGATCACTGGTTGACATTTTTAAGAAAAACTACTACTGCAAAATGAAATAATTCACTCTCCTTAGACCAAGCAAATTGGAATAGTGTTTGTTTATAATAAACAAAGGACAGACTGGAGGTTATTTGGTGACCAATTTTATATTCATATTTTATGGGTTTGGCATTTTTTTGTCACAGTAATCCTGCATATCCTGATTTCTAATGATTGGCCTTTTTTATTTTCACTGTTTTTCAAATTGTTACTAAAAGAGCAGAGTTAAGGTTGCTTCACCTGCTTTACCTTGTGCCTGTGTAATTCTTTTAGCCACAGCCTTAGGGTTTTTTTTCTGGGCTTTTGTTGCTTGGTTTTGGGGTGGGGGTTTGGTTTTTTGGTTTTTAATTGTTTGGGGTTTTGTATTGTTTTGGGTTTTGGTTTTTTTAATAGCTATGCAAATTCTTGCAGGGTTTGTTTGTTTGCCCTTAATTTGCTGACATATACTCTTAAACTCTACAGTTTTTTTCTCTATAAGAACATGAACTGTTTGCTCTGATGGCAACAATGCCCCTTTTCCTGTAGTCTCAGGTTTAAAGTGTAACAAGCTTGAGTGTATTTGTTTGTATTTTAATAATATGCACATCCCCTCTGTGCCTGTGCTGCTGTTTCCCTGATGGTAACCAAGAGTGCTGTGAATCCTCATTCACTACTCTTTCTCTTCTCTTAAATGTCATAGCTGTCAGGAAAGGAGTGATGCAAAAAATATTAAACCAACATTTTCTAGATTCTTCTGTGATCTGCTGCTACTTTCTCTCATGCAGCAAGTGATGGGAATCATTCAGCAGGGACAGCTTAGAAAATGATAGCAGCTGAATAAATCTGACTCATAGAATTAAATATCATGGATCAAATGGGCTTGTGCCAAACTTTTCTGCAGGATTTAATGTAAGACTCTGACCCTCACGGTATTACAAAAGTGGGTCAAATTTTCTGTGCTTGTACAGTAGGTCTTTTGACATTTTGCCAATGCCAGCATGTGCTATCAAAGGTTTTATCATCAGCTGCCAAAGAGATAACTACAAGTTTTGAATTCCAATAAAGAGTGTAATTGAAAGGACTGGGTCTCAAGAAAATAACAGGGGGGGGAATGGATAACAGTGCATGTTACGGCTCTGTGTTGCCATGAGGAAATTTGGCACTGAGGCTTAGCTGGAGACTAGATGGCAAAGATGACAACATCAGAAAGGAGAGAATTTTATCCTTGCACACTGAAAGACATTTCAGTGCCCCTCCTGGACCTCTGCAACCACCAGTTCGAGGCCGTTCTGTTGTGTCCACGAGGTGCAGGTGGGCTACACTGGAAACATGGTACATGACTCAAAACGGAGCTTTTCTTGTCTGTTTTCTTCCCTTAAGTACTAGTGGCCTAGTCCTGATCTTGACCATTCACCTCTCACTCTTACTCTCCTAATTTTAATACAAAGATTTTGCGATCCTTCTGTTTCTTTCCTTTTTATTGGTTGTTTACAGTCCTCAGCCCTAAAGATCCGATCCCCATTTTTCTCAAAGTAGTAATGGTTCTCTTCTCCACACCCCTCTTGTGAGGTAAGGCTGATGAAATTTTTATTGCTGCAGTCCAGATTTCATCTGTCTGTGAGTCCATAGCTTTGCATCTTTGCCATCTTGTCCACTTTGCTCTGTCATGGGGGTTCCATAAGGTGGTGAACCTGGGCTTCTCGGTGCAGTCACTTTTTCCCCTTCCCGTATTAGTGACATGACAGCTTGTCATCATAGAAGTATTTATAGCGTTGCTAACTGCTTCACAGCCTCAGGTGGGGGATAGGTGAACCGAGAGCTAAGGGTAAACCAGTGTTGGATGTCCATCATCCACAGCAGGTCTCAGTTCATCCAAGGCAACTGTGAAGCGGTGCCAGAAGTACAGGGCAGCTTAATGGTGCGACAGCCAACGTTGCAATTGTAGAAGCTTGACTTTTGTCCAAAATGAAACAAAATCGAGTCTTGTAAAATGGCGATAATCCTCCTTATATTACCAGGGTGATACTGGAGGGGATCATTTATCTGTGAGTGCACTGTGTAACCTCAGCCTGGTTGCACGCCAGACCCAGCTTCCCTTGCAGTTCTTATAACTCTTAATTCTGGCAGCACAGAAGTTAATAGTTTAGGAAAATTTTGCTTTTTTTTATAATTAAGTCTGTAGAAGGTGGAAATCAACAGTACAGTGCGTTTTCCCAGCAGAGACCGTAAATTAATTAGGAGCAATTTGCTGTCAGAAACAATTTCCATAATTTTAAGTAAAAAAGCAGAAAACCCATTTTTATCCTGAAGTGATTTAACTCCTGTGAAGATGAATTATGTGAAGCTGCAATTTACCTGCTCCTGGCTCCGGGTACCCAGAACGATGTGGATGATGATTCCGGTGGTGGTTACTACTGCTGGGGCAGAATTTCTGAGAGTGATGCCCTCTCCCCCCACCGTTCAGTTCTTGACCTTTTCATAACAGAATTGTCTTTGACACTTGCAAATTCCTGTCAGGAGATAATGAACAAATTGCAGTGCTAATCGAACACAGGCCTTTTCTGGGCTTTTGCCTGATAGTCACGCAGCAAAGGTCACAGTCTAACTAATGAGGGCTTTGGGTGATACCTACACAATATGTGGGCTTTTCTGAAAGGCCAAAATTTATGGGTGCCACTTGGGGACAATTCAGCTATCACAAGCATCTTAGAAGTACAGGAAGGGATGATCCATCCATCACTAAAGCCCCATTATTGGGCTTAAACACTCAGCCTCATATGCATAATTGCCAGACCTTGGGCTCCTCAAAAAGGCCTCAGTGTCATTATGATGGATCCTCCTCCCTGTTTACCGGGAAGAATGAACATGAGATGGTCCATTGTGGCATTTAGTATTTCAGCCCATCAGGATTTTAGGGTGATTTGCAGATATCAAGTCACTGGGATGCTGATTTAAATGAAGGGAACATTTGCAGAATCATAAATTTGTCCTATGAAGTCTATTATGTGGATACCGTTCTGCAGCTGATAAGCATTAAAAAATTTACTGCTTCACACTTGCATTTTCTCCTTTTTTTGTGGCCTTTTCAGGTGCGAATATATTTATTAGTCCTTTCTTTCTTTGCTGATGTACAATTAAAGCACTCTGACCTCTAGCTGCCAAAGGTTTCACCAAAATACATTTTAGAAACTGCCTTCCAGAGGATAAAGTCTGCTGTATCATTAGTTTTTGCTTTAAAGTGACATGTACACTTTATTAAAACTGTTTCCAAATATCTAGGAATTATAGGCTCGAGATGAAAAGGCACTGGAAGATAAATTAGGATACTATCCTCAAAATCTGCAAGTTACCTGCAGAATATTAAACCAGCCTGGAGAACGGTAATGCAGCAATGCTGCCCAGCTACTTCCTCAGTGCGCTAGCACCAGATCGCAATCTAAGCAATTACATTTGGGCTGGTCTCAAACCGTTTCCGTTGCATACGGTCCGATGCTGTTTCCTCTCATAAAAAGGTCTGTAGGATTGCCATGTGCAGTTCAACAGCTGCTGCATTTCAGTGGTAGGTGAAGCGATCCCTACGTGGAGTTGATATATCAGTTTGGCTCGCGCTCTCGGATTCTGTGGGATGTAAGGTGCGACATAAATGGATGTTATATAAATATTGTTTAGTTCTAGAAATACAGGCTATAGCAAAAGCTTGAATTAGAATTGACAGCGTAATCAGAATCCACATTTCACACTACAGGGATGGTGCCTTGTGCAATACAGTCTGCTAAGTACCACCCAGCATTACCGTACACTTCCAGATCTTCAGAAGAATTATAAGATGTGAGTTTTGTTAGCCTGTGTACTCTTTTTCTTTCATATTTACTTAAAAATAGCTTCTTTTTTTTTTTCTCCCATTAAAATATTATCTTGAAACTGTCTGTTTACTAACTGACAGATTCAAAAACACCACCAGCTGAGGATTTCTGTTTCAGCAGTGCAATACTTACTAAATGTCTGGGTACCTCTTTGCTCATAGAACTGCTGAAAGGCAATGAAGACACCCTCTCCTGGTCATCCACTGAACGCACTAATTTATTTTTAAATGAGCTTGCAAGTCCTATTTGTGTGCGTGTGTGTTTATTTAAGAATACGTTTGGAAATTAGTGCTCATTTGAACTCGGAGTCCGAGACAGTGACGTGAGACATCTCTTTCAGACTAGCAACGCCACGTGCATCAAATGCCAGGTCCAGGTAAATTGTGCTGGATATGGTAAGCTTGGACACAGTGGTCCATGCAGTGAGAAGCACCTTCTGTAACAGGGTTTGAACATTGCCAATAAGACCAAAAGCTGAATGACTCCAGGGTTCATCTGTCCTTAAAATTTTGGTTTGGGTTGGCTTTTTTTTTTGTCATTCAACGTAAGGTGCCTTAAGTCAGTGAGTTTTTGTTTTGAGTCACTTTGCAATCTCCCCTCCAAGTAAATCCTATGGCCATTGCTCTTCCTGCTCACAGTGACAGCACCCAAAAGACCTGATGTAACGTTTGTTGAATGACAGGCATGGCTGGGTTGTAGCAGCAGGTATGAGAAAAAGATCAGAGATATTTTTGCTCTTTTCTTCACGAATATCTTCTACTTTGTGGATCCTTGCACTTTTCAGGGAAATTGCCTGCCACGGGCTATGCAGCCCATCTCAAAACACAGTCAGCTCTTTCCCATACAACATCTAGCAGAAACCCTCAGAATTCCTGTTGTGCGTGTAACTTGCCTTGGGTCAGACAGAATCAGCTGCTATTTTGGCAAGGTGTATACTGGCCATTGCATGATCTTGTTTGGAAATAAATATATAAAACCAACATGAAAGCACGAAAAATCTGTGCATATGTCATACACAGCATGGGTGCATTAGCTATGACAAAACCTCTCCAAGAATATGTATGTTTTCAAAAAACATATATACACAGTGTTGGGCACATAACACATTGATGATTATACTTTGGACCACTTAGGTATTGCTTAGATATAGTGTCTCTAGCTCTTCAAAGCCTTCAGCTAGTCTGCCTTCTTATAAGATCCTTTGCTCTTGCAAGTCATGAAAAGGAGTTTAATAGGAAACTGTCCCTCACCTGCATCTAGCCTTGACTTCAAGGTCTTCCTTCCAGTCTTCCAAGTGTATGTGCTACTCTAGAGCTGCCATTAGATTAACAGCTTTTGATTTTAATCTAAATTTCCAGTTAGAAGTTGCTTCAGCTGGAATGGGTTGAACTACAAAATACTAGATCAGTAGGGGACCTAGGATAAAAAGTTTGATTTCTTTTTGCCAGAATTAGGCCAGGATTTGGAAAGTTCCTTGCAGTCCAGACCTGCCCTCCGTAAATTGCTCTTTCCTCGTCCTTGTCATGCTCCTGGTCCTGGACGTAAGGATGGCTGCACCCTCTGCGGTGCACTGGGCTGCTTGTGGCTTTCTTCTTTAAGTTGAATGCAATGCATCTGAGCTACAACCTTGCTACCAATCCTAAATGCTTCTCTCACCTGTAAGCACAGATTCTTATATTTATTCTATATGAACAATGACACCTTTGTGCGGGATGTTTTGATGTGTCCTAATCTGGATATATTCTTGACGTAATGTTCCTGCAGCCTTTTAGTAAACTTCTGCTAAAGTGTTTCAGAGAAAACTTTTAGGAGGTTTGTCAGGGCACAGTCCTGAGCATACCAATGAACACCTTGGGTAAATCGGTGCTAAAACTCTTCATTGACAGGCAATTCTATGACCAAGATAGTCAAAAACCTGTTGTCTCCACAGTTGTTAATTCTGTCTCTGGAAGGTTGGGGTTTTTTTAGTGTTTGTTTGGTTTGGTTTGGGGTTTTTTCCTTCTTCTACCTAAGTCTTACTTGCTATTAAGCAATTGAAAACATTTTTGCCATGGGATAGGAGAAAGCTTCACACCTCAGGCCACTAGGAACACACTGATCTCTTGGTGCAGATGTATGGGAGGAAATGTGTGAACTCTCGCAACGTGAAGGTGTTAAACTTTATCAAATGGACTCTCCTGTAACCTCTTGGAGACCTGCTGCTATCCATTAGAACAGAAATAATTTCCATCTGATTTTTCAAGTGGTTGTGCTGGTGGGATATAAGCAGTAGGGCCCTCTGATGGTTCCACCTCAATTTGCTTTGAAATACCAGGTGGGTAATGGATTCTTATACGGACTGTACTTCTGTGTATAATAATGTAAAATACAGTGTGTTCTTAGCACTGACATATAATTAAGAATGGTATTTAGTTAAAAGAGTTCCCAAACTGGGAAGATCATTGTAACTGAGAACATATGTGGTGGGGAGAGAGACTCAGTGAAGGCAAATCATGAAGTTAGCAGTGTCCTATATATTAAACGTTTTGTAAAAGACTGGAGCTAGGGGAACAAATAATCCAAGTAAATGAGTAAAATTCCTTGTGTTGTTCGGGGGGAGGAGATGTTTGGCTTGAAGCCAAGAAAGTGCTTAAAAGCATGTTAAACTTTAATGAGGTAAATAGTCTCATCTCTGTGGTGCAGAACGTTTAGGCTTAATTTTAGGCACATGCTTAAGTTCTTTGCCAAATTGGGGTCTAAAAAAGAGTTATGCTTTTGCATTTGAGAAGCAGGAATGATATCACATGACTTCTATATTTAATCACAACTACTGAAGGCAGCTGGGATTTTGAATACAGGATACTTAAAGCAAACTGTTCTTGATCAATCCATAGAGAAATACTCAGAGGGAGAAAAAATATATACAGTAAATTTGAATAATGAACAATTTTGAGGAAATTGCAATCTGCTTGCAGACATTTGGAGAGCAGAAAGGAAGCTAAATTTGTTGAGTAAGTTACTTGCTGTGATCTATTCTCTTGGCTCTAATTAGAGGGAAGTGAGCAGTAAGGGAACCCAGAAAATGAGACTGCTGTGGACTGAAGTGCCCAAAGAGAAGACTTTAAGTTGGAAGGGTTTTTTTAAGTGGATTATTTTTCCCCAAGTATTCTTTAAATAGGAGGGTGAAAAAATGGTGATTTGAAATGTTCATTTGAAAGAAATGCTAACTGGATAAACAAACAGCATTGATGCTTGACAAATTTGACAGAAAACATTTGTGTTTTCTTTGGAATTCAAATCTAAAAGTTTACTATAAGAGTTAACTGTATCAGTTAACGGCTGACAACTTTGTAATTTTTTAACCTGAAGTTTTGTTACTATATTACCTAAGTATTTTTATTGGCTGCTTCAGCTGGGACCTGCTCATTAGTTGCATTTAGTCCACTTAGTCCATTGTCTTTGAACACCTTACATGACTGATGGCTGCTGTGTGAAATACTAAAATATAACAACTGTCGCTATTGTTTCTTCCAAACAAAGCTTTCAGCCATCAAATGCAGGGTCATATCTGGAAGCTGTTAAATTCAAACACTTCCCTGATCAGGCCACCCCTTACTTTGTAAGAGGTCCACAGTGACAGTCTCTCTGCACAACAAAACTTTGCTCTTTGTAGTAACAGGAAAACTCATTTGTGGAGGGCAGAACTTTCTCAGACTGGTGGTGAAAAAAAAATCTGTAGGAACACAAAACTATCACATATCCATCTGCTCCAAGCTCAAGGCATATTTCTTTAGCCGTATTTTCTTCACTACGAAATACAGAGCAGCAGTGTATGTTTATTAAAAAAAACACACTACCGACTAATTAAGAGAGTAAATGGAACCTCTTCTCTCTTATCACCAGTATTAGCAACTCAGTGTAACCCACGACAAGATGGCTCTTAGATTCATTTTGTCATGTCTGTTGTACCAGGGAGGAGAGTTAGGAGCTCCTACTTTGCGACTTTGATGTGCCTGTAGTCCCAAGTTACTTTACACTTTTTAAAAACCATAAATTATTTTGTTATTTTTTTAATCTTTCCTATGCATTTAAAGTGCATGTGGTGGGCTCTCTGAGTGCTTTTTAATTGTTTCCGTATCTCCTTTTAAATGTAACTTCCATTCCAAATTTCCACAGTTTATAGTGCTTCTTTTTGTGATTACTGCATCACCACTTCGAACTCTCTTACAGAAGCTCTTCTTACACACAATTTATTGGACATGATTGCAGTGCATGGGTCTTAATACTGCAACTGGGCAAAAATACAACTGAAACAGTTTCTCCCCCATTCCTTTATAAATAAAAAATAATCTGTCTGGAATTCCTAGAGTTACTTTAGGTTTTTCACAAGCAAAACTGATAGACTTTAGTCCAATAGTTTTCTGTTAGTCAACTTCTAACAGAGGAAGTGGTGCCCATTCTAGCTTGAACAGTCTTAGGCAGTGAATGTCAGGACCTCATTCCTTCCTATTTTCTCTCTCTACCAATGACATTCTTGTTCGTGCCACTCAGATCCATGTATTTTCCCCTTGATTTCATTCATTGTATTGTAGCCTTGCAGGATTGTTCTCAGGGTAGAACAGCTTGTTGAAAGGTGTTTATAATAACAATTACACCTACTCCAATCACTAAAGCGTAATCTTTATCTTAATCAAAAAAAAAAAAGGGGGGGAGGGGGGGCAGAAGAAAAAATATACATCACAAACTACGCCGAAGTTCTGCTTGAGTTATTTTTCAATTACAGCAGGTGAAGCAGAACGAAATTGTTACAGCCATTTATTGATTGTGTTACTATCCATTAAGGTACAACAGAAGTAGTCCATCATATTGTGTAACAACTTAACTATTTAAAATAACAAAGGCATCCTATTGTTTCCCTTTTTGCCATTATCCTGACAAATACATTCTACTTCTGTGCTGGAAATCAAATTCAGGAATCATAATGAAGAAATTCTGTATTCAAGTTGACATTATTGCTTCCCCTAGCTATTGAAATTCTTCAGCTTTTTCGTTGAAAAATAACTGAAGCAGAACAAAGGTAATGAAATATATTAATTATATTAATGATGTTTTACTGAACTAGCTGCTTCCTAAAGAGAGTGCATATATAACTGTAAGAAGAGATTCTATCAATGGGTAGACAATTAACAGGTAATACTGTCACAGTAGTAATTTTACCTGCTATGAACTGTTCAGCCATCTGACTGACAAACCCTTTGAAGTTTTATGATGAAGAGTGAAGTTTATCATGTCTTCTAAGGAGGGTGGATGCTCTTTGCTAGGGAGGAAGCCAGCGGAATTGTGTAAAGAATGGCAGATTTAGTGAGTGTTATTGTGGCATTAAGATGTTGGTGACAGCACGCTACAGGAGTGCTCTCAATCCAGCAGCAAAGAGGTTCATAAACTAGGTGTTAAAGTGGAGCTTGTGGGTGTTGTTCCTGATGACTGGATACCAGCACCCAGAAGCAATAAATAATGATATATCTTTGCAACTAAAATGCAGTAATTGTTGTCTAGTCCGCCGTAACTCTGATAAAGAACCACAAGGTCTTGGGCTGGCTGCTAAAGCTTCTCTGGAAATATTGTGTGTGTGTCCACATGTGTGTGTTTAATAAGCACCTCTGCATCTTCCTGGCAGCCCAATGGGAAAGACTTTCTGGACTTGTTTGAGACTGGGGTAAAAACGGGTTCCCCTGCGAGAGGGGAAGGTTTCCCCATGTGACAAAGAAAAGTCCTGCCCCTCGCTGCTGCTTAGGGAGAGGGGTGGGAGAACAGGGCTGTGTGCAGTGTTACTCCTTCTTGCAGACTTTAGCATTTTTTGCTGCATAGGATCAAACCACAATATATCAGACCTGTGTGGCATTCAGTTTGCTTCATGTTTATTTTCATGAGTTCTTATTTTTACCCATGTACTGGCTTAAATTTCCTACTCATAAGAAAAAAAGAAAAATCTTAAAAAAATGAAGATGACAGATAAGATCCCTATTCTACTTCCACCAATGCTAGTAAAGAAATTATTAGGACAGGAGCCAGAGTCCTTCTCGCCATAGTATTGACCATGTCTTAACCTTGTTGCTACCTCTCTTCCCATTTTCAGTTGTCAGACCATTCTTCCCTAACACTGAAAATCTTGCGGTGTTGTGACAACTGCTAACATAAAATATCCATTGCCTGTTGCTGTAACCACAACTTCTCTGTTTGAACCTATTCACTACAAATAAGCCTCAAAGTTTCTTGTACCTACCTTCAAGTAAATTAGGTTTTCTCTTTTAAATGTCCATTTAAAGACAAAGCAGGGTTGGCATTTAGACTAGAGCATGGCTTTGTTGTACAGTTATTTCTGTCCTAAAATCTCTAATGATCATTTTGGGTTTTGAAATCATTGGAAAGTTTTGTTGCCAATTCTTGCATCCTGCCCTGCTGTCACTGCATGTTTGTGCTCTTGCAGCTCTCAGATGTCTTTTATTTGACTTGTACAGTAAATACCTGTCAAACCCCTGAAGTTGTTTCATCAAAAACCCCCTTGATCTCCATAATTGATGCTGAAATGCTCGATATGAGTACCAGTTGTGTGTGTCAATGTTCTTTAGGATCGGCTTGAGAAATGTTTTTTGTAGGGGAATGCCTCCTGCATTTGTGCGGTTTGGCTGAGGATACATGTCCTGGTTTCAGCTGGGATGGAGTTAACTGTCTTCCTAGTAGCTGGTACAGTGCTATGTTCTGAGTTCAGTATGCGAAGAATGTTGATAACACTGATGTTTTCAGTTGTTGCTCAGTAGTGTTTAGACTAGAGTCAAGGATTTTTCAGCTTCTCATGCCCAGCCAGGGCACCTGACCCAAACTGGCCAACAGTGTATTCCATACCATGGGACGTCCCATCTAGTTTAGGAACTGGGAAGTGGGGGGGGGGCAGGGATTCGCTGCTCGGGGACTGGCTGGGTGTCGGTCGGCGGGTGGTGAGCAATTGCCCTGCGCATCATTTGTACATTCCAATCCTTTTATTACTCCTGTTGTAATTTTATTAGTGTTATCTTTATCATTATTAGTTTCTTCTTTTCTGTTCTATTAAACGTTCTTATCTCAACCCAGGAGTTTTACTTCTTTTCCTGATTTTCTCCCCCATCCCACTGGATGGGGGGGGAGTGAGTGAGCGGCTGCGTGGTGCTTAGTTGCCGGCTGGGGTTAAACCACGACAATACACCAAAGAGAAATGAGCTGCACATCAAGGCTGGGTAAACATTCGCTACCCTTTTTGCTTTCAGATCTCTGGGGTATTCTTTCTGAGCATATAAAGAGGCTGAAAAATAAACATAAAACACCTTAAAACATTATTAAGCACTTATATGTTATTTCTTAATATACCTCCTTAGATGTAGGGCAAAATGTCACCTATGCAACCGCCTTTGAGCCCAGCTTGGGTCATCCCTTAGTGCAGTTTCACTGACTGCACTACAAGTATTGCTGATTTACTTGGTGATGAAGTAACAGGTTGTAGATAACTTTGTTTCACTGAACTAGCAGATACCATCAAATGTGTTGTGTGATTGCCCATCAGGGGTTAATTTTGTTCTCAAAACGCATTTGGGAGTGTGTTCAGGCAGCACGCAAAATGAAGGCTGAGAATCAAAGCAAGCAGGCTATCTCTTCCCGCAGATCTCGCAGCAAAATTTAGGAGCTGAACGATGCAACATGTGCATAAAAGCTTGATAATGTTTTTAAAACATATCACTTGAAATATGTTAACGCATATGTTCCTTCATTTAGAACTCTTTCAAAATACATCATTTGGCCCTTTAGCTTTACACCCAGCTCATTATGGCTCATATGCAAAGAGAAACCTTTTTGAAATTTTCTCCTGGTCTTTCCCCAACAGGAGCGTGACCTTTCTTTCCCAGCTAAGCCTTGTAAAGTCCCTTCTCTCTCTTCGCGTCTCACCCTCCAGCTCTTTCAATGCCATTTCCAGTCTGGTGGCAGTTTATCCCACCAGCATTTGCAAGAGTGGCAGCTAGCCGCAGTCTGCCTGAAGCAGGATTCAGCTCACTCTCATTTCAAAAGTTTAAAGGTTTCCCATTGTTCAAATTTGCCTGTTTGTCTGTCCGTGAAGAATTGGTTCTTTTTAATCATCAGGTTAGTTTTTTGGTTTGGTTTTTGTTTTTTTTTATTTAATTCTTTGTATCAAGATTAGATAAACAGGATAACAGAACTCCATTGTTACAGAACTTGCTGGTCAAATAGGGAAATCGAAGTTCCATGTTAGTTTTACAAAAAGGTTTAAATTCAGGTAAGAGTGTACATGCACACAAGCTGTATATGAAGACCAGTCTAATTTCTCAGTCCCTGTAAGACAATAAGCCAGTAGGTAGAATGGCATTTCATTCAAATGCTGGAGGAGAAGCAGATAAATCATTGCTCAGAAGTTCCTTGGGTAAGCTGAGGTAACTCTTTTCATACCATATTTTCAGTTAAATAAAATATGACCTTTACACAGCACTGTAAATTGGCCTTGAGCACACCTCTAGGTGGAATTACCTTCACTTCCCAAGAATCACATGCTGCAGGCTTCCAGTGAGCCCTTTGTGCATGCATACATATTACAATGCTGATTTTGTAAAGTCTCCAGTTACTGAGATTTGTGGCTTAATCAAATCAGGCTCTTTCCTGATTTCTGAATTTTATATAATTTTGCTCTCGATAGTTCATTCCCTTTCAAGGTCAAAAGCAATCTCTGAGCTTCTAGGAATATTCTACTTGCAGAAATTTTTAATGCTCTTACAGTTCATGATTTTTTACTAGGAATCCATTTGTCTCAGCAGATACGGAGTGACCAGATGATACTGAACAACACCTGCAGGGAGCAGCGTTCCTATCTGTCTCATTTTGTGTAAGGCGGGTAGAAACTTCAGTTTTAATTATCACTATTAGATGACTTCCCCGTGCACTAGGGTCATGAAGCCTGAGTCATGAGATTTTGAAATACCAGAAGCTGATCGTGGTAAGAGGAACTAAGATGCTCACTTCGCCTCTTGAACATCTGAGAGTGCCTGTCAACGTGACCTGGTACAGAAATGTGAGAATCCAGGGAAGAAAGCATAAAACTGTTCCCGCACGTTTCTGCCAAAGTCTAGCATTAAAAAGTTCAAAATTGGGTTGAAACAGGAAAGAAGCTTCCATGTGAAATCTTTTTTTGTGATTAGCAGTCTGTTTTCAGAGTTTGAATCTTTCTGCATTTGCCTTTCCTTTTGTTTCCAAATCAACACCATTGATGGATTGAATTTTTTAAAATTTATTTACAACATTTCCCCACTTTCCTTTCTTGCTCCCCGCCTTTGCTTGCTGCATATTCTAACAGTATGTGAACAGCCAGAAAATACAAATAAATATTATAGTGTGAACTACAGCTCCATTTCTAATGCCTGGTAAACTTACCATTTTTTCTAAGTAAAACTTTTACGCTTAAATAGTTAAAAAATCTGCCTAACAGTACTTTCTGTATGCTGTTTAAACTGAAATGCAGAAAATACCTCAATTCTTGAAGTAAATTAAGTCTATATTTTGATAAGCCAGTAAGCACGACAGCTTATTCTTCGTTTCCCCCACAACATATGGGGCTTTCTGTTTATTGTCTTTCACTAATTTTCAGTATTTTCCTTTGAGCTTTTGTCAGCAAAGGCATACACTTCCCTCTGTGGTTTGTATTTCTTCAGAAAAACACTAGGTGAATTTGAGTAATTTCCTCCTGCAAGAATGTATTTGGTTTGAGAGTTTAGGTGAATTATATTCTGCTGATTAGTGAAGCAAGTGCTGTGCTCCATCTGCTAGGGAATGGGAATGGGATATTTATAACGTGATGGATGTTACTGTTGGGTGGGTTTGTAGTGCTTCAATATGACTAAGCGGTTCACTAGGGTTGTAGGCTGCTTCGTTTGGTTTGTTTTAAAGAGGACATGCTGACTTGGGGATAGGGAGTATTACTGCAGAAGTGTGGCTTTCTGCAAGAACTGCAATTAATGTATTCAGCAACAGGGACAAAGTCAAGGCATGCTACCCTTTTAACAAGAAATTCAGGAAAACAAACGCAGACAAATAGGGATTGATACACACGGAATATGATTTCTCAGTTATATGTGAATATTCAATGCTAGATTTTTTTTGTTCTTCTCAGAGCAATTAGAGAAGGTGAAGATGAAATTTCTTCTGCTCTCCTTGTGCAGTGTCTAACAGAATGTTTCTGTTGTCCTAGTTTGCTCAGAATTGCCCATCTACATTTTTAGCAGTCTTCTAAAATTTACAGTTACCCATCCCAGGAATGGATAGGTATTTCGGTGCTGCAGAAATGCTCTGTGGCGTTGTTAAGGCAGCTTTAGCGGATGCATTCATTTGTTTCGATAGTGGACTGAACACTGGAAAACGCTACCATTCATTTCTTCGTATACTTTTCATTCCAATATGACAAGAGTGACTATTTTTCAGCTTATTGAGATGACATAGTTATAATAAACTAAGAAGTCTCAAAAAGACCCCTGAAACCAGGAAAACTAATTACACTAGACCGGTGCAAGGATGTCTTAGTACTGAACCGTGTTGAAATCCGCTGCTCTTTAAAAGTCAAAGGGACATATTCTGCTCTGAAGTAAGGCACTTGTTTTCTTAAGGTCATACAAAACAAAGCACAGTATTTGAACAAATGTCAGAATAATATGTCTGTAATGAAATATAGTATTTACTCGCTTTCAGCATTTGAACTGTGACAAATCTGGAAAGGAAATCAACAGTTACTGCTCTTGTTAAATAGTCCTTTTAATATTACAAGTAAGTTTACGTTGCTGGACCCATGTGTACCTTAACGATTCCTGGAAGTACTATGACTTGGCCCAAAGGAAAGCACAAACCTGATACTTTGTGTGAATTAAATGCAGCTAATTAAACTGAAGGAAAATTAAAAAGAATTAGGCGAAATAAAAGCGCTACTGTAAAGCTTTTATTAAACGCTTATACAGTGAATAAAGAATGTGGAGGAAAAAACGAACTGCTGATTCGTTTGTCTGAAAGCTGCTTACTGCAGCCTCCTGGTCGGTGAGCGAGGCACAATCTTCTGAGCCTAACCTTACATATCCTGAGTCAGAGCTTGCACAGGTTTGGTCCCTGTGTCATCCAGAAGAGTATCATGTATGGAATGATCAAATCTGAAAACGCGATTCCACTTGCCATACCACAGAATGTTCTCCTGCATGGATGGAACAAGTTACCTACTGAAAATGTGATGGGTAACGCACGTGCTCTGCCAGCTAAATGAACATTTGCTTTCATCTTGATGGAAGTTAAGATCTTATAATCCACCCAGCTCCCACTGAGGTGAGTGGAAACAGGAACAGAACCTACATGGGAATAATAAATAAATAAAGACACACAATGCCAGAGAACTTGATGATGGTTGAATCTCCAAGCAGTAGAGGTTAAAATTCACTCACTCTGAATTTTTAAAAGACGTTTGTCTCCGTCTTTTATTTCTGGGGACTAATGCTGATGTACTTTCTTAGAAAAGTATTTTTAAGAAATTATTTGCAGGAAGAGTGTGTGGGTAGAGTTTCATGGTCAGATTAAGGGGAGGCAAGAAGTTGATTGACAGATGTGCATGGGGTCTAGAAGACCAGGAAGACAGCTGACCTCCTGGGTAAGAGCTGCACATAGGGTACTGTTGTTGGGAGTCAAACATCCTAGTTTGATTTTGATGTCAAGAGACATCATTCAGAAGTCAGATGTTACCTAATAACCAGGCGAGGCTCTTTATTTTGACAGAAGTGTGGGAGTAAAAGCTAGGAGACAGTAAGTAGGCAAAACTGAGGCCAAGAATGTTGATTTTAAAGGCTTTGTGGCACCTGAGATGGACAGTTGCTTTCACGGTAGTTACTAGGAGAGATAGAAGGGGAAATTTTATTAAAACTTACTAACATCTATTCCTCTGAGGAACAGAGAAAGGCTAAGGAAAAGCGAGAGAGTAAGTACCAGTGTCTGGGGGAAACTGTATAAAAGACAAAGCAAATGCATAGGGGAAGAGGAGTTATAGTAGATGAAAAAAAAGTTGACTTGATGAAGTTGAGACAAAACATGGAATTACAGTAAGTTTGAAATTATTTTTTGATGATATAAACCCTAAATGTTTCAGTTTTTGAAAACAAAATCTGGTATTATTGTCCTCAGGACACCTCAACATTTTGGGTTGGGTTTTTTTTTGCTTATTTGTTTGTTCTGACTTGGTAATAAAATACTTGCAATGGCAACATTTCAAATCCTGGATGGTATCCAGCTTTTGCTGCTTTTATTGTGCTGTAGGTCCCACAGAAGGACTATATTGCTCTTCCAACAAATTACAGTGTGTTTCTTCTGAACAAAACTTCCCTCTCCTGGCTTTATTAGTCAGGATTTTTACCCTAAGTGACTGGCTATTCTGTATATACCCTGCAGAACTCTGTATTGCTTGTGATGAGGGTGACCGCTCTGAAGAGGGCTAATGCGAGGGATAACAATCTCCGAGAGTGGGCTTGGTGCTCACAGTGAAACATACACTGGGAAATATCGCCGAATGCACTAGTTTTATATATTTTGGTTCATTTTCTGTTCTTACTTATGCCTTCATATCTCTTATTTTCAGGTCATTTAAATAAGAGACATGTGGTGGGACTCTATCATTTAAGCAAAATTGGTATTCTGCCATCCATGAAATTGCATGGACACCTTCAACTTCTCCCAAAGTGCAAATTATGTGTATTTCTCTCCTTTAAAAAGTCAATGTGAATAAATGCTTAAAAATACGGGTCACAAAAAAAAAACATTTAAAAGGATCTTTCTTTTTCGCTCCAGGGTTCATTTTGTTATTTTCAGCTTTCCTCTCCCTCCTTCACAGCAAATATATTGAGTTGGATTGTTGTTGACTAAATAACAGGAGTATTTGACACACCTGCCATCAACTTCTTGTTTCAGTCCAGATGCTTATATTCCTCCTATTGACTCCTGCTAGAGAAGCTTCCTTCATATAAGCTACATCTGTACCTCCTAGCCTGTCCATGGGAGCAAGCCCAGGAAGACGGCTTGATGCGTTCCCAGCCCGTGACTGGTGTGACCACATTGCTACGTAGTCTTTAACTCCACTGCCTGTAAACCCCAGCAGCGTCCAAAGGAGCCTGTTTAACTTCTCTGCCTGATAGTTGTGTGACGATATTCTCCCACGCTGCAGGATGCGCGTGGCCACGTGGCACAGGGCTGTATTTGGGGTTGCTGCAGGCAAAATGCAGAAGGAAACATCTCACTATCATACTTCTGGTCGCCCCTAAAATGCCAGGTGCCTGCATTCAAACGCACCCAGGAATATACAGTGTAATTCTGGGGTTTTGCAGGACCAGAAAAGTGTGGACGTTTACTGTAAATTGCTTCCTTTATGTTGGCACCCTTATGTTAGCACGTAACCGGCGATCATGCCACAGCCTTTGACAGCAGTCCCAGGAGATTCCTGGAGTCGTCATCTGGTCCAATACCCAACCCAAGCCAGGGAAACCTGTACCATGCTTGAGGGATGTTTCTCTAACCTTGAAGGAGAGAGGTTCCCTGTTCTTTGTAGCAAGTAGCCATGGTATCTTGCAGTCTCAGGTCAGAGCGGTCTACTGATGTCTAAACTAAATTGACCTTGCTGAAATAAGAAGTCCATTGCTTCTGCCCTCTCCGCTACAGAGAATAAATCATTCCTTTCCTTTTTTTGCAACAGACTTTTAAACATCTAAAGTTTGCTTTTCTTGAGACTGAACCTCACTCCTTCCAGCCATTCGCTGTGTGTCACCTCTGTAAACTTCCTTGCTCTCTCCTGGACTCCCTGCAGAATACTTTCTTCACTGCTCCAACTAAGGCCTTATAAATGCCGAACAAAGTGAGCAGATGAAATCGCACGTTTAATATTTGCCTCATTTGTACAGTTTGATGCTGTTGATTTGTGTTGAGTTTCTAAGATATGCCACAGTTTTTCTTATAAAATCTCTTTCTCAAGTTGTCTTCTAGCCTGTATTTGTTCAGTTAGTTATTCCTTATGTAACCTTGTCCTTATTGATCTGTCACCATTTTTTCATCAGGCTCTTTCTCCAATTTGTCATGCTCATTCTGAATTTTAATCCTGTCCTACAAAATTTTTGTGGTCTTTTCAGCTTGATACCAGTGACAGAGTCCCTGAAAATGATGAAGGGGGAGGACCAGGATACTCAGTCTGGATAACTTATTTCCTAATTCTGTCATTTATTATGAATTGTTTGGTCTCTATGAAATGCTGTTAGTAAGCTGATGTCCATAGTATCAGTAAGATGTATGTATACCTATTATTTTCTAAGATAGATTGTTTATGAAATATTGAACTCTTATGAAAAATTATGAAATGTTGAAGCTGAAGGTGACAAAGAATGGCAAAATACCAGTGTGGATAGATACTCTGGATTCAGCCACCTGAGCAATCAGAGTAGTACCAGCTGTTTGCATGCCTGGAGAGCAGAGAGAGCAGTTAAAGCCTCCTGAAAGGTTAGTCCCCAACTTCAAATTTACATTACTATTTCAAAGATGGTGAATGTTTGCAATTTAATCTGGAGTAACAGCAGCTTGGCTTCTCAAGATAAGAAGATAGTGATTCAATTAGTTAATGTGTGTGCCTACACTTAGAAATACTAGCCTAGCTTTTAATGATGTAACACCTTCCTTCGCTTCTTCATGTAAGGTGACTTGCAGACTTGTTTCTGCCTGCAGGGTTAGGATGTAAAATGGGATCTTTTAATAATCCCGCATGGCAGGACCTGCCTGCTCTGTGTCACCTAGGAAAGCTTGATTTGCTCTTCTGGGCCTGCTCCAGGTCTTGAAGATGGTGCAAGTTGGATTAGATTTTAACAAGGTAGAATAAGATGAATACATAACAAGACCTGATCCCATCTTTACGTCATTTGAATGTGCTATAGTTCCAAGCCTACTTGCTTCACCGGCTTTTCAAACTGCTGTTCACATACTGTTGGCTAAAAATGAATGAGGAAAAATATGTTTCCTTACTGGTTGTGCCTGAATTTATGACTATTGAGCCTCCAACTTTCAGTTATGATCTGTCTCATATATGTAATAACACATTTTCTGCAGGTGATGAGGTTTCTGTAACTTGTGATGAACTGCAGGCAGCAGTTTGGTTTATTTTGTAATGCTTCTTTGTGTGTACCTGAAAATGGGTCATTTTTCTCCTGCAAGAATCACAACAGGTATCTCTGCAGGGGGACAGTCAGCAGTTGAACTGCATAGGGAGGGAGAGATGCTGCCGTGAGGTTTACTCTGATTAAACTATTGCTGTAGCTGGAACAAACCTACCCAGATGCTGGCTCTAAGCTTGCCAGGTGAAAATTGTTCCCAGGAATAAATAAAAATGATGATGATGGAGATTGCCTCTTTAACACGTGTAGTGGGGGGAATGGAAATTTGTCACGTGTGGGTTCTGGTTTGGGGACTGCAGAGATTGTTTCCTCGCATGACCTTTATAACTAGAAGTGTCAGACTTCATCCTGTATGTATCACGCTAGCATGGCATTGGATATTAATCCTGATGGAAAAGGATTATGTGATTTTCACAGGCACTGAGATAGATTATCCTTTTTGGCCTGGCTGGAAGGTAGTGAGAGCCTCTTTCTGCAGATGCTGGCGGGGATCAGAGTGTTCCCGGGACAGCGGTACCAGAATAACCGAGCATGAACAGCACCTCTGACTTGAACTTTCTTTTCACTTTCCATTTGTTTCTGTTGTTCGAATGTGTTGCCTTTGAGGAGTTGCTTCTTTGAGCAGGAGCGGTGGCATGGATGGCAATGGTATGGGCTTTAAGAAGTCAGTCAGTTAACAAGCTCTTTGAAACACTGAGTAAAAATACCTGAAGGAACTTTTGGGATAACATCACATTTAAAAAGAAGCCCTCTTACCTTGTTCCTAGCTGCTGAGTCTAACATTAAAGTTTTTTCCCAATATTTTGATAAATAATATTTTGTCCTTAGGTCTGGACACAACTGACAATTTTGATGTTTTGCAGTATCATGTTAAGCCCTAGTATCTCTGCTGGGTTTCACACTGGATAATAAGAGAACCAGTCATGTTTTTGCTGGTTTGGTACTCACTTCCCACCACCATCTATCCTAGGAACCACATCCCATCCTCTCACCCCATCTAAGTTGCCTCCCTGAAAGTTCCCGGTCTGTCCCTGAGAAAATGCTGTTTCCAGGAAGGGGCAGGAATGGTTGTTCTTGCTTGCAAGAAAAAATCAGATTGCTGCTGCTGCTGTAAGCTATTGTGGCACCATTGCTTCAGGGGCTGAGGGGTCTTGACCACCTGTGTAAAAGGTGTTTGCTGTATGAGAGCTGTTCCTCATCTTCTCCAGGGGAGAAGAAGTGGTTTGGGTAAGATGTTAAGGGGTTGGATCCTGCCCAATGCTCACCAGCTGCACCGAGCTGTGCCGGAGTAATGATATGGGATAGATCTGCATGGGCTAAACTGGTATCACTTCAGCCACTTCCTGGGGTATCAATTTACAATAACTGAGTCGTCTGAAATACAAATATTTGGGGTTTTGGTTTTTTTTTGTTTGTTTGTTTTAAATTACAATAAAAACTTTAATTGTACAAAAAACCTGCCAGGGAACTAGCTAAACCCGTAGGCTTGCACTGGGACACTGCAGCCTGGGGCCCCTTGCTGAAATCCATATAATTTACATAACTTTTTTCCTTCTTTGGTGTTTACAGACTCAAGCATTAAAAAAATATGTAAGCAAATATAGAAGTTTGAAATTATATATTTCAAGCTCTTCTGTATTTGCCTTCTGACTTCTGAGAAATTTCATATAGAGAGTATTTTCTCAGACCTTTCAGAGAGCAACTTACTTTCCTAAAGTAGGCAAGATCGGTTTCTCCTCAGAAATGTACATTTTCCCCTGGTGCCTTGGCAGGAACTCACAGACTGGACACCTAGCTTTCAGACAGCCAAAGTAAAGAGAAATGAGAAAAAAAAGTCTCTCTTCCTCATGCAAAAGCAGAAATGTTTGCACGCTATGTCAGCAGCTTCTGCTCATTAGACCTGCAAACTGCCCAGTGAAAAATGATCTGAAAATAAATGTGCAGTGAGTAATTTTTTTTTCCTTCCCTGAGTTATACCTTTAATTAATCTCAATCAGTTTACAAAATCCATTTTTAGTCAGATTTAAAAAGCATGGACTTTGACAAATAAATCTAGTAGCATGTGTACAGTGTTTGTGATTGTTGCTGCTTAAGACCTGTCAGCTACTCAAATGTATCATTCCTAATTGCCCAAGTTTCAATGAATCAAAACACTCTAGTTTTATGTTAAGGTGGTAGTTGAACCCTTAAATTACTGTATTAGCTTTAAATTGCTTTAGTGCAGTACATGGAGGCATGTCAGTTTAAATTCAAAAGTAATAATTCGAAAAGTTGTCAATAATTGAAGACAGCATACGTAGGCTTATTTATTTTAATCCAGTTAGGCTTGTTCTTTTGATTTGGTTTGTTTTTATTTTTTCCCTGTATTCCTAAATCCCTTGTGGACCTAAAAGACCAGTATATAAGCAGTCAGTGAAGGTCTATTTACTTCAGTGAAACCCAGGCTCAACTCAGGATATTGCATACAAGTTACACACAAACCGAAAAACCAACCCAATGATAGAAAAGTGAACAAAATTATGTATTTTGTTACAAGAAGTGCAACCAGTCCACCTTCCTTGTCTCTGCAGTAGTGCTTTATATTTTATGATACAAGCTTGCTGTGAGCACTCTGCAGTTGTTGCCTCGCTGTATTTTGACTTATTGCTATTCCTGGGTTTGTACCCATCGTCCCTGTGTTTATGCAAGTTTATGTTGCTGCAAAGAAGTGAATAGTAAAAACCCTTTAGCTTTCATTGTGGCAAGTATCTTGAACCAACTTAACATCTCATGTAATCCCTTCCTTTTTAATTTAGTTAATTCTATAAAAAAATTCTGAACACAAGTGTACATTTCTTCTCTTAATAGGGACATCTTTGTGACTTCAAGTTGTGTTTTGCAGTAATTTAAAAATATTTGTCTCTCTTCTTTGTTTTTACACATTTGCTAGCCACACTTCTGTTTGGTGTTTCATATAAAAATTGCTGTGCATAGACTCTGTAACCCCAAAGACCCATATCTCTCATTAATGTATTAATAGCCTTTAAAAAAAAAAATCACTTTGGGAAATAAGAGATTTTCAGAATAATGTAGGTATTATTTACATGGCATGCCACTGGAAGTATATATTTAATGTTCAACAGGCAGTAATTTATTCTTGAAAACTAAGGTAAAGCCGGGTCAATGTGGTGTCGCACTGTTGGGAAGGCTCTCGTTCACATTGGGCATACCAAGAGCTTTAACGCAAACCTTAGAATAGTCAGCAGCCCCTTTCTCAGTTACACTGTGCTGTAAAAATAGTTACCCAGACTAGCAACGAGAAATTTGACCTTATAATGCTCTACACTAAAGCTAATCATTGTTACAATAATCTCGCTTTCTTGCTTTATTCTGTCCCTGGACCGTTGCATGATAGCGATGACTTTTTAGGGAGATTTTTATTGCATGTGGAAGAACATGAGTCGGATGATACTCAGAGACTGTAGCAAGAAATCTCCCTAAACTCAGGTCTTTACTAATACAGGGACATAGATGGAGAGAGAATTGCTTTGTTTTGGGTGGGGATGAAAAGAGATTAATTTTAACATTGTGGATGTTTATCACTGGAAATGTTTTTTTAATTTGTCTCAGAATTCTTACCTGTCCATGAAATAGAACAGACATAAATAAAAGGTAATAAATATTAAGGCCATGCTATTGCTGAATGACAGTTGATGCTTTCAGTGGATTTTATGTATCCATCAGTGACTACCTGCAAATAATTTACTATAGTGCGCCTTCTGAAACTATGAGATTTTGTTAAGCAACATTCAATTAATGAAACAGCACACCTTAGATAAAATACCTAGAACATGTGCCACTCATTGCTCCCAAAGACTAAAATCAGTCTCTAAAAATGAGACAAGTGAAAGATAGTTACAGGTGGTACCAGGGATAGCATATTCCTTTCAATTCAAGGGCGTTTCATCTCAGGGTGCTCGCTACATCAGCTACTTAAATAGGGTATTTGTAAGGTTACTTCACTGCATGACTTACACTACATGCTCACTTGCTGAAAGAGGCACACAGATCAGAAACCAGTCTAGCAGACTCTTTTCTGTAATCAGGGAATTTTATGTGACTTTTGTGTGGATGTTACCTTCTGTTTCCTGGCTTGGGACCAACAGCGACCACCAAAGTGCAATGGATTGGCAAAGAATCTCTTCTGCTGCTCCTCACAACTAAACCTCTTGCTCTTTGAATCCTTTTATTGCTTCCCCATCTTTTCTGTATTGGTGTTGAGTCTTCTGTCCCTGCTAAGTCCCATGTAATCTGAATCTTGTCCTCGGCATATATCTGCTATTATCTCCTGTATCCCTTCTATTTCGTATACTCCTCCCATCTCAACTTCATCATCATCATCATAATGTAACTACCTGATGCCTTCCTGATAGAGCTTTCCAAATTTTGTTTTCCTTCTTTAAGCTTATTTCTGAGGGGAACCACTGCTTGTTCTTGCACTTCTTACCTGCGTCATCTCACAGCCAGTCTGTTGTCCTGGGCTGTTTCTCAAGTCTGATAGCATCAACCCTCTAAACCTCAGCCTGCAAAAGCATAGTCAGATGGAAAATGTTGTGGCCTGAATATCTTTGTCAGTTATATATGTGAATCAGAGCTTTTTGTCCCAGCCATGTGAGTTTCTGGTAGCTTCAGTGGGCTCACTCATGATAGCAAGTGCTACATTCAATAGTAGGCATTTGCAGGATCATCCTCTATGATTGTAATCCCTTTTAGATAGGGAGTGTGTCAGCATTTTATAAACGGATGTAAAGATGCGTGTGGCCCATACAAAGTCTCTGTAATCAATGTTGCTCCATCAGTTGATTACAGGAATTTATAGATTGCACTATCATGATACAACAGTCTGTTTGAGTTTAGTATCTCTGAAGAAAGGATAGGAAGAAAAAAGGGGGAAAGTTATGTCAAATGTTTCTTGATGTGGTAGCTCTTTCTGTGGATGTAATGTCCGTCTGTTTAGAAATACTCTTGACAATAGAGACATGTCCCCATGGTTTCTTTCCCAAATTCTAACTGCTGCTTATGTCTCAGACTTGTATCTCCCCTGGTCTGTGTATATGATATTTGGGATTTATAAGCATAGAGAACCTTTGCCTGTAAATTCCACCAGGTGTTTCTCTGCGAACTTTTGTGTGAGCATCAAATTGTTGAACTGTTTCACAGATTAAATGAAACAGAGAACGAAGCTCAAAGGACAACAATTCACCCTTACGCAATCTAGAAAACAATACTATAAAATATTACATCAGCTGCTGGCAGCTGTAGTTTGCCTGCCTGCTAATTTACTATCGCAAGTGTTCCAGAATCCTTTGTAATCCAGCCATTGCTATTTATATTTGTAATGATTTATTTAAGGACTCTGTACACGTCAGCAAAAAGTCATCAAAAAAAGCAAAATGAAGATTAGTTGGCTAAAAGTGCATAGAAAAGAGAAAAATAACCCGACAATGGAGTTGAGATAAAGTTTATACACAGTAAATAACTAAAAAAAAAAAAGGGGGGGGGAATAGCTTTATTTTCAACTCATCATATAGGAGCCAGGGCCTCTGATTTTGGCACTAGGCAGTTCCCATCAGAGGCTATTAAGAGCAGGGAAACAGGTGTCTGGTGGCCAGGGAAGGAAATGAGAAGCCGTGACACCTGAATTGAGATCACAGACCTGCTCCTGCCTTTGTGTCTGGAGAAAAGGTATTAACCGCTTGATGCCTCAGTTCCCCTGCTGGCTGCAGTGGCACTCAACTCTCAGCTGTTAGAACTTTTTGCTTATTTATAAGATGTTTTTTTCTATAGAGAACTGTAATGATGCAAGGCAACTTTATTATGTTCTGTGAAAAATGCTAAGTTAAGAAAAAACGATGAAGGATTGTGTAGTGGAGCACAACACTTTTAAGCGTTGAGTCTCTAGGTCATTCTGAAGCAGGGATTTGAGTGGTGTCCCTTAGGAGTTGCTGTTATACATGCTGAAATGATCAATCAAGGATAAAAAATGGACTGTTCTCATCTCATAGATCATTTCACAGTGAAACAGTTAAACTCCTGGCTGCTTTCTGAAAAACAGAGATCTGCATTAATAAGGTGACCTTATCAGAGCCACCCCTGGGGGGAAGGGAGGGAGAAAAAAGGTTGTGGAAAGAAAGTGAATCCTATTGTTAATCTTTTTTCAGGGAGACTTGGATTCCTGAATGCAAATTACTTTATATTTAAATTGTGTGAAAGCACAAAAGGTTCCTGTCTACAATTGACAGTTATTTCATTAGCTGACTCATGGAGCCTTGCAAATGGTTTCTAGTGTTAACTTTCCTTGCATTTGTTTTCTTTGTTCTTAGCAGACCTTGCAACGGTGATCATTTTGATTAATGTATTCAATGCTCTGTTTTACTCCCGATTCATGTTTTTTGCAGCAGTCAGCGTTCTGGCCTGGGTAAGGTGAGACTACAAGGTGGCTTTAGTGTTTCTCCAGTAGTGACGATCTGATGGGCTGGCTTCCAGCTGGAGATGAGAGAAGCATGGAGGCCACTGTAATGTATTTTGCATGGTAGCGACCCCAAACACAAGTTAAAACAGACTTTCATCATCAGATGTAGGATTGTCTCAGCCACATCCCTCTGTGACAGCAGATGGGCGCTGCATGGCCTCTGTGCTGCTAGAATATTATCTTTGTATCCCTGTGAGCCTCTCAGGGCTAGGTACACTGGCTTTGGGCCTCTGCTGAGATAGGTTTGTGGTTCAGAGCGGTTCACTACATCCCAAAACTAGAGTTTGTGTGCTTGTCTGTTTAAACAAGCTACCATAGTAATTGAGGTATTAATTCTGGGGGGAAGGAGAATGCGTAGGTTAAAGTTCATCCTCTCTTGCCTCAGGCACACCAATACTAGGTGTCCGGTCTATGCTATGTATTGAGGAACCAATAACCAGTTTGGGAGAGAATGGTTCTTCCTATCCCTAAATTGATGGGCAATCTCTCCTCTGGACGTCCTGCCCCTCCATTGATCCAAAAGATGAGGGTAGATCCTGTCAACCTCACCTACTGGACTAGACTGAACAGCATCATCAAATTTTATGCATCAATGTAAAAAACAGTTATGAAAATTGCTTGATTAATTGCCCCAGATACACGTCAATATGCAGGCAAGTTGCTGGAGGCCTGCAAGCTCTTAGTATCCTTTCCCTCTTCTCTTCTTTATTTCTTTTACTCAGCACTACATTTTTGTTCTTTTCAGAACTTTTTTGGCATTTGTTGTTGCAATCAATCTGCCGTTCCCCACTGACGCCTCTTATTGCATTGGTTTTCAAAATCTTTCATCAGCGCCTCAAGCATTACATTGTTCTTCAATCTGCGTCAAGCTCCTAGTCCTAAAATACAAAGACCTCAGGGGCTGGGGCCTTGGTTTCTTCACAAGTCACTTGTCTCCATTACCCTCCCTGAGAGTCGCAGCTTCAAGAATCTTATCACGGAAAGATCCCAGGACAAAACACTTGAGATACAAAGGCAGAGACTCAGTATTAAAATCAGAAAATGTTCAGGCCTAACCACCTCTATAAAACATCGCTTTGAAACTGCTGTTCGTATGCAGGGAATGTGAACTCATCTGAAGCCTCGTGAATATTTTCAAGCTATTTTCCATTTTTATAGGAAATCCAACACAGAAAGGGTTTTCTGAGAAATGTTTGTTTGTGCAAGTAAGAAACTTCGTTTTTTTCGGGTTCGAAATCCTTGAATTTTTTTATCCTGATTTTACATGGTCAGCTACAAAAAAAAGGAAGGAAAGGTTTTAAGGGTGACTATAAGGGAGGCTCTGAGAGAAAGCAGTGGAAAGGTAGATTATTTTTTGCTTCGCAAGTCTAAGTATTTTTCCCTGTTCTCTCTTCTGATTCACAACAACAAATACAAAAGGATTTTTTCAGCCTTTTTTTTGGACTGACTGACTTTTTAGCAGTAGATGTTTAAATTAAAAAAGTGAAAGAGAAAAGCAAGGACAGATGGGAATGAGTATCAGAGAAGCATAACAGTTGATGGATGCTTGAAACTCAAGGGGAAGGGAATAACAGAATGACTTAACCTACGTCAATTGAAACGAAACAGCATTGTTCATTTTCTTTTAAACTGTATTTTGAAGCAAAAAACTTCAAACAAATACTCTTAGATAAAATTCCATCAAACTGCTTCTTCACATAAAATTTTCACAAAACAAGAGTTTGGTACATAACTGGACAGCTCTTCCAGCTGATCAGGAAAAATTATTCTGATCTCTTTGTCCAAGACAGTAACACTGAAAGCACACAGAGGTTCAACATGCAAAATATTAAAGAGAGAAAAAAAATACTTTCTTCTGCTTAATTTTTTGCTTTAAATATTTTTATGCCAAATAGTAGACTTTCTGAACACTGTGACAGAGAGCTGTTACTTGTGAATAACATTTTCAATGTTTTTGGTTGAGTTTTAGCTTAATGTATGAATCCCACGTCCTTACTGTCACAAAATCTCCATTTTACCGCTTTTGCAATATTGCTGGCATATGTCTCCAGCTGTCTGTTGCTGACATAGAATTGCTTGTGATTATCTGATGCTGAGCTGTTCTGCTCTGGTTTTGTGTTTTTAATCTCTCCAACAATACCTGAATATGCTGTGCAGATCGTGATTATTGGGGCAGAATACAGTCGTCTTTGAAATTTACTGTCCCACACAGAACACTGGAAATTCTTATGATCTTTATATCCAGGTTAAATGTAAACTAGATTTCTTTCTGATTTCATAATTTAACGTTGCAGACTGTTGACTTATTGACTATTACGTTAGCATTTTCCAGATTGGCAGACAAATTGCCTTGTAGGAGTGTCTATGTGTATTTATACATCATCCAAAGGTTAAACTATAGAGTATTTTCTAATTGCCTACAGATAACTTGGTAAATTTTATCACCAGGACCAAAACTTCTAAACTTAAAAGATAAAAATTACATACCGAAACCCATTTTACTTTCCAAGTAAATAAACCACTCGGCAATGCTGATTACTGACAGTCTTCCACTGATGTTCATTAAATCGCATCCCAAAGACATAGCCGCCATTTTAGAGGGATTTTTAAGACAGAGGATGTTCTAATATTCTTCTTAGACTTCCTAAGCAGGCAGTTTATATTGATCTTGCTATTTCAGTGAGGACCACAATTTAAAAACCCCAAAACATAAAACAAATAAAATGGGGCATTCATATGTAAATATTTTTTTTTTCCACTTCCACTTGTCTTCAAATCTGAAGGTGTAAAAAACCAAAACCCCAAGCAAGCCAAAACATGTGACGCACTGTAAGAGCAGCAAGTAGGGTCACTGAGAATATTTTGTCGGAGGAAACATAACCTTGGAGCTATCTGAGGCATTTAAGAGTAAGTGTAATTATTAATTACTTTTCTTACTTCCCACTTCAGCAACTTTTTTCTCTCCATAATATAGACCCCTGAATAAATTACAGAGGAATAACAAGTTTCCTGCAAATCAGCTGATTTACAGTAAGTGCCCGTGTATGTGCTTTTACAATTGGTAAACATGAGTTAATGCAAAGTAGTTTGCTCTCAGCAGAAGAAATATGTTACCCTGCAATAACGTGGTCACCTGCTGTGCTTTTACCTTTACAAGTGATCAGTAACAAGTCAACTGGAATATAATACATTGAGCCTGAGACTGGGAGACACATGCATTCCTTTCCTGGGGGTTTTAATTAGAGGAAATTGTGTGCGTCTAGATGAAGAAAAGGATTTTTACAACTGGAGATGCAGAGTGGGGGTCTGAACCCCTTCAGCCAGATGGGGGAACCAAAGCCAGGCATCTCACTTGCCAGGCAAGGGCCCCAGCGGGGAGGTTATCGATAAAAGATGGGAGACATCACTGTGGTGTCCTCCTGGTCTTGCTGGCTGATTTTAAAAGAAATCTCTCTCGGCCTGTATTTTGAAAGGAGGTTTACATATATCTACCTTCAGGTGAGAATTTCAGGCTGTTAAAGTAAGAAGATGGAGGTATCCTCTTCCAGTCTTTGCTCCAGAGGAGGATGGGAGTTACAGTGCTCTGTGCTCCACGGTTTCAGCCGATGGGATTTTGGCAGCTTCCACGCTGAGCACAGATGGTATTTGAGATCTTGTTCCGAGACAGCCCTGCAGGGTAAGCAATAACTCTGTGGGATTTCTTGGATTGTAAAGCTGCATGTAGGTATTTGAGGTCCACCACAGTCCTTTCTAGTTCCAACCTCTGAGTCCATTTCACAACGTGAGGTGTGAGCAAGACTGGTTACTGTCCTTGTTCTTTTTGATGAACAGATTTGTTTTAAAAACAATACTGTGATAGTGGTCAGGAGTGAATTCAGTGAGTTTTGGGAAGACCATGGAAAATCAAAATATTTGTGTCACACATGGTGTGTAAAATCAGTGAAAAGTTTCTGTGGGCAGTAGCTGATCATGAAGGTATATATAGAAGCCTCAGTATAATTAAATTGCTCTCTCCCCTTTTTTGTTAAATTATAATTGGTGTCCTTGTTAGTAATCACACTGTGGGATTAAAGACTGCCTTGCCCTTGGAGACTGAGTATGCCTTTCATTGTAGAGATAGTCCCTCCAGGTCAGAGGCAAGGCAGATAATGGTGTCTGCTGAACTGTCCTTACTTGCTAAGAAATGTGTCGATTCAACACTTTTCATAAGTGAAAATTTATCTAAACCATTATTAGCTTACTTCTCAACCAGTTAACTATTTGAAGCAGTAGCTTGAGCTACTACACTATGCTGCTTCTGTTTTAGACCTTAAACAAAATTTAGACTTCCTTTGCTCCGTGGTTGTTTCTCTCTCGTGTTTTTGGATAAAAATCGTAGGTATGCTTTATATTTATGTTCACTGAATACTGTGATATATTCTCAGTAGTGCCACCTTTTGCTTGTAATGTAATCCCTGTTGTCTCCCCACCTATCTTATCTTTTCTATTTTATTACCTCTTACATGTGCTTGTAAATAAAAAGGGAGAGAATTTGGAATATATAGGCCATTCGGACAAAATTCTGTGTGTATCATATCAGAGAATTTGAAAGATTATGGAAATACTTACAGCTCCCAAAGAGTCAATCTACACACCAAGACTGAGTATAGGGATGGACATAAGCCCTGTTTACTCTAGCTGTTCTGGAAAGACTGGTTTTGCGATATTTTCTGTCCTCAGAATAGTAAAAGTAGTTAAGATTAATTTAGTGAAGTTGTCGTACGCTGCAGTGCCCCAGACGGTTTCTTATTTTCACTGACATTTTTTCATCAGTTTGGACTGTGTAGTATCTGCAGACAGTGTATTCAAAATACTGGATTGCTGTGTTTTTGCATACAAACCTTATAAAGGAAAAGAAATACCAGGCTGTGTGTACAAGCCTCAAAATTTGATTATATGCAGGATCTAATCTTAATATCACACCATCCTCACTGAAAAGTGTTGCAAGAACATTCCAATTCATATTCTGAATGGTATGTTTCTCTGCAGTCATCTTGCAGAATTCTTATTCCGACCAGGAGAATATCAGTATATTGAACTGAATAAAAATGTATACATTAAATTGCTTATTCAAATGTCCAGCTTTGATGTTTATAGAGAATTTAAGCAGGAGGCAATATAACCTGAGCTTTGTTTTATTGATACAAGAGGCTAATGTGAGTTACAAAACAGAAAAGAATGAGAAGTTGTACAATATGCTGGAAATGTGAAAAAAATGCAGATTTCAGTTATTAGCTTTCACAGCTGTATTTGCATAGAAATATACTAACGGCTGGATGACATTTCATGCATGAACTTGATAGAGCATCCTTAAACATATTCATGTTAGAAGAGTACTTAAAGTGAACCTCGAACTCAAAAATCCGCGTCTTTGTTTAAAAAACCAAACCTATACTTTCCCTAGGGTATTCCAGTACAAGATATTTCTTTATGAAGCAAAGCTTTCTTTGTTATGAGGAATACTGTCACAGCCTATGAAGGGCCTTCCTTTCTGATCACACTTTAAAAAAGATCCTGATTCCCCTGCATGTTAAATATTGTTGCACAATGGATGTTGCTCAGGCTTTTGTGGGAAATACTAGAAAAGCATGAAGCCCCTTGAGGTTTCAAACACCGCTTGGGTTATCAGTTTCCTACGCCATTTTCTATTTTGAGGGAACACCTTTCTTGTAAGCGGGGCAAAGATAAATGCCAGTTCTCTGTGCTGTGTGAGATAAAAGGAGTTACTCTTCCTGGAAGAACTAGATGAATTCCTGGTGGGGTCCATCACAGTTATCCGGTGATGGAACGAATTTTTGGGAGCCGGGTGACAGCAACTCCTTCTAGTTAACATTTGCTTGTTGTGTATGGGGGTTTGTTGTTTTTTTTTAATTTGCCTACTAGCGCAGACCAGGTGCAACTTCATTTGTTACTCACAAATGATAAAGATGTCTGGTTTTAGTAAGAGTGGAGAGGTTCACAGAGTATCGTGAATTTTTTTTTATCAGTGAGCACTTGCACTTTCAGTATCCAGCAGTTTCAGCATTCAGTTTGCCAACCGTGAAGAATTATGTTCTTTTAATTTAAATGTGTTTATTAACAAGACATAGCTCAGAAAGGCACTTTTCTGAAATATTCTGAGGATTATTCCTGCTCCGTTATCTCCCATTCACCTTCCACAACAGGATTTTACGTGCTCACATTAGTTGATGTTCTTCAGAAGAGCTGCTGGTCCATCTCAGATTGTGACTTGCATTAGAAGTAGAAAACTCTTCCTTCTCTTCTGAAGTGGTGAGATGTGAGCACTAATTCCTGGGAATATTTACTAAAAACTCACTTTATACTGAAATATAGCCGGCCCTGAAAGGGATTAGAAAGAGTATGACAAGAGTATGAATTAAAAAGCACTGGGGTGTGAAAACATATCTCTTTAAGCAGTTTTGACTGCCCTCACTTCCGCAATCTCATTTCTGCTGCTGCTGATTGCCAAGAACCTTCCAAACCAGAAAGAACCATCTCTAGGTCCTGTCCAGCCTCCCGCTAAAATCAGACTTCTGAAGGAAAGTGGAAGTGTGAACATGTGGAGGTGCCACTCTGGAAAAAATGTACTCAGTAGTAGTTGACCTCCCTTTCTACTGCGCACATCTCACATTACATATGTGAACCTCTCAAGCAGAATAAGTCTATACAGAAAAGGGCTGCAGGATCGTTTTCCCTGACAGTATGAGATATAAATGCTGGTTCAAGACAGAACAGTGCTGTACGGACGTGAGAGTAGAAAACCGAAATGGAAATACTATGAAAAAGGGTCATTAATATCGGCTTACCCAGAAGCTCTGTCTAAAGCATAACATAATCACGGGCAGTGTCTAGTAATGATATTTTACACTGAAGACCAAAGGTTACAAAAAGACTTTAGTCCTTGCCAAATGAAAGTCACTTTGTCATCTAAGGTACAGAAGGAATCAAATTCTTGCAGTGGTGCAAAATCGATGTATGTAAAGCTACTTTTAGAGTCATAGTAGTACAATGTCTGTCAAAAGCCAGGGAAAAGTCTGGTTTAGAAAAGGAAAGGGAGATCTCAAATAAAATTTCCAGATAGAGTGAAAATATACAGGCTGAAGCCATCAGTGGATGGTAGTAGCAACAAAGATCATTTGGGCTGCAACAGCAATATTGTCTTCCTGAAGTTCTTGAAGACGGTGGCAGTGATACCAAAAGGACATGTTTTAAAGGTGAGTCCACGCACGAGGCAGCTCAAAGAAAATGTCTTTCCTACTTCCCTCTCAGAGAAGAAGTTTACGGCATGGAAAACAGCATACTGCCTGAGTACAGAAGATGGTATTTAGCAAGATTTTGAATGGTATACAGCAGGGTGGGAGCTGAAAGTCACGACAATTTGAGAGTCATTTGCAGCTCCCAGACAACCCAGCTTCTGGCTCCCACTGAGCAAAGGACTGGGTGAGAGTGGGGAGAATTGAGTGGGGAGAATTACTGCCTCACACCGAGGCAAGATAGCGCCGACTGGCAGCGCCTCCCGATTCCTGTTGACTTTCTGTGGGCACGTTTAACCTGTAATTTGGAAAAGGAAAATACAGTCTGGCACACATTCTTGAAGGGTTGCCAGTCCCAGATCTATCCATGCATAGCCTGCCAGAATGGGGAAGATAAGTATCTTACAGACCAGTATCCACAGCAACAGACACTGGAATTTTATCTTTTCAATACATATAAAAACCCAAAGAAAATAATCACTTTCTCATTTTCCAGTTTTATAATAGTAATAATGACCTTTAGGTCAGGAATTTTCAGCAGTTAATGACTGTCTGGCTTTTTCTTTGGCCCTTGGTTTTTCCAGCCAGTCATTAACAGTGAGGAAAGTGCCTTCTCCAGTGGTCACTTTGGCTTAATCATTACCTTTTCATGCTACAGAATATACCAGCTGGGAAATAAGTGTCTCCTATGCGAATGGATCCATAAAGTGTTCCTTAGGTTTCATTTCTTTGAAAGAATATTCTGTTAGGATGTGCGAGTTTAATGTAAAAGATGATTGAGTATTATCCTCAGCCCCAAGAAAGGTTAGATCACTCTCAGGAATTGGGACTAAATAGCTTTGCAGTGATGACTTTCCTCTTCTGAGGATGGTTTAAGGCCATAGATTTCAAAAGATTAAATCTTAAGAATTTATCTATGTAATCTAGGTTCCCATACTATTCTCTTGGTATTGGAGTGCTTCGGAAATTGTATGTGGACACAAATATTTTCTCGTCCATCTTCTAGGATCATACAGGAACTGGACCTCTTTTTTTGTTTGTTTGCATTTTATATGTCATCATTGTGACGCTGAAAGCAGAGTGTGGCAACAGTGTCTTGAAAGTTAAAAATGATTTAAAAATCTAAAGGGGAACGACCCTCTGGAATGCCTGCCCTGCTCTCTTTGTCTAGCTAGCAGATCGCCCCCTTCCAACCACTCACTCTGTGTCAAAACACCTAGAAGCTGTATATGACTTCGTTCAGAGCAAGATTCATTTACACCTGGAAATGACTTTAGCTTGCGCTTTATCATAAGATAAAAAATGAGATACTATGGAACGGAGGTATCTTCTGACCACCCTATTGATCATATTCTTGGTAAAAATTAACCAGATTGTGAGTAGATTGTATGCATGTACGTACATAAACCTTTGAGCAGCCTTCAGTTCTTGTGCGTTGTTACTTGAGTTATTCCTTAAGCTTTATGACTTTAAATGCCATTGTTAAAATACAGCGTTACCTAAAAAAATTATGACTGTATCTTTCCTTCAGGGTATATATGAGCTTGAAAACAATTGCGTAAGAAATGCACTACTTGGAGTATAAAAAAATTCAGAAGAAAACAATAGTTTTCTAAACCACATACTGAATGTGTAGGGATTCCTAGCAGTAGTCCAGTGTACTGTTACTGCTGAGTAGTCAGGTAGTAGTGAAGCACCTCCACTTGAACGGTAAAAGAAAATGGGAATGTCTTCATCAGTAGATTTAAAATCAATATGGTGTCCCTTGAGGGTTTAGTATTAAACATAGAAGTAATATGACTGATGAGCCTAATTTTAATGTGTTGCTGTGAAAGAGATTTAGCACCTGCGTAACTATTACTGGTACTATTAGCTTTTCACTTTGTATCTTTAAGTGAAAACACAGAGTGCACATCAAAGCAGCAGGCATCAGCTTTTGCTTCAACACTTTTTTTACTTTTCAAGAAAAATAACAGCAGCAAAATATAGGTAGTGTTCCAGGAAACAGCCACTCACAAGTCCCACAAGGGCTGGGACCGTGCTTTGTGGTTTCCTGACTCTTGGAGCGACACTTTTACTTTTTAAGCTGAGGCTTCATTTGTATTTTGAAAGTATGACAATCTACTTCTCAGCAGGGTTGTGTGTTGTTCCTAAAAGGCTGGAATTGCTAGACGATTTGAATCTGGTGAGGATCCAGTAATTCCCTTAACAATCAGTTTTAAAATCTACACCTTTAAAACAGCTCTACATCTTTAAACCTCAAGCTAACCTCACCGTTAAAACAGCTGGCTAACCATGAGCAGAAATGGGAAAGGTCCAAAAGAAAGGCGTGACAATATTTGTGTTTCATTCTGTGCTCAAATGGATCTTTTCCTCAGCTTCACAGCTAACCAGTGCAGATTATTTATAGATGTTAAAGCCAGAAATTAACACTGTTCCTTGTAGGCAGACGAGATACGTTATGGGATCATTATTAATTCTTTAGCATTATAATGCCTTCTGGCTCAATGTGTGTGCCAGGGACCAAGTGTAAACACGCATTTATCATCCCGACCCTTAATCTGTTCCCAAAAACGTCCTTCAGTGGAGAACTGTGAAACAGCCTTTCTAAAAGATTTGAGACCTTTTTTTGCTGCTGATACAAAGATCAAAGATCTTTACAGCCTTTGCTGTAATTGAACCTTCAAATGTGAAATGTTGCAAATACCAGCCTAGTGTTCCTTTTCCAAAAAACCCCCAAACCCAAACAAAAAAACCCACTGTGACGCTAGTTGCCTTCACATGAAGTCTTTCAGTTTTCTTCCACTGGGGCAAATTACCCATGCCTCCTTGGTACCTGAAGAGATCTTTCCCCTTCTAAGTCAACCCAATTTTTGAGTCCTTAGCTTCTCTTCCTTTCCCCTCTTATTTCCAGTCTCTCTATTTCTCTGTGTTCCTTTCCCTCGACAGCAGTCTTAGATGTTGCTAATTGAATTCAGTTGCAGAGGAAATACAATCCCGGTAAGAGTCATTGTACCGAATCCCTCACTAGCCACTGAACTTAGCGGGACAAAATTGTCCTTCACATAATTTTAACAGTGTCCACAGAGTAATTCCAGCTATCAGTATGTCCTGTTGTCTTTCTGCAGCTCCCTCTACCTCCACCGTAACACGAGGTAGAGGAGATAGGAGTGCTACGGCAGCTGTTATTGTTTGATCAGCAACACAATCTTTGCTGGAATTTCATTTCCCTCGCAGCCTAGCTACTAGAATACATTTGTCATCCATACTTTGTAGCAGACTTATATTTGCCTGTAATTACATACCAGTCTGGCAATACTTTATTGTTAACATAAAGTACTGCCATTTAATTCCCCAATCTTAAACTGAAGTATTTGCAAAACTCTGTAATTGCTAAAATAATAAAGCTGCCATTATTGTATGGGAAGTTTACAGCTTGTTACTGAAATATTTACATCAGCTTAACTATACCTGTATGCATTCCTTGTGTTTTCATGCGTTGCTTAAGAGACAGACAGACCTCTCCCGGGCATAACTGTAAGCTTCTGATACTTTTACAGAATGGCTGAGGTTGGAAGGGACCTTAGGAGGTCACTTTGTCCAGTACCCTGCTCAAGCAGGGCCACCAGGAGCAGGTTGCCCAGGACCGTTACCAGATGGCTTTTTAGTTATCTCCAAGGATGGAAACTCCACAAGCTTTCTGGGCAGCCTGTGCCAGTGCTCAGTCAAAACTTTACTTCAGGTTTTCCAGCTTGTGGTCTGTTCCCATGTACTAAGAAGTCTATAAAAGATAACTAGGAAAAACAAGTTTGGTGTGGTTAAACTCAGTGTACTGGGTACAGATCGTACTGCAGACACTTGGAGATACGCAAACCAGAAAAGACAGTACATTTTGGTTTCATTTTGTGTTGGCTTTTCGTGAATAGAAAACCAGTGATGCCCCTCTCTTGTTTATTACACATTCTGTGATTTTCTTTTTTTTTTTTCTTTAAATAAGTCTCCACATATTATTGTTCTGTTCCTAACACTGGCTGGGTAAAACGGACCTCAGCACTAGAAACACGGATAAGAGTTTGCTGTGAACCGTAAGCAGTGTTGCCACACTATTTTTTTCATACAGGAAGCTCAAAATGCCCATACTCAGTATGGAATCATCTCCAAAAGCTTGGGAATTTGTGCCAAAAATGGCACAGTCTCCAACCTTTGTCCTTAGCCACCTGCCCAGAATTCCTCAACTCTGTGCTGTTTCGGGGGAGGGCAGGGAAGCTCTGTGTTCTTCCAGCAATCGCCACTGAGCGCAGGTAGTTGCGCGTTACCCTGAAGACCTTCAGGTAAAAAACGATCTTCGGATTCCGTCGATACCTGGCAAATGAGCACGGGGTCCTGCGTCGCGTTGTTTGGCCACCAAGGATCTGCTCTCCTCCCCTCGCGTGGCCGTAGCCTCCCTCGGCTCCCCCCTACCCCTTCTCTCTGCGCTGCCCCGGCCCGGGAGCAGACCTCCCCGGGTGCCACCGACCCGGGAGGCGGCCTGTTTCTCCGGAACAGGCGTCAAGGCGTGTTCAACTCGGGAAAAGAGCTTCCCGGGGCCTTTGCCGGGGACGAGGTCGAGCGAGGGAGCCAGGGCCACGGCCGAGGAGGCTGCGGGGCGGGAGCCCTCCCTTCGCACACCGGCGCCCGGCGAGCACGGCCTGGCGCCTCGAAAGCCTCTCGGACGGAGGCACCTGCCCGCCCCGCCGCCCTCCGCAGCCGAGGTGTGAGGCCGCTCCCGGGGAGCCGGGGCAGGCCCGGGCCTGCCGGGCGGCGAGGCTGAGGCGAGCCCGCGCCCCGCGGAGGGTGAGGCCGCCGGAAGGGGTGTGTTTCCTCATGGGCCCGAGGCGGAGGAGCCGGGGGGGGGCTGCTCCTCCGCCCGCTCGCCGCCGCCCGGCCCCGTCGCCGTTCCCCCCCCCACCCGCCCCTTCGCGGCGCGGCAAGCCGACTCGCGTCGCTCCGCGTTGGATTGCTCGTGCCTTGCCCGGAGCTGGCGGCCGCCCGGCTGGCGGCGCGGCCAGGCGAGCTCAGCCGAGCGCAGAGGCGGATTTTGAGGAACAATAACAGAGCGGGGAGCGCGGGACCGGCGCGGCCGCCCCGCCCGCCGCACCATGTACGCCTTTGTGCGGTTCCTGGAGGACAACGTCTGCTACGCGCTGCCCGTCTCCTGCGTGCAGGACTTCAGCCCCACGTCCCAGCTCGACTTCGACAACCAGAAGGTCTACACGGTCTACCGCAACCCCGAGGAGGCGGCGGAGGAGGACGACGAGAGCCCCGGCGAGTGGGGCGACCGCCTGCTGCTCCACAAGGCCCAGATCCTGGCGTTGGCAGGTGAGGGCGGGCCGGGGCCGGGCCGCGGGGGGGGGGGGAAGGTGGGGTGGGGCGGGCCGGGGGAAGCCCCAAATGCCGCCCCCTCCCCGCTGAGGGGGGGGGGAGAGGGGAGGGGGAGGGGGCGGCATCGCGCCGACACATGCTCAGAGCCCGGGCGGCACATGGCGGGCGGGGGGCGCCGTGAGGCGGGAGGACGGGTTGGGTTGGGGGGGGGGGGCACCCCTTCTCACCCCATCCCACCCCCTCCCGGGGCACCGTGGGGCCTGAGCAGAGCGGCCACAGGCCCGGGAAGGGCTGAGGGGGTGGCGTGGGGGGGGGTTGGGGGGGTCCCGCGGGGCGGTTGCTGCCGGGCGGGCAGCGCCGCGTTCCTGCGTGAACTGTGAGGCGTGGTGGCTCCTCCGGAGGGGTTTCTGAAATAACCGTGAGCCCACCCGCAGTAGTTAGTGCCCATCGTTACGCAGCGGCGGGGGGGGGGGATCAGAAACTTCAAAAAAAAAAAAAAAAGTTGAGGTTTTCATACACACTTTATTTATAGTGCATGGAGTCATTTATATACCTTTGCAGTTTGGCAGCACGTTGCCAAATTAAGAGAGGTACTGGTTTGCGTCCGCTTTGTTAGTTTAAGTGACTTCACAAATTGGAAGGCGAGAGTGGAACCAGACCTTTAGGTATTATGCTTGTTAAGCTTGGTTTTGCTACATTTGGTTTCATGTTTAACTTACGAACATCTCTTTAGCTAAGAGGACCAATTAAAGTGTGTATTAATAAACCCACCCACATTTTGGCCATTTAAATGAGTTCAGCCCTTGTGAGAGAGTACTTCTGCTATGTGTGTCCCCGCACCACAGCTCTTTGGCAGCACGTTGCCTTGAAGACTTTCCCTAGTTTTCTTGCAGCCACACAAAACACCCTGCTGTAGTCAGAGTTGACATAGAAAGGAAGTTTGACGTTGTGTGTTGTTTGTAGCAAATTACTGGCTGGTGTGGACTTGCCCAATAGGCTGTTGAAAGATGGCGACGACCATTTGAAATGTCAGTCTGGGTAGCAAAGAGGACATTGGGTTCTGATCCTGGCTTTTCTACTCGGGGAGAAATACTGGTTAGCTGTTTCCCCAAACGTGAAATGGGCTTAAAAAACTCTGCTGTCTAGTATCAAGTTCTGAGAAGTTAACGCTGAGTTCTGATCTCTAAACAGAGTAACTTGGTGTTAAAGTCATGTAAAAGTAGTATTTTTTAATTTTATTTTTATTTTTGAAAATGAAAGTTCCTAAACCAGTTCAGCCTGGTGGTGGTCCATTTTTGGTCCCTGGCTCAGGCAGTGACTTTCACCATTATCCTCTTTCCAGTAGCAGCCATAAACAGATGACTGGAAAGAACAAGAAACAGGCAAACATGTATGTCATTTCCCTGTAAAGCTTTTCCGATTTCTGAATATTTGCAATTCCAGGAGTTCGGGAGAACTAATAAGATAGCCTACCAGAGGAGTGGATTCTCCTGCTAAGTTTTTGTGGTCCTATGCCAGCCTGTGTTTTGTCTGTCCTGTCTACAGCAGAGGAGAATTGGTATGTGAAGTATTTCTTGCAAGTTACCCATCACATCCGTGGAGGCCAGCGGCGTCAGCGTTCAGGGTTTGCTTGGCCTCTTCTCAAGGGCATCCCGATTGGACTTCACTTTCCTCTTTCTCACTGGAGAACTGCAGCAGCAGTGCCCTTTCTGTTCCTCATGTTCATCTCAACATAAATAAACTGTTTCAGAGCAATATTTAGTAGTAGGCATTTTGCTCACACGTTGAGCCTACCAGGTTGCCTCCGTTTTCCAGCAGAAAGTGCACCTACTTTGTCAGTTCCCTTGTTCCAGACAGAGTCTGTACGTACCTAGGAGAAGTGCACTTCTCTACAGTTTCCCTTTGTTTCATCTCACTTGAACCAGAACAAACCAATATATGCTGTTTCCTCCAGAGAACAAGACTTGTTACCTCTATTAGTGATTTGTACTAATTGCTCCCCAGAGATTTGAATTTCTACAGGACACTCTCCAGATGAGCCAGGAATAGAAAGAAACATACAGCTATCTTTATTACATCTGTCACATCTCAATATATCTGACTAGGTCTGTAATTTACATGCTTGGAAAACTTCTCACCTGAACACACCAAATGAATCCTTACTTCTGTGCTTCTTTCCACCCTGCACCATGTAAAAATACCGTAATTGAATTAAATGTATGTTGTATACAAAAGGTTACTTACATTTAAAGTTGTCACTTTCTCCCCAAAATTCTAATATTGGTGTTTGTTTTTATTATGGTTAAAAACCTCGGGGAGCAAAGTTGATCTTGCACGAAGACATCTTATTGGTTGTTTTTTTGGTTTATAGTCACCAACTCTACTTTTACAGATTATGACAACTTCTTATGGCAAACATTACAACTCTGATGTTATGCAAACTGCTTATTTAGTTTAAAAAATAATTCTGTGAGCCTGCAGTAATGTTTCACGTACTAGTATAGAACTTTTCATTCTAAAGGATTCCAGCCTACCTTAGCAGTAAGGTAAATTAGAGTTGATTTTATATATAAAATATACATAGTTGGCTTTGAATTTGTTGAAGGAACTCTTATCTGCACAAATTAGTACATCGGTGACTTTAAGGATTTACTGCTTTGGTCCAAGTATTCCCCATTAGGAACAGATTTCAGGATTAAAGTCATGGTACAGGTATTAAATTAAACAAACAACAAAAAATAATAAGGGGGGGAAAAGTAATCTTTTTTTTTTTTTTGAGTCTGCACAGTATTCTCTTACACTTTGAATGGTGCCCAATTTTCTTACACTCATTTAACAAGGCTGCTCAAGTAAGCAGAGTTGTACCTATTTATATATATTTTCATGATCAAACACTGTCCACGCAGTGGGAGTTAATCATAGTCTGAGAAACAGATCCACTTGGTTTTCCTTTTTAGCGACCTAAAAAAAAAGGAGTAGAGGAGGAACACAGGTACAAGACCCATATTAGAGTCGTGATTTTTTTCTTTTGAAAGAGTTTTCCTTTCCTGTTATGTTTAAAGAAATTTAGATACTTGTCAAGCTTTTACCCTTGAAAAGTAGGAGTTCACACAGGGATAAGTCAGTGTTCATGCCCATAGTACCAAGTTTTATTTGGAGCATTGGTTGTGTGAAGAGTTTGTGAAATATTTGAGAGAGTCTATAAGCAATTCTTTAATCCTTTGTGTTAGGTTGGATGGTTGGAAGCCCGTACACTTGTGAGGCATATTATTGTTGCTGCAGAGGAGATAGCAATGCTGTAAAGGTATCACAAATGTTAAAAGAAAAAAAAAGACAAGTGTTCTGGGCATGCTCAGAACATCAAGTAATTCTGATAGTCTTGGTATGTTGAAGAGATAAATAGTCATTTATTTTGCATACTTCCGTAAGAAGTAATATGTAGTAGCGTTACAGCAGAGTGATAGATGAACTCTGAGAAGCTGTACGCTTTTCTTGTGTCTGTGTGTGTATGATTGGGAACTGCTGATAGTGGTGGTATGAGCTGGTCTGGCAACCTTTGACTTTTTCAAAAGTTAGCCAGAGACTCAAACCAGAAAGGTTAACCCCCAGCTCGAGACAGTTCTAGACCTTCGAGCCGTAGAAGGCATGCTAAAATGAACATTTTGTGCCGTAACAAGTTCAACGTTTGGTTAACAGGCAACTGATGTTATGTAGTAATAAAGGAATAATTTTATTTACCTCTGGAATGGAAAATATAGCTCAGCTGACTAGAGTTTCACTGTATAGCAGGTTTTTTGAAGTGGCATGTTAACTGGTCTGTCTTGTTGAGAATACAAACATAGTAGACGGTTTTTCAGGAGGAGTTTGAGTCTGTCTTTCTGATCATCCACACCCTTCCTTTTTTCTTCTTTTCTGTCCTCTTAAAATGCCGAAAAGCTGTTTTTCTGGTCCCCCTTCTTGAACTATGTGTGCCACTTGCAACTTTTTCACGCTTGTCACTAGCAGAATTTTGTCTAGAAGCATGTGCACCTTAAAGGAGCTAGCATGGTCCTTAGATGACCCTGTTGGAGCCTTTTCTTGCTTTGCAAAGTGATGAGTGTTAGGTGGGATGAACTGAGGTTCAGGGACTTTTTAAAGTTCACTACTTCAGGCTATGTTTGTTAACAAGTTAATAGTGACTATCTTCTAATTTGAGGCATTCTTTACTGACTGCAGTAAATAATTGTTCTCTCTAGCTGCTGCCCTCAACATTTCCCACCCACGCAATCGTAACAAACGCATCTCCATCAGATTCTCACAGCAATTCCCTAGCTGCCACAGCAGATGTATTAATACCTGCGTGCATTCATCTTCTTTCTTGCCCCTTTGTAAAATGTTGTGCTTCCTATCTTAGTAAAATAGATTAGGTGATTTAAAAAAATCTTCAAAAAGCCTGTACAGCTCATGGTGAAGTAATTTGCTGTGTGTTTCAGAAACATGTAAAATCTCTGTTCCCAGAACAATTTTAAATTAAATAATTCTAGGACTGAGTTTTGAGTAAGGTTGAGGGTGGATACACACTAAGAAGTTGAAGCAGGCTTCTTTGCTACAGATAGCTAATGCAGGAAAGACCCTTTGTCAAAGTGCTGGAATAGGTGAAAATTTACAAGATGAGATCTTAGATTATATCAAGAGCATACAAAATTTAAGTCAGAAAGTGGTCTTGATGTGCAACACTAACTTAAAGCTTTTATTGGTATTTCTGTAGTCTTGTGCTGCTTTCTGCATTTTTTTTCTCCTTGCGCTATTCAGACAGCTTGGGGAGGTAGAACAGGTCATAGCTGTGGTCGCTGTGTACCCAAGCTCCATCCTGTGTTCATGTGTAGTCCGCATGTCTCATTTCCTTTCCCGGGGCAGTCTGTGGACTGAATGAACTATTGTGGTAGGGACAGCGTTTGCTAACTTCTTTGTTCCTAGAAAGCTCTAGGTCTGTCCCCTGTCGTTATATGCAGCTCATATGGTGTGTGACAGGGATGTGGGGAGAAATGGCACCAGGAAAAAAAATCAAAACCCCTGCAACTGCTTCTTGGGTGATCCCAGGTGTTGCCCTGGGTAAAGGAAGTGCCAGGAGGAGGCTGTAGGAAACCTTCCAGTAGTGGTAGTGGTTTCTCACAGGCTATTTTTAGTTTGTTTGTGGGTGGGGTTTTTTTGTTTGTTTGTTTGGTTGTTTTTTTTTTGTCCTGGGGTAGTTCTGGAGTACCTGTGGATGAGCTTGTGTGTCGCTGCCTTTGAGCAGCAAGTCCAGCTCTTCCTAACTGTGCTATCTGTCTGCTGTACCTGCGCATCAGGCCTTGCGGTCACTGAAAGAAAGTAAGGCCAGCAGGTTAGGCAGTGCTGAAGTAACCTCGTTCAAAATATGATTTTTTAAATTTTTTTTTTTAACTTTCTGCTGTGATGTTTGAGGTGTATGGCCTACTTTGTCAGATACTTAACTGGCATGCTACTGTGTGTTGCCTTTTTTACCAGGTGAAAGATCTGGCTGTAGGGAGAGGTTCACCAAATCATTCTGCGTAACAGAGTAACTACATCACACTCTTAAATATAATCCTGAATGCAAGTGTGGCGGTATTCATAAAAAATATTTACAGCTAAAGTTCACACTCATTTTGAGTTTGATCCATTTCTGGTTATTTTTAAGATGAAGAGTGGGGTTCCCCCCCCTTCTAAATTTTACTGTAGGAGCATATCTGAGATATGAAGGACTTATACAAAGGCACAGTTTTGGGTTTTTTTTTTGTGTGTCATTTCTGTTTGTTCAGCATTGAAGTCTTAATATGGCACATTTGTGCAAAGCTTAAATTGCAGTAGCAAAAAAATTTTGGAACTTTTAAAACTGGCTGGTAAGTAGTGGCGTAGAGTAACCCTTATGGTAGTGGTGATGGTTATAATTCATCAGCAGGATAAAGTGGCGGTAGCAAGGAATTAAAAAGCTGGGATTTATATGTGCAAGAAGATTTTACCCTTATATTTAGTTTTCTCTTTTCCTGTATCACTGTGCTTATTCAGGAAATAAATATATTGGTTTTTTTGGTCTTAAACCCTTTTCAACTGACCTGCTTGTTCCTCAGTTACATTTGCTTTTTGCTTCACCCTAGTAGTCAGAAGTCACTTATTTATTTATTTAGTTTTATGACATAAAGTCATACAGGTGGCACACACTATTGTTATTTCTCTTGGTCTTAGTACATATGTTGCACCTCATAACACTGCTTATGCTTGTATATGTTGCATAAGCTTAACAACGATACAGTAAAAGTATGCATTTCAGGATTTTAATAAAATTGACTTCAAAGATAGTATAGTTATGGTAGCTATGGTAACTAACACTTACTAATTAAAATATGCTAAAATTCACAGAGGAGTGAAAAGGGGAAAAATGTAAGTTAATGTTTTTGTATTCATAATTTAACAGTAAACCATTTTTTTTCCAGTGGATTGCCTAAGTGCCAGTCAGTCAATTATTTGCTTTTTTAAAAGAAACCCTTTAAAAATAGTAGAGGCTGAACCACATTGTAATTTTTGTATGTAAACTAAAAAATGCATAAATCTACCCACTGTTTCATTAGCAAGCTCACTCCCTGGGCAGAGATAGTTGAGGAGGCTTCCTGGAGTGTTCCCTGTAGGCTGCTGCTTTATCTGCTTTATCTGCTGAATAGCTGGTAGGCGATATCTCCATGGCTTTGTGGCCTTTGTGATCATGAAGTCATAATCAGGGTTTGGTCCTAATATAATTTTACAGTATGATGCAGATTGACTGGTCAGGGCAGCCAGATTGACAAATTGTAGCTGTCATTGAGATTGATGATCTCTTTAAATGAACTTTTGAACTTTTAAAGAAGGAAATAGCTTTTATTATAAATAGTTTTTTATAAAATATTTATCACATTCAAACTTTTGAAAAATAATTCCCATAGTTGAGTTTCATATGTAGGTACAGAGGAAAGATTTAAAGGATAGCATTTTAGCATCCTACTTGTTTTCAGGGTTTCTTCTTTTTAATTAAATCCAAAACATAACACTATACCAGCTACTAGGAAGAAAATTAACTCTATCCCAGCTGAAACCAGGACAAATGATAATATTGTATTATTGTATTCGTTTCAGAAAGGATTAAGAGAGTTGTTCCATAATAGCTATAATCCTTTGTGTTCGACATGTTCAGAGTATTGTACAAATATTAACAAATCCACACAACACTTCAGTGGGTTGGATGGGGACAGTAAGATGGAAAGGTTGAGTTATTCAAGGTCACTATTTAAGTAAATATTGGATCCAGGATTAAAACTGTCCTCAGACTTGTAAAGAGCATGATTTCCTGTTTCTCAGCGTAATGTCTTGTCTACTTGATCATCCAGCTCCATTGGTTTCTACTGCAGCCAAGTACTCTTCTAAAACCACTAGAAGTTAAATGGGAGAGTTTTGCTGACAAAGAATAAAAGAATAATAATTATTTCTAGCTGTATTAGTTTTGAGCCATGTTGCTTTTAGTTAATACAAAGTCTCTTCAAAAATAATTAACTTTTGAATTAAGAAATAGATTTCATATTAATAATGGAAATTGAGAAAGAAGATAATTTTTTTTTCCTTGCAGCACAGGTCTGACTTACGTATGGGCTGATGCTCAGTAAGTCTAAACAATCTGCTGATAAATGAACACATGCAAAAGGAGAATGTTACAAAATATTTGAATGTCTTCATGTGCATTAGAAATTTGACTACAAATGGGGGTCTGTATCAGTAACTCACTCCCAGCAGTATTAAACTGAATTTCTCTGTTGTTCCACTGAGGAAAAGGTGTGTGTTTAGACCTCAACATTTGTTGCTTCAGTTGCTGGCATGGTAGGCTTGGGTTTTGTGAGAGCAGCAGCAGGTCCATGCTCTGTGAATTTACTTGTATTATTCTATTGAATATTAATGAGGGAGAGACAGTCTTGATGTAGGACTTCAGACAGAACTTAGGAGGTAAAAGTTGTTTATATAATCTGTCCTCTGCTTTTGTAGGCGTTTGGCTCCTTAATCTTTCTCTTCCTTCTTTAGTGCCTTTGTACAGAACAGGTGTGGCTTTCTCTCCATCATCAGTGAGCAGTCTTGATTCAGGCTTCTGGCACATCATCCTACTTACCCATCATCTCTAAACCTGTCAAGTGGTAGTTTAAGACCTTTCTATCCTGCCTTTTCCCAATTTGATTAAGAATTATTTTTGCTCTCTTTCCTATTCTTTACACCTGATTGAAATTCACTTCACAAGATTTAACAGCCTTTTTGGCCAGTTCCTCAAGAGCATGTCTTCACCTTCACGTGTTTATTGGCCTTGCCTGTCACAGTGTTACTTGATATGTTATTCTTCCCTGACTTCTTTGCTCACTCACTCTTCTTTTTGCTCTGAAGACATTCTTCTAGTCACTTGTTTGTGTGTTGTTGTCATTTTCTCTTTCTGGGGAAGTGCTGCCGGACTATTTAGTTAGTAAATTTTTGGGAAGTGATACTAGCCCGGGTGATGGCAACTCTCAGTTCTATCTTTTTATTCCTAACTTTTCTCACTTAAATTTGTTGTCAGATTCCCTTTCTGACATCCTTAGTAGAAATCTTTTTCAGCTTATGCTTAGGATGGCCCAACATATTTTCCTACTGTTTTTGTCCATTTCTCTTGATTTTGGGGTGGGGAGGGGGGAATAAACTTTTCTGTCATTGCCAACTCAGAACTCTTGCTATCTCTTACGCTTCATCTCTTTTGTTGCTTACACCCAGCTTTACCTTTCTGTCCAACTAAATATAGTTCGTGTAGTGTTTTCACTGTGCCTTATGTTGATTTCTGTAATCCTCTTTTTCTCTGTCCTTCCAACAAAGCTCTCCTCTAGCCTGCAAAAAAGGGCAAAACAAGATAGTAAATTATACTATCCAAATCCTGAACTGACTGTCCCAGCACCTGGTTGACCCCTCTTCTGCACACACCTCCTCCTTTTAGCATAAAGTTTGGTGGCACCTGTCCTCTTCAAACAACTTCTGCATTGCTAGTGCTGTTTGTTATCCCGTGTTGTCTGTTACTGTCATTCTGAGGTTTTTTTCTTCTTTGGTAGTGGTCTTAATCTCAGAGTATTACTAGCTCAGAGCTGTTTTATATAAGACAAGTATTTCTTCCTCTGTATCCTGAATATCTTCTGAGCCTGCAGGATCGTTACATTTTCTGAAATCTCTTCTGTTCTTCCTGTTAAAGTCCTTCTTTAATATTTGCATTGAATTAGCTGAGAAAGTAATTTATAATTATTTTTTTTCCAGTTTCAAATAAACTAGGTGGCTTTTTTTTTTTTTTTGTAATATCATGCTGTTTTCCTTCTCAGTCACAGCAATATTGATTATTGTTTATTTGTGTTTAAGTGGCACTTAAGAATCCATGCCTTGTCATGCTTGGTGTGTGTATTTGCTTTGAAGCACCAAGTACACCTTTGGCTGCGGGTTTTTTCTTTGGTTCATAAGTGTCTTTTACTTCATGAACTGCAACCGATGCAAAACCTGCCGACGTAGGTAATGTTATTTGCTCTGTGGAAGCAACCTACAGTTGCTAAATCAGTAGCAAAGCAGTTCAATGCAGCAGTGTGTGGGGAATCTTGTACAGGTGTTGTCCATATGTGTTGGGTATATGCCTGGAAATGGGAAGGGTGATGGTAAATTTTTTCATCTGTCAGTATATCACTTTTCACAAGGGCTGGAATTTTTTTGAAGGCTTAGGGGAAGGATGAATTTTGCTCAAGGTTCTTTCGTTTTATTACTGTAAGATTTATAGCATTGCCAAACCCCTTATTTGGACTGATCCCAGACCTGCCATCCCTCATCCATTTGGAGTGTGGAGCCCTCTTCCTCTATTTTTCCAGCTTTTTCTCCAAAGGTGGAAAAAAAAAAAATCAGCATTTGAACTATTTTTTTGAAGGGATTAGTTTGTTCAGACCTTACTTCTAAATTAGAAGGTAAGGAATGTTTTAAGGAGACTTTGAGATTTCCATAGTTTTATTCTACATCCCATGATAGGATTTTCAATTTTAGAGCACTAATATATTTCTACTTGAATTTAACCACATTGCTTCCTGCCCTGTTGAAGTCACTTTGCCTGCCTCAGTTCCCTGCTGCTGGAGTCTTAAAGCTATTACCTTTTGGCCTGGATCCACCCATCCTGACACTGAAACAAAGGCCTGACTGAAGAAAACATTCCAGGAACAGTTTATCCTTTGCTAGCTGATACAGATTCTCTAATTCAGGGTTGCTTTTTTGGCTTTTCTTTCTTTCAGCACTGTTGAGGCCAAATGTCTTCCCAGCCGTTCTGAAATTTCTCAGCAGTTCCCTTCTTACTACCCGAACAACTTTGGTAGGTGGCCGTATGGGGAGAGATGCTATCATGTGCACTGGCTCTTGAGCCCTGTACTTCAGTACCTTGTGGAGTTGACTGGCAAGATCTCTCCCAGGTCAGACGTTTTCCTGGAGTGCAGTTATTCCAGCATGCTTTATTCTGTATATGGAATCACAGAATACTGTGTTCTCTGGCATTATGGCTACTGTGCACAAAAGCAATTTTTCCTAATTTACATGTGTCTTCCAGAATGCCCTTTCTTAAAGAACAGAGAGAATCAATGCTGTTCATTCTTGTATTGTGCTTCTACCCTGCGTATTTTGTTACAAGTACCTAATTAGGCGTGTTAAGTGCTAGTTCTCTGTAGCCAGTATCACTGAGCCACTTATTCCATATGTAGGAAAAACAATAGACACAACTTCATGACAATCTGATCACAGTCACCTAAGGGAAGGTACAATTTTTAACTTGTAGCAAGGTTTAAATGACTGGAGACAAAGTCCAGACAAATGATTCAGGTCTTTACAAAATGAGGCTCTGAGCTACAACGTTTCTAGGGCTGCCTTTCTCTCTCTTAGCATGTTCTGTAGCTTCAGGCACTGAATTGCAGCTTGCCCAGCCATTTGGTTCATATCCTGGTTTTCTTCTGGCTCAAAATTGTGCGTGTTTTGCTTTTTGCTGGATTCTTCTTTTGTACCTGTCTTTTGTACGCTGGCACAACAACAGACAGAGAGTCCTAAGAACAACTGCTCTAAATGCACATTCGTGTTTCTCCTACCCCTCCCCCTGGTCTCTTCTCTCTCCCTCCCTCCCCTTCCCAAATTCCATTAATATTTGCAGAACAAGAGCGAGTACTCCAGCATTAGCCTCAAATTCAGAATGAGATTTTTCTGGCTTTATCTGCAGCTAATGCAGAAGACAACAGAGGTTAGAAATGCACTTTTTAAAAAAAAAAAAAGAAAAACAAAAGGCCTTTTCATATCCAACACACTGGATGAATTGTGTTAGGTATAAACAGGCCTACAAAGTCTAGAACATATGTAAGAAAATATTATATGTATTGTTGTTGAAAGGCAGAGGACCATAAAATTATTTGCTCCTTGACTAAATTAAAAGTTCCTGAGCTTTAACTTAGTTTAAACTCATTTTCACTGTTGTTTCTTCAAATTTTGTGTGGGGAGAAGAGAGTTCGTTTCTTCAACATATTGGTTCATTTACAGGATGACCAGTAAAATCAGAAAGTCAAATGAAGACATTTGCCAAACATTGGTTACACACCAACAATGTACAAACTAAGCATTTGTAAGGAGGTATATAAACAAACTTTTACCTTCTGTCCACTAGTGAAGTTTTGCAAACATAAATTTCATAGGCAAACTGAGAAATTGGGAGGGGAGTGGAGAGAATGAAGAATTCAGATGATTTGCGTAGTTTTCTTTGACCCCAAACTAAGTAGTTTCTTTAATTTCTGTTGTTCAGTGCATAAAATGTGTTCTTAACCTTTATAAATTGACTTAAGAATAAAAAAGCCAAAATCAAAAGATAACTATTTCTATTCTTTGAAATTGATTTTATTTTAACGTTGTTTTATTTGTTGGAAAGTATTTGCCAACTTCCACTGTAGTCTGCACATGCAGTTACTCCTCTGTGACCCCTTTCCATCAGTGTTTCAAGACTTGCTTTTCCCTGGCCATGGGAAGGACGGCAAGTGTCCATTTCCAGTTTGCGTGGGGTTCTGGCTACTGGTGACCTCAGCTAGTTGCCAGCAGACAATTTTAACTATGTGAAGTAATTGGATTGTGTCCATCTTGTTGTGAGGCCAAGGGTTATTTCAGAGCACAGAAACTGATCTGCATTCTTTCAATGTAGAAGGAGTTCATCTGCAGGTTCTGTGGAAGATGATTTGGCAAAGCATTCTAGAGGAGCTGGCTCTGCAGTATGCGTGTGCTGCTCTTCTTCTACGGAACTGTGAGAACATATTTTAGCAAATGATTCCTCAATCTATTGGATACCCCCAAATATATAGTCACCGAAAAAGTTGGGTTTGTTTTTTTTTTTATTCAATGTGGATTTATTTATTCTTAAATTTCTATCCTTCCAAGAAGATATGAATACCCATCAGCCTGTCCTTTAGTCTGTAAATTTGTATTTTTTTCCTAAGAAGGTCTCTCTTATTTTATTCTCTGCTCTCTGACAGTAGAATTGGGTTATCTCACTTTTCTGATGAACCTACGTTTTCCAGATAAACGAAAACGTAGGGGTTTATTTTTCAAAACTGAAACAGTTGGATTGCCTTTTTGTTTTACTGGGATAAGCATCCGTGATGCTTTGGGGAATGGAGAATGATCTAAAATAAGCCTAGCTGGTTTTTGTTGTTTATCTGTTTCTTTTTGCATCTGTCTTACTATTTATTGCTACCATCTGCATTTCATTTCAGGTTGTCTAATGTCTTATTCTGCATGTTCTGTGCCTATTCTCTTTACATAGCCTTGGGCTGTAATATCACCATTTGCCTACAAGAGATCCATTTCTATCTGTAACAAAATGAATTGCATTCATCTGTGTAATTCATTTCTAATGAATGCCTTGCTCCTCATTAAACAGTGATTTACCTTTGTTTCCCTTTTCTACACTGTCAACACTAACCATTTTGAGGTCCTGTGGAGAGATGCTAATTTGAGAAAGCAAAAGTCAATGCAACTAAGTACTCACAAGTGCCATCCTCATTGGCACTTTCAAAAATATTAATGGGACACTTTGAAATACAGTTTGCAGGTGGATAAGAAGACTCAAAGTGTTTTCTTACTCATAAGATTTCAGTGTACGAATACACCACTTTAAATGCATTTCTCCTTGTCAGTGTCTTGAACAGGTAGCCAAGCTTGTGAATCTTTTAAGACCTTGTCTGCTCTGCTGGGATTTTACAGATCACAGGCACATTTGGGGAGACTACACTCTTGATACCCTGTCCCCTCTGCACCTTTTCAGGAATATTGAAGTATTTCAAACTTATTTTCAGAATAATGTTTTGAAATATTTAATCTTGAGATGTGTTAGAATGTTTCAGACTTCAAAGTATTTTGCTTCAATTTTTTTTTTAAGATTCAAAGATTAATTTAAGCATTCATTGGCTTTGTGTATCTAAAAAAAAAAGAATTAGTACCATTAACTAATGAAATAGGGGTTGTATAGTAGTTTCGTTACAGATTTGGTCCATACGCAACTTTTCTGTAATGCCCTTTTAACCTATCCTGCAGCATCCCCTTTTCCAGCCCTGCTCTTTGCAGAACAGCAGAATCTGCTGCATGTGCAAATAGGTCTGTACTGCTGACAGATGACGGTTAGAGTATAGGATGAATTACCAAGTTTATTTTCACTTTAAACCTAAGCAGAGTTTGAACTGCGGCAACAGATTACGAATATGAAAATACTGTTGGTAAACATAATTTAACGCAATACAGATGTTTTTTAGAAAGTTGTTTTATTTACAGCATCTTTAACTCTTATTATAGTGATAGTACAAGCTACTCATTGACACTTTTGATCACTCACATGAATTTAGTTTGGCATTTTACAATATTTATTCTTGTGTTTGGCCAGATTGATCCCTTGTTGAAACTCTAGAACTGTCAGTGGGCATCAGTTGAGTTACGCCATGGATTAATTTGATCATAGTATTATGAGGGGATTGAAGCATGGGAAGTATTTTTGTTTTTTGTTTTTTGTTTTTTTTTTTAACTGGTCTTGCCTAAGTCATGTAGTATTTGGAAGTAAGAACACTGATTAATATAACAAAATTTTATTTTTAATATACATTTTAGAGGACAAAACTGACCTTGAGAACAGTGTGATGCAGAAGAAAATTAAAATCCCCAAGCTCTCTCTCAATCACGTAGAAGAAGCTGGGGAGGTTACAGATTATGGGGAAGAAGATGTGGAGCTTAGACACAGTAAGGTACTGAAGTCTTTCCTTTTTTTTTCTTTTTTTCCTTTCTTTTTTTTCTTTTTTCTTTTTCTTTTTTCTTTTTTTTTTTTTGTTTTGTTTTGGAGATGCTTGGGGCATATACAGACGTCATAGCTTAAGAATTCCAGGCCTGCTTTTGATCCCCTTAAAACACTGTGTTTGGTGAAATTGGGTTAAATTGTGTGTGGGGGGTGGGGTACGAGTTTTCAAAACCTGATTTATATGCAATCGAACATTTTCCTGTTTATACCGTCTGCACGGTTTAATTGCCATTTGAGATTTCTGGAACAATACTCTTCTACTTTGGCCCAGAATGCTTTAAAAGTCACCAGTTCCATGAATGTCGAGCAGCTGTTCTTGGTGGCACTTGTGACCTATTGCGCACTGCTTGTTTGGAATTGGAAGGGGTGCTCTGAGACTTCCCAACTACGGCAGTGGGCGAGAAGACAAATTGACAGGATTGCATCCCTCCATTATAACTGCCAGTTGCCTTTTTAGGTCCAGATGCCAGAAACCCCCTATGTAAATATATTTACTTTTTGATATCAAATGATTTCTTTAAAAGTCTGCCAACCTTCAGAATAAAATACTGCTCTGTGGCTTCATGTGTTTTGCAGCTGCAGGAATGATACTAGTACATTTCTTTATAGTGGGCCAGCATATTTTTTTTTCTTTTTTAGAACACGCATGGAACAGGCATGACATCAAATAATCTCATTTTCTGCCACATTACTCATGGATATTGTGGTATGGGAATTGATAGTGTCAGCTTCTTGTCTCTAACCTACGAGCTACATTTGCTTTCCTTGCAATTGCTTGGAAGTTCAAATGCCTTTTCCATATTTGTCCAATAAAACTTAGTGACTTTTACCCATACTGTCACATTTTAATACCACTATCCAGGCCCCAGAAAAGAGGTGTGCTTTAATTTGTAGGGTTTGTGCAGATGACTGAAGGTAAATTTCTGCTGAGAGTTCAAAGGACATGAAGCCTCTGCAATGCAGTACTAATATAGAAGGAATCAGTTGATGAGGGAGATGAGACTGGATGATACATTCTGTCTCCAACTTCTGTGTTTTCAATTCCCTTTCAGTGTTTGCTGATAGTGTTAACTCAGTCATTTGCATCAGGCAGTTGGGTGAACGTGCTAGAGGAATAGTCAGAGAAGGTTTTTGTCTCCCAAAGTGTGGGAAGGACAAGCCCTCTGTTCACAAAACAGCTTTGTATGGTACACTGCTTTCATCTCTGATGTCATTACAGGTGACAAACGTAGCACATAGTTGATTCTTTCTCTTACTTATCAGAAAATCAATTGTTCTCGGAAATCTAAATGTTAGGGGTAAACTTTAAAAGAAAAGAGATGCAGATCCACTTTTTTTTTTTTTAAAGAAATTATCTTTCTATATGGAATTAAGTGACCTATATACACTGAGCTTGCAAGTGTTGCATAAAAGCAGAAAGAAAGGCCTTTAACTGCCTCAGAAGTTTGTGTATGCATTTAGCTGAATTATGCATGCATGATAGTTATGATGTATATCCACAAGAATCTGTTAGGCAAAACGTTTTTGCAGGCAGACTTTGTCTTGTTTTTTTTGGAAAACAAGAATATTAACGGTTCCCAAGTCTGTAGAATTTTAATTTTATTACATCTTACTGCTCTCCTAATTTATTTATTTTTTATTGTAACACGCAGAGACAAGATGGGAGGAAACAAAGTGAAGGTACACACAAAAGCATTGAAGCAGTTGTTGCTCGCCTTGAAAAACAGAATGGGATGAGTCTCAGTAATACTTCCAGCCCTGAGGAGGCTTTTATGGAGACTTCGGAAGGCATGAACAACATGGACGATGCTGTAGTTCCTCGGATTCTGTATGAAGAATTGCTGAGGAGTTACCAACAGCAACAAGAAGAAATGAGACACATTCAACAGGAGCTTGAGAGAACGCGGAGACAGCTTGTGCAACAGGCAAAGAAGCTAAAGGAGTATGGGGCACTCGTGTCAGAAATGAAAGAGCTCAGAGACTTGAACAGGAGACTCCAGGATGTACTGCTTCTAAGACTAGGTAGTGGTAAGTGCCGGACTTAAATGGGACTAGTTTAATGAATTTTGCAAGTGTGATCAATAGTAACGGAAACATATTTGAAGAATAGCAGTGGTTGTTAAACTGGACATTGAATGTTAAAAGGGTTTTCTACTATGGCTGTATAATATGTGTCGAATTTGTATGCTATGTACGTCTGGGTTTTTCTTTAATGATAGTAGAGGTCTTTGTGCTGGTATGGTTGAATCAGAGTTCCATTTTAAGCAGCTGTATTTTAAAGAGTCTCTGACCTTCCAGTATATGCTGAAAAAGATAATAAAGCGTCATCTGCAAAATATACCAATATGTTCCAGTTTAAAAAGAAAAGAAAGAAGAAAGAAAAGGCAGTGGAATGAATATTTGGGCTAAAACTATTTTATTCTTTTCAGTTAGGGATTTTGGTTATTGTTATGTAAGTGACTGTGTTACCTTCCATTTTCTGCCCTCTCTTCCCATTAGTAGCTCATTAGAATGTGATATATTCCTGAACTTCTTAGCAGTGGCTTTAAACAGCCATGCTACTTGAAAAATAATGGATTGTTAAAGACTAATTAAAAAAACTTTTTATATTAGTGTCCCTTTTATCAACATTTGTTACAAAATGCAGGTTTGTGTAATTTGGATTTAAATTTTAAATATCTTTAGTCAATTGCTCATTTGTTTTGGTTTATAACAATTATTCAACCATTATGTTGGAATAAATGGGAAAAAAAGACAAAATAAAAAGTTCATCCTTTTCATTGAAGATGGTACCCTTGGAATACCTTCAAATATTTTACTAATTTGATATTTATTTGCTATTAGAATGTGGTACTGCTGTGTTGGAAGATTTGCTCGGTGACTGAAACTTGGTTAAAATTTGTGCATCCAAACTTAGCATGCTGTTTCTTATGTCTGCCTTTGTGTATTTGGAAACTTAATTTTTGCATGTAAATTGGATATTGGCTCTTCTACTTGACTGGAACGAGTGCATGCAATTTGCATGTGGGTCTGAGTTACATTCACGTACAAACCTGAACCTGAGAGAGCATGTGCCTGTGCTGCAGCATGTGTTAAGGTGTGCCCGCGAGTTTGGAGCCAGGTTCTTGGAAGTAGCATCTGACGATTTAAACTGGGTGTTTGATTGTGAATGCTCATCATTGTTACACTGTGCATAATTAAAGTGTCATTACTTATTATAAACATTCTAGTTAAGTTTTTTAATAAAACTAAATAGGCAAGGTTTCCACAATCTGAAAAACACTATGTGGTTGGCAGTAGATTCCACCGAGCTTTCTAAAATTTTCCTTGGATGGAAAGATGTTTCTTCATCTGCAAGTAGTTAGCTGGAATTTATGTCAATGGAGCACCAGCCAGATGTTAGTAGGCAATGGGGCTGAACAGCGTAAAATACCAATTTAGTTGGTAGTCTTGACAGCAGTTTGAGTGGTGAGACCAGCAATGAAATGACAACAGCTTCTGAATTCTGTCTTGTTTCTTTCACTTTAAGAAAGAAGGGATGCATTTTTTTTCACTTGAGCTGAATCAAGAAAGCTTGGAAGAAAAAGAAAAAAAACCCAAACCCTCTTGGAAAAAATGCTGAATCTACTCTAAATACTGGGCTTGAATTTCCATTGGTTCAGTCTGGTACCTGCTTGACAACTGAAAATAAGTCTCAATTACATTGAAGACAAGTTCTTTTAATTTAATCACATGCCTGGACAAATACAAATTATAGTTAACTTCCAAAAAAATCCCTTGTTGTTATTGCTTGTATGGAACTTTTCATGGTTGACAAAGGTAGAATTTGGCCCTATGGGCTGTGTCCTTCACAGGGTGTGTGTTTCCTAACACTTGGTTGATTAACCACTGATAACTCTTGCCTTTTCTTGTAGCCTCATTCACAGTAGAGATGCAACCAGATTCTAGGAAGATCAGTACAAAATTTATGAATTATTAGAAAGGGAGACAACTTCAGCAAATTATAGATTAGGGAATCTGATGACAGTATGAAGAAGTGCTACTTTTAATCAAGAAATAGATATGTAAAGACTTCTTTAGTCTTCCTTACTTTTCCAGCTTATAAATGAGGTATATTTGGATATATGAATGATCTGTGAAAATTGTTGAGAAAATAGATTACATCCTGAATTCATCTTCAGTTGTTGCAGCGATCTCTTAAACTTAGAGTTTCAAATTACACGTAATTTATGTTATGCTGCACTTCTAGCAGGCTGGACTTAATGCAAACTAATTGCATTTCTGTTTCACCTTAGAGACTTCTGATTTCTTTGCATGATGTGACAGCTGTTTTGTGCTGATGAATTGCAGCTGTGGGAAACGCGTGCCTGTTGCCATTTTAAACTTGCAGATCAAATATAGAACAGCCTCTTGAGCTAAAATTCAGTCTCCTAATTTCCCATCAACATGTTGATTTCAGTGAGCAGCTAGAAGTCAACGTATTCTGCTTTAGACCTAGGCCTTCATCTCTGCTACTAAACTTGAGCCACTCCCGTGGGAAGAGTGAGGTTCTTAATCTTCCACATGGTGACCCTGAATTGCTCGTGGTTTTAGAAGAACCTTGAAAGCAGATGTGACAAACGACCGTAGCGAAATCAGTACTGATCCATGGGGATATACTGAAGCTTCTTTATGATTTTGATACGCTGTTGCCCAACAGATCCCTACCTGGAGGAGACAGGCATTTGACCAGGGCTCTAGGGACCAAAGCAGTGGGGACGGTGATGACTGTCATGGAAGAGGTTATGGTATCCCTCATCTGAGCTCCTGGAATAATGTGTGCAGCCAAAGCCTCTTTTCCCTTGCCTACTTTGGGATCAGGAAGCCATGTGATCGTAGGCCTTTTCAGTTTATCTTTGTTCTGTTGCATGTGAAAACACGCTAATTTGCCCTGTTTTTATCAATAGAGAGTAAGGTGATTTAGAGAATTAAATCGCTGACTCTTCCCTGTAGGCCTAATTTTAAATAGCCCTTGGATTGCAAAAGATAAGAATTTCAATAACTTCTTAAAAAAAATAATAGTTGTCTCCAGGCTAAGATCTGTGCAGTTTACTGTGGTTATATATGGCCAGAAGTAGTGAAGTTGTACCAGGGGATAATGTTTGGGTGTTGTTCACTCCCTGATAAATACTGCATTTCCATGTTGTATTGCTAAGAATTAGTGTTGCTCTAAAGTCAGGGAGTGTATTCACTTTCATTCATAAACATTCATTCATCAACACACACAGTCTCTCAGGTGGTTATTTTTAATCCCAGTTTAATTCCAGTGATCCAGTTTACAGTGTCTTGGGACTGACACCAGAATAGGGAGAATGAAATGATATTTGTGTTTTACCACGTGTAAGGAATTACTATTATTCAGCTGTTCCAGATTCCTTTGGCTTTTTGATGTAAAAAAAGTCCAGGGTTTCTATCAACTACAAGTACGTGAAGTACCATTTATATATGACATTACTACTTCTCAGACTTCTGTTGTTGTCGTTCAAATTCTGGTAGACCATGTAGAAAAACAGCTTGCTACTTACAAATCTATATTGACCACTTTATCAGCTAATTTATTTTGGCTTATTTACTAATTTTTGAGTAGCGCATAGCCTAAGATGCGTTTTTGAGGAAAAGAGGTGATGAAGGGAAGCCTTCTACCTCTTCACCCTGAATTTGAAGTTGCTGGCCTCTCAGGTATTATGGAAACTTTACAGTCAGGAGAAAGATTTTGCAATAAAACATTTGTTTCCTTTTTGCATTCTGAAGAATTGTCTTTATTTTTTTTATGATCCTTATTACGTAAGTATTATCATTGTTAAGCCTTTAGATAGCGGCATATATCTTTGATCATCTTTAAAATAAGACACAGAGCATGAGAGCTACAGAGAGAGGAAACTTTCAGAGAGTGTGGTGTGTGGTAAATTGGGCACACAACTCCCATTAGCAGCAAGGCAGTAATGCAGGCTACATGTCTAATTCACAACATGCCAGGTTGAAAATGCAGTCTTCAGTAGATGGTGAAAGTAGCTGTGAAGGTTACCTAGTTTGAGGCAGATTTCTGTTTGGGAAGAAAAAAAGTAGAATATAAGAGAAGACCTTTTAAAGGCTTTCTGTTGGTGACTTTTAAGTGAGCAGTAAAGCTTGAATTGCAATAGAGGTTCTTCTGACCTCTTAGACCTATGGTTATTGTGGACTTTAATCAGCTGTTTTTCTTGGGCACCTCTGGAAACCAGACCCCAGCTATGTCAGTATATGACTATAAACAAAACAGTGAAAGACTTCTAAATGGCAACTAGTAAAAGTGTTTAAAGTGAGAACATTTCCTTCTAGGAAGAAGGTGGTTGTACTTGGGTATCTTCCTCAAAGTGACTTTCAAAGTATAAGACCACTCAAGATAGCACTTTGTTGAAGAATGTGTTCTTAAAGTAACAGCTAAAAGGTCACTTTTTAAGTTCACACTGGCAATTATGTTACTGCATCTGCTTGTTCAGGGGTGCCTACCCTGAGATGTGTGCAGGCTTTGGGTGCTTTAATCAATCCAGGTCTTTCCCTCAATCTGAATCAGTTTAGCAGTCTCAAGTTCAGAAAGTTTAGTTTGTCTTGGCTGTACTATTGTATATGCATGGTATTAGAGGGCCTTACTAAGATTACTATGAAATTATAATGCAAACAGTATGTTTTTTGTGATTTCTCTGCACCATGCTTGCATTGCATATGGGTCTTAAGACACTTTTGGTGGCACTGCAGTATAGGAGTGCCTGAGTTGCAGATAAAACTTCTAGTTGTTGCTGAGCGTCAAGTAGCAGTCAGCTGAGAACATTTAGCTAGCTATGTAGGTGTAGAATAAGCTATAGGATAAATGTCAAAGGCTGACAATGGAGGAAATGCTGATATCACTGTATAATAATCTAAATGAAAGCACACAAAGTAGGAGGAATGAATGCTTTGCTTGTTCCAGGTACAGGAACTATTTAAGATGCATGACTCGAGACATGAGTTCTGGTGCCAGCTTGACTTGCAGAGTTAGATCAATTCAGGCCTTGGTCTGTGTGCACAAACACTGAGGAAGGATGCTGAACTGTGATGGTGACCTGATTGTTGAATTGTCGTTTGTTGAAGATGTCAAGGTTGGGCTACAGAGTGCTGCAGCGCTCTCGGCACCAGCCTGGTACAATATAGTTCTTACAAGTGGGTGAGTTTATCTTCATAGTTCATGGAAGTGGCTGATTACTGTGGTGTCCAGGGTCTAAGCTGGCAACCTTGCTGTGTTAACGAACCACCGTCCCTGCGTGGAACTTCAGTGACTGCTGGAGCTCCTTGTGATCCTAGAGACAGACATCCAGAGACAATGATAGGCTTGGGGCCATAGCCTGTTCCTAGACTTCTGGTGTTACCGCTGTAATGTAATGGAATAATGAAATCCAGTTCACAAATTATTTTATTTTGTTCTTCTTTTTAGGAACACTTTTTATTAATTTGATCTGGACAAGAAAAGTTGATGACTGACAAAATTATTATACTCCTTTGAAGCCTCAAGCATATGCTTAGTCATATTCTGTTTAATCTGTGCTTAATTTTTGTTGATTACATTAAAAATAAAAATCAGTGTATTGGATGGATTGGACAATCAAAATTTTAATTTATGTGGGGTTTTTTTAACCTTGGATACTTTTTCTATGCATGATACTTTAGCATAAGTAGCCTAAGCCTGTTTGCTTTGTAGCATTTCTGTAGATCCTCACTATTTTTAATATATGCCTGTTACATCTAAAGGGATTTCAAATTTCTATAAAATTTGTAATTCTATATGGATAATTTGTATAATTATCACAGTAAATTTTGCAGGTTTCTATGCAACTATATAGTAATTCTTATTTGAAGAATTACTGTTGTTGCTTTTGGTTTATAATGTCAGCGTCATTTTAACATAATTTCCATAGCGTGCATTGAAGCTATCTTACCCGCACCTGTAATTGCCCATATGCTTTAAGACTAAAATTAAACATTTAAATTAAAATTAAACATTTTAATGTTTATAAAGCAGAGTTACTTATCCTGCTCTTACTTATTGACATTCAGAAGTAAGATTTTGGTTTAGACTCTTCCTAACTTTAAAATGAACATGACTAATGTGTTATTTTATGTTAACCATGCGTGATGAAGTGATTGATTTCATGTTCTCTGGGATAGCAGACAGCTCTCTTTTCTTAACTGTCTAGGACCTGCCATTGAGCTTGAAAAAGTAAAATCAGAATCAATTGAGCCCGAACCTGAGGTACAGAAGACCTTCAGTGAGGAAGCAAATACATCAACGTACTATCCTGCCCCTGTTCCAGTAATGGACAAGTATATTCTCGAGAATGGAAAGGTATTTTAAATTAAATATAGCATGAATAACTTGTAAATGTCCATCAGGTGATTTTATTGTGGAATTTTCATGATCTCGGGGGTTTTGCGTGGTAGCAGCTTATACAAACTTCCTGAGTTTTCCTAAAGGTATGCTGAGGAAAATTATGAAATTACACAAATGTGAACAGCATAGAAAATTATTCTCAGTGATGAAAGCATTGAATGCTGTGCAATCCAAGGAATGTAATTATTAAATATTTATGCACAAGCAAATTGGCATAGTCTTCAATTGGTGACATACATAAATCCACCGAACATAGACCAAAGTCAGTAACCCACATTATAAAGTTACATTAGTCTATTTAACAGAAATACTTTTTCCTAAAAGGTCTTTAATGTTTTTTAATGTGCTGTAGTCTTATCGCAGAGAAGCCTTCATGTTTTGGTTGGAGTCCAGTAGATAATTAGGAACCCTGGAATGAAAATGGACTCCCTTGAATCTGGTAGGAGCATTGCCACTGAATTGAGCTGATGTAGTGCTACTTTCCTTATGAAGCTGGTGAAATACCATCTAGCTACAGTTTGCCAGAACCTGACTTACAGCCTTTCAGACTTCAGCATGTTTAACACATTGTCCACTCATCTACCAAGGCCTGCTTTTATAGCTGTTGCTATTATCATTAAATGAACATTGTTTTTCTTTTACAAAACCCTATGTCCTTCAGAATTGCCTATGCAGATCCTGTTTCTTAGGCTATGTATGCATTTGGTACCATAATGTGGGAATCTTTAATGAGGAAACCTCCACTTCAGCTTTGGCTTACAGTGTAATTACTGATGGAATAGCATGAAATACTACATTTTCAGATTTGTGTTACAAGATTGACTGCACAAGCGTCTATCATTCTTGATGATGTATTTGACATAATTGTTGAGGACAAAATGTATCTGAAAAATAGTATAATCTTGGCAGTTTGACAAGTATTTGGTTCAGATAGCTTTTCTTGCCTAATATATTTAACATATGTCATTTGCTTGTATATTTTGTGTATATTTGTGCAATGAAAACTTTGTATATATTACTGTGAGAGTTTGGTTTACCCCCTTTTTTTCCCCGTTTAAAGTCTGTGGGATAGGGCGCATCCTTTACTATTTGTATGCAGCTTTTCCTGCACCTTTATTTCTTCTGCCAGCTTCTTGGCACTTCTGTTGCTGAAGTTTTCTCTCTCTTTACAGATATCTCTTTAACTTTCTTTTTGTAACTTTGGTTTTTCTTTAAGTTTGCCTATTTACTGGGGCTTCAGCCAGCTCACATGCCAGAAATGTGAACTAATAATGTATTTAGAGTGTTGGAGGGTGTTTTTTTCAGTTTTTCTTCTTTATGCCTTTTTTTCATTATTCCTTTATTGACATGCACCACTAGAGTAGTTGAAATACTTTTTTAGAAGTCTTGCCCTTTGTGGCATCGGATTTGATCTTAGTAGGATTCTTTCAAAGCAGATAAATCTCTCCACTCCAGAGGGAGAACAGAGTTACTGAAAAAGAGCCTATGGCATTCATTTAAAGAAAAGAAAAGAAGAAGGAAAAAAAAAAAGAAGGAAAAAAAAAAGAGTTCATCTTCTGAGATACATTTTCGATATATTGCACATGTTAGTACAGTTACGGTGGTGAGCATTGCTTTGAATTTGCTGTTGTTTCTGTTGCATTGTGCTTGAAGGTTGGTCCTGCAGTTGCTGAAACTGGGGGTAAAGTTCCCATTGATTTCATCAAGCCAAGGGTCTGGCCCATGGGGCAGCTCTTCCAGCAAGAAGGAAATGGCTTCTGAATCTGGAGTACAGTAAGCTTCCCATAGCTTTGGGGGTAATAGGAAACAGTACTGAGCCTGTTTTACAGAGAGGTAAACTGAGACATGGACAGATTAAATTCCTTGCCGTAACAGTGCTAGAAATAGAAAAAGGGAGACATAAGATTTCTGTGTCTGTGGCTGTCTGTCACGTAGTTGCTGTTACCATAGGTGTTTCATACCAGTGATCGTTTTTTTAATAAATGAAGCATAAATGAAGAGGTGATCTGTCTGAAACATAAATATTAAAAATACTTGCTGTAACTTGTTGTTTTCTTTTAAGTAACTTAAAGCTAATGAATAATGTAGTAGCTTAAGAGGCTAAACAATTTTTAGCAAAGACAAACCCTAATTTTGGCAGAGGGGAATCAGATTTTTGATCAAATACAGCAGTCTCTACAACTAATGTAATACAGGCATCCAAAATTCGGCATGTCACAACATTCCTAATCTTAGTTATTTTCTAAGTGACTTACACTCATTTTTACAGATAACTTTTCCAAGATCAAAACAGAAGTAACTGAATTGTAACTAATGTGATGGTTTTCTGAGCGCAGACTGCTCACTCTGATTGAAGTTGTCTTACAAAATATGTAGAGAGCACCAAAAGAGTGTGAAATTTTTTTTTTAAAGCAATTATGAAGAGGCTCGACAACAGAGAAGGAAGAGAAAAAAGGGGTGTTCATGTTGTGGTTATTACTAGTTCCGTTTCTGTCCATTACAAAATCTAAATACCATGCAGACTTGTGAAAAGCTTCTTAGAATGCCTTTAGTGTAGAAGATTCTGCAGGAGAGGCAGCTTGCTTTACTTTAAGGAAGTTAGACTTTTCATTTGCTTTTTATAATGTAGCTGGTAGCCAAGCCATTCATATTTTTCTATTTAAGTTTTTAAACAACAAGTTGCTTTTGAAGGATGCTATCAAAATAAAAAATTTCTGTGGGTTATAGCCCTCATTAATAATTAAAGCAGGTTTCCCTTTAAAGGAAAAATGGTATTTGGTTGAATACAGACAGTAAAATTACGGGTATATAAAATTTTACAGTAGCTTTGTCCAATTTTCATTGAATTTAATGGGATTTATGTGATACTGTTCAGATATGTATGGGTAGCAGGCACAGTTTATGTAATGCCACATGAAAGGAGTAAAACCACAAAAAACTAAGAGCAAAACAGTTAAGGCAAACAGAGTCTCCTAATATAGTTTTGCCATAGAATTTTGTTCACAGGATTTTTTTTTAATCGTGAGGAGGCAATAAGCTTTTATTAAAGTGTTAGTGTTGCAGAAAGAACTTCCATTTGTTCAGATCTTATGAAACCTAAATTTTGGATATAACAATCCAATTGATACATATTTTTGGTATTTTGCACTTTTACAGATTATCTGAAAGTAAGTTCTATCTTGTTCCTTACCAGTGCAGTGAACTCTTACCAGTAATTGCAATAGCTAGGTCACACATTAGCTTGTTATGGATGATAAGCAAGCGTGGGTCCAACCAAATGAAGTTCATCACTATGCGAACGAAGCTTTCTGTGTGCAGAGGTGGTTCAGGTGTCTGCACTGTACTGCAAGAATTAGGGGCATAGACATACGAGGTACAAAGTGTTCTCCGTGGTTCCGCACAGGGCCAGCGTTTGCGTCCTGGTTGCACTCATGTCAGACCTGTGCTGGTTACTAGTGAAGTTACTTTCCTTGCTGTTGCTTGATGGTGTCCTGGTTATCAGGACTATCGGCTCCAACGTGCATAGTGGGAGCCTAAGGAGGGTACTCAGATTCTCGTCCTGCGTTCATCTTAAGTCTGGGGTAGAGGTACTACGTAGCTCTGTGAGAGTCAACCCAGCGTAGTCAATGCTGAGCAAGACTAATAAGCACAACTAGACTCAAGCAGCTTCCTTTTAGAGACTCTGCAGTGGCTTCACACTGCATTTCCCAGTACCCATATTACCCTGGTTTACTACTTCAATGAACTATCTCTACTCCCCATTGTCTGAATAATGGAAAGTTTATGATGTTGTAGCAATGGGTCATTTCCTTGCCGCAAAACAGTATTCACCTGAATAGGCTGATCGTACATGATAGGCAAACTTCTTGATAGAATAGGAAGTTTTACAAAGCTTCCAAATTCTCTTGGCTTATATTGAAATGGGAGCTCTCAAAATCCCTTCTCCCCTTCTAGTTACTTTAAACAATCAGGCTGAATTTTGCAAACAGGTACAGGGTACGACTTAGGAACTGTTTCCCTCTACTGCCTCCAAAATATGCTTTGGGTAAAGTCTGTTTCAGCCAAAGGGAAGCTTGCATATTAAAGACGTTTCATCTTGCTCCTGAGTTAGGCTGGTGCAACTGCTTGGTTTATGTGCTGTGCATACCTCTGTAATACTGGATGTGTTTACCGTTTCCTTCTTGTATCTCTGTTCCTGACCATAGTCTTTCAGGAGATAGGCTATGCGGGGTGGAGGGGAAGTAGAGAGTAAGAACTGAATACAAAAAGGAACTTTATTATACAAGAGGTTGACTTGAACTCCCTGACCCACAAAGTTGGAGAAGTTTCAGAATTAGGCAAAATGGATTTATTAAGCCCTAATTACTGTTATTATAGTACCTAATATTAATGTTCCTACAGCACTTGGATACTGTTGTGTGCTACATACCATAGATAAGTTGTTATTATTACTACCTTCTAGGTCCATCTTGGCAGTGGAATTTGGGTAGATGAGGAGAAATGGCACCAGCTGCAAGTAACACAAGGAGATTCAAAGTATACAAAAAATCTAGCGGTTATGATTTGGGGAACAGATGTTCTCAAGAACAGAAGTGTCACAGGAGTTGCAACCAAAAAAAAGAAAGATGCCGTTCCCAAGCCACCTCTCTCACCTCACAAATTAAGCATTGTCAGAGGTAGGTTATTTGAAAACTTTTGCTTCCTGCTTTGGAGTTTACATTAATCACCGAGTTGAAAGATGCTTCTTTTCAGCTCATATAAAATTAACTGATTAAAAACTGTAATTCTCATTGCTATTGCATTGTGAAGTGCATACATATCCAGGAAAAGTAAAACACATTGCAATAGCTGTGGACAGTGCAGGCCTTCGCAGCTGAAGAGTTGTACATTGACTTCAGTAAGGTTCAAGAAGATCATCACTTTAAACCACTTGCAGGACAGGACTCTGAGCCTGGGGAACAACACATTGTTCTGGAATTCATTTATAACATAATGATTTTTTAAAATGCATATATTCCTTTTAACAAGCCTGAGAGTAGCTTTACCACATTCTTTCATCCAGAACATAACCAACTCTGGCATGAGGCACAGAAACCATTATAGCTGTGACTATAAAAATACGCATACCTTCAAAGGCAAGAAAGAATAGTTTTACCCTTTTAAGTGGAGAAAATGGAAATAGTAAAAATTAATTGTTGCACTTGAATTGGAATTTGAACAGGAAGTGTAAATCGTTGACCTATCTGGCAGGAAAAATTTCAATGACACTTTCAGTAACTGCAAGCCTGAGTCCATATATGTAGTACTTTGAGAGAGAAAAGGCCTTCTCCTTTATTTAAAATGAATAGTGAATTGCAGTCCCTTTGTATCATCGTGCTTGTGTTTTGCATTTATTTCTGTCTCTCTTGGTATTTCAGGCTTCTTTTTAAGTCAGAACTAAGTCAGTTCCTCATGGAATACATACCAAAAATGGATTTTTAGGTTTTGTGTCCATACTAAATTGCAGTAGGGCTGAAAGAAATCTCCCTATTTGATTGAGCTTCATTATTCAACACATAGTTGCTCTGTGCTCTTAACTATGAACTGTTTAAGAGCTGTTGTAATCTGCCTTGCAAGTACCATGTTTTGGAAGTAAGAAATATGATTCCTCTTTGAGTGTGTGCGTGTGTCTGTGTTGTGTGGGGAGAAGTTGGAAACTGATCTTCGTACTGTGATCTTTCTTAGTTTGTAAGAAATGAGTAAAAGACATGGTTTGTTTTTTTTTTTACTAATTTGCTTCAAGAATAGATGTGGAAGTGCAAGCTGTTCCATGCTGATTTTCTAGTTCTGACTGGGACCTTTTGGTACAATCCTAACACATGTAGCAAAGTAATGAGGTACTGGCAACATAAGGAATCCACTCTGGCTGTGGCTACCCTTGTCAGCTCCTAATGGGAAACAGAATTGGTTACCCAGGTGCATACTTACAAGCATGCAGTAAAAAGGGGTTATTTTTCACTGGCCCATTGCAAAGAGCTTTCTGGTTTCCCTGCTGGAGGCTGTTGTTCCTCAGCACTGCTGGTAAGGTTGCTTCTGTGAGAATTTCCTCTTCTACTTCACTCAGGGCCACTCTGTGTTGCTCGAGCTGTTTAAATGATAGCTTTCTTCTAACTCCCCTTGTTTTGACTACAGTGAGTTTGGGAGTATGCTCCAACAGGTAAATAGTGAGAGGCAGATGCGGCTCTTCCCTCTCTTCTCTTCCATACCTTTACACTTGCCAGGAATTCAGCTCCTCCCTATTTCCTTGTTTTTCTGTGTTTTCTGTCATACTTTTGCTTCCAGCCTCAACCCTCATTTGAATTCTACTGTTCCACACCCTGGTTTTCCATGTCCCTCTTTCCAGTGTTTCTTTCGCCTTGTCTTTGACTCCCTTTTTGTTAGACTCAGGACTGTACAATCTCCTCTTGAACCAGTTAAACTGCATGGCCAATGTTTTAGGTGGCAGCAGACAAACTTCCTGTATCAGCGGTACTGGGTAGCACATAATCATGATTTTCTACGTTGTTGTGTCCTTTGCATTTGCGTCAATGTTAGCAGGTCTTGCCCCATCATGCCAGCAGTGTTTCCTGGAAAGCTGGAAGTGGCCAAATAAGTTGTTATGGAGAAGAAAACAAAACAAAAAAAATGAGTAGCAAGTGGACAAATGGTGAAATGCGAGGAAGTTAGAATTTACATAGCCAATGATTTGGATCAGGCATCACAGAAAGAATTAAAGCTCCTTGTTAGTCTTTGAGGTCTACTTGAATCTTTGGTCCAGTCAGAAATAGGAAGGGGTATCTGTATGCTCCTCTAAAGCCAAAAGACAAGGAAGCAGAACCCCAAATCGCTCTTTGGAGCCCCTAAGCCAGCATCCTTATGTGATTACTAAAGCACTATTTCTGCAGCCCCTCATAAAAATGGAAGAGATGGAAAAGGAAAAACTGTGATGATCATGGATCTGTCTGGGTCACAGTGACTTTAAGAGTCACAGCTGATGAATGAATTCTGTCAAGTGATTCTTTGCTTGATATTGTGGCTAAACTAATAACATAGCCTGTCTTTTACTGGAAGTTCACCTGACTAGGTGTATCTGCCACAACCTGGGAGTATTCCTGAGATTGTTGTAGTACAAGCAAACACACTGGGTTTCTTCAGGTTCTCAGTGACGTGCCTCTTTTTAGGTGTCATATTTCAAATCATAGTTTACTGATGATCAGCATTTCAGCTATCAGGCTGCATGCTGATTAATTTGGTTTATTTTATATTCAGTACCTCTTACCACATAAAATGCACATTGTTTTTAGATGTTCTTATCATTCTGTGGGCACAGACTAACTTCTTTAAAATAGATTTTTGAATGACAGCATTAGCTCTTAATGTGTCTGATAGCTGTAGCTTCTTAAAAATCCCTATTGTGTAGTATGTAATAAAGAAATTATAAAAAGTATGATGCACGAGCACTGTTATAAACCTTGTTAATGCAAAATAACCTTTTATAAAACTTCTGAGAGGTTTCAAAATGAACTACAAAGCATGCATAGTACTTAATTTTCATAACTTTTTAATACGACGCATTAGAAATGTTGTAAACCATGTTAATTAAGTGATAATCTCTGTGGCTTTCTGTATATGAAGCAATAAATGGCTACTGGAATAGATTGCTAGGCAAAGCAGAACAGAGTTTGTTTAACCAATCTGGGAAGCCTACACAACAAAATACATTGTTCTGGCTATGAAAACAAAAAACCCCAAACCTGCCTGTCACTAAGAAGTTGGGTGTGCTGCACCACCGCCAATTTCAGTAACCTCTGCAGGATTCTGGCACCGAACTACAGACTCTGTGAAGCAGAATTGTCTCAACTTTCATTGCCCTCATTGCTTTTGCAGTTATTACTGTTGCTTGCTTTTTGTACTCCAGTTAAGTTCACAAAGTGTATTGTGCAAACATGCAAGAAGATGGTTCTCGCCCTGAATAATCTACTAATAAAAGCAAAATATGCCCAGGGACAGGGCGTCCGATAAAGATGCAGACATTAATGTATGTTGAACAGATTTAAAAATAAAATAAATCGGTTAATGTCTTCTCCTACTGATTACTGATTCTATTCCTAACCATTATCATTTACTTACTGTCTTGAAGGTGTGAAGGTAGGAGTGATTCACGGGGAACTGTAGATAATAACAGTTCTGGTGAGACCGTTCACCTGGGAAAAGGTTCTAAATCTGCTGTGGAGATATGGACAAATACAAGAGTTAGGTGGGCAAGACTAACACTGTAAAAGGTTGGATGTAGCCTTGTTTCTATATAGAAAGCCTATTAATGTAGTCACAGCATAACTGGAAGTTGGTCATGCCAAAGATTCAAGCCAGGTGAAAAATCTTAACTTTAACAAGATAGCCAGTGAATCAATGAAAGCTTCTGCTGTCTTGCAACAAATACACAGTGCTTACTCAGTGCTGTCTCTTGAGTAGTTAGCCCAACACAGGGCTATATTCTTTTCTAAAAATATCCTAATGGCTCTTTCCTTTTTTTTTCTCCCCAGAATGTTTGTATGATAGAATAGCACAAGAAACTGTGGATGAAACTGAAATTGCACAGAGACTCTCCAAAGTCAACAAGTACATCTGTGAAAAAATCATGGATATCAATAAATCATGTAAAAATGAAGAAAGGAGGGAAAGTGCAAAGTACAATTTGCAATAAATTTTGGATTTTTAATAAAGTCTTAGTGTTTTACTTAAGTGTTGTTTTTTGATTTGTGTGGCATTTTTGCTGATGGGAGAAGCTGACTTGAAGTGTTACTCTCCTTCTATAACTGATTCATTTTTTGAGCGGCTCTGTCAAAAGCCTTTCTATGGTGTAACCTGCTTTTAAATAATGTAAGATATATTGTAAGTCCACTCACAATGAAACTGAATTTTCAAAGGTTTTTCCAATGAGTTGCAGTATGTTACCTGCAGTTCTGTATATAGGTTGTAATTCTGCGAACACCAACCCATTTTGCCTACATTTTGTTTTACGGGAGTTAGTGGATCTAGGCTGTAGTAATCATCTGCTTAGAAGGAAGAACTGTACAAAATCCACTTTGCTATTGAAAAGGGTTTTATTGTATTTTACGAAGTGTTTTTCTGAACTGAAATTTTAATCGTTTGTTTTTATAAATCTTTGTTTTGATCTCTAACAATATATTTGGTCAAAAACACACAAAGAATGCTTCTTTTTGGCTTATTATCTTGTAGATAGATCACCATTGCTGTCATAGTTTTAAAAAAAACAAACAACAAAGAACCCAAAGCTGTAAGTTGTAAAATCATGATAATTTATTTTAAAAAATAAATAAATCTAAAAGCAGTTCTTTTTCAGGCACCAAGGCACTTTTCAGATTTCTCGTTATGGTACAAAGCTCTTCAGTATGTCCATATTACTGTTCCTGAAGCACTATATTTTTAGTGTGTTTGTATTTTCAAATGATTTAAAGATTGCCACACTATGGCAAGATTATGTATAATAGAAAATTTAGTACCATTTTGTCTGAGTCCATAATTTGACAATGGACACTTTTAGGAGAAATTTAAATTAAAAATCATTTTCTACATTGAAGTTAGACTTGCGATGCAAAGTTATAAGGAATAATTTGTTGTCTGAATTATACCTTACTGTCTGTAAATGAAAGAAGATAACCTAAAGTCTTGTTTCGTGAAGGATTTTGAGAATAAGGTTTGTTGAGATAATTTAGGGCTTGGACTGATCAATTTTGACGATTTGTTATATTGGTGATCTTAGTTAACCTTCCATTTATTTTACGCGCACAGATGTGCTTATTTGCCATTCAGGCTGTCTGTTCCTGAGTATCAGCATTTGTTTCTTTTCTACCACCGCAGTTCTGCTTCCTGTAGTTTTGAAAGACCATTTCTTATCATCTTCCTGTAGCACTCGTATACCCTAACGTTAAGCGTATTTCAATGCTCAAAGGAGCAACACAAGGATTCTTTAAACGGCTGGGGTGGGTGGAAGAAAGAGGGGAAAGGAGAGGAGGCTTGCTAGAACTGCAGTGCCTGTTTTGGAAGAGATGGAGAAAAACACCATGTTGTCTCTTCCTGTACACCACGTGTGCTTAAATGGTGTCTTAATTCAGGGCATAAGTATTTGGTTTATGCTTTCTGAAGTGCAATTTCACGATTGACTTGTACCAATCTAAGTATGCCGTGCTGCCGAACAGGTACGACCCGCTTTCGCTGCTCGTGCCCTTGCGTTCCCATCCCTTCCCTTGAACCGGCACTTGGGATTGCGCAGATGTGTCAGATCTCACTGATTTCCAAGGTTCATTTCGTAAGGGCTGGTGCCAATGGGATGAAGCCAGGGAGCATTCATAGCGAGGGATGGGAAGAGGAGGAGTGTCTTTTTACGGTGGCTTATGTGTGCCCTGAAATTGCATTTAACAGCCTAGCTTGTCTCCTGTTAATATCAAAGTGTTCTTAGGTAGTGTTTAATGAAGTGCATAAATGTTTATGCTTCCTAATTTGGGATGCTAAATAGCAAATTAGTGTTTATAATGTCAGTGCATGTATCCTTTTATTAATTAAAGAACAAAATAGAGATAACATTGAAGAAACACTTAAAAAGCAAGTTCCCACTTTTCAAGCAGACTTGTGAATGTAAAAATTTTTTTAAAGTGATACTAGAGCAATCCACTAGTTTAGGGGAAAATGTCCATAATTTCCTCAGTCTTTTATGGCTTTAGTACTAATGTGTTTTCATTGTAACAGATTCTTTAATGAGAAGATCATGCTGCACTTCTTAGAAGATAAGCCTATTTGAGACAGCATTTTATGAAACCTGGGAAAAGCAGATTAGAATTTAATTAGAGTTAGGACTCCAGCCTGGCCCCCAAAATCAGAGATTCTGAGTCTTTCTGTGAAATCGGCATCATCTTTCTAAGACTTCTCCTTGACAGACTTGTCCCATCAGATGTTAATGCTGAATATTGCTGAAGAATTTAAATGTTTTCTTTGGGGAAGATATCTTGGAGGTCTTCATTCATTTCTTCGTGGAGTTTCTATCAGCCCAGGTCTAGCAGACAGTTTATAGCAGAGTTTAACAGTATTTGGGTGGCACAGAAAGGTTCACTTCCCTTTGAAGTGTCGCATCGGGGGGCTGAGACTGTGTCCTTTGGACTGGGCAACTGGCATTTAATGTGAGCGTCACCTGAAGCTTTGCTGAGTTACAGGAAAGGAATGGGACGTATTAAAGTTAAAATACCTCTTTATTGTATTAGAACTTGAACGAAATCTTTGCACTTCTGGAAATAAGTTTTTGCTAGTAGTAAGCCGGTTTTGCATACTGCAGTTGTAAGGCAATGTGCGGAGGGCTCTGCAATGGATAACAGGTCTGTATGAATAACATCTTTGCACTTCTCTTTGGTCATTATTCTTGTCTTTTCCCTCCCCATGAACCCTTACAAAGACCGTACAAGTCTTTCCCAGTGTGACTACTTCAAGTAGGGAAATAGGCTACGGTTGTCGTGTGTTCCCGCATTACCCAAGGAAAGTACAAACTTTAATGGGGTGTGCTTTTCTGCAGCGAATTTCATTTCGCTATGTTATACTGCATTTATGGCCAGTACTGTTCTTGTTGGTACATTAATTCTTCCATAATTGTGCCTGCCTGTACATAGTTTTGCTTCGTTCATAATGCATCTGCCATGAATCTACCATAGGAAATGTTATGCAAAAATAGCACCTACTAACTTTTTCCTACTTTAGGTTAACTTCATACCTGTACATCATGTGAAACAGGAGAGAATTTTGACATAAAACGAAGTAGATTTTACTACACCCTGTAATACCCCTCATTCATCATTCTCAGGTTTGTGCTGTGCCATTACTTCATACTGTAAACTTTGGATTTGTAAGTATCAGAAAAACACAGATTTAAGAGGAACTGACTTTTTGTCCTGAGAGATCAATGGATACTGTTTACTTTTTTTTTTATCAAAAAAGGAAGAAGGTATTGCTGTTACAGTAATAATCTGATCCTTTGTTGCCACACATTGCTGCTGTAATTTGTGATATTCATGACCTGATCCATATTAAAGTGCCTCTGGCACACTTGCAAGGAAGCAAGATTAGAGTTAACAAAAAGGGCTTTATTTTCTATTAATGATTTTATAAGGGAAATGAGCTATTATATTAAAGGAAAGAATCCTACCAGAGATTGTAATACTTGAGTCAAGATGTCTAGCCACTCAATTGAAAAAAGAAAGCTAGTATTTGTTAGAGAAAAAACAAAAAAAGTTAGGTTCTGCTGTTACAGAACAGGTTTGGATTTAATGATGCTTTATAGAGATGGGAGTTTTGGGTTTTTTTTTTCATACAGCCGGACTAAAATACTATTTTAGTCATGTCAAAGTTGAACTATAAGTAGAAGGGATTTAAGGTTGTATTTGGTTAGCTATTGAGTATGACTGTCAAAAGAGGGTACAATCTCCCTGCGGGAGGTCCCTTCTTTGCACCGTACCTTTGATGTTGTATCTGATAGATTACTACGATGCTGCTTTGTTGTCTTAAGCATAGATTATTGTCCTCTTGGAAGTTTTAAGTAGCAATAAATTGAACTTTTTTGGATTTAGTGAAATTGTAAAGATAATACTATCTTGATGCAAAATCTCAAAGGAGTGAGAATGTTCTGACTTGGGAACATTCTGTATGGGCTGTAGCTTCACTCTGCGTTAGCTGCATTTGTAACTCTTCAGAACCCCAAATTTGGCCAGTTTCTGAAAGGGAAGGCAAGGTTGTGTCACATAGAGCTGTACTGAGGATTATTTCAATACTCCATCTTTTGGTGTGAGAGTGACCACTCTTCAGAAAGATGCAAAGACGAAACGTGCTTCTTCAGAACGAGGTGGTAGTTTTCTCGGTATTCTTGAAAATATTTGTCATTCTGTGCATGCCTTCAGTCTCGGATTGATGAAGTCATAACATCGATTGCTTAGGCTTTATTGGTGTCAGTTTTTTCATCGTAACTGTGGAACTGTGAAATGATTCATACAACACTGAGGCAATAAAAATGTTATGAAGTGCAATCATTGCATGTTTCATGCTCAGTAGCTAATTTTTAATTTCACCATCTTGGACACTTTTTCATCCCCTCAGGCTTCCTAAATAGGAAAGGAGAATCATTTGGACTTGGAAAACAGGAACAGTGATTCAAAAAGCAATTAATTTACTTGGCTGTTCATTTGCTTTACTTTTGCAATTATTTCTGCTGTTTATGTTTGAACAATAACTTTCATGCTGTGCATTGGATACCCGCTTGTTCAGTCCTGCAGTGAAATGCAGTCCTGTGGTTGTGACATCATTTGTTTACCATCAAGAGGAAAATACCTCACCTATGACGTCAGATGAATTTGCATTGTGTCTGGATCAGAACAGGGGTGAAAATGTGTCTGGGAGGAGAGGAAGAAGCTGAGCCTAAAGGTTTTTTCCTGTGCTGCCTTCTGACTAGAAAACTTCTTCCTACAGAGGAAATTATCTCCTTCACATTTAGCAGAATAGCAACTTTATGTTCCTTGTTTATTGATAGTAAAACCTTAATGGAACTAAACTCTTTATTAGTATATATGTTTAATGCATCGAGCTACCTACTTTCATATTAAATGTTAGTCTTTAGTGATTTGAAATTAAAGAGTCACAGAAAATTTACTGAACACCCAAGAGAGGGCTAGGCTGGGGGTGACTTAGCTTTTATTGTAGTATAACAATTGCTAGAAGTCCTGTGAAATATAAGATAAGAAATTACGCTTGTTGGTGCTTGTGTATCCTTTATAGTTAGCATGAGCTTTCATGCTTTTGGAGTAGAGAAAGGCGTCGGTTTCATGGGATAGGCTGATTATCGGAAGAGTTGGCTGTGAACACCCTTTGGTGTTCGCCCTACTGAATATGAAGGATGTACTGGGACAGCAGTAGAGGGAATATGTCTTGATAGTGCCAGATCACGCTGGTACCAGCCCCTTCCACATGAGACTCAGATGAATGAAAAAGCTTACATGGGAGAGTTTCATATTCTTTCTTTCATACTCAAATATATCTTTAAAGTCTTCCCAAGTGTTTATGTAAATCTTACTGAATTGTATTTTAGTTTAAAAAAAAAAAGTATTTTCATGTGTTTTCCATTTTTCTTGTATTAGCAGAACAGAAGTTTATGGGAGACATCTTTCTCCATGTTTAAGTTGGGATATTAGTCCACTGATACTTGAAATAGTCCATATGGACATTTTGCATCTGTGAGCCAGATGCACCGTGGTCTTCCCTTTCCATATGGAGTCCTCTGCAGGATTTATAGAGGTGCCTTTAGAGAATAATTCTCAAAATAAGCAGGACTGGCAGTGGATGGGGCAAAGCATCTGTCTCCAAGTTAATGTTCTGTGTTTCAATTTCTTGAAGAGTCTTAGATTAAGAAAAACTAAAACTCCTGAAAGTAGGATTGTACACTTTTTTTCCTGCATTATATATTAAAATGCTTTGACACTTTCTGGTTTCTTTGCATTTGCAAGGACACTTTTGTCCTTCCAGGGCCAATGTACAGTGTAAGTTCTGCATTTCAGTGTGCATCTTTACAGGAATAAGCAATTGAGGATGTAGAATTTGGGGCTAAGCAGGGGTGAAGGTGATGTAGCATCACCTCTGCTTTGGAGCACAGTGCAAGGAACCCCCCTCCTTGTTAGGATAGGTTAGGACAACCTAGAGGGTTGTCTTGTCTTTAGCTGTAGTCCCCTAAAGGCAACTCATCCAACAATGGCTGTTTACTGCCACATTGGTAAATAAGTGCAACTGCCACTCTGTGGCTTTTCTAAACTTAAAAAGTAACTGAGCTCCACTCAGCAGCAGCCAAAGGCGGGAGAGGACCCTGTGTCTGCTGGTACGGGAAGCCTGGGAACAGGTTGTGGAGGGGTCACATAGGCCTTTTCACCTTCCCCCAGAGAATTCATACGTGCAATTTAGATGAAGTCAGTAGCCAAACAGCAAAATCTCAAGCAGTTTGACTGGCATTTAGGGTTTCAATCAGTGAGAAGTTTTATTAATTAAAAAAGTCCAGTCACTCTTGCGTGCCAAGAATTTAACCTTTAGCAAGTAGCATAATCAGCGTTTTCTTCTGCAGCCAGGGACCTCTAGCTAGTGCACTTAGACAGCTCTATGTGTACAGATATATTGTACTGTTATTCTGTACAAATCTGTCCATGCCATGTAAATCCACAAGTTGGTAATTTTCCTGATGTTAGCCAGCCCTGCCTGTTTTCCTGGTCTTCCTTTTTCATTTCTATTCCTTCTGCAAGCGGGAGGCAGTCTTCTGTGCTTGCCTTAAAGGTAAGGAGACAGAAGTGTTTCACAATTCCTGCCTCGCAAGTTGTCAGCAGGGTTCTGAAGTGAAATACCTGCTTGTTATTCTTGGAGATAAGTGACACAGAGCTAGAGCATTTCCTTAGGAGATCTGGTAGTACTGCTGTCACCGTAAGGCAGACTTTGCAGTTCAGGGACTTCACATAGCAGCATTTTCTATTTTTTTTCTTTTTTTTTTTTTTCCCTTGCCGTGCCAAAGCATAGATTGTAGCAAAGAAAATTTTACTCTTATATGAAGGTCTCAAAGTGGTAAGATGGAGTAAGTAGAACTGTCAGCAGTATCTCTTAAAAACGTTCATTTCTCAAAACCGAGGATCCCTGCTTTTTCAGAGGCTCCGTGGCCTGGAAGTTTCCCACCTAGTTGCAGTGCCTAGGTTTGGATTGTCATTTCCATCGGATGAGCAATGGAAAGCATTAGGCACTTTGACAGATTATACTGATTTACGACTTTAAATTGCCTTCTGGGACTCCCTTTTTCCATTTACTGTATGAAAAACAGCCACCTGTTGATCTCGGGAAGAAAGAGCTATTTCAAAATTCTGTGATCCAAGTATGGTTCTTGAGAAGGATGTTCTTAGCTGTCGAGTTCCATGCCTAAAGATGGGTGGAAAGGCTGTAGGCTGTGGCACATCTGCTGGTGGGTCATTCAATGAGATGGTGTGGTCCCCTGCAGAACACGTCAGAAAGCCTTGCTCGGTTGCTCCTTTGAAGAGAAACCTTGGCTGGACCGCAGCAGACTGCTTGAAAAACCAAGCAGTCTTGAAAAAGCATCCAAGTGTTAAATCCATCTCTTCCTTTAGTAGTGTATTCCAGTGAGTAACTACCCTTGCTGCTCAGCTTGTGCCTTATTTCTCTGCGGGTTTTTCTGGCTTAACTTCTAATTCCTGGTTCTTGATTTCTTAACATCTTGCCTCAACATTTCTCCACCTCATGAACATCTCAATAGACTGGGTGTCTTCAATCTTCTGTTACCACATATTTTCTAGGTCGTGACTTATTTTTGTAGTATTTTTCCTTTACGTCTACCCAAATTCATTTTACTTTTACGGAAATACTTTCTATAGAGGAGTTCTTGATATTCTCTTAAGTACCATATTTGGTTTAGTTAATGTGATACAATCGTGTTTTGGGATGCCTATCACTTTGTGTTAGAATGTCATATACAATAGTTGTAATTTCATTTTGTGGGGCAAACTTAATTTGCCTCTGTAGAAAAAAACTGGTATTTAATTGACTCTTGACCAATTGATGTCCCAGTGTAATTCCTTTTTTACTGTATTATTAAGTATAGCTCTGCCATGAAAATATTGTTCTTTAAATGAGTATTTATCTCTAATATGCTTTCCTCTTTGACTTGGTACTATACGTGTGCCAGTGACGAGACAGAGCATGTTCTTCCCGCTTGCCAAACTGCTTATTCATGTATTCATAGCTCAGCCAGGCAGGTGGGTGATGGTGTCAAACCAGGCTGCAAAGAGCAACAGGTGAGCAGAGTTTCACAGAAAAGAGGACACTGAAGTGATAAAACTTAGAAGAAAGGGAAGCCACAGTCATTTTATTCTTGTTAAATTTTGTACCATCTTCAAGACAGTTACGGAGTCTTCTTGGTTGATGATACCGATGCATTGTCAAAGAATGATGAGGAGCTGCTGTCATTATACTGTTATATATGCTCAGAATGAAGGGAGGGTATCCTTAGAGAGAAACAGCATCTTCTGTGGAATTATTTCATTCTGGAGCCTCCAACCAAACCCCATAAAGGAATCGGACCTGACAGAAGAAGAGCTTGTTATACATCAACGCTTGCTGTGTCTACTTTGATAAATTAAATGTTACTTTGGATAGGACTTACACATATTTTTTTGACCATGCCTGCTAAATAATTAATATTCTCAGTAAACCTCAGAGGCGAGATGAGGAACTGCCAGCTTCCTCCACTGAGATGGTTTAATGAAAATTGTCCGTTGCCAGAATTTTGAAGGTCAAAACCAGCTTAAATATGTAAACAGAAATTATATCAAGGTAAAGCAAAAAAACTTGTAATTAATCTTTTTTTAAGAAGTCCCTTCTTTCCTTTGAGAATTTCCAATAGTGGTAGACAAGGTTCTTCTAAATTTCCTTTACATCTCTCTGAAGATTCCTTGTTAATTAACTTAGTCATTTATAAATATTATGAAATAATGTTATTGGTTTATTTCCTTTTGTAAAGGCATCAGGCAAACTGCACCTTTTGAAAAGTAATTAATGTTTCACTCTTAAATGCCTATTGATAATTTTTTTATTTGCTATTGACTTGAAATTAACACTTCTGCCAATTGAAAGCTCACATGCTGGCTCGTCCAGCACAGCGTCATTGAGCTGGTTCAGTTAAAATGACCCTCATCTGATGAGCTCAAGAAAAAAACGCTTGTAATGTTCTGTCTCATCCGGGTTTCCTCCCTCTCTGGGGGTGACCGAAGGTGGCCCTTTTCCATGTGATTTGGGAGGGGCTGTGTAGGTTTTAACAAACTAGAAGCTTAATGATGGGAGGGGTAAGATCAGAGCAGTTCAAGTGCATGTTGTAATACCGAGGGCAGAAACCAGTTGATTCTCTTATGATCCCACCCCGGCGCTGCAGTATTATTAAACACTCTGAGCAAGGCCTTGGTGATGTTTTGCAGGGTTATGGGTGGTGCAGAAGTTGCTCTCATGGTCTCCCTGCTTACCTGACTGATCTGATCTCCTGTTCTGGAGGTCAGGTAGAACTTGTACCTGAGATATTTCAACTTTGTGGTGCGAGGTGTTGCCAGTCGTTCATCCTCTTTGCGTAGGGGATTTGCTGTTTCATCATAATCTGACCTGTGGTGGGATCCACAAAGTACCACTTGATCCACTACCTCTGGCAGCTCCGCCAGCTTTGCTAGGGGGAGAAGGGCAACATTTCTCGTCAAGAGGAGGGCCACTCTGCCCTGCCAACCTCCTGTGCTCCACAGATGAGGGTGTGAGCTTGTTACAACTGACACAATTTGGGTATCTTTCTGTATTAGGTTTGACTTGGATCTTCAGTACTTCCATGGTGTATTATCTACCACTACACTGTCAGCTTGTAGCGTTTAAGGCTCCCCTTATGTGTTTAATATAAAAGTTGATGGCGGTCAAGTTATCGTAACTTGTGTGGCGTTAACAGTGAGGGAGTCTGCAGCTGGAGGATAGCCTGCACTGGTCAGGCTATAGAGTTTGGTACATGCACTTACTGGTGGGTTTCTCCCAAGCTGGTACTTTGTGAGAAGTTCCTCTAGCTCACTCCTCAGTGAACCTGCATGGCACTTGCTTCTCCTTGAACACGGAATATACAGGCAGTTCTGCAAAAGTTGGGGATTTTTTGTTGCTGGTCTGGGAAATAAACTTCAGTGGAGCTTTTGTAGCAGAAGGATGTCTCGTTGACCAGTATTGCCTCTACCCGGCATATGAGAATTACCTATTTGTTCTGTCAGGTACCCCAAATGTAATTACTGGAAGAATCAGATACAGTATTATTAAAGGAATTCATATTTGTTATTCGAGTGTTTTTTCTTTATTAAATACTTCAGCAAAATTTCCATAACCAGTGACCTCTTTTGAGAAGTGACTCATTGCATTTTAAAGGCTTTATAAACAAGTCATCCCTTCTTGTCAGAGACATGGAAGATGAATAGATGGTTCTTGCCTGTGATTTCCAGTCTCAGGGGAAGTCCCTTTCCACTGCCCGTGGTGATGCTCAGCTGCATCACCGCTTTTAATTGCCTCCAGGCTCCTGCAGGACTTTGTGTGTCCCCTCTGGCATGACCTACATCCTTGCAGAACCAGGAATCCCTTGGCACTGGTTAGTGGAGTCTGAGCTCAGGACAGAAAGTCCTGTCGTTGCTAATCCCTAGCTGTCTCCCAGTGCTGTAAGCTATGTGCCCATCTCTTTCTTGTGTCCTTTAATTCATCTGGAGTTATTTTGCCTGTAGAAGGATACAAATGAATTTTCTGTATTAAAGACGATGGTAGAAAATGTGAATGCTGTCTTGAACATTATGGATACTGGGTGTGTTATTACACTGAAAACCAGAGAAGGATGTATTAAATAGAGCACAAGCACTTTAGCAAATCAGAAATTCATACATCATAGTATATATGTATTTTTTCCCTTGAAAGAGGGAACAAACAGTGAAGTAACGATCCCAGCTGAATTGCATTGCTGCAGGTCAAATCAAAGGCAAGTATATCAATGTGTCAGATAATTCAGTTTAATTTGGAAGGCTTAGGTTAATGGAGGAATGAGATGATGACGTTTAGGGTGAATTAAAGTAAACACTACAGTCTGTTATGGAAGGGAAACGTATATACAGTATAAGATTAACTTGTTCATTTTGCGAAGCATAGCACTCTTCTCCAAGAATGTCTGTTCCACCGTTCTGTAGTACTGAAGGTGTGTGGACCTCCTGTTGGACTTTGTCACACAGGATTGAAGTTACTGGACCCATACTGTCGAAGGCCCAGTGTTATGCAGGTACATCAGTTCCTATTTTGCTCTTTCTACACGTAATGGTAGATAAGCCTAGAATATTGTTCTTCTTGATTATTTTTTCTTTTCCCCCTAGCTTCCAGTTTGAACTTACTCATGAGCCGTGCATGTGTATTTGTTCTTGAGCAAACATTGCTGTCAAGTTTTAGCACTTTTTTTTTTCTGTCTTTGAAGAGTTTGAGAGATCATATCCACTCTACCTTTGCTAGATCGAACTATCTTCTAAATTTTGCTTGGGAGATACGCTTACTGATTCATCTGCTCTTATCCTAGTCAGCTTCTTCTGTACTTGTCTGATCTTTCTTGATCAGTGATGCTTTGTGCTGAATTTTATCTGGGGTGGTAACAGTACATTATATAGTGACGTTATCTTTCTAGAAATATCTTTTGTGCTTTTCGTGGCTTTGTCATGCTAGGGCTCATAATTCAGCAGTAACCAATGGCTCTGCTGAGGTTGTTATCCTTCCTTTGAGTTCCTAACATATACCAGACTTCCTATCAGTCTGCAGGAACTTGTATTTAGGCTGTCAAACTTAACCTCACCTCCATTATTCCACTTCTGAAAGTCATCTTGAGGGATCTTTTCTTCCCATGTGATATTTCTTTGCTGCTGCATCATACCGATGTTACCTTCCGGCATGGTGCCATTAGTAGGTGTGTCTAGGGTCTATGCTTAACCAGTGCTTATATGAAAACTATCTTTGCTTTTATGTAGATATGTACCTATTCTAAAACTGTTTGTAAATGTTTAATGAAGCCTCAGATTGTCCCAGTGGGGCAGGTAGTTCTCCTAACAGTAAATGACTGATGATGCTCAGAAATAGGGAGCTGGTGACTTGTTCAGCATCATGCCTTAAGTCAGAAATGAGCACTGATGACATAATCCCAAGTCCTCTGCTCTAAAAGTCAAATAACACTGTATGCTTTTTATCAGGAGACTGTCCAAAGGCTCTTAGACAATGTGGTATATGTCAGTGCAAACTTCAGACTGGGATCTGGAAAGCCACCTGGAGGATTAAAATTAATGGGAACTGAGTTTTCAAAGCTCTTGGGTAGCTTTGAAAAGTGAAGCCCGGATATTTTAGCCACTGATATTTTGACAGATATGCTTTCTTGGGGTACTGCATGTGTACTTTTCCTGGGTACTGTTACAATACCAGACTGAGCTTCACCATTGTTTTTATTTATGTGTTTATTAAAGATGAATAGCTCAGGTAAGCTGAGAGCATGACATGCCACACTCATCTGTATTTGCTGTTTCAGTAGCACTTAGCTTGAGGACTTTTGGCAAGATTCATTTAGAATCATAGAATCATTTAGGTTGGAAAAGACTTTCAAGATCATCGAGTCCAACCATCAACCATGCCCGCTAAACTATGTCCTGGAGTACCTTGTCTACGTGCTTTTTGAATACCTCCAGGGATGGTGACTCAACCACTTCCCTGGGCAGCCTATTCCAATGCCTGACAACCCTCTCAGAAAGAAATTTTTCCTAATATCCAACCTAAATCTCCCTTGCTGCAACTTGAGGCCATTTCCTCTTGTCCTATCTCCAGCCACCTGACAGAAGAGACCAGCACCCACCTCCCTACAACGCCCCTCAGGTAGTTGTAGAGAGCGATAAGGTCTCCCCTCAGCCTCCTTCTCTCCAGACTAAACAGGCCCAGCTCCCTCAGCTGCTCCTCAGAAGACTTGTGCTCCAGGCCCCTCACCAACTTGGTTGCCCTTCTCTGGACACGCTCCAGCACCTCAGTGTCTTTCCTGTAGAGAGAGGCCCAAAACTGAACACAGGACTCGAGGTGCGGCCTCACCAGTGCCCAGTACAGGGGGACAATCCTTTCCCTAGTGCTGCTGGCCACACTATTTCTGATACAGGCCAGGATGCCGTTGGCCGCCTTGGCCACCTGGGCACACTGCTGGCTCATATTCAGCCGGCTGTCAACCAGCACCCCCAGGTCTTTCTCTGCCGGGCAGCTTTCCAGCCACTCTTCCCCAAGCCTGCAGCGCTGCATGGGGTTGCTGTGACCCAAGTGCAGGACCTGGCACTTGGCCTTGTTGAACCTCATACAGTTGGCCTTGGCCCATCGACCCAGCCTGTCCAGATCCCTCTGGAGAGCCTCCCTACCCTCAAGCAGATCGACCCTCCCTCCCAACTTGGTGTCGTCTGCAAACTTGCTGAGAGGCACTCGATCCCCTCATCCAAATCGTTGATAAAGATATTAAACAGAACGGGGCCCAACACTGAGGCCTGGGGAACACCACTTGTGACCCGCCGCCAACTGGATTTAACTCCATTCACCACAACCCTCTGGGCTCGTCCATCCAGCCAGTTTTTCACCCAGCGAAGAGTACACTTGTCCAAGCCATGAGACACCAGCTTCTCGAGGAGTATGCCATGAGAGACAGTGTCAAAGGCCTTGCTGAAGTCGACGTAGACAACACCCACAGCCTTTCCCTCATCTACTAGGCGGGTCACCTGGTCATAGAAGGAGATCAGGTTGGTCAAGCAGGACCTGCCTTTTGTAAACCCATGCTGGCTGGGCCTCATCCCCTGCTTGTCCTGAACTTGCCACGTGAGTGCTCTCAGGACAAACCGTTCCATAATCTTCCTCGATACTGAGGTCAGGCTGACAGGCCTGTAGTTCCCTGGATCCTCCCTCTGACCCTTCTTGTAAATGGAAATTTGAAACTTTCCATCTCTTGAACTGCACGTGTAGTATCTCTGAAAAAAACCCAAATATCCATGTTTCTTCCTGATGTCCCCAATTCTCTTTGTCATTGTTGTCTTTAATGTGCAGTTTAATCTCAAAGCATGGAGTGATTGTGAGCTCAAGTACTAACGCGGAGTGAAATCTCCTAAGTAACTAAGTTACAGGGAGTGCGTTCATGAAAAAATGAATACTAAGCTTCGCATCCAGCTGTGTAACATGGCACCTCCCTTGTAGTTTGGATTAGCATAATTTCCTCTGCTGCCTCAGCACCGCCTTGACTTGCATCATTTCTCCAGAATCCAAAACATACCTGTTTCTACAGAAGTTGCCGCTTTGGGATTTGCACACAGCTTTACCTGTCCATCCTCTGAAGCCACCCTCCTGCCTCTGAGCCAGGGAGAAAGCAGTCCTACTGTAAGCTTTTTAACTTAAAAAAAAAAATAATAATTGTGCAAATTATGTTTTTTGTTTGGGTGCAGGGTAAGACTACCCCAGTGGCGTACAAAGGTTGAGAATAGCATTTATCCCTTGATAGGATCATCTTTTGATGACAAAGATGATTTTTGTAAATCAAATTTGTAACTAAATTGCTGCAGCTTAGCAAATTGTAGCTTTGTGCAACTGTTTCTGTACAAAAGCATTTGGTCTACAGCAAGTACAAGCTTAAAACCCTTCTCTGCAAGCCAGTAAGTCAAACGACTTCAGAGTTTTGCTGCGGAAGTGCACACATGGAGGGTTACTGTGGCTTCTGACACACGGTAAGAACAGGAGTCTCCGTGCTGGCTGTGGGTGAGGTGGATGCCAAGGGTTAGAGTGAATTATGTTATCAAGATCCCACTGGAAAAAAAAGATTTTTTTTCCCATTTTCCACCATTTCACTTGAAACCAGAATGACCCCAAATTAGTTTTGTTTGCGGGAGTTTCCTCTTACAGAGAATCACAGATCTGTGCTTGTTCACAGGTCCTAGGGCAGCAAAAGTCTAAATAAGAGCGTATCTTTTGTTTTTTTAACTATCTGGATCAAATTCCAAAGACATAAACTAGTCCTAAAGCCCCAGATCTGACGATCTAGTTGCGTTCTTTAATCTCCACAAGTTCTGTGTGATTCAGCCGCAGCCCTGACTGGCCCTCGATGTGGGATGTGGTGCAGAGCGGCACTCTCTGCCTATTAAAGTCAATGGGAACCTTTCCAATCGGTTACAAACCAATCCTACAGAGAAGGAATCTGCCTTCTTAAGGCGTGCACGGTAGCAACCATATTGCTCAAGCTCAGAGCAGATACGGCGAATCTGAGGTGGCCTTGAGAGGAAGTTTCTTCTGTGAGATTTCCTAGTATGGTGTGTTTGCATTGCTGTGCATTGTAAAGAGGATTTCTGATGAGCAGCTTTTAGTCTTCTCCAATGTGGAGTGCAAACACTGTTCTGACATCAATCATGCTAACGACACATTTGTACACAGAATAACAGTCACCTTTTAAATATGGAAATCACAAATACATGTTGACAGAAAAATATATTTAAGCAGTTTCAAGTCTGTGCTGTAATAAGTAAACCAGCCATTGTATTCCACAGAGCTGCACGCTTTAAATGCCTTACAGAAAAAACAAACCCTAAAGTGAATCACAGTAATAGAAAAGGAGGTGTTTACATCTCTCAAAACATTCTGTACAATAATCATTCCTTCTTTTTAAATTTAATTTCAGCGAATTTGAATCCCAATGAGATGAAGTTTGAAACATAAGCTTTCATGGTGAGGTACAATTCAGCATGTAATCTTTTGCAGGTGGCTGTTATTCGTTTATTATTTCTATTTCCATATTGCTTAGCAACCCCAGTCCTGGACCAGGCCCTCGCTGCTGTAAGTGCTCTGCTAACATCGATGGAAAAGGTGGTTGCTCTCTCGAAGTATGCACTGTTTTGGATTGAAGCCAAAAGTAAACTAATGATTTCTCAGTCTGTCCTCTCTGAATGAGAAAAAATGAAGGCCAACTGATTGTTAGTTATGTGATTATCAGTGCATCTCTTGAATTACTGAATCAACACAAATATTTGGGGGCCTGTCAAGCATGCAGGCTCAAATGTGTGTAGTCCTTTAAGATTTTGTGTCCTGAAGGCAAAAATGGGGAATGCAGCCTCCGAGAGTGGGGTGCAGGCCAGGTTGCTTCTCTCTGGATAACCATTTGCTGATAAAGTTGCTCACGCACGCAAATAACTGCTCGTGCTTTGCGTGCCCCTGCAATTAAAGAGGAACAGCCTACCCCACATTGCCAAGTAGTTGCCAATACCTTCGCTGCAAGTGGCACAGCACCTGTATCCTTCAGACAACCGATGCACCCTACACTATGTACATTTACTTGAGAATTTATGTAAGTCAACATTTGCAAATCTGTATCCTAGTCCTCATTTAACCTCTTAAGCAGAAATGTCCTGACTTTTCAAGGGAAGCAGGGGGGTTGTGGAAAGCAATACTACCTTCATTTGAGAGCTGGAATGTTGGAAAAAGTAGACAAACTTTTGGTCTGAAAGCCCTTTCATCAGCAAATTCCAAGCTAAACGCAGCTCAGACGCAACCGTGCTTGAGTGCATGGGAGTGGAGATTGCTGCTGCGGGGCAAAGAGGAGTGACTGAACATTGGCAGCTTCTGGTTGTCAATCATGACCAAGCTCTTAAATGGTGAGATTCATACCTCTACTTCAAACCTTCCCTCTCGCCCCTGCAGCAGCCCTGCCCGCACCGGGCAGCTTGGTCCCATTGCCGTACTGCAGCCGCGAGCGAGATGCAGTGCAATACTACTTCAGATAGGAAACGTGATTGTCTTACACTAGAAGAGGTCTAGGAAGCTAAACTGGTAAGAACTAAAACGTGAACACTGTTAAAAAGCACCAGGGGGGTCCTCTGGAGTGGTGCTGTTTCCAGCGCTGCCCTAGGACGTGTTTGGCTCAGAAGTGGTGAGAATAATTTGCTGGTCTGTGATGCTGCCCAAATGCCACGCAGGACCAGGCCATGGCCAAGCGCTTCTGGACAGCTAGCTCAGGATGTTGGTGGTTTGCATATGGTGGCTTATTTTAATAGCAGGCTCTTGTGCACGGAGGTCGTAAGGGGGAACCGTGTAAAATGCTTTTGTATCAAGAGGTTAAAACCAACTTATGTTAATTCTGGATTCCAGCCAAAGTTACCCAGCTGTTTGGCTGAGTCTGGGAGCTGACAGACCAAAAAAGGACACACACAATTAAAATGTCACTCTCTGCGGGAGGGGGGAGGAAGAGAGAGAGAGGTGGCCGTCAATGAAACAAAAGTGAGGCAGGCTTGACTGCAGCAAGTGGCTTGGGAGGGGGTGGCCTGTGCGCGAACACTGTGGACATGTGTTCAAGTTCCCTGAGCGCTCTGGGAGATGAGATGAACCTTCCCGCAATGTAACAGTGGGTACTGGGATGCTCGTGGTAACGAAGGACACCATAAGCCTTAGTTGCTGGAGCTGGGTGGCTGCGATGTCACTAATTGAACTTAACATTGGTGACTAAGGGTGACAAATACCCGAAGTAGAATTTACCTTTGTTGGGGGGGAGGAGGTGGCAAATAAAAGATTTTTAAAAACGTTCAAGGTATTATCGTTCCCAAAGCCATAAGCTTCTATATTTCATTTCACCAGCTGTGAATTCTGATTTACTAGTCTGTAACTGCTAGTTTGTAGACAACCATTCTTAATTTCTAAATAGTGTCCTATTTACAGGTCAATTATTCCTCTGTAAATGCCAAATATTTGGACTCTGAATGCAGTAGCCCATGCTTCTAGTTTGAGTTTTCTCCAACCTTACTGTCCCTTCCTCCTTTCTGCCCACGAAAATCATGTTGCCTGCATGGGAGCACATTTCATTGTGTACTTTCCCCTTCCAGTGGTTTAACAAGTTGAGCAAACTTACTCCTCTCGACCCAAATACAAAGCAATTCATCTGAATGCTCTGGACTTTGCCAGCAGAAACGTAGAACCCAGTGCAATAGCCAGTTTGAACCAGTCGAGTCTCCTCTGTCAATAAATGGTTCTGCCTGGCTCTATTGGTAGTTGTTTTCACAGCAGCTGTGACACTTGCAAGTGCTGTGTTAATAAAGTGACATCTTTTCAACCTTGAAGTCATTGCCAGTGGACATGTTGCATGTTGGTTAAAAATCCAAAATGCCTCTATCGTTCTGTGTTTTCTGAGTTTGTCTAATTTTGTTCTACCTGATATGACACTAGATAGCATGACGTTTGGCTGGCATATAAATGAAATGCTGTCATATGCAAGCCAGTCCAAAAGGTCTAAGGGAGAAAAGTTTAATATCAGTTTAGGGGAAAAAACAACAAATGTCATTGTTTGCTATCTTTATAGGCCTAAAAATCATCAGTGATAGTGATGTAAAACAGCAGACATCAATCTTTTCCCTACTAAAAAAGAAACATAGGTTGTCAAAAGTAATTTACCTTATAAAGGATCTTGAGGTGTGAAAACATAAGTCCTTTACAGAGGAGCAGAGCCGAACAAAAGGTAGGAAATATTTTTCATGGATGCCTGATGAACTCTGATTCTTTGTGGCCTCATCACATGCTTTCAATGAGAAAAGCAGGGTAATTTCAAGCTCCAAATCCAGCTTGGCTGTGAATTGAGGCAAAAAAATGTTCTATGCATCTTTCCAAAAGAGGGAAGGGGGGGGGAATCTTACTATAATCTTCCTGTAAAATAATCTAAAACTGATATTTATGCTGTGCTTGTGTGCTCGTAGCTCACAACCCTTTCAGGGAAGAACTTACCTTCCTTGCATCAGGCACTTGGAAATGGAGATGTTGTGTGGCAAAGGTTTTTTAAACCTTTTTAAAGCCTTGGTTGCTTTCAGAGCTATGAATCTTAATCCTCCCTCCTTCTGATGTAGTCTCCTGTCTGTTGGAAAAAATCTGATCTATTATATACACAGCCTGTGTTGGTACTTTCCTCTTTCAGAATGTTTCCTTCATCTTAAAGATGCTTGTCCTCACTTGCTGCCTGGAGTACCATCCCATCTGCCTTTTGCCTTGTGACTCTAAACTCATTGCATGAGCTGTCTTCATTTGGAGGTCCTTCCACCTGATTGTATCCTAGATGATCTTTGATGTGACTTTTGTCCTTCCTGTGTCATGGAAATTTCTTCTGTACTTGGTCTCTTCTGGTTTTCCTTCTCCTCTCCCTTTGTCTCTTTGGCTTATTTCCTGAAGGATCTGTCATCTTCCCTTGCTGGAATATTATAGGGGACTCCAGAGGTCTCTCTTATTTTCTTCATTCTCTTTAGGTAAATTAGATTGCTATCTTTATGGGTTCCAACTTCTGCTTGTCTCCGACAGACCTGTGACTTTCTGCCCAAAATAAATTATAAATTGTCCATAGTAACTCCATAGGTAGCTGGCTGTCAAACTTGAGGTTGATTAAAAGTAAGTGATGAAGGAGACCACTGAGGGTTTTATGGGACAAGACCAGTAAGTGTGAATGGGATGTAGGCATACTGCAGGGAGGTCTTAAGAGATACAGGACAGGGATATGGGCTGTTGACTTGGAATGGAGTAGCGTGAAAAGGAGCTGGGGATGTTGGGTGAGGAGAAGCTCTCAGGAGGACATTGTACTGAGTGGATAAAGGATGAACTTGGACTGTTGTAGAGGGCTTGCAAAAAGAACTGTGTTGGGAAGCAGGGGGAGGGTGTAAGACCTGAATTGCTGAAAATGAGGCTTTGTTAGTTGTGCTGCACATGGAGTAACTCGTAGCTGTGAGATTAATGAATGAAGAAAGGAGAGCCTGCAGACACGAGACATAATTTTACAAAAGCAGCTCAGGGCTGGCAAGGGAAGAAAGGCAGGCAGATTTGTGGCTATGAATCCTTTGGTTGAGGTCTGTAAATGCTGGGGCTTGTTGGTGGACAATGACGGAAACTCTGTGGATAACACTGCCGTGCGAAGAAGGGGGGGCAAGAAAATTGTACTAAGGAGAGTCAGTCCAGAGAAGGCCCAAAGGGATGGCAGGAAAACCCACTGAGTATCCATGTGCGGCAGAGTGAGTATCTGAGCACAGGAGAAGGGCATTTACAGGATCAGAAAATTAAAGCGGTGCCTCCTTCCCTGTCAACACCACAACCTCCTCTGCCGTCATGCCAGTGGCAGGAGGGGATTGCCCTCCCCAGGCCTGCCTCTCTCACCAGCACAGACACGACCAGCTTCTTCATGTATTTTCCAGTGGCTCTTCTCGCCTCAAACAGATACTATGCCACTATTTTCAAGAGGGTGTTAATGCATGCTAACTCACTGAGCTGGAAGAAGGGAGAAGTTTTTTCTCAGTACTCATGCCTTAGAAGGAGAGGGTCTAAACCTTAAAATGTTTGTAAGGTTGTAAATGAAATAGCCTGACTGCTACTTTTTTTGCAGTAGGTTCAAGCAGGCTCCTGCTACTATATTTCTAATTATTAGGAATGATCATACAGTTTAAAGGCTAGAAAGAATGACTGTCTGTCTTCATAACCTTGCCTTCTGATTTCCACAGCCCATATACTGCTCTCTTTGAGCTACGACATCTCTTTTTGGATATAGCCCTCTCCGTCCTGCCTGCCCAGGCCAGGGCAGTGTCACGGTGATCTCAGCCTGACCTACAGATGCTGTGGTTTTCACTTCTTATGTTCTTGTGCTTTGCCATAATTGCAAGTAATGTGTACATAAATGCTACATGAAGACCACTGCATTTAGAAAGCTGGACTTAAACCACCTGTTGGTTTAAACCTGGGGTGGAGAGGTAATAATATATTACTTTTCTACCCTACCTGAAAAGCTAAGCTAAAGCAAATCTGTAGTGTTGGGGTTTTTTATTATTTTTATAGTACTGTTATTTTTATTATTAGAAATCAAAGCACTAGCCCCAGATTTAGATTCCACCCCCCCCCAACAAGCATCCATTCGGTCCAAAGCTTTCCACTACTAGGTTGTAAGATTAATAAAATCCCCTGGAACCTTCAATTACAGCAATTTGTGGAGATTTCTGGTTTTCTCCAGGTCTGGAATCGCAAGAGACAGACTTTTCTGCCTTTGTATGTACAAGAGCATATGACTGGAGTCAGAAGCTGATCAGTCTAATGTCATCTGACAATGGGTGTGTGGGATTTTCCAGCACAGAAATCAGTGAACTATTCAAAGTTGCTGCACCAGCCCCTGTGCTTCTTTCTCTAATTGGGGCTTACAAATTTCGAAAGAAACTCGCAGAAGCTGGGAAATGCCTCCCAGAGAGGCGAGGTGCTGCCAGGCTGCCCACCTTTGCCTCTCTGCAGGTCGGCAGCTCTCAGCTTTGGCTGGATCCAGAACCAGGGAGGGAGCGGAGGAGGAAAGGAGCCGCAGCTTTTGCTGCTCTGTGGCTCCCAGCTTTGCCCCGCTGCTGGTCACGTCTCTCGGGGTATTATTTTTTGCACTTGTGCTGCAGGTTGTTGCAGATTTGCCTGGCATGGGGCCTAGAGGCTCCCACGTTATCAGATGTGGGACTTAAGATGACTTTCATCGACACTGTGCTGGCTCTTGTGTCATTTTTCCCAATCGTAGTGCTGAGCGAAGACTTCTGTCTTCCACGGTACTGTAGGAATGGCTGTCCCCTTGCATACTGCTTGGAAAACATAAGGCTCAGTAAAAATACTAACCTGTGGGTTTTTAATGCTCCCTCATTCTCAATAGTCTAGAGAGTTACTTCTCATATAACCAGAATTTTTTTAATATACCTTTATCTCAGCATTGTCCCTTTAGACAAGACCTTTCGAATTCGGTGATAACTCAGATGGTGGTCCACGTGACAAATACCTGGTGGATGGAGGGACCATAGCTACAATGGGCTCGTTCTGATTTGCTCAAACTATAAACAGCGTGCAGGGAAAAACTTTTTTGCCTTTCATTCTCTGTGTAGCCTTTTGATATTAGTAGCTGACAGATTTCCACTTCTTAGCATTTGTTATCTGCTTTGTATATGCCATTCGTTATCTCCTTTGTATATGACAACAGCGTAAGGCTTTTGTTGTACATATTTTTAATAAAAAAGCCAAAATGTTTGAAAGCTAAAACGGATATTACTTTTCTCGTGGAGCACGCAGCCTTCTTTTGATAGCCTAAACCTTCGATAACGCGTGTTGTAAGCTAGGTGCTGTATTTAGAAATCATCTAAATGTTTGGGGGTGGGCCTGTTTTCTTTACAACAGACGAGCATTTTGCTCTCGGAGACGTAGAGATGAACAGTTATAATTATAGGTAGTGCTGAGAGGTGACATTCAGCCTTTGATTCAGAGCTGAGCTCTTTCAAAATCACACTGCTTGGATTTGGTGTCTGGCTGCATTCTGCCAGAGGGAATGGGGGGCAAATCAGCAACAGGAGGTGTAAACGCTCGGCTGTGCGGTGACTAGCTGTGACAGCTACTCATCAAGCGTAGCTACAGCCAGAGAAGAGCCCTATACTTTATCCAGAATCCTGGTGTGCTAGGCGCTGAGCAAATACCTAACGAAAGAGCTGCTGTTGCTGCAAAAGGTTTTGCAATCTGCTTGCGAGATGTGGCACAACAGGCAGAAGAAGGAAGCTCCTCCACCAGGAAGCCACGAGATGGGGTTGTCTCATGATCAAAGCCATCAGCAGCACGCTCCGGCAGCCAAACCGCTGGCAACGTTTTTGGAGGTCTTCCGAGAGATTCGAAAGGCTTTGAAAGTGAAGGCGCGACCCTAATGTTTGATGCTGTAGGGAAGGGCAAACCAAACCAGCGTACTACTGCACGCTGAACTCTTGCGAACTCTTCTTTCTCACTCTGATGTTTGTCGTAGAGGCCCTGGGCTAGAATATCTCCGTGGCATTTCACCTCTTGGCCCAGAGCCCATCGCGGTGCCAGCGCAGCAGTGTATAACCTTGCATAACCGTGCCTTGTTACGAATGACTGGAGAAGGTGCCATTACATATCTGCTTCTGCCAGGGGGCAGTCCCCAGAAAACCCCACAACAACACCCTATATCTAAAAAACAACAAGCACTGCATGAATTCTCAGAGCCTTCGGTACGCTGGTATTACAGCAAGATCCGGTGCTGCACTTGACCCACTTACCGTCTGAAAATATTCTCAGTTTGGCTTTTTTCATGTAGAGGTCTGCACTTTCCCCTTTGTTGTCCATTTTTAAAGTCCATGCTGATTTAAAAAATAAAATAATAAAAAAAAAAGACTTCTCTATAGCTGTGGCATGTGTCGTCCCATAAACCCCTGTGTCATTACGATTTTCACATTGGCCGGTTCTTGCATGTCTTTGTTATCTTGCCTTTCTGTGGGATATTCCCTGTTCTTGCACTCCCTGTACTTAGGAGTCAAGGTGAATTTAATGTGTATCCATCTTAGTGCACCCCGTCTCTCTGTTTCATTGCTGGTGATCTGCGGATGATGCATGAAAGTGCCTTTATATTATAGAAAGAAAATAATGAACAGGAAGGAAATAATGAACTTAAAAGGAGAAGCGCTAAAGCTGCTCCTAGTGAAAGTTCTTCCAGCAGCGTAGCGAAGATTGAACTATGGCAACAGGAACGAACTGTCAGTAGGAGAGCTAGAAAGTGTTCTTCCTTTGTAAATAAACTGCAGAAACTCCTCTCTGCAATGTGTTTATGCCCTCTGTAAGAGATAGGCATCTGTTCACGTAACCCTTGGCGCTAATCAGAAAATACAAAGCTGCTTATCAGCTCTGCTCTCACCGCGCTCACCCGCCTGCTCGCGTTTGGCTCCTCTTTTCAACTCTGCTGCCTGGTTTGGGGTGGTTTGAAGGGAGAAGCGGGGTGAAGCTTGGCGCAGTGCGAGACGCTTGCTGAGTAGATAGAGCGTTTCATCTGGTTTTGCTGCTGGAGCCCTATTTTCAGGGCAATGTGGGATCCCCTTCCTGGACCTCATCCCCATGAGGGGGCTGCCTGCAACTCGGAGAGGTCCGGTTCAGCTGATGGCAGACCAGTCCATACAGTTTGATTTTGGGTAATAGCTACGGATGGCTTCCACTTTGTGAAAGTTTCTCTTATCTCACAGCATTGCTCCTGAACAAAATGACGTACCACTGAAACACCCACCCACCCCCAGGCATTTTTTTCTACAAGTTGGCCATTTTTTACATCTTTTAAACTTCAAGTAGCATGGCATTTTCAAGATTTAACACACACATCACATACGCTGAATGACTTGGAGCACGGGATGTAATCTAAGTGCTGCATTGCAAGTTATGAATTTGCTAATTAGCACCTATCTTTGGCACTGGCTTCTGGTCAGTGAGAAAATCCTGTAACCTTTCTGCCTGGAATTGCTCTTTAAAACAGGGATACTAATCTTTATGGACCTGATGGGTATGCTATGCCGATTCATTAGTTAATATTTTCAAAGCACTTTGAAGATGAAAAATGCTGAGTATTATTGGCCTTTTATCTAAAAAGACATTTTAAAACATGAAGCTGGGGAAAGATCTGCATAAATTAATGCATGTGTTGATTATGCTCTATCTTTCCTTTTCATCTGAATGTATTAAGTAGCAAGAGAACTGTGAGAATTTGTATCTTTCCTTTTCATCTGAATTTATTAAACAGTAAAAGGACTCTGTGAATTAGTAATCTAATTTGAACATCAAACCAAAGGCAAAATTCTTCCTAATCCATCTTGTGGATCTCTCATCAGCAGTAGAGATTTCTTGCCTATCTCAGGTTGAAGAATGATATTTCAGGCTCAGGTTTTGATACTTTCTGGATTGGTGGGACTTCAGTAAAGAATTATTCTTCCAGTTAAACCTGGAAGGTCAGTAACAACTCTACTTTGCAGTCAAAAAAATAAGGAGCATCAGTCAAAACCAAGTTGCTAACACAAATCAGTAATGTTGAACCAGGTGGTTTTCACTGATTTCAGGAGGGAGTTCTGCTTTATAAACTCCTGTGATTTTCTTCTCATTTAAGAGAGTAACAATAGTTCAATCATTTGAACTTTCTTTTTCAGTAAATGTGTATGATAATGACAACTTTTTGCACTTTGTGAAATTTAATTCACACATGCAAGGTCTTTTCAATTCTTAAGTGCAAGATAATATCACAGTGTGATTTGTTAATTTTTTTGCTTCCCGAATGTGGTTTTCTGGAGAAACAGATATTGCTAATTTTGATAGAGGGGGTATAGCACAAAAACTAGTGAAGGATTCTGTCTTGGCTTCACGATTCGAGACATGTTGCAGCTTTTTTTCACCATCCTGTGGGTGAGGGGAGTTACAGATGTTTGGTGAAAATCTTTGAGGAATTCCAAAACTTCTCATTGAGTGACTATACCAAGATGTGGTGAATGGAGACAGGCTCTTGATGGGTTGGCAGAGGAAAGGCAAATTCCCAGCTACTTTGAGAAAAGTCCCAGAAGTTAAGATCTCTCCAGCTTGATGCTGATTTCAGCAGCAGGTATGTATTTGATTTTAAGTAGCCAGGAAATGAAATGAGAAAAGTGGAAGTGTTGTAGTTACTTGGTTTGCTGCTTTTGTTTTGAAGTGCTGCAGATTTTTTTTACAATTGGAAACAAAACCTAACCTTTGAAACAGTGAAACCTTCATTTACCAATAAACTTTTATCCAGACATCATTGCCACTGGTTTCCTCAGTGCCAAGAGGAGTGGCTGCACAAATGGTCTCCATGATGGTCACTTAGGTTGAGGGTCTGCAACAAGCAGCCAGATCATTCCAGACTCCTCACCCTCAGTTCCCTGCATCTGAGATCTTGAGGTGACAATACAGCCCGTAATATCTTGTTAGCAATATGATATTTCTCTGTCAGTGAGACTTGGAAGAGGTATTCATATACATTTGTTGTGCTGTGAAGTTCCTCTTTCTGTTTTAAACTTATTTCCTCTTTGCACTATGGTGAAATGTACTGGATGGATGTACCTCCGTACTGGGGAATAAAAATTAAACCGCACCTTTTCCACAAAAATGAAAGTCATTGGTAGCCACTGGAGTAGCTCTAAAGCTCATCCAGCAGTCAATTTGGTGTTCAAGTAATTAAAGAGGTCAGGCACAAAAATATTGTGTACCTGGAGCTTTGCCAGCCTCTTTCTCCCATCTCTTATCATGCTTGTCCATTTGGGATTCTTCCACAAGCTTTGTTATAGTTATCGTGTAGATTAACAGTCTGCAACTATTAACAACAAACTGATGACACAGAGTGGGAATTGCTTGAATAAACAATTTCACAAGTAAATGGAGTCACAGCTCTGAACCAAGAGAGCTCCAAACTTGTTTTAATTTACAGAGGTCAAAAAGTAAGTGGGATTGTTGCTTGGGGAGGTAACTTGAGGAGAACATGCAGAATTCACTCACAACAAAGGGACGGAGGGTGAAAAATTTGATTGACTTCTGGAGTTTGATTTTAATTGGTTTTATTCCTACCATCACCAGCACAGCAGACAACCCTCACAAGCAGAGGAGAGATGCTGGTAGGTAAAGGTATATTTTTTTGCCTTTTTTTTTAATCAGTTCAGAGCAGTTCAGTATAAATCCTTCATAAGGGATAAGCAGGTGAGAGGTTCCTCCAGAAAACAGGGGACAAGCAGTAGGGTAGGAACAGCTGAGAGGAGCGAGTCTGGGGCACTCGTTTCTGCTTGGGTTTCCTGAGCATCTTTTTTCCAGATGCCCCACAGCTGCTTCTGAGGAAGCAATATTTTTTTTGTTTGCTTGTAGTCTGGATTATTTGTGCAGAGGAGTGGAGTGCCATTTCTAGACATTTTTAATTGCAGAAGACTGTCGCTTCCAGTGCATAGGCAGTAGGGTTTACTGAGTATTTCCTGAGAGATTTAACAGGATATTAGGAGATCAGATAAGTATCTGTAAAACATCTGACCTAGCGCTATTCACTTTGGATTTATTCACAGTCGTCCTCGGTTGCCTATGGTAACGGGGCTATTTCTGCCTGTTTGTCGACCCCTTCCATCCTGCCCCAGCCGCCCTTCGGTTGTGGGACAGGGTGGGCAGGCAGCCTGCGCTGTGGCTCTTCAGCCAGCCCGTGTCAGATGGGGGCAGGAGATGAGGGACTAGGGAATAACGTGGAGAAGGTCCAGGGCTATTTTGGGGAAGGGGTCACAGAGCACGGGGGTATTGGGATTACTGGAGGGGCACAGGGGAGGTACAGCAGGCACAGGCCAGGCTTTGTTCGAGCTCAGCTGCTGGTGAAATTATTTACCCCCAGCCTTATTTTCTGCTCAGAGCTGTTAGGAAGAATGGGAATCGCTGACTTTCCTTCCAACCCGGCCAGCTTCCCACCATTTCGTTTCATCCAACGTCAACGCATGAGTCAGTGATCAGAAATTTTACTTCACTGTAATTCCTGACAGTCTTGCATAAAGCTCCTCTTCCTCCATGCTTTGTGTTCACCGATAAAGAGGCTGTGGCTCTGCATCCCGACATGCAGCCTCCCCTTTTTATCCTTACTAAGTGCACGGCGATAGCTCTGCTTTCTGCAGCTGAGAAGAAGTCAACACCTAATCTAGGGTGTTAATAATCGTCACCCTCACCAGTCAGTGGATCCCAAGGGCAGGGGCAGATTTCAAGCATGAAACCTCAGCTTTTCGCTGTCAAATGAGAGGCTTTGCCTGGCCCTGTAATGCAGGCTGTCACCTACCGCCGTGCTCTCTGGTGACCACAGGTGGCCCTTACCCTCGGCAAAAGAAGAGCTCCTCAGACATATGCACTGCCCTGGTTGCAGCTTTCTGTTTTCTGAATGAGTTGTGAAATATCGTGCGTGCGCTTCCTATTGATAATTAAAAGCGACACAGATGGCGATGCCTGCAATGTTTTCCTTAAGTCACAGCACGTAACAGAAAATGAAGTGATAGTTTTAGGTGGTGGCACATGTAGCTTCAGGTGTTTGTTTAATATTCAGCGTTCATGCTCGGTGAGAGCTGGGATGTGCTTTCAAATGTTACTCCATGGCTGTGCATCACTGCACATTTTTTCTTGTTTTTCCTTTTCAGGGCCTGACAGATGGTGATGTTTAGATTAAAAGTAATTTCTTTATTAAGCCAACGCCCATGTTGTCAGTGATTTTTAACGGGAGATTCATGTGTCGAAACAAGACAGTTGTGTAGTTGAAGTGTCTGAAATGGATGGAGGGCTTTAGAAAGACACCTGAGAGAAATTCAGTGTACTGAGGAGGAGGTAGCTATAGTCACATCCCGGGGCTGGGACATCCAGCTTCCACGTCCTCAGTGTCGTGAGTGAGATCTCAGGGACATAATGAAGCCTTCCTTTCCAAAGGTCTGATTTTTGCATTCCTAAACAGGGATAGGGATCCAGCAATTCCCAATGGGAATTCTGGACAGACTTAAAAATAGGCTATTTTTCTATACTGTTTTTCACCCAGGTATTTCACTGTACTGACCATGGATGCATCATATGAAACAGGTACTATAGGCAGCTAATTGCACTGAGTCAAGGCCAGACCACCGAAGTATCTAACTTCAGTCTAAGATTTGGACCAGCTTGTGGCTTGTGGGCTTCCTGCAGAATGACTGTGACCAAATCTTGGGAGCTTTGGTGTGCTTAAACCGTGTCAGCAAACAGGGATACCTGGTAGGGGGCTGCTGGGCAGGAGGTGGAGAATCAGAAAAGGTAAGAGAGGATCGCCGCCTGTTACAGCGCAATCCAGTGCCTGTGGAGTAAATGGCAGCCTGTAACGAGCCATGGATGCAGTCCTCAGAGTCACTTCTGTCACTGGCCGGTTCCCTTCATTCCCGGTTTCACATCTGATAGTTGTTCAGCTAGTTCCTGGAGGAAATCCAGATGCCCTGCAGGTGCCGTCCCCTGTGGGCAGCCACCGGTGTGCTTCCCTGTCAAAGGCAGTCTTCTACGATAGCCTGGTCTAACGGTGTACACTGCTGCTCTGGGTTGGCTCTGGGTTTTTCTACAAGGGAGATGGGTACTAGGAGACTCTACAGACTATGTGTATCATCAAACCCATCTGAGGGACTAAAACCATAATATCTACTTAGTTAGCTTTAAGTTTTCCGCACAGCACTGTGTTGTAACATGTTCTTCTTGGGAATAAAAATGTCAGTCAAAGGAAAACAAATTTTAATTCTGCCACTGAAAGCCACACTTTTTTTTTCTTTTAAGTTCCTATGGGAAGGTAGATAAACCTTCAAAAAATGAAAATACACTCTCACTTAAATTATTCTGCTTTTGGGGTCACATTTTAATCAAAACCATACCTGCCTTCAGGAAAAAAAAAGAAGTAAAACTGATTGAATTTAATAACTAAAAGAACATAAACTGTCTGCTTTGAAATGTATAATCTCACATGACATTTATTTCATAATGTGATCAAATCATATATGTTGTTATGGGGACAGTCTTTATTAAAAATGCCATTTATTTTAACAAGCGCAATAAAAAGAAACCCATACTCTTTTATTGTGGTAGAGAAAAAACTGCTATTAAGCTGCTTTCAGCTAAATGAAAACATCTTTCAAGATTTGTTCTAAAATATTTAAATAAAGTGCTATGGAATTTATTCATTTGCTGCCTTCCAGCATGAATAGAAACCCATTAAATTATCTTAAATACAATAAATGATATAGAAGAATTTGTTTTGGTTAGGAATATCCTTTGCTGATGAAGAATAAGATCATTTAAATATAACATTTTAATATAGGCCTGTAATTATGTCATTGAAAGCCCAGTTTGAAGCATAGCAAAGTACAGAGCGGGCACTCCAGCTGCAGCTAGAGCTTTCGAAAGGCACCTAAGGGGAACTGCCAGTCCACGTCCCCATTAAAAAGGGAATGATTGGGAGACCATGAAGCACATATGGTTTCAGTGAGGCGAAATGCATGGCCTGTCACCCCGCAGCGGCGTCGGGGAAGGGGAGGGATGGCTTCCTTCCCACGTGGGACCGTGGTGGGAAAGGCGACGAATAGGGTGCCTTATTCTTCCCCAGGAGTTCCTGGAGCAGATGCCTCCTTGACAGGAGCGTGTTGTACCGTGACAGCCAGATGTGTCCAAAGGATGGTGATGTTGCTTTGCTCGTGCTTCCCGCCACACTTCCCCGGAGCAGAGCGTTTTCACAACGGCTTCAACACGGTGGCCCTGTACCGCCGTTTCGCCCTGCAGTGTTTGAATTGCCTGATTTCCCACTCCTGGTGGACCAGGGCTGGTAAAGAGCTGTACTGAATGAATGCTTTTCAGCCAAACAAGACATGGGCCAAAAAACACCTTATAATGTCAGGAACATGTCTGATCTGGAAGACTAGGCAGGATGGGACCTGGTTAGCCCTCGACTGGGAGAGCTCCTGGAAGTACTGGGGCCAGGGTGCCTCCCCCCCATCATATCCAGCCGGCAGCCCTTCATCTCTGTCCTGCAGACTTGCTCTTCTTTCCTCTTACCCCAGCCTGAATAATATCAGAACCAGGGGCAAAATGTGCAATATTGCTTTATTACAGCTGCCAGATTTGCAGATGCAAGTTAGGTGAAGATGGCCTTCTATCATTTACTATTCCAGAAGCCAGACTAAAAGGGAATAAATACAACTTGGTTCACTTTGGAAACAATTCTCACATGAGAACATTTAAGATATTCCCATTTCCTACCTTGCTGGTCTTCATAAGGAAGTGGGGCTGCACCATAATGGAGTTAGACTTTATTCTCCACCTAACAAGTAAGACTTGAGGGCATAACGTATCACTAATTAGCCTAATACCACAAGAAGCATTGAGAAGCTAAAATGTGCGCAGCAACTTAATGGGATGAAGGGCCTTTGTTACAAGCCGGACGAGGTAGTCTAATGGTTCCTTCTGATTTTAAATTCTGTGGAAAAAAGCCCCACCTCCATTAGTCATTATTTCTGCAGCTTTCTGGCACTTTTTCCTTAAGAAGCAGGGGCGAACCCCTGGAATAAAGGCAGTTTGTCAGTTTAGTTTCAAAGAAAACTCACTTTATGGCATATGGAAAGTGGAGGACAGTCTGTGAATGTGCTTTATCCATGATGTTTTCTTGAAGAAGTCTTTGAAGTTTCTAGCCATGTAACTTGTGGCTACATAGCTTGTATCTACAGTTGTTAAAGAAAGGAACAGTTGTGCAGTTGGGTCAAAGCTTGTTTAGGTTTTGTATGGAAAGCCACAAGCCTCTTCGCTGTGTGTGAGGTCGTGATGCTGCAGTAAATAGAATGAAGATGTACTTCTGGGCATAAAAAGAAAAGGTGGGAAACGTACCTCATTTCCTTAAGTCTAATACTCCCTGTACTGATTCTCAGTGTGTAGGGGAAGGCAGAGTGGGGCTGCACCCAGTTTTTGTCTGGCCCTTTAGGATTTACTGAGCTGGCGGTGGATGGGAGCAGCCTGCAAGTGTCTGCGGCCAGGCGCTGTGGTGGGGCAGGGAGGTGCGGGCTCCGCAATGCTTTGCCCAGAGCTGCTGAATGCGCCGAGACCGACAGCGGCAGAGGCTCCAGCTCAGATACGTCACGTACTCAACTGAGCTAACACAGGGACGCTGTTCAGGCTTGTGGGCACTGGCCTGTGGGATGCTCGCAAAACTCTCTACCCTTCCTTTTGATCTCTTCTAGGTCACGTTATTTGACTGTTCGTGTAATCTAAAGCACCCACAGTCAGCAGGCTTTTTCCGTCCCCTGATGCTTCCCTGGAAGCATACGCTCATGGGTTTTTGTTTGCTTGTGTGGGGGTTTTTGAGTGGATTTTTTTTTTTTTTTTTTGCTGGGGGAGGGGGGAGGGCACTGCTTCATCCACTGTAGTTTTTATGCTGTCCTAAAAGCAATAGAGCTCAGTTTGGTTTTCCACTGACTTTCCTGGGATGTCTCTAGTGATGTCCCGTGAGGTTTGCTCTGACAGTCCCTGCAGTCTCCTGGAGCACAGAGGGGCATGGACTGCATTGATTCTTGGCAAAGAAATTCATTGTAAAAGGCATTAGGGACTTCGGGATGCAATGCCACAACCATGCTTCTTCTGAAGTATCTAAGAAAATGCTGAACTGTAGTTTAGGCCTGAAAGTCAATGAATAGTTAATGCAGTTCCATGACAGCAAATGATGTTAAGGTCAACAATGTTCAACCAGACAAACATGTGACTCTCTCTCATACAAAAATCCAGAGTTTTAAGGATCAGTCTTAGCTAAATATAGTTCCCAATGATGTTTACTCAATACCTAGCTAGCACTCTGATCACAACCTCACAGATCTGTTATAGGTGGAGAACTAGGTCTAGGTATGATAACCAGATTTGTGTTTACATCCACACCCAGAGCTCGTCCTGTTTCTGCAGAGGAAACAAAGATTCTTGGTCATCAAAGGGGATGTATTTGCCACATTTTATGTGTACAAGTCAGTTTCAAGAAATAAAAAGCATCGTAGAAATAATTTTTGAAAGTATAAAGGTGACAGCAAGGCAGAGTAATGCTCTTGAGTGGAAGTGTTTTAGAGTGAATCATGGTTGTGCAACTAGTTTACCTAAACTCATTTTAAATCAGAAGAGTGACAGGCCCAGAACACTAAGTGATGGAGGATTGCTCCGTGACGCTGTTCGAGGCATCAGGTTGGACTGTGCGCAATCATTTCCTTCTAAATTGCTTGTAGTCCCTTTTCAAATTGTCAGAGTAGTTTTCTTCTGCTTCGTTGCACTTGAGAAGCAGGTGGATGGCAAGCTGCTCAGCCTCGTTTGATCCACACGCTGTTGTTCAATGGATAGAGCAAATCAAACTGGAAAGGCTTCCTGGTACGGCTATAGCGCTGCCTCTTCAGGCGCTGGATTAACAACAGGAAGCTGCCTGCAATTCAGACAGGAGGAGATCTCTAATTTTGTCTTTCTTAAGGCATATTAGAGAAGACGATGATAAATTTAGCTCCTCGGTGCCAAGAATGGCAAGTGTCAGTGTGACACTTGAATGCAAAATGCGTAAACTCAGGCTATCAGTGCATGAAGCATCAATTTATTGGTTTTGGAGCACAGAGTGGTCTAGTTCCTGCAGTACAGGAGATTTCATTTGATCTAGCTCCCAGATCACTTTGGGAGTTTACACAGGCCTCCTATCTCATCTGTCCCTGAGGTTCCTCCCTCTTAAAAAGGGGGAAAAAAGAATAACTTCTCAGTGTTGGGGGGCACAATTCATCCAAGTCTGCAAAATCTTTTTAATTTCTTGCATGCAGTATGAGGGAGATGCACAGCTTTTGTCAATGTGTTCCTATGCTTTTCTTGCTGCACTATGCAATAAAAAATAAGATGCCAATGTGCTCTACACGTTTGTTTCCTATAGAGATATCTTTGCAACTATGAGCACTGGCTTATTTGAAAATTCACCTGAGGTTTAGACCATAGGTTGTGAAACAAAATGAGAATGGAAAGAGAACATTTCTTGTCAAATGGATTTGTGTTCTCTCATAATAAGAAATCAGCATCCTGCGAAATGAATTTGTGAAGAAATTCCTCAGAGCCGTTCCCTACCTTGATCCTAGCGAAAGCTTAGCCTGATTTAAGAAAAGGGCACCCAGGCTGTAATTTGAAGAGCACCTCTGCTTTAGTCGTTGAGTCTTACAGCGTACCTCAGTGTAATGACATGAGCTGTGCAAAGCATCCAGGCACATCAAGTGTCGTCATGCAGTGGTGATATCTCTGGGGCTTCTAGAAGGATCTTGTCTCAGTGGATGGTAAACTCTCCCTGCCTTTGAAGGAACCATACAGAAACTGTGGCTCCTGACGCAGTCAGGTGCTAGGAAAGATGTGCACGTCAGTGGTGGTCTTATTTATCTCCTTTTTCTCTGTAACAGCTTGGCACAAAATGTTTCTTGAGCATCTCTGTGCTTCATGAGACTAGCAGACTGGGTTTACTTTTGTGCAGATACGTGATATACTCGAATTTTTCTTTTTTTTTTCCACATACTGTGGTATTTATCTTACGAATCTCTGCCTGATGTGGATTTATCCCACATGTGGTTTGCCTGAACAAGGCACGCTCAGTTAAGAAAAGCACAGGCAGTGGAAGTAGCCTACTGGGTTTATATACTCCCCAGCTCCAGTACAAACTGTGTAATCATCTTCTAATTTTGAATGTACTTTCCTTAACGACACGGTGTGCTTGGAGACGGATGTGTGTGCTGGAGGGCTCGGATGCAACGTCTGGAGGAGCAGAGAGGTCAGCTCCATCAGCGGGAGCTGACACAATGATAGAGGAGGAAGAAATGACATAGCAGTGCGGAAAGAGAAAGCGGAGGCCAGGAGACTTTCCCAGCACCTGCTCTGCTGCGTGATGATGCTGAAAAAGACCAGGTGTTTGGAGATGAGAGGCAAGAGTTTGTGTGTGTCAGGGGGAGATCGTGTGCTCTCAGAGAAGGCTGCGAATTGCTCCTTGCTGGCCGGCCGGCAGCCCAGCGCTGGTGGCTCAGAAGCTGCCCTGAGACTGGAGGATGGAAAGAGTGGTGGAGGGACAGGGCAGGACACAGCCCGAGCGCTCCTTGGCAGGGCATGGAGTCTCCCGGCTTTTCTCCTGGGAGTCACACGCTGGGGAAGCAGCTCTGCAGAGGCACCACCAGCAGATCCATCCCTGGGTGAAGAGGCAACTGCTGGGAGCAGGGGCCAGGCGAGGGAAAAGAGTGGGGCAAGAGGGAGAAGGAGGAGTGCCCCCACAGGCAGGGCTTAAAGTTCTGTCTTATTGAGATGGATTTTGAGCGTGTAGTGAGTATACGTGGAAGTGCAGTATGCCGAGTATACGTGCCATACGTCTGCTCCTTGACTCTGGTCTCTCTGTTAATTCCGCCTCCAGCGACCGCACGTGGATGTCCAGTTACTGATGCTGCGACTGAGAGGCGGCGTGGAGAGACTCGTATACCCTGTGCCCAAGAAGGCCAGAGCTGGGCTGAGTCACAGCCTCAGGGCACAGACTTTGTCCCTGTGTCTACAGCCCCAAGTACCACTGTGCACAGATGCACAAGGCAAGCCCTTGGGAGACCATCGTCGCTCCCCAGTGGTAGCAGGGTGGACAGCCCCAGCTTGGAAACGGGCACCAAAACTTGCTGGCTTGAAAAAGGAGGCTCCAAATCTAGTTAACTTGGGTCATGTCGGTGCCAGGTTATAAAGCCTTCTGCTGCTCTACAGCTCTGGGGTTTTCTCATGCTGTTTCCTGGCGGTGGCCTTCCCCGATGAGGCTTTCTTTCTTTTACAGTTTATACAAATATAAAATGTGGGGAAGAAACAAAATGACACATAATTCTTGACACAGAATAGAATAAGGCTGGATTTTCATTTAAAATCCCTCTACCCACAGATACTGTGAATTGCAATGGCACAAAATTGTTAAATTGCTTTACATTTGGGAAACCTCAGTTCATAAAAAATTGATAACAATTTATTTTTGTACTACATGGTTGACATCACTCTCTCTCTCTCTCTCTTTTCTCTCACTCTTTCTGCTGGTAATATGCTGGTTTTTTCACTGCATGTCTGCTGAGATTCCAAGAAAAACCCAAGTGTGTCATACAACATTGCTTTCTGATTTGCAAGTTAAATAGTTTACATAGGCAAAAATGTGGAGCAATTGGAATATTCCCTACCCAAACACTCAGGGACTCAAACTGCACATTTTAGCCTGGCAGGCCTCCACTGATATTTTTAGCGAGAAAAAAAACATTTTGAAGTAATAAGGAAAGACAGATCAGATCTAGAAAAAAAAAATGAAGTTAAACCACTATTGGACATTTTTGTGAATGTTGTACTTTTGGTGCTAGTATACATCTTTCCCTGTGCATACAGAAGTGCAGCACACACAGACTTTGAAAGTTTAGGCCCTTCTGAAATGTGTGTTCCCGAGATGGGGTTAGCCTTCTTGCTGATTGATTTAGTCTTTTGGAAACAGGCAAACCATCAGGAGCTTTCTGCTCAGAAAGATTAGCATTCATAGCCTGCTGTTTTTTAATTAAAAAAGCCATTTAAATACAAGGGTTGGGGTTTCTGCCAGCAACCATTAAAAATACCTGTTTTGTAATTATCCCCCAACCCCTTTTTCTATTTAATTCTTTCTTTTTTTTTTTCTTTCTTTCTTTTTGTTTCTCTTAAATTCTTGACAGATTGTCCCTGTTTCATCTACCTGCTCTTGTGGCATTGTACCTCCCGCTAAGGTTAGCAGCTGGCTGTAAATCTCATGCCAACCCTGCTGCAAGCAGCTGGCAGGAGGTGTAGGAAGGATGTGTTCAGCATCCGTTTTCCAGTGGCTGAGTTTATCCTCTGCCTCCTGTTTGGAGGATTAGGGGCACAAGCCGAGCTTTGCCGTCACTGCCGAGCTGTGTCAGGGATGTGGGACCTCAGGGGCATTGTCCCACCAGAAATTCCCCCGATGTTGATGTGTCACTATTTGCACACATAGGAAGGGTACATTCTGTGGGTGGGATGTAGTCTGGGTGGAAATTTAAATAGGTATTAGCTAATTAGTATGCCATGTAGTCAGTCACAGCTGTGCTGTGTGTATCTCTGCTTGTCTCTCTTACGGAGATTGGCTTGTAGATAGTTGTACAGACAACCTTACTGGGGCAGAACCCCAGTTCGTGTAGGGCTTGGTTGAAGTTTTCTGTTTTACCCAGTTCTAAAATCACCCTGGGTACCTCCATGCATTATGCCTGTGGTATATTTGTAGCTGCAGATACTGTTAGACAAGAGAGTTTGGGCAAATGTACGCTCATTAAAAAGGAGGTGACCAAAGGCATTAACCTGAGTGGTGGCTGCTTTCTGACTTGCTTCTGAGGAATTTACACCTCATGACTTTTGTGTTCTTAATTTTGCTTGGACTTTGGCCTTGGACTAGTGCAGAAACCCTGACCCACAATATGAGCGTCTTCAGACAGCAGCCTCATTTGCACAGAGCTTCTAAGATTTTTACTGCTCTGCAGCAGTGTGTGGAGTCGTGTAAGTCAAAGGCTGAAGAGACAATTCCTGTTTTAGTATCTGACAGGTGACTGACAAAGTCTCGGTTCATTTTCATGCACAGTAAGAGTCTCACTTGCGAAGTTTCAGTCTGCCCTGATCCTGTTTTGCCCCTTCTGCTTCCTCAGCCTATTGCTGTTTTCAGCTCCGCTGCCCCCCCGTATCTGCAGCTCTCTCAATTCATCTTCATTTTCTGCCTCTTTCTTTTTCTCACTGAAGAATTCCATGGCTGAAATCTCAGCTTGATGATGATCTTTGCTCCTCCTGGCGTGTTTCCAAATGCAGCTTTCGGATTAAAATGGGGAACATGAATCTAGCATTTGAAAATTGAGCCAAGGCGGCGGTTCTTCTCTGCAGAGCGAAGGCGAATTATGGAGGCTGGGAGCAGAAACTGGTATGTAGGGCTCTTTCTGTCTTTCCGTCTGCGTAGTGGGTAATTTGAATCGGTGTGTTACAGAGACCCTGGGCAACTGGTGCGAGAGCTCATCCCTGAACCCAGCCCAGCCTCCTGGTCACCTCGGAGCCGATGCTTGAGTTAGAGGTGCCGAATGACCTTGACTACACTCGTCTCTTCTCTGAAAATATCCTGCTGTTGGTGAAGCATCAGCATGCCTCCTTAGAGGGTGTTTTATTACTGATAACTTAGTGCAGCATGCTTCGAGCCTGTCAAACCATGAAAGCAAGATTATTAGTGACTGGCTTGCATTGGTGCTGCAAAAGGGGTAGAGAAATTTCAGGTTTGGTCACCACCAATATAAACAAAAGGTCACCCTCTTTGTTGCTGCCTCACTCTCCTGGCTACTGCAAGCTCCCTGTGCGGCCCTCTCCTTCTCCCACATCTGCAGTCCTCCGGTTTAGTGTTACTGGTTTGAAACGTTCATGTGATGATAGTGCTTTTGATGAAATATTCTGCAGTTAGGAACAATTCCTTGGGGTAGACTGTTGGTATTAGGCTGAAGGCCTAACCTCCTCCAGCAAATATTTAACACAGGAATGATCTCAATTTCATCTGTCTGAAAAAATCCCACTGTAGTCCTCAAATCACATGAAAATTTTCCCCCAATAAGCCCAGAAAGTTGTATTCTACGCAAATCGATAGCTGAATAGAAGACCAGATGCCAGCCCCTCATTTGCTTTTAAATACATACATCTTCTAGATTTCCCTTTAATTTTTCTGATGCCAGTTTTCAGTTGTATTCTTCAAATGAAAATGATCCACGTGCTATTTTACAAATATGCAAATACTGGTCTCATCTAACTTACTGACTGCACAAAAGCTTAGTAAAAAGTGTTGGAGAAATATTAAGGCTCGTAAGTGTCTCTATTCAAATCAGTGCTTAAAATTAGCTTTAATTTATGGTAGAAATGCAGTAAGACTAGAGGAGAATACTTTTGAAATCCCATTTGGGGTGATTATATAAGTTATGACATATCTACCATCCAGCACAAAGCCCATGAAGATGTTTTAATATCAGGGGGGTTCTTTTTAAATCTGTATTTCCCCTGCCTACGTAGAGCAGTGATATCAAACATCAGATTGCACTTCCACATAAATGCCAATAAAATAGCACGTTAACCCCTCCCCGAACATTGATTTTCTTGTTTATATTTGCATTTTCTCTTCACAGACACTAACTGGACCGGTGCAAACTCTTAGCTTTAAGGTTGTAGAGGCACTAGTGCAATCGCAAGGAGGGACCAACCAAGGCCGGTGGCACACGTTGTCCCTGTGCAGTGCCAGACTCGCGGCGAGCACTCGAGGAGAGCAATGCAAGTGGCCAGCTCTGCTTCCATTGCCTTTTTGCAGTGCTCACAGGACAAGCTGCAGAGTTGGAGTGAGGGACTCACTTTAGTCTCGGACCAGAAGTCTTTAGAGAAAGGCATCTTCTTACTGACTGTGGCTGGAAGTTCTTTATGTAGGGCTGTCAGAGCTGCCGGTCCTCTTCTTAATTTGTGACCCTCTAGGTCCCGTGATCTAGACCCCTCTGAGGGAGCAGCTGGGAGCATGGCAGGTTTCCACATCAGCCTGTGCCTGCCCACCCAGTCCAGAAATGCCTGAAGACAGTCTGTGCTTGGCTGGTGGCATCCAAACCACCTAGCTAGGATGTAGGAGGGACTCCAGCAGTGTCCTGGGCTCTGCTTCCATCTATAAGGAGTGGCCATTCACACATTAACCCAAAAGGCCATGTGCTGGTGGTGGACCTGCGAAATACAATATAGACACATACAATGCTCACTTCTTCAATACCTGGTGAGCAGATTTTCTAAGTAAGTGCCTGGATTCCCCTACCAGATCAGGCTTTCTTGTGCAAAGGAGACACGTAGCAAAAGTTTGTTCCTATCCCAGTAAAGGTTAGTCTTGCTCTTGCTGTTGGTTGCAACGAGGAGTAAGATCTGCTTGCTGACGACGAATGCTGTAACTAACCATGAAGTGGGGATTTTGACTGATGATTCAGAGTTTACAGGAGGAGCTGTGCCTGCCAGATCATACCCTTTTAAAATGTCTGGAACGGGTCTTAAGGTTCTTTACTCTTAGTACTATTTTGCTGTCAGGAAACAGCCATGAAAGCCAATAGCAAAGTATACATCTGATCTCATCTCCTTTCAGAGCTGATTCTCAGATGGGATGAAGGCTTTTTGCTGCTTTTGGTTACTAGATAAGCTCACATGCTGAGAGCTCTAGGTGGATCTGAAGGATCAAACCCTGTTTATAATTCATTTGTGCTCAAGGTGAGTCTATGTGATAGAATTTCCATTTTTATGAGTTTGCTTTAAAAAAAAAAGAAATGGAAATACACCAAAGAGCTTTGTTCAAAGAGCCCCACCTTAGGAAATGGCAGAATGAAGTTGGTTTTGCTCTCTTTTCTGAACTCTTGCAGGATAGTGTTAATAACCTCCTTTTAATGTAGATTTTGAGTGTGCAATACATGCAGAGAGGGGAGTGCGGTGTGCTTTACACGTCTGTAAAACACAGATCTTACAGAGTGCAAAAGTTAGACTTGTGTGGGCTGAGAACAGATGAAATCCTCTTCTTCCTTTGTGTCACTTATATTTTGACTCGGGGTTTTTGTACGATATTTCAGATGTTTACAGAAGTGCTTTATTAATTGTGTCACGCAAAATGCAAAGTTGATCCTTACATGAAAGGTGCCATTTGAAGGGGACCTCTGGTTGGACCAAGAGAAGAAGCAGTTCTTAAGGTGTTGCCAATGCTTCCTCTCTTAGTCTGGGGTGCCCTAGACACAAACACGTCATGGGATTGCCGTCTAGGTCTGGAGAAAGCCCAGATGGCCCATAAGGAGTGAGAGATGGTGAAGCATCGTGTTTTATTATGCAGAACAGAAGATACTCATGAAAAATAATGCACTGGTGTCAGATTGTAGCACCTTGGGGAAGATCCTGTCACCATCCAAGTGATTTTCCTGTACAACAAAAGTCTGGGGAAAGTTGCCAATGTCTGTTATATTGAACAATGTAATATATGCACTCTTTTTTTCTCACTGCAAACATTTTTGTGTAATGCAAGATGCCGATCTGTCTGAAAGCTATTGATAGGTTCTGTGATTCCTCATGGGAGAACAGGGGAAAGAGTGAACTGAAGCAGTATTTTAAAAGTGATATAGTTATATAATGTCTTTGTTTAAAAACATAAAAATCTAACTGCCTTAACACTCTACTACATAATTCTGCAGGACATGTGAAACACAGCACACTACAGCACTTAGTCTGCGAAGGATTCCCTTGTCACTGTCAAAATTGTTTTAGAAGTCTAAATTAATACATAGCACTGCATTTATTAAAATGTGAAATAATCATAAATTTTTCATTCTTTGTACACTTAAGCTAATTTTCACATAAATGAAGCACTTGGCAGTTGAAATTCCACATATGGTTGACAGTGATGTTTGATGTCAGAACAATGCCCTGAGCTCCATGCAAATTAAACATATTTTAATTATTCTGGATATCCATTCTTCCTTTACAGTGTGCCTAAGCAGAATATTAAAAGGAATTTTAAGTGTAATGTATTGTCAGCAACTGACTCCAACAGCCGGTGCAAATCCTCTTGCCTCTTCTGCTGCTGAAAGGGAGGTGACCCAAAGTGAAAAATTATAAAGGGCACAAGAGAAAGCAAAACGTTTCTTAAGCTTTGGAAACCAGTCTGGCTTAATGGGAACATACTGAACCCCCCCTCCAGCAGTGACATTTGTGGCCATTGGACTGAGTGGCAGAGGCTCTCGAGGGGAAGGACCCAAGCCAGATGTTCACGTGTTGCATTTGGAATGAGAACCTGGGCTCTCGCTGTTGCTTTTCGGGCATCAGGTTTCAGTACCCTGTGACAAAACCACTGGGTTTCCAGGATGGTGATGATGCCCTGATTTTGCTTGGGCAATTCCATGGGCAGCAGTAATAGCAATCGTAAGTGTGCTCCTGGCATGCTGAGCAAGGAACTGGAACTATCCATTTTTCTTGCTGTTTTACAGCAATTTTTAAGTGATCAGGAGCTGGGCATCCCTGAATTTTGTTTTCTCTTTTTGACACTGCCTTGTTTTGTGACCAGCATGTTTATGGGAAACAGGTTTCTACAGTTGACTAAAGGCATGTAACTAGACCCCAAATTCATATGTGTGTTTAGGTGTCTTTAGTTTCCCTCAAGAAAAGGAAAGGAATTCAAGCATCTTAAAAACTCCCCTTTCTATGTCTCTTTAAAAATGCTTAAACACTAATTGAGAAAAAAAAAATATCTAGCCTGGTATATCTAGAGCATGGTTTGAACAGTACCCTAGCCCTTCTCTCCCTCTGCATCTAATGGGTGTTAGTCTGAGGTCCCAGTTAAATGACTAATTTCTAAGTAACAAAGGTGCTTTTAGGAGAAAAAAATCAACAAAAACTCTTAGGATCCAGTTTAAGCAAATGAAAAGTTTTTTTTAACTTTGGCTAAGTGCTAGCACGCTACCTGGAGTGGAGACACTTTCTGAAACTGGGATCATGTGTATCCCCAATAAAAGGAAATAATATTACACCTATCTTATAAGGGAATTGTGCACATGATTTGGGTCAGCTCTGTGTAGTGATCTGAAATCCTAAGACAGTGCAAGCAATATTTAATTCTTTATCATATCTGTTGTCGTAGGATTGCTTATGAACATTGGGTATTGTTGACGAGCACTGCTTTGCTAGTCCGCTTAGAATTTATTTGTAATATTGGTAGCACTTGGTGATTATTGTTAGGCGTAAGTACATTGAACTTAAGAAGCTGGAAGAAAATAAACATGTAGCAAGTGAGGACTTACAGTCTTTGATTATTGATTCTTCCAAAAGAAAAATTTTAGTTTGAAAGAGAAAAAAATTACCCCCAATGGAAATTAAAAGAGGTGTTCCAAACTGCTGAGGAAGTTTTGCTGAATTCCAGTGGAAGCCGTTGATTCTGCCCTCTACGTTTTTTATAGTGGATGACTTAAAAAATTAAATGGACTACCAGTTTCCTTTGGATTACTTTTCCTTGTGCGTAAATGAAAGCCTGATCCTTTTGCTAACTATAACCTGTGTAAAACTTTACCATCGGGTTCAGGTGCTTTTCTTCTGAAGGTGTGTCCTGGTTTCAGCTGGGATAGAGTTAATTGTCTTCCTAGGAGCTGGTACAGTGCTATGTTTTGAGTTCAGTATGCGAAGAATGTGGATAACACACTGGTGTTTTCAGTTGTTGCTAAGTAGTGTTTAGTCTAAAGTCAAGGATTTTTCAGCTTCTCAAGCCCAGCCAGCAAGAAAGCTGGAGGGGCACAAGAAGTTGGCACAGGACACAGCCAGGGCACCTGACCCAAACAGGCCAACAGGGTATTCCATACCATGGGACGTCACGTCCAGTTTAGGAACGGGGGAGTGAGGGCGGGGAGAATCGCCGCTTGGGGACTAGCTGGGTGTCGGTCGGAGGGTGGTGAGCGATTGCCCTGCGCATCATTTGTACATTCCAATCCTTTTAGTATTGCTGTTGTCATTTTATTAGTGTTATCATTATCATTATTAGTTTCTTCTTTTCTGTTCTATTAAGCCGTTCTTATCTCAACCTGCGGGTTTTGCTTCTTTTTCCCGATTTTCTCCCCCATCCCACTGGGGCGGGGGGGAGCGAGTGAGCGGCTGCGTGGTGCTTAGTTGCTGGCTGGGGTTAAACCACGACAAGGTGGAAGGATCCTATTGTCATGATCAGAACCATTTGAGTTAGCCCTTGTTCTTGAAACAAAGATAGCTGGTGTTGCCTTGAACCTGGCTTGTTTCTGGGGTTTTTATTTTGTATCATCTGTCATCTAGGTAAATTTAAATCTCTGACCCCCTCTAGCTGCTGGATAGAAGAGCTCCTTGTCTCCTTCCCTTCCTCCTCTCTGCTGCAGAGATGAAGGGTGAAGTTCTGAGAAAGTCAGGGCCTGGTGGGATCTGCATTTCTAAGGTGTCTCCTGTCCTGCCAGACTGGCTCTGCCCCCGCCCCAGCCTCTGAACACTTCCAGTTCTGCACTCTGTATCTGCCCACCATGGTCCCGGTGGCAAAACAGGAGTCCTGGTGCTTCAGTGTGCCCTAGAAAAAGCTCAGAAAGAAATTATTAGTGCATTTGCCTAGGTATATTAATATGTGCTAATTTTAATCTACTGGTTCTTGTTACATTTTGCTGTTCATTTCTGAAACTTCAATCCACTATTTAAACAGTAGATGGGTGCAGGAAGACTAAGGAAGATTTTTGGCCCCGAGGAAGACGTTAGGAGATGAGATTGAAGGCATGAAACCAGTGAACCTTTATGGCTCAAGAGTCAAAAAGTAGCTAATAAGCTTCTAAAGTATATAGAGGAGAGAATTCTTGCAGTTTTTCAATCAGTATCTTATTTTCTGTGGAAAGGCTTTGGTATTTGAAATGTGGATGTAAGCACTCCAGTAAGTTCTGGCTCCCTAAACCTTGCTCCTGTGGGTTTCATGTGGAGGAGCAGCTATTAAAAATGTACAGAGGCACCATTAAAGATGAGAAGTAAGAATTCTGACACAGTAAAAGTATTTTTTTCTCCTCTTAACTTTTCCTGTTTCAGCTTGAGGAATGAAAGCTTCAGTGCACTTATTAACTTCCCAGTTAATGAGATCTTGAAACAGGGACGTTTTGCTTTGCTTTCCTCTGGCTCATCACACTGCCTTCTCTTTGGAGAGTGGCCACAGATTGAAGATGAGGAAAGAAGAGTGCAAGACTCATTTATGTGCTTGACGGTTGTTGTGAGCAGATAGATACTAAGTTGGCTTTTTTTCAACTCATCCCTTCCCCTGTGTGTGTTTCAGGCTTGCTTTTTTGGCACCTTCAGACATAGCAAATACTGGTGGGTAGTGTGCTGTTCACAGGCAAAATATGCTTGCCAACTTTTGCCAGGCACCTCAAAATGCAGATCTAAAACTCTTGGAGATTGTCTGTTCCCTTTCTCATTTTAAGAACCTCTGCCACCCTCTCTCTTTGTGCTCCTATAATAAGGCATATAGCTAGGAAATAATATGGAGCATCAGATCAAGTTCCAGCAAGAAATTTGAAGTTAAATAATGTTGACAAGTGGCACATATAGGACATGACATGAAAACTACGTATGGCTAAAGGAGAACACTTATTTCTTGTTGTTCCCTGTGGAATTTCCAATAGGTGATGAAACTGGACTAGAAGACATGGGAACAATAGATAGACATCAGCTTTGGGAGGACGGTGAGAGTTAAAAGCATTTAGACAGAGAAAATGATCTTGCTTAAACTGGCAGAAGATGGAAATATTTCAGAATACCTGAGCATTGGACAGGGCTGCAAAAATACTGAGTAGCCCTATCTCTGCTCAGTAAGGTAGTTCATATATTCCCATTTATAAAAAGTGAACTGTTCCTCCAGTAGCCATCAAAGCCCTAGAATTAGATGCATATAAGGTTAGTTTGTGTGTGCATGCACGTGTATTATTCTTTTTCAAGCTGCAGAGTGTGAATCCAATTTTAGAGACAAGCTGATCCAAGTTAGTGTGAGAACAACAGGAACAGCTTCATAAAAGAGGTGGCAGAAAGACAACCAAAGGAATTGTGCATTTGTCTGAGTTTGAGGAGAAACTAAAGATATGGGCTGAGTTTAGATATAGTGTTAACCCTGGGTCCAAGCAAATGGAGAACTCCAAAAGGAGAGGGAGATGCTTCGTGAGTTGGTCTTTTAGTGGATAAAAGAGTGAAGCGAAGCCAAACAGGATATCTGTACAAGGGGGCAGGACACAAAGTAGAAACTCCTCCATCCCTCTCCTCTGAAAAAAGCCAAACCAAACCTGGCCCTTCCTCACGTCAGGAGACAGAGTCCACTTCAAATGTACTCCCAGGGCTGATGGGCATGTGCCCTGCCAACAGCCTGGGAACAGCCAGGCCAGCACTGCTGAAAGACTTTTCCCCCTTTTCGACAAGCCCCTACCACATGCTTATCACTTCAATGCAAAGCAGATGTTTAAGCAAATAAACAACCCTTTTGCTGTGCTTAAAGGTTAATAAGGTTAATGCTGGGAAACAATGAAGCCTGAGAAAAATGGTTCTGTATTGACTTGCTACCTTGTAAGTATTTAAGAGGCTGCTTTGTAGAGGCGGGGAGGGGGACGACAGGCTGGTGGCTATTATTTAACAGATTGCATCAGTCTAATGAATCGGTGGCCACAGCAGATATTGTTGAGGATGTGGCATCTGAAGATGGATGGGATTGCATCCCTAGGTTTTCCTTGCTTCAGTTGCATTCCTCCTCTTTGTGCTACTGCTGCACATTACTAATTGTTCCATTAAAGTTCAGGAACACTGTCCTGAAATTAAAGAAAGGTCTGTAAATGTGGCAGGATAACGCATACTCTCCCTTTGCTCCTCACTTATAGTAAGAACTATTCAGGTGATTTGGAGAAGGCTGGGGGATAGATTTCAAGTGTTGAGGGGGGATTCCTCTTCCCCTGTTGCTTTTGTTACTTCTAGGAGGGGTGAGAAGGAATAGCAGAGAGGTCAGTATACGTAGGAATAACAAACATGAGTTTTCACAGCATATTCTCACCAGCTGAAATGCAAACTCCTGTATTAACTGGTTGAAAAGCCATGTGAAGGTGCTGAGAAATGGGACTACATATTGGATAAGCTAGCAGGGTGGCTACACTCAGATGAAAAAGGACCTTGTGAAAATGGACCTTTAACTGTCCCCTCATGCACATTTGCACAAGTAGGAAGGGAATTTTTCTTACCTAGGAGGAAAAAAAAAAAAAAAAAAAGGAAGTTCTGGGAAGCATCAGACACCAATAGGACAGTTTAGCATCTTTTAAAAATATTATTTTCATTTTTACACAAAACTCAACTAGGCATTTTTGTCGTCTTAATTGGGAAACAAGCAAGGTTCCTGGATGTTGCATTCTTGGGAGTAGGCAGTGGCAGCAACAGGGACTGCTCTTATCCTCCAAAAATAGGCAAAAGGCATCCTGTCCCTTGGTTTTGTCAAACTTACCACTGTTTGGCTGATTTGCTAAAATGAATGAAATTCCTCCCTTGGTGGCCTTCTGACTGCTGCTCAACAGGATTAAATTAGAACTGAGATTCTTCTAAGAAAAGGCCTGGAATCAATTGCAGTATTGATGCTATTCCAGAAAAGAGAAAGTCAGCATGTATTCAATAAGCCTCAAATACTGACCAGTGCCTTTCACTGCCCAGTGCATTACTGCTGGCTAAGTTGGAAGGGTCTTGCGTTTTCAACAGGCAGCTAAAAACCAGCTGGTGTACCAGGGGGTCTGTCAGGTGCTGCAAGCTGTGGACCCCATCTCACCAAACACAGGGGCAGGGACTCGGTCCTGGGTTGTGGTTTTCTACTGGAGTTTCTTACAGTAGGAGTTGGGACTAGGTTAACCCCAGCCCAGTTGAAATTACTGGTAGCTTTTTTCTTATTATTTATTTAAGTCAATTGTGGTGCTGCCATTTGTATGGATTACTTTAGGAAGTTTAGGAAGTTATGAAGCAGCTAGATTTTCATTCCAATCAGCAAAGGAAATTAAATTATTCATCCAGTCTGGGTGACTGATGGAAGGAGAGCAGTTGATAAACTTTGCCATGCTACCCTTTAGTTGCAGAACAAATATTTAGGTACAGGCTTTAGCCACTTTTGGGGTAAATCATGGAAAATAAATGTGCATATGATTAATTTAATGTTTAATGAGATCTATGAGGGCAAATTTATTCCAAGCTCCAAGCTAAATGTTTTTAAAAAATGCGCTTTTTTTCCTGTCCAGGTTTTCAATTAATCTTTCTTCTCATAGTCTTCTGTCATCTCCACAATATTTAAATACTTTGGATGAATGACTCTTCCTGTTCAGTGTAGCTGGTTTAAGAGTTTGGATTAGCATATGCAGACAATGTTTGCAGGCATGGGGGCTGAAGGACTGATGCAGGTAAAGCAACTTAACTAAAGCAACTAAAAATGTCTGTGAGTGCTTTGTCAAACTTTCAAAGGGTCTAACATGGCTGAGTCAACTAGTAGGAATTAGATGACTTGGAAAATCTCCTTTGGTCCTTGTCTGCATCCTTAGGGCTGTGAGAAGCATTAAATGTTTTCAGATCTGAACCAAAAGGTCTGTGGAAGTCTAAAGCAAATACCCATTAACTTCCGTGGCTTGGATCAGACTTCAAATAACCGGAGGAGCTGGGGAGCACACGTGTGTGTGGAAAGGACATGCTGTAGGCTGTGTACACCCATCATCTGTGTCAATGAATATCGAACCAGAATATGGTTCAAAACCAGAACTTGTAACCAAAATATGAATATGAAAATCTTTGTTTTCAGTGTAAAATGTTAGAATGAGCTGGCTGAGAAAGGGGATTAAATGGGCTGAGAGCTACAAGACCTTGTAGGTTAGGTGGCAGCCATGTTTTCAGAAGGTCGAGCGTTTTCTTTCCAAGGGGTTGGTCTCTCCCTTGACCCTGGGGGAGATATCTAGGGACCTTCTGGTTGGGATTATAGAGCACACTTCACATATTCACACATATATGCATCCATATAGGTGTCAAAAGCTTGGTGGAAAATAGGTAAGGTTCAGCACTTAGACTGTGTACCTGGGCTGGGTACAGAAGCTGCCTGCTTTGAGATGTTTCCCCACTGTATTAACACTGAGATTCCTTGGCACCGCTATGTTTTTCTACCATCACTAATGTTGATGTAGGACAATTTACAGTGCCTTTCAGGATGGCAGTTAAAGAAGACAACAACCACACAGTCAATTAGTGGGGAAAAACAATCAATATAACATACAATGAGCCCTAACTAGCAGGAAGACAATTAAGACAGTGGAGATAAAACAGTGACCAGTGACAAGTGCTAAATCTCTTGCCAGGAGAATAGGTGAGAGGAATAAACTTAGTCCCCAGGGATACCTAGGTTCTTTCCTCAGCCTTGCTACTGACTCAGCCCATTGCCTTTGCTGTCTCTATTAAGTCCTAAATTATTTGCGCCATAGTATTAGTCTCCTTCAGGAACTGAAATAGCAATGTGAATTGGGCCTTCACATTTCTTGCGAGCTCCATTTTGATTTTGTGGGTGCCGACTGGTCAGCCGTAATCTCCTGGTGCAAGTGGTTGTTCTCACCAGCCTTCAAGGACGTTCAAAATCCCTTTTTGGATGTGAACTTCAAGAACCATGGAACTGATTTTCCAGGGTGTGAAGCTTTTTGGTTTGTTTGCTTTGGCCCCATTAATTAGTATTAGTTTAATGTGAATTGTATTGTGGCACGGTTAAGGAAGGCCATTGCTCCGAATGGCAAAGAGCAAGGGAAATGCCTCTGCACTGGCACTGGGCCACCACGGCCACGGGCCCTGGAGAGACGAGTGCTGCAGGTTGGCTCTGACAACGCTCCTAAGTATTTGCTGAAACAGGATTCATACAACAAGTTACGCAAGTATATCCAAGATTGAAAGATTGAATGTGCTCTGTATCTGCCAAAGGCATCTAAGACCCAGCGGGGGTAGCGATGTGCTGAGGGCCGATCTCTTAACAGTAGTATCCATGTCTGCTTGACTGATCGGCTATAGTCTTGAAGAGCAATAGATAGGTTTAATGTGCAACAGCACCAGAACTGTGTTTCCTTTCTCTTTGGTGCATTAGTGTCGTTCATAAGTGTTCCCGTGTTAGCCTGCCATACTGTAGGAGTGAAAAGTGCAGAAGTTCATGAATAAGTTATAACCTGTACCCTATTAATAGTCCCACTGATGATATGTTATGGCAATCCTCTAGGCTCTCCCCCACCCTCTGACTTAACTCTTACTCTGCCTGTCAGGAACTACACTGAGAAACGCCTTCCCAACAGTGCTGCAAAAGCTGATTGCCCTTCTAATTGATGTGGTGAGCTGCACTCTGGACATGTATGATGACTGCTTTGTTCTTTAAAGGGAAGTGTCTCTAGATGTTGTCAGGCAACCGGTTTTCATTCGGAGTCAGTGAAGGTGGGGTTTTCCAGGGCAGAACCACCATTTTTAATTCCTGCTACTGCTGAAATATGGCTGGTGCTGTGTTTACTTACTCTCAGCCAGGATGGTAATAGAATTTTCTAAGGCTACTGTTTAAAGCCATTGTGATAAACAGGAAGGTGTCAGAGGGTGTTGGTGGAACATGGCTGAGATAACCTCATTCAAGAGACAGGAGAATATGTCACTTACACAGAACCATTAAGCTTCTGACTTCAAAATACTTGTTAGTAAGAGCAAGATAGGTTAGAAAAATGCTACCTGGCCTTATCGAAGTGCTTCCCCTGAGATTATAGGGGGGCTTTCATTGTGTGATGGTTTATGCCACAGTGACATGTACAAGCTATTCCTTGGTGCTGACTTGAGCTTTTGAGCTGATCAAGTCTTTCTACCTTTCTTCAGACTATAACAAATATCCCTCCACTCCTGCTCAAGGAAAATAGTTCCTTGTTCCCTCTGCAGGCACATTTTACTCCTCCATCCCTGCTCCAGCTGCATCACTGATTTCCTCCATTCCATCTGCAAGAGCAAACTCTTCAGATGAGTCAAGAATAAGGCTTTGTAAATGATTGCAAACTAGATCTTCATGTTTACCCACATCAGGATAATTACATAAAGCTAGAGTGTAAATTTGTTGGATGCTACTTCATTCTCACTAACCCTGGCCCAAATGCATGGCCTTGCCAGCAGGATTACACTTGAGCTGGTCACAACCATAAAGTAATTCAGCAAAATAATCAAATATTAGCAATACTGGTTCTGAGCTTGAATAACTTTGTGAAATGTTTAGAGAAAATATTTTTGAAGGCCACTCTTAGCGGTGGGAACTGAAGTTTTCCATATGCCACGTGCACACGTACAACCCAGAAATCTTCAGCAGATCCTTAATGTCATTACTGAAAAAAGAACCTTCACTGCCACGTGCATGTGCCATTCTGGAGCCTCGTCGGAGCAACGGTCAGATTTGCAAACAGGTGACTTCTGGGGAAGCTGTAGTAAACTGACATGAAATAAGAAATTGTTCATGGAGGAGTTTATGAAAGTGTGTTGATCCCAAACTACCAAAACCCTCTAAAAATCAGGTTAGAATAACTTTCAAAGTACTTTCTATACGTAATCTCAGACTTCCCAATTGCATGTGTTGTGAGTGTGGACAAAATTGAACTTTGTTCCTTCCTTATTAATATAAAAAAGGATTAATTCTAATTTTATGGGAGAACAAGAGATTGTTCATCACTGGTAAAGGTTGCATTAAGACTCTATCTAGATTTATGGCAGGGGAAGTGGGGAATTTATCCAATATTTAAAAACATATGCCCCACAGATTTTCCAGCACCATGGAGAAAAGCTTTATAAACTAGCCCAGATAGATGGAAGACTGTGATAGGTCTTCAGCTGAAGGCATTGCTGAGATACTACAGTGATAGTCATGTTAGAAAAGATGATAGATTAGATGCAGCCCCACTGGAGGGGGCATGTGTGCACAGACTACTGAATGCTCTGTGCACATAGAGATACAGCTTTGGAGCCATCACTTAGCAGCTCTGAAATGTCTGTACAATTTTTTATGCTGTAATTTTGTATTGTTCATAAATATTCATAGGTACTGCTGCTTTTCTTGATCTTATTTTAGTGAAGCAGCACAGTCTGTTGGTTAGAAGAGGAAACTTGGAGCCAGTCAGAGCTCCAAACTTCTGCCCAAATGCTGCTGGATTCCCGGGTGGCTGTAAACTAGGCACTTAACCTCATCATGCTCCAATTTTCCTATCTGTAGATTAGCTATCGCATAAATAAGTGTCTTCCTTGCAGGGGAGTGGAAGGGATTAATTAATGTTTGCAGAATGACTCGAGCCCCTCTGTTGAAAGGTGCTCCAGAAGTGCAAATGGATTATTGTTATTACGATGCTTTTCCATACTGAGCCATATCGAAGTGAAATGCTCTACTTTTATTAACTATCCTGGGGCTGGATCAATATGGGTGGTGAGACGTTTCCTCATTTGGGAAGCGGTTTTCCCACTCGCTGCATTTTGGACAGGTTCCACCTCGTTAAACCCAGCAAAGGTGGAGATCAGAGCGTCAACCGGTTAAAGTAAAGGGGGGAAGGGTAGGAAGAGTGGAAGTCCCATGCTTTTGAGGAAAATCGGCATTGAAGTCCTGGGGACATTATGTTAATGGCATTACTCAATTTCTGGAAGCAATGCTGATTAAATATTCATTGACTTTGATTATACTGAAATTAGGACTAAAGCGTGAACTCAAATTGAGTGGAATAATGGCAGTGTAAATAATGCATACTTTCTAAATTGAAAACACCAGCTTGTGCTCTGCTCCCCCTCTCCCCGCCCCCTCGGTTTGTCATTGTGCCATTTGTTTAGGAGATGATTATACTGATGTGTGCATATCTAGCTATCATTTTTACCAGCTGGGAAAAAAATGTGAAATTAAAGGTTTTCTACATTGTTTGCTTTTTCTTAGTATTGGAAAACAGAAGTAAATACAGTGCAACAAAGACTAAGCTAGTTTCATGAGAAGGGGTTAGAAGCTGCTGCTCAGCATTAGTCCTCTATAGCTTTCCTAGAGGATGAGAAACGATGATGGTAATTGGGCCCTCAGAGAAAGGGACCAGGAAGCAATCGATGTGGGAGATTGCAGGACACAAGCTAGAACAGGGTTGGTCTGGCTGTAAAGGTGACAGCTGGGGACTTGGTTCAGTTCGCTCGTCCACCAGAGGCTCCACGTGTAACCAAGGGGACAATATCTGTCCTGTCCTAGGTGCGTGCCGGAGGGTCAACCATGGCTGTTCATGGAGATCAGGCTTTGAGAGGGCCTTGAGAGGGTGACACGGGCAGTCTTTTCCATGCAGATAGCACCCAACTCCAGCCCTTTTCTCCGGATGAAGCTGGGTCTTGCAGAGCCTCCCAGTTTCTGTTGCAGTATGTTCATTGCACTGGAGGACAGTCAGCCACCTCCCTGCAACCTGCTGTGCAGGGTCTCCCCCAGGAACATCCTTCCCTCCAGTCTTCTCTCTGCAGAGGGGTAAGAGCACAGGCTGGGCCTGATCCTCCACTCCCACTGGCCCTGACGGATCCTCCACTCCCAGTCTGAGCCCCGCTGGTATCAGAGGGGCTCGTCTGACTCTGGGGCTGCATATGCACACGTGTGCCATACTGCCCTAGTACAGACTTTTTTGCTTATATTTCTGTTTCTAAAAATGCATCTTTTTAGCTTTTAGGAAGGTGACGTGCCAATAGCATCTTTTTTAAAAGCTCTTTTTAAAATCAGAAGCATATTATTTTTAATACAATACATAATGTAGAAATTGCACAGAGGCTCTTGATGGTAGCGTTGCCAATCAGGTGGCTCATGCGCGGGGAGCGGGGAGCTGCGTGGGTTCAGTGGGCCCAGGACTACACACTCTAGAAACCAAACCGGTGGTTTTTCAAAGTTCACATGCTGATTGCAAAGAAAAAGCCCATTAAAGAGCAAATCGTTTAAGGCACAGCCTTCCTTCAAGCCCCAGGGAACTCGCTTTCTGTGACAGTGTGATGGAAGGGTTTCTTATTCATAGTTGGCTTTTCCCTACGCAGCAGGCCTCATTGCTACCTGAGATTTACTCTATTGTGAAGTTCTCACCAGAAAATAGCGGGGGCGGGAATACTCGCAAGATCTGCCTTTTCTCCTCACAGGTGGAGCGGTGCCTGCTCCTACCCCATTCTGCTCCAGGAGCGCATTTTGGAGCGGAGGGAGTAGGGGTGACATGCACGAGGAAGATGCTGCTGCAATGTTCACAGTGCTGCAGCGTGACTGCAAGCACCACAGGCACTTGGGGCCATCCAAGAGTATTTCTGCTTTTCCTTTTCGCTAGGTGTGTGTCATCTTCCCCACCACTCGAGGCTACGAAGCTACCGGGACTGTTACCCGCAGTTCCCAAATAAACGAATCTGCTCCTCTCTTGCTCCTTTCCCCGAGTGGCTCATTTCCCTCTGCGTCTTGGAGAAGCTGAGATTCATCCTTGGTCCATGTTTCTGCAGCCTTTGGTGTGGATCAAGGCTCTTCCCGTGGCTTTGGTACCGCTCCACGGCTAAAGCATGACCTTCACTGGTTGCGTGAGGCATGCGTATTTCTGTTCCTAAATCTCACCCTCTTCTGGGGGTGTGTTTGTGCTGACATGGACTATCACCCCACGCGGTTCCTCTCTGGGCACTGAAATGGTGGCTCGTCTGTATTCCAGTGCTAGGGATTAGGAGGGGTCTCTTGCGTCACTTTGTCCTCCAGCAGCCTGGAGGGTATCGCAGGGGGACAGGCAGGGATCCTTCCCTCCACGGCCGCAGCGCGATCCGTCATCCCGCAGGCTGGTGGATCAGCCTGTGCAGCTGCAGTTGCCTGATCCTAGTGAGGGAGGAGGCATGCTCTCCATCTATTATGGTAAATTTATGCCTGGAGTGATTTACTTAATCCATCTGTGATGCCATGAAAGCAGATGTGAGAAGAAACTGCCCTGCTAAGTCTCATAGACTCCTGCTTCCCCCCCGCTAACCTGTGAGGTTATGATGAGATTTTAGAGTCACTCCAATTAGATATTTTTTTTGCCAGTCCCTTTTTCTAAGGACTTGCTTTTTTGTCCTCTCCTCTGACCTCTCACTCATGTTTTCATCACTGCAAATGAGGTGGGTAGTGATGGTTCTGCTTTTGGTTTTTTATTTTTTAATGACCAGAAACTCCCAGTCAGAGGAGGAGGCTTTGGGGCATTTTGCACTAGAGAGTCTTCTGTTCTGTGAAATATCTTTTATTAAAACTGTTATTCACAAATCAAAGCAAAGTTGCCACCTGATTAAAACTTGATAGGATTAATTTCTTTCCAGGCTGAATGAATTTAATGACATAACCATAAAGGTTTGTCTTTTTCCTCCTTTTTTAATTTTACCACTGCAGCAAAGGAGGATAACGGCACCGTTTCCTATAAACATCTGGACCTGTAGAAAGTTAGCAAAGTGATTTTTGGTATGTAGAATGATAAACAAATGCACAGATGTAAAAAGGAGATTTGTGTTTCAGACTGAATGGTTGTACAGTGGCTACAGTTTTCAGATTTCTATAAATTGGCAGAATTTTATCCGTAGCCTTAAGAGTGTCTTAGGCTCATTTGAATTTTTTTTAATGAAATATTCAAAATGAGATCATCCCACCTGAATAGCTGGCCAGGCTCAATGTTGCCATTTATCAGTAAGTATCTGACTTGTCTGTTAAAGTATATTGGGGCAAATCTCCAAGAATTACTTGATCTTAGGAAAAGATGGTAAATTTTAGACAGATGTTGTTGGGGGTTTTTTTCAATAAAAAGGGGACAAATGTGTGCTTCCCCTAGAGTACGGCCTACTTGAGGAACTCATGGCTGTGCTTTGAAGCGGGTTGGGTATTTGACAAATGTCTCTCTGAAGTCTTAGCTATTCCTAAGTTTTCCCCTGATTCCAGTTAGCACCTTGGGGACGTATTGTATGGAGAGGAGGTGAACAGTCATTGCAAAACTGCCTGCATTATGTGATGTTTCCCAGCTGTCATGTACTCCTGTGTGGCATTTTGTTAGGCTTATAGCTAACCTCAGCTTTCCTTGATTGGCATGTTGACATTAGAATTTCCTTTCCCTACTGTAGCTTACTACCAAGCTTGGAAGCTATAACATTACCTGTAATATTCTGGATCAAGTCTGTGCTCTGAGCCAATGTACCGATAGCCTTGATGCAAAGTGCTGGGTCACAGGATATGGAAACACTTGGATGATTGCTTTCAAAAACTTTAAGACTGTTTCTTCCTTTTGCTTTTTAAAAATCTCTTTGCAGCCTGGCACGGCACACACGTACTTAATAATCTAGGCTTGTCTCTGTGTAAATAATTAATCAGAAAGGGAAAATAATATAAATCCTAGCTATCATATTGCTATTAAAATTGCAGAAGCATTAGTGCATCCAATAAGTATTGTTTCTGTAATTAGATAACCTTTCTGGGCTGTATCAGCACTTAGAATAGGGAACATATGACCATCTGCTTGGAGGCACCCATGGTAGGAAGGAGGAAGCTTTGTTTCATGTGGAGGCATGGATTTCCTTGCAGAGAGAAGTTATTAGCCTAGCACAGGAGCGGAGGTAATTTATGCCTCTCTTATCCAGTCCTTGGCTCAAGCAAAGTTATTTCTCCGAGAGCTGCCCTAACGTGTGGCAGTAGAGATCTGCTTTAGCTAATCCAAGGTCGGGATCACCGGGACCCAAGTCAGCCCCAGCCGCGCGTCTCTCTGCTTCAGTCCGGGTGGTTAACGTCCCGGCTTCGCCCCTCTACCGCTCGTGCCGGCAGGTGGGCAGAGACCCCGAGCTGGGCAGGCGTCTGCCCCCCCACTGTGGGTTGGCAAAAAGCTGTTTTCAGCTCAAAGGAAGTGTCCTCTGGACTTGTTCTTGACCTGGAATAATTATTTCCACAGACCGATGAGGTGAAACGGTGGGGATGGATAGTTAAGCTGAATAACTGGGGAGCTGCCAAGTCGTTTCCCCAGATTTCTAGTTTTTGCCCTTGATTGCAGAGCTTTCAGTCTGCAGGGAAATGAGCAGGTGAGGGAATGCACTGCAATCGCTAGATTCTTGCCTGTGACTTAAACCCACATTCTGTTGGGCAAAGATGGGAAAATATTCACTATTTCCCCAGCTGTGTCGCCCATATCACTTCTTCCAGACTGCAGCATGCCTATTAGCAGCATCTTAACATTGAAAGGACATAAACTCATAACCGTGATTTATTTTTTTTCATAAATGATACATCCTTTTTGCTGAAATGCTGATAAAATCCCACCAAGACGCTGCTGAATTTCTGTAAGAACAGCATTCTCAGTAATAACAAATAGTTCAGGTTGCAGCTTGAAGTCTTAGTACTCATGGCAAACAACCAGGCTTTGGTATCTGGGTACAATACTATAAAATAATTATGCAGAGAATTCATCCTACTGAAGAAGATGTGTGTGAGTTTTTTACAATGTGTTTGCTAGGCAACTTGTGCTCTCCCAGCAGGGACATACATGGGCTGTACCTGCCTTTCCCCTCTGGAGAGACCTGGGTTTAATTCTGTCTTACTCTAGATTATATATGGAAAAGAATCTGGCTCTGTCACCACTCTCATTACTGCATATTTTTTCCATATGGCAAAGCTAACATATGGTTAGTGGAAATTAGGGTATTTCTATTGCCTAGGTCCAGGACTGGATTAAATGGATGGTGTTGTCCAGGACAGACATATGGACAGTTGTTTTAGGAGCATCTGATTTAGCATTCATCAGATTTATACAGCGTAAGAGTCAATTCTACCAACTTGTAGTCTCGAAAGTGTGAAGCTTCTCCACAGATTAATTTAAACTGGATTTTTCAGGGGAGCCTAAACAGATTAGGTATCAATCCCATTACATTTTAATGGGAAGCGGACACTTTTCTTTATTAGGTTCTTTTGAAAATCTATCACTTAAAGATCAATCAGTGGAATAATTGAAATTGGACCATATCTTAGTTGCCAACAACTAGTTGAGGTTTGGGGCTTTTTTCAAGTGTCTAAATCACTCTTAAATGATTTGAAAAAGCCTTTGTGCGTGCTGGCATGGTGGGTGAGTTTCACAGCCTCTGTTCTCATTCAGACATAACTGCTAGAGAGAATTAAAACCCCAAATAAACTAAACCCAAGCAGAAAGGAAGGTTGTTTGCCTTTCGCTTTCCTTGAGGACAATGATCGCAAGATTCTGGTTTTGATAGAAATTCTCAAACCAGCCAAACCACCCCGTCACTGATGGGGAGGATGGTCCCGTCACTACTGTGTCAAAGTCTGGGGCCTGTAGTTCTGTAGGGCTGCTGGGCAGCTGTCTTTTGTCCATGTCCAGCTCTTTTCAAGGCTTCTAAGCAGGCCAGGTCTTGCTTTTCTTTTTTCACCTGCCAACCTTTCCTTTGCACACATCCATGTGTGCATGCATTTTTGCTGTTGCAAATGAAGACTGAAGAAAAATATTTCCTCTCTTGTAGGCAAATAAGCAAAGGAGAAAAAAAATCTGCCTACAGTAACAGTTCCAGAGTGGCTTTATTTTTCTTGGAAGCATCTGATGGATGAAGCTGGTCAATCATCCAGAAGCTAGTTAAAGTTGTTATACAGGATGAGGACTCCAAATCAAAAATAAATTATCCTCCAGCTGCCTCCGAGTTCTCCAGCATGTCCTATCACAAGGGTGCTCCTTGTAAAAATGTTTCTGTGAGCAACATGTGCTGTTCTGATAGCTACCCATTAGCCCTCTGCATTGCAAGCTCAGTGCTTCTGCCAGTCAGGTTAATGCTGAGTTATGGAGAATCTCCTTTCCTAGAGGGGCGGTGCAGTGGGTAGCCTGTCCCATTGGTGAGCGTATTTTTCATTTGTAAAACTCCCCAACTCTGTCATGTTAGGCACAGCTGCAAGTGCATTGTAAAGGAATATGTGCTGGATATGAACTATTGAAATAATTTAGTCATTTGTTCACGTTAGCTGATGAACTGATTTTCACCACGGAAATCCATACATATGTGATTTTTGATTTGCTGTTAGTAAATGTTTCCTCTATATTGATGTTTAAAATAAAAGTCATACTAATATTGGTTGGAGGTAATAACGATTGAATTACTCCTGTTACAAGAAGAAATTAACTACGGCATGTAATCTGTTGAAGTTAAAATAGAGTAGTATGTGTTAATTTTATATTGCTACCAATTTTTTGATTGTAATGTGCCTTTCCAAATTGCTGTTTTCAATGATTCCAACCCTGAAAATTTTCATTTATCTCTTATTCTTGTGTATATTGATTTTTGCCTTCTGAGGTTGTGGGTCTATACTTTTCTTTATTTTTCTGACTCCTAATCAGAGAGTGAATGCTTTTTAGCTGCTTATAAGAAGCTAATTATAAAATACACATAGTTAATTGGGTTTTTTTAAATGTATAGTTGATATATCACAAGAGTAAAGGGGATTCTAAGCAAAAAATATGCAGGAAATAAGGTGTTAGTTTGCCACACCTGTGACTCCTTAGCAGCATGTGTCGCTGATTTTCATTTGCCTCTGCCAATTTACTCAATAACTTAAATGGGTAGCTGAAGGCTGTGTCCCTGAAGTAGGCTAGAAGCAGGGAAAAAAAGGCTTGGCTGATGTGTGTGTGGAATATTTTTGCAGTTGAACTACGATGTCATCTGCATGGTCTTTCTAACTGTTAAGTTGTACAGCTTGTTAAGAGGGAAATGTGAGTATTTGTTGGCTAGGAGCTGCTAATGTGGGACCTCGCTCTGTGACCAGAGACATCCCTGTAACCCCTCTCCAGCGTGGAGCTCTGACCCCAGTGGTTTGATACGGGCCCTGGGGTTTCTGCAAGATCTTCTGGTTGCAGAAGCAGTGTTTTAACTGTGCTTTATTCTGCAGGTATGTGTGAGTGTTGTTTGTCAAAAGTGCCTTGTGGAATAGTGGTGTAAGACTCTTGCTAAGTAATGTTCACATCTAATTTCTAAAGTAATCTCTTTCCATGGTAATAAGGGTCATCCTCCAGCATGTGTGGAGGAAGAAGGCCTTGGCTACAAATATCCTGATTTTTCTCTTCAAAGGTGCTCTGTTGCTTGGTATAGTTAAGGGCACCTAAGAGAGGTTTTAAAGAAAGCAGCTCTGGCCTAAAGTTGCTTGTGTTGGAGTTGGGAGGAGCAGCTAAGCCTAATGGGAAGAATTTGGGGAAGTCTTACTGTACTGGGGAGCAGCATGGGAGTGGAGGCACTGTGAAATACCCAGTGCCCAGAGTAGCACTGGGCAAGCCTGCCCTGAAGTTCTGGGAGATTCCTGTGTATGTAAAGATATATTTCTGTATCTGTATGCCTGATGTGTTTACGTAAGTTTATGTGTTAGAGATAACATGATCTGTAGCTCGTGGTTTGATGCTGGGATGAGCAGCTGCCTCTGGAGATGGAGCAAGGACTCCCTAAAGACTGGCCTGGCCCTGGGTGTATCCCCAGGGATTTACCTGTTGGGTCCCCATCTGCTCTTACGTGGAGGGGCTTTCTGAAGGGAGCCAGGAGAAATCTCTGGGTGTACAGACACCAACCAACTTGTGTTTGAAAGTAGGAGCATGTAGAACTGTGTCCACAATCAGAGGGTTCATGTGTAGCACTGATCACTTTGTGCCTGTTAACTGTAGTGTGTGGCCATGTGGGATGGGATTGGAGATACCTACATCACCTGTAGAGGAGTTCACATGTATAGCTTGATGGACTGCAGGACAGTGGAACCAGACTGAGCAGCGTGGCACATAGCAGAGGGATGGGTGTCTGATGCTGCTGCCAGGCAGGGGGTTTGACCTCAAGCCCCTTCACTTCCATGCAGCAGTATGGATTCAGCCAGAGTATAATGTGTGTTGGTGCATGCCAGATCAATGTATATGTGTGTATACTTTGTTTAGTGCATGTGTATCAGTGCATATACTCATTTAAGCAGAGCAGTGCATCATACAGATATGTGCAGGGATGCCAGTGTTGCACAGAACTGCTACTGTAGTGCTGATATATGAATGCAAGCTGGGGTCTTGCTGGTGAACAATTCTGCATTTTCCTAACTCAAATTCCCTGATAAGTCTATTAGCCTTGAACCTCTTTCTCCCTCACCCCTCCCTGCTTCCATTGTACAAGGCAGGCAGTCCTTCATCATGGCACTGAGAATTATTTTCTTGTTTTAAATCTCAGTTTGAAAATGTCAAAGTTCAGATTTTGGAGAGAGAAGTCTGGGTGCTAAAAGCAAGAATGTTCTTTTTAATTAGAGTTATGCCCTCAAGCAGTGAGAAAGCATTATGTTTTTATTCTTCCTCTGTACTTGTTCCAAAACCTTTTACATGATCAGACTAAAAGGTAAGTGCAAATGAGTAAGCAGCTAAAGGAGTAAAGCAGATTCATAAAAAAAAAAACAGGGAGAACTGCAAGTCTTGCTATTTTATATTTATAAAATAACTGACATTATGTTGCTGTTCCTAGAGACAAGATATTTGAAAAGACCATTTCCAAACCAGAATATTGGGCTTTGGGTTGTGTGTGTGAAGCTAAGTGCTGTTTCTATGACATCTTTTTCAGCATTTTCAGTAACTTGATATAAGTGACATGATGCTTCAGCCAGGGAGGCTGAATAAGATGCAGCTCTCCATTCCTAAGGCCTGATATAGTTGTGTGTGCACCAGTGGGTATGATGCCCTTGTGAGTGTCCAGCGCTTCTCCCCCTTGCAGTACAACTAGATAGAAATCATTTACTCCTTGTCTTGGTTTACTGCTAAGTGCGCTTTAAACATTAGCGATCATAATGAATTTTGGAAATGAAAGACAATAGATCACTAGTATAAGTTACTGGAACACAAAAAATGAGACATTTGGGAGGGGGAAGAATGAGTAGTTAAAAAAAAAAAACAACCAACAAACAAAAAAACCCAAACCAAACATCCTGAAACTCCAATGCAGTTTTTGCTAAAACATTAGCAGAGTCTTTGATTTATTTTTTTTTGGTGGATGCTGTAGCACCCACACTAGTGACAGAGTCCTGCTTGTGAATGGATGATAAATGTATTTGCATTTTGCCATGGGTCTGTATCCCTTTTGGCACTGGAGATACATATGACTGGCCTGGAGATGCCAGGACTATGTTGTGCTTGAAGCTTCTCAGCTGTAGCTGAGAGCGGCAAACACCATGCATCACTTGCGTGAGCCTGTGTACCAAAGCCCAATTTGTGTCACGCAGTTGTGTGGTTCCTTCCCAAATTGTCTGCTCTCTGCCTGAGCACTGTGGGCCTGGCTCTGGGCAAGTACCAGTCTGTGAAAACTAACCAAGCCTTCCCCCATATTCATCAAATCTAACTGTTCACACAGCTTCTGTGTAAGCTGTTTGCCCCCAGAGGTGCCCGTATGCTACACAAGATAGAGTCCCCTAACACATGCACTTGCAGATACATTCCTGCATAAATTATATTGATGTATTACATGAAACACACATCAGCCAATGTGTGAAACTCTGACAGGCAGGAAACTTTGAGATAAGAGAGGAAAAAAAGAAATATCACCTTTTCTGGCTTATGTTTTTCCTGATAAATATTCTTGCTGTGAGTGTTATAAAGAAGGATGTTATTTGATGCAAGATACAGAAATAGGAAGGTGTTATCTGGAGAGGAAGGCACTTCGTTTACCCTGTTCCATCTTTGCCACAAGGTTGTTCTCTGAGAGAGTGGCGGGGAAAGGCCTGATTTTTTTAAAGGTATCTGGGGCTTCCTTGTCTTTTTCATGGCATATTTTTTAATGTGGGCCAGTGCATGGCTCTGCGTTGGGCTGCCTTGTGGTGCTCGTAACCCTCAGGCTGGGAGTGGTGCTTGCTGTTAATTCTGCAAATCCTGAAATGGAGGAGGAGGAGGTGAAAGCTGCAGCTGTGTGTTTCTCTTCTAGTGCGTTGGGCGGTGAGAATTCCAATCCAGGGCTAGATACCCTTGAATATGATTCAAATACATGGCAGAGTCAGTTGACCTGGCAGCCAAGCATTGCCCGTGCAGGCAGCCGGTACGCCGTGACACCTGAGCGCAGGACAAGCTGCGTGGCTGGCCCACGGCACGTTGGAGACCTGACCGGGACAGATGCCTCTGGGCAACGCTGTCGCTTGCAGCGTAACGCAAACTGGGGGAATTCTTGCTGGAGTAGGTATTTGCAGAGGCAAACTGACTGGAGGCTGCCGGCGTATTCTAGCCATAAAGCAATACTGCTTTTGGGAATAGCCTCTTGGTGTTAAGGAGACCGCAGGTAGTCCCTGGTGAATGGAGGCTGTGTTCACACCAACTTTCAGGCTTTCTCTGTGCCCACGGGAGTGTGGTGTTGGGGTCTGGCTGGGATGGCCCCAGCCCTGGCGGTGCTGCCGCCTGCTTTGCCTTGGGCTTAGCTGCTGCTGCAGCAAACAGCTGAGAGGAGGTTTCTGGGTTATGGTGGCTGCTTTTCCAGCCTCCACTAAACTAAATCATCTCATTAGAGAGATGCCTGGAAAAGATGCATCATGGCTGTAGCTATGCTTTGGACCTGTGGTTTGAACAACAGATGCATCTTGTATCCAGAAGCCTGCATGTGTCTGAGACCAGATTTTCTCTTATGGCTGAGAACTCGGGAGGATGAAAGGGACCATGAGGAGGGTGATTTAATGGAGCACTGATAAAGTCTGACTAAAAGAAACAGACTTCTATTTTGTTTTGTTTTTCTCTTGCTTTTGCTGGTTCATTAAAAAGTGTTTTATTTACTTTAAAGGTTTTGTATTTATTCCCACCACAAGGGATGGAGTGAGGGAGGGCAGAGAAATCAAAAAGAAACATTTTGATAGCAGTTGCTGTCTGTCTAGATGCCAGCTTTCTTCAGGGAAAAAATCTTAACTGGCATGCTAGCTTGTTGAGTCTTGAATAATAAATAATGAGGTGCAAGGTGGACAGATGGGTGATGGATGGGTTTTGCAAGGCTTAAAGGGAGGAGAATTTCCTTTTACTGATTTTTTTTAAGCCTGATTTAAACAAAACAGAACTAGATTATCAGCTGAAAAAATCCACATCCTCCCATTTAAATGGAGTTTCATTTCAACTAGGTTTAAGAAAACAATTTACCTTATTTAAAGTAATTGTGTCTCCATGTGCAGCAGTGCTGGGGATCCCTGAGGTGCCCCAGGGGCTGGGTTTCTGTTATTGCCCCAGGTTTTAAAACGTGAAGCAGAGGATGTTCACACAAGGTCCTCTCCCTTAGTGATACTATCTTAATTTTCTTTTTTTATTGTCCTTAATAATGAACGATTTGATTCTGGAAATAAATCTTGGGCTGTGTATGGCAGTGCAATAATAAGTAGAAATGTGCATCTGTTTGTTTTGACAGGGACCATCTCTTGTGAAGGTGTTTATTGTTGGTTCCTCTTTTCCAAGGTGTTGGCAGTTGCTTCTGTTCTCTGCTGTGGAGTGTAGATATCAGGATTTTATGGCCTGGATTTTTGCATTCCCCATTTTTGAAGTGATTGAAGATTATTCCTGGCAAATCAGCCTGTGAAGGGCTAGGTATTTTCTGTGACATTGAAATGACTAAAAAAACCATCATGTTGTACCTGTGTGGGGCTGAGTGCATGCCCCTGTATCCCACTACCAGCTGAGTTTCCCAGCTGCTCCCTGCTAGGACATGGGGCAGCTGTGGTATGCTGGGAGCAGTTGAGCCGAGATGGTGGTGCAGTAGGATGAAGTTCCTCTGCCTTTGTTCTGCTGGGAGATGGTAAAACTGTCTCCTGGCTCTTTTCCATTGGGCAGTGGTGCTGGAGTGTTCGCTGTTTCCCTGAGGGATTACAGGAGTCAAAGATAGGTTAAATGAATGAAATTTAATGGCCTAAATAGGAGCTCAAACTGCATGATCAAAGTCCCTCGAATGCTGCTGCCAACTCATCCTCTCCACTCTCTCCTGAGTCAAGTCAATCCCCTTCCCCAGGCAGTAACTTCAGTTCTCACCAGCAGATGCAGCTGGCTGCCTCCTTCAAACTTCTCCCCAGGGCTCAGCTGCTTTCATCTGTGCTCTCACTCGGCACACTTGTGAGCTGGTCCTGCTGCATCGGCACCAGAAAGCGTGAGCCACCTGGGAGGTGAAGATGAGGATGTGTCTCTGGAAGAACTCTCTATTATTTTGTAGCCCCCTACCACCAAGCTTGAGGTGCACCTGGTTGTAATGGGGGTGCTTGATCAAACTCTTCGTTGGCATGTGTTGACCTGGTGATGGGAGACCCTGGCTTGTCCTCTCCCTGTGCTAGTGACCCCTGCCAATTCCATCCCTGGGGTTATCAGCATATTGAAACACCTGGACTCCGGGTGACTTCTGAAATGCTGTGTCTCATGCAAACTGCATAAGAGAACTTCTGATCTTTCAATTAAAAAGCCAACTATAGAAGAGGCTGTCTCAGCTGCTCTGCCTTGATAAGAAGGGAAAGCTTTACAACTCGCTGTCAAGTTGTAACTCCTTCATGCACACACAGGCCTACTCTGCCAAAAGCAGGCAGAAATGCAGACAGAAAACCTCCCATCAGTTTCATCTCTTTACTGAAAACTATCTTGCCTGACAGTGAGTCTTTTGAAGATAGACGTTTCCCACCTGTAGAACTCACCTAGGACTGGCAGCATCCCATCGCTGTTGCCCGAGGTCTTTCCTGTGTTCCCTCGCTGAGTCTCGCAGTCTGAGATTCTCTCTCTGCTCCTGCCTATTGAAATATGAAAATAAAATAAAAACCAGACCTTGAGAGCACAGGTCTGGCTGTTAATACCAAACACATCGGTGTTTAGGCATCAAAAGCTTAATCATCCACTTTTTATCCACTGGTGGGAGAACATAAGTTTAAGTTGATGGCAACAGAAGAATTCCTACAAGTGTTTTTCCACTTGTAAACATTTAGGATGAAGGGAAGTAACTGCCTTAGGTTAAAATAAAAAAACTTGCCTTGGACTCCGGGGTTACTGATCAGGAATGTCTATTATTTGGGCAATGCTTCTAATCAGCTGAAATAGCATGTGCTATTTCATGTGTCAGAGGATTACTCTAGGAAATGAGTATTATGTTTGATTATAACATTGATTTCACACTTATTAAATCCTAGCCAAAGAAGGTGTCGAAGAATATTATTTCTATCCAAAAGTGTTTTGTTACAGGCAGCATTTGTGCTTGTTAAGCCTTCTCTTAAGCTGGTGGTTATCCTTTAAGAACAGTGTTCATTGACTGAAGTGAGGGCACTGGTATGCTTTGCTGAGAAGAGGGAAGCCCAAACATTTAAAACAGCTTTTCTTTGATTCCTGGTGGTGCCTATGCATGAGTACATGTATGCATCTGCCTTAATGGGGGTGATGCTCCAAGTGCCAGACTGCCTAGTGGCATGGGACATGTTTATTTCAGTGGTTTGGGCCTTTGGAAAACTTCCATAATTGTTTACTGGGAGAGTTTCTTTAATAAATGGGAGGGAGTAAGGACCTGCCTCCAAGATCTTAGCATGTCTGCCTTCAAGCACAGGAGTCTCTTGATGTGTTTGAGCCCAGGGGCCTGAGCCTGGCTCAGGGCGGGTGTGTGGGGGAAGCAGTGCTCCCAGAGGAACAGGATATCTGGTAGGAAGAAATATTGAGTAATGTGAGTTTAAATAAGCAGCTAGACACTGTTTCTTTGGTATTATTTGTAGAAATGGAGGATGGTTACTGTTGAGGTTATTTATTTAACAGTCAGAAGAGACTGTTGTGAGCGAGTGCCCTTTCCAGCATCCCCATGAATGTCACTTGGCTCCTAATTCCATACATCACCAAATGAATCATAAATTTAGCTTGGGCTAAGGTGTTTCTGCTGGGAAGATACCCAATCTTGTGTACAAAGTAAACCTGTGAATTGGTTCTGATTCTATGAAGGGCAGTATCTGTGTGAAAGTATGCGCTGCATATTGGGCGGATGAGTGTGCATGGATGTTGACAAATACATTAGAAGGCTTGGTGGTGGAGTATAGATTTATTCTGAAATCCCACCAAATGGCCATGATAATGCCACTGATGATCACAGTGTCATGTAGAGTTCAGTCTGCTAGAGATGTCAGCTGAAGGCTATGATCAGGTATTACATGCCACCTGAACCTCCATACCAGCCCAGGTGTGTGCTCTTTGCCTGTGGCAAGTAGAAGGTGATGCAATTTCATACCTAGTGATGATATAAAGGAAGGGTAGGAGATGCTGACTGTCCTAACCATTATGCACATGTGTGCGGGTATTCCTAGCCCACTGCCTATGACCTGGCTGGTTCACAGCAACCTGTGAAATCCTGGACACCAAGAAGTTAATTAGCTGCTTCCTATCTACCAGCTAAAGGCTATGTGCTGCTAGAAGGGGACACCAGAAACCTGGAATGTGGTGGTCTCCTTCTGAGTCAGCTAATCTATAAACATTAATCTATTATGCCAATTAAATGCTTAGAGAAGGTGAAGCACTATGTAAGTGCCAGGTGTTGTGGGAAGCCTGGGTCATTGCAATGCCAAAGGTGCCATCTGATGGATGGGAGATTAAACAGAGGTCTCCACTACAACTGCTCATTAATAATTCTGTAGCATTTTTCATGACAGAAATCTTCCCTGGGAATTGAAGGTGAACTCCTGATCAGGATCTGAGCTTTTTTTTTCAGCTTCTGGCCAGTAAAAATTGGATGCAATGCTGAAAACCAGTGTGAGCTATGAAAAACACTAACCTGAAGGTAACAGATGGTAAAAGAATAATGATGGATCCAGTCAACAATAATTTCCTGTCCTATAATTTCTTCTGGCCGTGGCACTATACTGCGAGCTGAAAGGCTGAGCTAATTTCCGGACTGTACCACGGTCTTTCTGTATGATGTGAGATCAGATCGTATAGGTCCATGCTCCTCATTTTGGATGCCTGGCTTGATTCCCCTGAGACGATATTGAGCTGATTGTTCTTCCAGTGCTTACGCTGACCGTGTCTGGGGCTGGACCTGGTCCTCAGGCTTAGCAGAGGGCTTGAAGCTCTGCTTGCCAGCAGCTAGCTCAGCAGTGCTGAGCAATGCCCAAGTGCTCTGGAGGTTGGATCCTGTGCAATTTGGCTGGTACCACAGAGAAGATAGCCCGAGCCGAATCCCCCTCTAGATCTAGGCTCGTCCTTAGCCAGAGAGGGAGCCTTCCAGTCAAACCAGTGCTTAGCCCCTGAAAGCGGGGGCATCCAGAGTTAATGCTGCTTGTAGGCTGGAAAGGGAATGAAAACCCGCCTCCTTTACAGCAGCATAATATGGCCGAGTTCGGTAATATTTATTAGGTAATGATGAGCTGTACTATTGAAATGCCTGTAAATAAGCAAACCGTCTACAGATGGCCACTTAATAGGCTTCTGCTACCGGGTTGTAATACCTGACCCCATGCGCAGATGTTGCTTTCCTCGAGCAGCTGTGCCGCACAGGTCTGCTTTCTGCCAAGGAAACCTTCCCTACCTTCTCCAGCTGAATTTCAGCTTCTTGAAGTCTATGTACTTCCTTCCCCCCACCCCCCCTGCCCCAATACTGTTCCCAAGGTATTATTTCCACAGTTTGTTGTTTGGAAAAGCAGGCTGTGGTGCCTGTCATCCTTTGTGTGTGCTTTGTCTTTGTGCCAGCTCGCATCCCGAGGAACTGCAAAGTGGCACCCGTGCTCTCTGTCTCACAGCAGGCATGTTTTGCATTTACTGACACATGGGGAGTGACTGACTAATACTAACATGAAAACAATTCTGACAGAACAAGGGCTTGATGCAGGGGGAAAAAAAAATATCCAGGAAAACAGAGCGTGTTCAGCATATGCTATTGCTTTCACCAGTTCAATAAATATTTATTGTATTTCTTATAATTGAGTTTCTCCAGTGTAAACCTAAGTGGAAGAGAGTGTAAGGAGAAGTTTAGGCAGATGGCCTTTTTTTTTAAAAAAAGCAAACAAAAATAAACCAAGATGCCCCACCCAAGCACACCAGCAGAGGTTTCTCACAATATAAACGAGAAAATATTCCAAAAGAGTTTTCTCCCAGCAGTGCAGATAAGGGGAAAAAAAAATCCCCCCAAAAAATAGCGGAGAAAATGCAGACCCCCCAGCCACCTCTCTGCGTTGATTTGGGACTTGTGGTGTGCTTGTGTGAGGGAACCTTCATCCAGAAAATTGATACTGGATGAAGCCTTTCATCATCAGAGCTTTTAGACACTTTAAAAAAAAAAAAAAATTTGTGGTTAGGAGGCAATAACTGAGGCCATAGTAACAGACAGTCTGAATCCATTAAAGATGAGATGATAGAAAAGATACCTGATCTGGTGGGAATAAATCTAAAAATCCATAGGTCTCATGTTGGCTGGTTATTCTGCTGGATAGCTTTCCCCTGGTCACATCTCGTTCATTTCTGCAGCTGACTGTTGGACCTGATTTTTTTTTTTGTCTACCCACTGTGCTTGCCTTGGTTGAGCTGTTAAAGCCCTGCTCCTTGGATTTAACGAGAGTCTTCAGGCTGTTTGAAATTTGTCATTCTTAATGCTGCTTTTTGGCAGAAGCATCCATGTTCTGTGACATTTCCCGTTAATTTAGAGCCACTTTGGAGCATCTGTAAATGGTCATGAGATAGGAATTTTAATTGTTTTAATTATATTTCTATCTTTCCCAACCCCTTTTCTCCAATGGACCTTTTTACATTGCATCAGAGAGAATTTTCTTCCCCCCAATACATTTTTCAGATACTGACATCTGGAGACATTCATCAAAGAATAACTTCTATTAGAAACCAAAAATCCATTAATGAAGCTGGAACTATTTGCATAGTAGAAATTATACTTAATAACCTTTAAGGGGAAAACTCATGTGATTGATGTAGAATACAATTATAGTTAATGGTCAGGGTGCAGGGGTGTTAAAGCCTGTTGTTTTTCAGATCCACTCTTCAATCTCTGGCACGCTGGGACCGGTGCTCCTTTGCAGGGCACAGGAACTGGAGGAGGGGGCTGTTCCCAGTAACCCCACTGAAGGGTGTCATCTGGGGTGCACATTTCACCTGAAAGCTGTTCTGCTGAGGGGGAACAGGCACCTAACACGCAGTAGAGAGCAGGGCTCATTTGCAGCAGGTCAGCTCTTCGCCAAGACCGTTAGAAATGCAATAGCATTTCTTTTGGTTCCATTGGAAAAAAGCCATCAGTAGGTACTGCTGTGTTAGGAAAGGAGAAAAAAAAAAGTTTGCTTCAGACTTGAGTGTCTAACGCCCGGCTACTTTTGCCTCCTATGTGAAGGGCACAGGGAGACTCCAGGATGAAAATGTTGCCTGTAAATGGCCATGGATGTGATAGACTTTTTTTTTGGAAAGTTCAGGTATCTCGTGTGTCCCGCAAAGATGGGTTAATGGAGCAAGCAGGCGTACAGCCCAGAAGGTCACTGGAAAGAGGAAATGTGCAAAGTTGGCACAGATGCTGACCATGTGCCCTGCAGGGGAGCTGCCTGGAGCAAGTCAGGGCTAACTCCTTTAAAAGAAATGATTTTGCACCAGCATGGAGGAGGTAGCTGGGAATTGGACCTGTGTGTCTGGCTTCTGCCCCTGTGATTCAGAAGGGAGCTTGGCTTTCTCTCCTGCAGCTGCCCTGCTGCCCTGCTGCCCTGGTCCCAACGGGACCCCACCAAAGAGGGTCAGCTAATCCAGTTCAGCTCCCAGCTGGGGAAGGGTAGGACCCAGCACATAGCCCAGTGACAAAGGGACAACTTGGTAAGTCTCTAACTCGATTGTATTTGTGTGCCTGTGTAATCAAGTGAGCAGGTTGCACTCCGGATTCATAGCAGATCTTTTCTGCTGAACTAGGTGATATTTCTGTAATTTTGAGCTGCTTAAATCCAGCACGTAAGCGTTACTGTTAGTTCTGTGGTGCCAGTATCCAAGAAGTGTTAGTGCTGAGATCTTTAACAAAGTCCTTTAAAGTACTGTCTCAGGACACATAATTACGTTACTACAGAGCTGCCCCTTTCTCATCTCTGTGCTTTCTTTTCTTGGGTACCACCTATTGCGTTTTCATTCTCCAGCACTTGGGTTCTGGCCCTTGGCCGAACAAACAAAACTATTCTAATTCAACATAAAGGTAAAGGCATAGTAGCATCTCTTGTGTTTGAGGCGAAGGTGAAGGGCTGAGCTCTGGGGAAGCAGATGGGTATTTCGGAGTCTGTGTGTACTAGAAGCAAAACAGTGAGGAGAAAAACAAGCCTGTGGAGAGGAACCTCAACTATTTAGGGGACCTCTCATTTGGTAGAGCTGGCCACTCAATCATCTCCATTTCTGGCAGAGAAATATCAATCCTAAATTCCCCTTCTTTTAAAAAGGCAAAGCAGCAAGCAAGCCATGAGGATTGCTATGCTCTCTGAGCGGGGCTGAAGAGCAAAACCTCTCTCACACAGGACTAAGAAGGGAGCAGGAGACACCTGTGTTTCACCACCTGCCCATGCTGGGCCCAGGGCTGCTCGGTGTAAGGCACAGCACTGCAACGGAGGGGCACGGGGGGCCTGACGCAGTTCTCCCCACAGATGCGGCGCTGCAGCAAAGGTGCTGCGTAGGAGGATGCTGAAGTTCTGTATCCCTCTAAGGATTTCTGGATTACAGAGTTTGTTTTTCTGTTTTTAAAGGGATCAAAGTTTCTAAGCTGATTTTTCATTCAGATGTCTAACTGATAGTGGTGACAGCAGAGGAAATCAAAAGAGGGAATTATTGTCTGTGCATCTCAGTTAGTCATTCTTGTGGCTGCCTTTATCTGTGAGAACATTTCTGTTCCTTAAAGCCACACTTAACATAAACATAAAACCTTTTTGGCAGGTGGGCTCTGTGCTGGTACTTGGATTTTTGGATTTCTCTGTGACAGATGGAATCTTTGTCCCTTTCAGATCTGGGGCTTTGCACTTGCATTCTGTTTTCAACTGCCTTTTTATTTATTACTCATGAAAGGGAAACAACATAAAGGAAGCAGAAAAAAGAATATTTAGTATTTTTCAAGAAAAAAACCAAACCTGAATGAAGGCCTTCCATCAATACTCATGAGCTTGGGGTCATCTTAATATGTTTTTGCAAGCTGACTTCCCTTAACCAGAGTGATTCCCTGTCACATGTAGGCTTGCAGTTTAGAGTTGCAGGATTCTGTGTACCAAAGAATTAGCCCTGCGAAATTATAATTGGTAATGATAGAGGACAATGGCTTTGCATCCTTGTAGATAGTGACCACCATATTTAAAATGCGAGCAGTGCCAGTCCTTATCTACCCATAGTATAATCTGACAAGATATCCTGGTACAGACTAGCCCAAGCATATAAGTAAGTATTTCAAAGAGAAAGGGCTCCTTGCTGCGTGGCCTGTTTGCCACTGTATGCTCTTTAGTCATGCCTGTAATTGGACTGCAAACACTCTCTGTGCTGGGCTTGCCAACCTTAGATGAATGTGAGGCCTGGAGGGACCACTTGACATCCAGACTCTTCATAACTCTGCAAATACAGACTTGAAGTTTAGGGCATGGCCTGGCCTTCTGTGGGAGGCAGCTGCAAAGAAGCAGGCGATGCCTGTAGCTCTAGTTGAATCAAAAGGTGCGAAAAAGGCAGGGCACAGCTCTCCCTCCCTCTCTGCGGCAGACCTGATTTCATATTCCAGGCATCCCTGCACCTGATGCCTCCACAGTGTGAGTGGGAGTTCAGTGAGTAAGTTACAGAGCAGCCTTGTTGAGGAGGCAGAGCAAGCTCAGCATACCTACCTTGGACAAGAAAACAACCCCTCCTTCTCCAGGTACCTTATGTTGTTTTTGTTAGCCACCCACTCGAAAAATAAATAAAACTTAAAATTTGCTGGCCAGTTCAGCTGGGAGTGCAGATCTCTGTGAGAAAGCATATCAGCTCACCTGCTGAAAGCTATGAGATGAATGATAAGAAACAAGATGCTTAAATCAGGACCCTATTCAAAACTAAGTCTGTGCATGATTATTCTTTGTCTTACCACTCCTTGAGGATGTTTAGAGGACGTTAATGACTTGTCTTTCACTCTGAGAGATCCCAGAGCAAATCGTAGATTGTACACAGTACAATGTATGATAAATATATTCTGCAGTCAAAGGCATGCCTGGACCAGTCTGAGGCATGTTTCATTTGTATTACAGTGCCATTAGGTGGCATAAAAAAAATAAATTGCACTTGAGCTAGTTCATGAGCCCAGTGCAGGCTATTGCCCTTCATGCTGGGCAGCTGGGGCTGGGTATCCTATGCAGAGCTCTAGGTCCACCCACACCCAGGCTGAGACCTATGCTAGGTGTGTGCGTGCAAGCTGAATCCGTATTTGTGATGCTGGGGTACAGCTATCCACGGGGCAGTTGTTCCAACCAACACTGAAATGCAGCCATCTCTGGGGTGAAATGTACAGGTCAGCTTTTCAACCAAACTGCTTAGGATTAGTGGCAAGTAAGCTTGCATTTGGTAGAGATTAGCAAAGAAAATTAGAATTGCTCAGATAGCAGTTACTCTGTGGAGTTAGATTCTTCCTCTTGCAGAAACCTTCCTGGAAATAACTGATTAAGGCTTCAGTCTTGAGTCTTCTCTGTTCTTTCTTCTCTCCCCTTTCACTTCCAATCTGATCAGCAGAGTGGGTTGTAAAGTGATGCTGGTGAAGTGACTCTCTGGTTTGGGGAGAAGCTCTTTCTCTCTGAGAACCAGCAGCACCACTTTTCATGGAGTCTAAGTTTGAGTTTCATTGACAGTCTCCAGTTGTAGTACCAATCCAGCCAGATGGCTTAGCCTATGAGGTCTGGTGGGATCACAGGCAAAGACAGCGAGAGGAACAAGTGGGTTGAGTATTACAGTTTCCACAAAACAAATCTCACAACCGCAGATAATTGAATAGATCTTCTCTGTGCTTATTCCAGTTTTGTGAGCTCAAGAGACACACTTTAAAGTGCTTCATTTTACCCCCAATTAACTTTAATTCATCTTGTCTTGAGCTCTTGAGAATGGAAACCCTGCCAGATTGGTCGTCTTAAGTCCTTTTTAAAAAAAAAGGCAAAAATGTGAGGTTCACACTGATTGCACCAAATTCTTTAAAATAAGAGCAATCGAGTGAACTATTAAATTTTCACCTCTATGGAAATAAGGCTGTATGTGCAAAGTGGAGAGCCTGACAAGTGATTATTACTTTCTGTGCAATGTAATGGTCTTGAAGTACCATAGAAAAAAACCCTATCACTTTTAACTCATTCACTTGGTAGGGTCTAATGAATAATATTAAATGCTCCTGCCAGAAAATCAACATTTTGGGGGTAAGCCACTGTCATCCCATTTTGCATCAAGACTAGGATATATTAGATATGACTGCAGTTCTAGTTTGCCACAAAGACATAAAACTTGCTTTGGAATGACAAGAGTGGAAGGAAATAGCAACTTCTGTGGGTCTGAACATGGCCTAACTGATGCCATTTTGCATAGAGACTCCATTTTGTATAAATGAATGGGTTGCATACTGCATTTTCTCTTTCTTATTCCCCTCACTTTTCAATATACAGAGATGACAATTTGGTCAGATCTTTGCTGCAGCGGGCATCTGTAGGTAAGTAAGGGTGAGACATAAAATAAGGGCAGGACTAATGCTGAGGAAAAAAACAAGAAACAAGGCACTGAAGGTGCAGAGCTTGTCAGGAAGGGAGTTAAAGTAGGCAGAAACCTGTTGGACTTGGATTCTTCCAACATGTGATCATTTAAGTATAGTCAAAGAAGCAGTAGTACAGTTTGGGAGTACAAGTGCAGTAAAAATGAGAGACTGAGCATATGCGAGGTAGAAACTGGAGAACCATTGAATAAGTTACAGAGGTTCCCCTTGTCTTTGACTGAAATCCTTGCCAGCAAACTCATGAGCAAAAAGTTATTCTTATTGCTTTGTTACTCTATTTAATCTGGCAATAAAGTCTCCTGTATAACAAGAGCACTTATTACTGCCTGACTACCTAAAATTGCAGTGCAACAAGAGAACACCTAATAGCCAATGTGTTATCCCCATGGAAGGAAATGATCCATTAGCAAAATGCTATAAACTGGCAGGCAGGAGGGCAGCGAAGCATTTTGACCCTATTAGCCTGGAGATAGGAAACCTAGTAATCCTAAATGTGATTGCCTCAGAGATAAGTTTAATTACTGAAAATGCTAGAACTGCAGAAAGCCTGCAAAAATCCTTCTTTCTTTGGGAGCAAAAGGAAGCAATGATGTAGTCTAGCAGCTAGAAAAGGGGACAGAGCGCCCCATAATTAGTCCATTTCATTCTTATTTAACACTAACATGTAAAATATAGCAACTCTCTCCAAGGGGTGATGGGATACCCTCTTGAATAAGTATTTCTACTGTATCTTTGTTTCCTTTTAGTACTTTTCTCTAGCATCTGGATGATGGTCTCAGTTCTAAAGCTGTGTGTGCATGAAGGCATGTTGTGTCCCATCCTTCCAGTTAGAAGGGTCCAGAGAAAGTGTGGTCACAAAGAGCCATGTGTACAAAGAAGTTAATTTCATGAACATAAGAACTCCATAGTGCTATTAATTGTGGCTATCACAGGATATCATGGAAGTTACGCTGTGTGAAGTGGGAAACCTCTTGGAAACCGAAGGATTGTTCTATAGAAAGTTTTAATATCAAACATAATAACTAAGAACTCAATCAAGCATACAAGTGGGGAAGTGAAATGCTGATGATATGGGTTCTTTGTGCCATGCATATTTGAAGGGCTGCTCTGTGCCATTCCTTCAATAGTTAATACTTTGGGGAATGAAGGTCTAAGGCGGCAACTCATGCTGCAGAAGAGATCTGGAGGCAATAGTATCAAGTGACAGGCAGTTATGTTGTCCAAGTCCTGTGTCCTCAGATCTGTTTCAGTGCTTTGGGGCCAGTGAAGAGTAGCTCAGCCTTATAACTATACAAATCATAAATAATTATGCCTATGCCCAATTGTAGACTTATCAAATATTTTTTCCACAGCACTACCTCACTCTCTTCTGTTTATCTGTGAAAGCAGAAGCAGTAGTATTCCACATTAGCATTAATTTAAGTCCTTGCTTATGGTAGTTGATCAGTAGCTGTTGGCTACTTTAAATAACAGTGCTATTGTCATGGTTTAACCCCAGCCAGCAACTAAGCACCACACAGCCACTTGCTCACTCCCCCCTGCCCAGTGGGATGGGGGAGAGAATCAGAAGGAAAAAGGTAAAACTCAGGGGTTGAGATAGGAACAGTTCAATAGAACAGAAAGGAAGAAAATAATAATGTAATAATAAAATGACAATAATAAAAGAATTAGAATATACAAAACAAGTGATGCACAATGCCCTTGCTCACCTCTCATGGACTGGTCCCAGTTAGTTCCCAAGCAGTGACCCCCCCCAGGCCAACTCCCCCCAGTTTATATACTGGGCATGACGTCACATGATATGGAATACCCCTTTGGCCAGTTTGGATCAGCTGCCCTGGCTGTGTCTCCTTTCAACTTCTTGTGCCCTTCCAGCCTTCTTGCTGGCTGGGCATGAGAAGCTGAAAAATCCTTGACTTAGTCTAAACATGACTTAGCAACAACTGAAAACATCAGTGTGTTATCAACATTATGCTCATACTGAATGCAAAACATAACACTATACCAGCTACTAGGAAGAAAATTAACTCTATTCCAGCCAAAACCAGGACAGGTATTTACATTGCTTGAAGTTGTTACAAGAAATTCTTCCATCAACAGTTAAGGGAAGTTCCAAGATAGTCAAAAGCTTGGCTAGATATAAGTCCAAACAGCAATCCATCTTATATACCTTTGTGTGACTGCCTGCCTTTAGTCTGTGGCTGTTTAAGTGTCTGTATCTATGGCATGGTTGAAGTTATCTCAGTGAAGTCTTAATAATCTCTGCTGTGTCTTTGAAGTCAAAAGACTAACCTAAAGAGAAGTCTCATGCTAGGAACATGGCCATGGATAGGGGTAGAAGGAAATGGTTGACTTCAAGAGGAGCTGAAGGTAAAGATGATGATTTCTGCCTTTTTTCTGGGCTTTCTCAGGAATAAAATTAAGAACTAAAATTCAGAGGTCAGCTGCATCAAATAATGTCCTGTCCAATACCAGTTGTACTGTGGTGTGCTCTGGGAAATAATCTCTTTTCTGGAAGGGTTTGGCATATTCAGTATGGATCCCATGTGTTCTGTCGCTGGTATGAAGAGAGATGGTTATTAGCTTGCTGAAACTACCTGTTGGGTGAAATGGTGAGAGCCCCGAGTGGAGATTTTTGTATCTATCACGGTATGTCGGAGCATTGACCCAGGGAGGCAACCCAGGAGAGGTTCCACAGATGTGTCCTCAGAGCCTTGTTAGTTTAATGCTTAAAACTGCTCCAGCTAACCCGCATGAAACAAAGCAATGACTGTATCCACAAGTGTGGGGCTCAGGCAACCCAAGCCAGCAAAAGGCAGTCTTCCTTCCCTGGGGGAAGAAGGTGGGGGAGAAAACGCTGTGATCCTGGAAGCCTCATCTATTGCCTCAGGGGCTGGAAGTAAAACCAGCTCCTCTACTTAGCTGAAAGCCAATGAGGACCTTGCAATTTTTATTTCAAACATGGTCGGATGGGCAGGAAAAGTTAAACTTCAAGGTATGGTTGTGCATGTTATCTGACCCAAATGGTTTACAAAACAGTCTCTATGATTGAGGAGAAATAATTGTGCTCTTCAACATCTCAATAGAAGAGTATATCGATCATGTGGGGAAAAAACCTACCCTAACTGCTAATTGAAACAGCAGTTGATTAGCAGCGGGTGCAGCACCCGCTGTCGTTGCAGGGAAACTAGTTGTTAAGGAATCACTTGGAAAGGACTGGCATCACTGATGAGCTTAAGTAAGACCCATGCCCTTATGTCACTGCAGGAGACGGAGCGATGAACGGAGACTAAAAGAGGAGGCAGGTGACCCCCATCGATGGTGGAAGGGCAGCAGCCTCCACTGGCTGGCTCACTTTCTCATTCCCAGGCTTCAGCGTGCCGTCGCACAGGGCTACTTCAAAAAGCCTCCAGCACGTCTGAGACTTCAAAAGGCCAGATGTGAGAATTTCATTTTAATGCACTGATGCTACGCCCAGGGTCATTGGTAATATCTTGAAAAAGTAACAAGCAATTGTGTAAATATGTGTCCCCCAGACGTCTGCTTCTGTTAGACAGTGCTGGGTATTTTATCACAAATTAATCATGCATTCTGACAGTAGCTGGAGTGGCATTTTCTGCTAAACTTATCCCTTTAATTAAATGTAGATGCTCCATCTTCAGGCTGACAGTCTCAGGACACCTGTTTAATTTCTTAATTGGGGCCAATGGTTTGCCTGTTCATCGTCCTTTCCCTTTTTGCATCTTCTCATCCCCACACATGTTCACAAAATGTACCAAGCAGAGCTACCGATATTGAACAGGACAGGCTGGGCTGACAGCTAAGGTCACTTCAGCAAAGAACTGGAGCGCTCGTGTGCTTGAACTGAGAAGGCTGCTGTGTCTGTTAAATGCAGATTGACAGAAGTGTCCAAGGGACAACCTTTCTTTTCTATAGGAAGCGTTTAATTACTGCTTTGCATTCAATGGAAATGCTCACAAGTTTCTGCACTCAGATCTCCCTGAATCGTGATGCTTCTGATCACAATTTTCTTTCTCTTCCATCTAGCCTGCTTGAAATGTGTTTGAGAGAGATTTTTGTGGGGGATTTGGAGCATTAAAATGGCCCTTTTGATCCTCTTAGAATCCCAAAACGAGTGGGTGAGCTGCTCTTTTCTTGTGAGAATCTAGATGTATCTGCCCTTGCTGTGCATAATTTCAAAAGGCTGGTTTGGAAATATTGTCTTGTTTAATGATTATGTTCTGAATTGAGTGTTCATTCCTTCAAATGGAGGATTTGGTTGTTTCTTTACTTTGGATTCATAGGGCTTTTCTGAAGTCAAGAAAGATATTTTTATTATTATTTTTAAGTAATACACTTTGCATTTCCAGTGCCTTTCTAGCTAAGGATCTTTGAAAACTTCACAAATTTTAATTGAGCTATACATCACACGAGGGCTGGTTTTCTGCAGGGCTGCCTTGCCACATGAGATGGTTGCTGGTAGCATCTCTTTGTGGAAGAGACTGAAGGGTCTTCGTGGCCTTCCAGCTCTCTGAAGACACGGTTCTTAGTAAACATATTTTCTGGGTACTTCAGTTCAGTAAGGAAGAGAAATTGAGCTCTTTCTGCTCATTTTGCACCTGTTTCTACAGAGCAATTTGCGAGGTAACAGCTGTCAGATGGCTTCTTCTGGAAATGAGGCCTGGAATAATATCCCACTTATTCAATTGACTTAGGTCAGTGTATACCAGGGCTGTTACTGTGGTTAGTTCACATCGCTGTACCTTGCACCCCATTCGTGCCTCCGATGTCTTTGGCTGCGGCAGGAAATCCTCCTTGGAACAAAGTAAATTCACTTTGCTGGTGTTTTGTATGAGGTAAGAGTTGTTCAGGATCCTTCCTGATTGCCTCATTTGTGGCAGCCTGCCAGCTGCAATCCTGTGCTATATTGCATCATATCTGGTTCACCTTCCCTTGTGTAAGGGTGCCTTGGATTGCCCCACAGGCACCTTAATGGAATGCTACTTTTCTGTCCTGATGCTGGTGCTAAGATCGAGATGAGTCTCTCTCCTTTTTAAATGTGATAAGTAGTTGTGAACTGCAGAAATACCTGTATTTTATAGTCTTTTATGTAGACTTCACTATCCTGTTGAAGCACTTACCTGGACTCACTGGGACTGCAGGGTTTCACCAAAGTCAAAAAGTCTGGGCCTGAAATTCTGTAGAAAAGGTGCATTTTGGGCCCATACAACCCATATCTTAACTCAGGTTGGAGAGACGGGAAATCTTTCAGTGACTGTCAGAGGATAGGACTGGGGAGGGCTGCTGAACAGGAGATGGATTGGGCTGCAGTGAGGGAGGGACTTCCAGGCTCTTTATTGTTAGATGGAAGTTGGAAAGTTGGGGGTAAGGACCTCCCTGGGAGTTATTCTCAACTTTGGAAAAGATTCTGCTGTTTAAATACAGCAAGTCTGACAATGGGCAACGAGTTTCTCCCTTGCTGCTCCTCTCTCCTCCCCAAGGTATTTTAAGTGGCACCCTCGGGAGCAAAGGGTTGCTATCGACCCAGCGGCATGGTGCCTGGAGACACAGCTTTCCCAGCCGTGCTTAGGCTCTGCGTGCTTCCTGGGGAAGCAGACTTTGTGTTCAATGCCCTACCATGTTCAGAAACTCGTTTATTTATAGCTAGCTTTTTTCTTTTTTATTTTGCTGTTGAAGATTATTTTAAAACAGTCATGTACTCGAGGATGTTTGGGCTTTTTCTTTTTGTTTTAATGTCCTTCCTTCTAGAAAAAGGCTTGACAAGAGAAACTTGGCTTCTGTCACAGAAACACGCATTAACAAATAACGGAGTGGGACACTAATCCTCTCTTTGGCTCCTTCCTGTATTGTTTTTGTTGTGGGTTTCTTTCTTCTTTTTTTTTGTTCCAACATGCAGCACAAAGCGAACTCAGTGGGGGCTAGACAAGACAGAAAGAGGCAATCAGTGCTTCCTACTTGACCGAGCAAGGCTGAGAGCACTGTGCCTAGTGAGAGTATCTGAATGTGAAGAGTTAGGAACAGGAATGAAGTCCTGAAGCTAAAATATACCACACACTTGACAAGTTTTGGTGAAATACAAAGCCTAACAAATGCTGATAGTTCCTTAAAGCACTGATGACCACATCCAGGTGCTGGGCTGTCAACATCTCTTACAAGTCTCCAAAGCAAAGAAAACTCGAATAGCTCTCAGTTGCATGATCTTTAGGTACGGTTGTCTGGATATTGCTCATATGCCTCTCTCTCCAGGGCTGGACTTCATGCTGGTGTAGACACAACACAGCAATCAGAAGGATTCTTGCACTGGCTCTGTATCTTTCTACCCTGATTCAGACCGCTGAGCCAGTGCAGAGCACCATATGAACAATGTACGGAACCCCTCCCAAATCTGGCACTCGTGGCAGGCTTTGATATAGAAGTTCATACTAAAAACCTACCGTTTAAGCAATATATTCCCTTTTACCCCTCTCTTCTGAGATTTGCCCAGAAATGGCTGGTGTCTGATAGCCTGATAGCATTTGCGAATGAGTTGGTCACACTCCAATCCTTAATAGCCATCTGTATTTCTGTGTGTCAGACTGTGATCCAGCTCAGTTGGTCTGATTAGCACAGCCCTAGAGACACCACCGGCTAAATATCACAGTGTGTAAACCTTAGCCTCCAGCTCTGGGCTGGGTCCATCATGCCAAGAGGTAAAGGGGTGCTTTTTTTAGCCACTGATGATGCTGTTTGGTCAGAGTCTCTGCTTCTGATCCAAAATGTTTTGGGCCAGGTTTTGATTCCCTTAATTCGGGCTTCATAGTAACTTAATTTGCCCCTAGCCATACTAGTGAAAATAATTAAAGAGTAAAGGATTATCTGGTATGAAGACAGGTGGAAGAATTGGGCCCTTGATTAATGCACTAAAAATAGCTAGAGTTTCAAATAAAATGTAATTACTTCTTTTATCTGCCCAGCTCTTATCATTTGTGAAAGTTACTGGATGTTTCTTGGTGTGTTTTCAGACCTGTGACTTGATTGCATATTGCAGAGTCTTTTATGTGGCTCCTGAACATTGCAGCAATCTCTGCTTAAACAAATGTAACAATGGTAGTCAGGTACCTATTGCATTTGCTATTTTTGTCCTGTTAACTCATCCTTTCAAAAGACACAATTTGAAATCAGTTTCTTCCATATTTATTCTCCATCAGTGAACTCCCAGATCAGATTTGCTCAGGTTTAAAGTCAAAACAAGGTTTCTGTACCTGCCAGCGCTGAATGCTCAGCCTGGCATCTAAACTCAAGCTGTGTTCTTCCTGCCGCGCGCGTTACCGTGTCAGCAGTCACTGCTCTGGAACCAGCCCTTCGCTGGCAATTTTGCTGGAGATGCAGGAGGTGGAAAAAAAATTTTGCTTGCTGGTCTACGCAAATTTTGGTTTTATCAGAAAACTAAACATGCGTTAAGGCAAACTTCTTTCCCTTTCGCAATGGGCTGAGTGTTTTCAGAGCTGCTCCAAGATTGCGCAGGTGCTATAGAGGGGAGAGTGGGACTGTAAACTTGGAACAGACTTCGAAGGCAGCAATGGGTGGTACCACAGCGCCTTTTAACTGATGTTACCCTTCTGCTTAAAAGCAAACAAAGAAATACCTCCTTCAGTTTATAGTCTTTATTGTTTCCTGATGCAGCCCATTAAAGAGACAAATGGGTTTACAGTAGCCTGCCGTACTGTCCAATGTGCTGTGGTTGATATATAAATGACAGCTTGACAATTTCCTGTGTGTTTTCTCAGCAAGGCTCTTTTTAATTGTTAGAAGGTTTTCTCTTCTTCCATTAGTGTGATGTCATTATACTGCAGCTCATGGGATTTTACACTAAATATTTCATGTTGGGAAGAAGAAGTGGTACTTCTTTTTTTTTAGGCTTGTCATGGTTTTGATTAGGAATTCTACTGATCCCTGTCCAGACGAGCCCTTACCAAAATGCAGCTAGGGAATTAATAAGTAAAAAGTGCATGAAAACTTTTTGTCAAAGTTAGAACAGTAAGCATTCCTACAGCTTCTTAGTCTTCTCTGTCTCTCAGCCCTCTTAGCCTGAACAGAGAGACAAATTAATATTCTGCTTTCTTCTTGCTGGGTCGGTTTTGGCTTTAATGCCCTGCTGCGTGTGTGGGAAATTGTTAGTGATGTTGGGAGGAATAAACTGTGCTTTGGATATTCAGGAATGTTCTGGGGTCTCCATTTATTACATTTATTATTCCCCCCCCCCCCCCCCCCCCAAGCTTCAGTATTTTGGATCTAGTTGGAAGACCTTTGGCAGAAGCAGAATGACAGTTAGAAAGTCAATTCTATTTTTTGAAAATATAAAAAAAGTTAAGTCCAAATGTCAGTGTAGCTTCTGTGTGTTCTTACAATTGGGCTAGTTGGGTAATCTACTCTTCCCCCCCTTGCCCCCCCCCCCCCCCCCAAGGTTAAATCAAACTATGCCTATTTATATCAAAGGAAAAATGTTCCCCTCAATTCCTTTCTCCGGGGCTAGACTTGAAGTATGCAATCTATGGGAAGCCAGCTGCCAGTGCAAAGAACATGAGCAGAAGTGTCTTTCCCTTAATAAAGGAGTTTACTTGCCATTAGTATTGTTGATTGGTTTCATGACAAAATATTGCAGTGCAAAACAGAGCTGCCTTGTCTTCTGTCCAGGAGCTGCTTATCAGCTTTGACGTTACAAGCTACTTCATTGTATGTTTTCAGAGGATTGTGAAATTTCTTAAAGCAAGTGGCAAAAGGTGATTTTTTTTTATATATTTTTTTTCTGTTTCCTCAAGTCTGTGCATGCCAAAGTTTTGACAAGGTGAAGCCCTGTGTGGTATATTTGTTGGCATATTTCCTTGCCCTTCTGAAAGTCTGTTTTGATTTTGTTGGTTTTCTGCTTTGTACCTTCAAGCAACAATTCAGCTTTAACAATGCATGTGAAAAACTCCGCAAAGAGTTACTTTTATGTGATGGCTGGCTCAGAAACAACTCTTTTCTGTGACTTACATCCCTACTTCCAGCTGCCAACTGAGACATATAGTGCTTACTCCACTGGATAGCGGTTATACAAATTGTACTTGTGTGGGCAGCACCTGTCAAGTCCTCAGCCTAAGTACTCAACTCGGAGTCCTTAGGACTTTGTTTCCATGATTTGTTTTTATTCCTCCCCTCTGTAGCATGTCATCATAACTTCTGGAGCCACTGATTGCTATCAGCTAACCAAATCTGACAGGAAAATAGTAGTCTCAAAGGTGAGTTTCTAAAATCTTTGTGGAAGATAGTTGATGAGGAACTTCTATGACAGTCTCCTTTGCCCATATTGAAAATGGCAATGTGGGCTTAGCTATTCTTAGATGAGAGAAAACTCACAGGGGAGAGCTCTCGGGAAGGCCTGGCTGCAGGAGGGATTTCGGATTAAGGTTATACTATCTTAGTTGACCACTTTGGTGAGTGATGAGATATGAGTTTACTGGGAAGGAGGCTTCATCCTATGCTTGCAGAGGTCCCTATGTGACCTGCAGGGTGCATCCTTTGCTCCGTGCAGATTTAGGCTCAGCTGCTGAGGTCTTCCCATGTTGGTGGTGGGCTTGCTCAGACCTTTCATGGGGCTTTAACTTCTCTCTTCCAAGTACCTCAGTCAAAGTTTCCCATATAGGTCTTGTTAGGAGCAGTAGACAAAGGCTGACCGATTTGGAGGGTTGATTCAGCTGCCACTCAGCAGTGTAAGTCCTAATTCAAGCCATACTAAGCATTTACATCTGCAGAATTGGGCTGGGAGTTGTGGGGTCAACAGACTCTTTAGTGTGTGTTTCCCAGCCTCTAAATCTGTTGCCTATACCCTAAGGGCATGTGGCTTGGAGCAAGGGCTGATGAGCCAAAGGAGGTGAGCGGCGCAGAGGGGAGGGCAAGGGGAGAACAGGAGGCTTTCCCAAATCCCTGAAGCTTCTGTTCAGGGTTGGTTCTCAACAATTTGCCTGTCTTTCTCTTCACATTTACATTTTAAAGTATTGGGAAACATTGGTTAGGGAAATGGTGCTGTTTTGCCTTTGGAAATGTAATTGAACTCTTCTGTAATCCTCAGCTGTTATGTCTCAGTGACAATAATGGGAAATCTGGATGAAGCTGTAGTTTGATGCCAGGGTGAGATGTGCTTGTCATGTCTTCTCGGGGAGTCTGGGAATTGCTGTCCTACGTAATCCCTCCTGATTAGGAAAGCTATTACTGTCTTCCTCTCAAAATAAGCCTTGTTTCCTTCTCCCTGTCAGCCCAACCTCCATCTTCTCTGTGCTGAACTGTACCCAGATCAGTACCCTCCCAAATCTTTGATTTTACAGTTGCTACAAAATCTGTAGCTTCTGCACTGTTTGGATGTAATAAGAGAGACCTCATGTAATGGCTCACCTGCTTGTGCCTGATACCACAGCACAGATTTCCTTGCTATCTATCTTGGCATGCCCCCATACTTACTGGGCGCTCTGAGATTGAATCCGTTTTCACTTCATAAAGTGAGTCTGAAACGTGGACACGAACCAAAGCCCAAACAGATGCAGAGAGTTGATTGCACTATGTATGTTTTTCACTTTTTTGAGTGGATGGATTTGTAGCTTTCCTAATGATGTTTGGCTAGTGCCCGAGTGGGGCAGAGGTGGCAGATTGCCCAAAGCGTTGGGACTGATCTAGGATGAGCTGGGAGCCTCCACATCCTGGGTGGGGGGAAGAGGGACTTGACAGGCACCGCGTCCCACCTTCTAATGTCCTTGGCTTCAGGAATTCTTTATTTCTTTATGAAAGAAGCCCAGTCAGGCCCAGCATGTTGTAAAACAAATCTGCTGCAGATGAAAATGGCACGCTTGTCTCTTAGCAGATCCCATTTAAATGGCAGCATGAGCCTAGATATCATCTGTTGTGTGCCCTCGTTGTTCGGAGCTTGTACAGACAGGTGATTTGCATGGCCATCATTTCCAGAAGTGTTGTCCGCCTCAGACCAGATGTTCATCCTTCCTCTGCTGAGGCTCTGCTCTTTTCTTCTTGTTCCTTACTCTTGAAACAAATCTCCTATAGGCACATCATCAAGATTGAAACTATGTAGTCTCCCTTCTTGTGACACGCATCCAGCTAATACCAGTGCAGTTAATTGTGCTGAACCCTCCCCACGACAACTGCTGCCGTTCTTGCTGCCGGTCCCTCCCAAAATCCTTTTTTCAGGCCTTTGCATACCTAGGCATAACATGGAGGTAAGCCCCACCCTACCATAACCTACTGCCCTTAACGAGAAGAGCATTTAATGAAGGCTCAAGGTGAAGGTTGGTGTCCTGCAGGAAATATCCTCTCCCACTGCCAAATCAGCGCGGAGTCTTGCGAAGATCAGCTGCCGATTGACTAGAGGGGCTGAGGATTGCAGCAGCCTTGATAAAGCTGGTAGGTGTGGTGTTATGTGATCAAAGCTGGACACTGGTATGACTGCGTGGTTGTAGGTTTTGAGGACAAGATTAGGACAAAGTCTATTTTATACCGTGACATACAAAAAGAAGTTCCTGGCTATATAATATGGTATGTCTTTTTTGGCTATCCTGGTACCATGAAAGCATCTCCAGTTCACGTTTTGTTGCTTTGGTTACTTTTCCTACATTTAATTCTGCCTCTGGAGTTCCTAACTCTTCTTGCAATAAGCGAAACCAACTGTCATCCGCTGGGAAAAGACTCTGAGATCTTGAATTGCAAAAACAAGTACAACGTGTTTCACAGTAAAAAAAACTTTTTTTTGCCCTTTCTGTTCCCCTCTCCTACCTCCCCACTATGCCCACCAAGCGTTTCTATAATGTAAAGATAATTTTGGACAGAAATTTCTTTTCTAAATTTCCTTTCCCTGACTGAATAGGGCATGTAATCCCTCCAGTAGGATTACTTTAGCTTATGATGATGTCTTTGAGGATTTATTGTTCTTTAAACATTCCTTGGATGTTGCTTTTGAATTCGATCCATTTTTACAGATAGCAAGAATCCTGTCCATGGATTTTGTGCCTTCCTTTCTGTAATATGAGTCAAATGATGCAACTAATTACAGGGAAATGAAACGTTACCCAGTGTTTATTAGGCCCTGACAGTGTGGTCTGTGCCTCACGAAACAGGAAATCACAGTCCCTGCTTCAGTGCTCTCATGAGCTGAGCAGGGCAGTGGATATTACATCCAAGCAAGCAATGTCTGGGCTGAATCAGATCACCAAAGCTTGGTCTTAAAGTGGTACACAGCTTTTTGTTACAATTGGTTGGTGAATTTGTTTGAAAGGTCTCGCTGAAGCGATATGTCTGCAAAGATGTGAATGGAAGAAGTGTGGTCAGGCATGTAAGAAAAAGCAGATTTTTATGCATGGGTGAAAGGCGAGACTTTCACAAGAGTGAGCAAAAGATAGAAGCTGGTTGGGCGTCTTGAATGGAGCACAGGGAGTAAGGGGGACGAGTTGTTGGAGAGATGTAAGTGGGTAGCAAGAAGCTTGGATTTGGAGCGGTAGGTGACATGAAGCCAGTGGTGCGATTAAAAAATAGGATTAGCAGAGCCCAATGCAGGAAAAGAACAGAGTGGCAGAGGAAGTGCATCGGGCAGATAGAAAGCAAGTGAGAGGCAAAAAGCGCCAAGGTTGGACCATGGATGGACAGTGAATACAAATTAGTTTGGACTTGGATATCTGAAAACAAAACTCAAGGTTAGACTGAGCAAATAAGAAGTGAGCAAAAGCAGATGGCAGGGTGGTTTGAGTCTCTGAAGATAAACAGAGTTCAGTGCTTAGCAACTTCAGTATTCCCAAGAAAGCATTAAAGAACTCTCTTTCAAACTGTGTTTTTCCTTGTTATTTTTGGAGTGCAAAGCATTCCTGTGTTTATAGAGGTGGACTGGGGTGTGAGCTGGGAGGGTGGAGCTGGGACAGGCTGGTCAGCACAGTTTAACATGCTGGGCAGAGTTTGCTGTTCTAGTGGTGCTAACAGCATGGGCTGTGTGTTGGAGTCCCCCTTACCTCCCCTTTCCTCAGTACATGGGTACCTGTCCTTAATGCCGAGTAAATAAAATGGGAGTAGAGGTAAATGGAGAGCCAGGGCAAAGACCGCAACCTGTTTTGCAGGAACTTGGATATAACTCCTGCATGGGGCTGGCAGCTGGGGCTGCGCTGGACAGTGATGCCTGCTGAGATTACAGTTTCTTCCTTTCTATTTGTATTTTCTTAGAGGTTGATTTACATCATGTAATGCAGTAATGGGATGCTGACATGTGGCATGCTTGAGTTAAACTCTGGAATGGCTTATTTGCATTAATGCCAATCAGTTGGTGCTGGCAACTGGCTTATTTTATTTAAAAAGGGAATCTCCCAGGTCTCCTTGCTACACCTGCCAGCTAATCAGCAGGAGATGGGACATCAGATTCCCTGTCTTGTCTTACAGTGTCTCTGGATTAAGACTCGGAGATGATAATGCTCAGGAGAGGCAGATGCTGCAACCCAGCTGGATAATTTCCCTGATCTGCTCGGTGATGTGTTTTTTTTCAAATGGCTTCAGTGTCAATGAAGTGAGCTGATGCACGTACCAAATTCCTGTTGAACTCACCCTGCTCCTTGCTTCCTAGCACAGATTTCCACCCAAAATCCGATGCTTTGTGCCATGTGTAATGAGGCCCTCTCCTAAAACACAGTTCCCCACAGTGCTCACATGTTTCCTCTTGCTGAGTTGGTCTCATGGGGTTTCTGCACCCTTTGTGGCTGATGAAGGCAGTGCTGAAGTTCCCTTTCCTTTTTGTCCAGCTGATGGCCTGGTCCTGCTGGCCTCTCAAGGGAGAGTCTTTAGAAGTGGTTGTGTATGTTGGTATGCACTGGACCAATGATGATGAGCAGCACATTCAACTGTAGCTACGAAACCAGAAAGCAGTGCTGCCTGCCAAGCCTTGAAAGAGTTTTTTTTTCAAACAACTGGAGTGTAGAGCTTTGGTTTGCACAGCTAAGAGTGCCAACTGAACTATGAATTAATGTGTAAAAAGCCTTGGGAAAGTTCACAATCGCGTACGTTGTTATGAAGTCAATAACCAAGTTATGTCGGGTCTATCTAGCTGAATACGTTTTGTGTTCCTTTAATCCTCCTTTAAGCTTGACTTCTCCCCCTCTAGTGTGACTTTTTGTTTTTTTGTTTTCCTCTACTCTCTCATTCCCCAGCACCGTAACCACACCTCTGTGGTTGTTTTTTTTTTTGCACACCGTAAGCTAAATAATAGGGACAAGTTTTATAGCTGCTGAGATTAAATGAGGCCTTCTGGAGTATTTCAAGAGGGACCAGGCCCCTTGAGCAGACTGGAAAGGGCCCAGGCTTGCATATGGGCAGCAGGCTCTGCAAGTTGATGAGACTGCTCCTGTTGCGAGGGGTGAGCAATCCCTCAATATATCAGCTGCCTGCAAATGGTTATAAAACAATCCACCACAGATTGGGGAAAGGTTACAAACATATGGAATCACTCATTTGGCTATCTTGGAGCTAGAAAAGAAAATAAAGCTGTGCAATTTACCCAAAATATGTGTAGGATACAGTATCATTTTTTGGAGGCTTGTTTTAGAGTCTGGTGCTAAGGAAGGATGTGTGTGCTAGGGAACTTCTCTGTACAGGCAGGAGGCACTCTCAGATCAAGGTCCAACAAGTTTCTGCACCCTAATGGTGACTGTGATGTGGTAAATAATCTGCTGCTTGGAAATCAATTTTTTTAATTTATTTTTTATTTTTGCTCTGCACAGGAAGGACAGCAAAAAAAGAGAAGATGGAGTAGGTGATTATGGGAGAACAGTCACACTTTGAAATCAATTGCTAGCCAAGTAGTCTGTCTTGAGTCCTGGCTGCCTCAGGTTGGGATTCTCCATGGCAAATCTGCTGGGCTTTCTTCCCTAAAAAGTGGGACTGTAGCAGTCTGTGTGTCTGAAGAAGGCACTCCGTCCTCTTGGGCTGAATTGCTGATGTTCAAGATCATGGGTGAGGGCTTTCTCTTTTTTATGAGTAGAACCACGAGTTCATGGTGCAATTCTGTTTAATTACAAATAACGTGTTACCCTGGTCTGCCGAACAGAGCAGAACCAACTGTTGCTGACTGTCAGTTTTTGAGCTGCCTTTCTAGACACAGTCTGACTGGAGGAGCTGTTTCTCAGCTCCCTGCCTGTGCCTCCTGCCTGTTTGGCTCCTGCCCAGCCTGCAATGGTTTGCAGGTCTGGGCACTGCCTCAGCTCACTGGACTTTGTTTCATCAGAAGACGAGTGTGTTGCCTTCATGTTTTTTTTTTAACTGTTGTTATATGAAGGAACAACGCTTGACCCTTCAGAGAACCTAAATTACAGCAGTGACCATTACCCTGATTATCTTTTTTTCTAGCTATACTTGTATGGTACTCTCTGGTTGTGGGACCTACAGAATTGCTGTTAGTGGGGATGTGTGTCCACTAAGATGTAAAAAGGAGACTAGATTTTTAAGCCTGTGCTTTTGTTTTATGGTAGGTGCATCAGACTTGATGCCTTCTTCCACGAGGCTTTGCCTGTCTGCCATGGGTGGCAGTGCTCTTTGCACATGCTCTTCGGCATTTAGTTGGTGATGGGTGCTGATGGACACCTGCCAGTTTGGTATCAGAGCTGGCGCATCTCTGGCAGATGAAACATCCTTTGAAAAGCTCACATGAAGGGGCAGAGAAGAAAGGGTGAAAGCAGACATCATTAAGTGCCTGTTTGATCCTGACACTTCTTACATGATTGTCTGGGGTGGAGGAGGGAAGTGATCCAAGCAGTCCCTTCCAGTCCTTGAACACTGCTTGCTAATTTGCAGTTGCTTTTTACAATTGCCTCTCTAAAATGGATATTTGCATAAACAGGCATGAGCTGGACCAAAACAATCATGAAAGAAGCTGGACTGTTTTGGAAGCTGTTTCTAGTAGCACTGTCTGCAAACAAAACAAGATGTGCAGTACAAAACCTATTAACTCGATTTGCTATATTTATGCTTTGTGTATTCAAGAACAGCATGTTGCTATGGGCCATCGTGTAATCCAAATTGCCTTGTAGGGACTCAGAGGTTTAAACCATTCCAGAAGTTTCACAGCACTTTCTTCCCTCCAGAGGCCACCTGGCAGCACTGCAAATTTCCACATGTGATTTTCATCTAAGGTCTTCCCTGGCTATATATAAATCATGGTAGCAAAATTATCTGAGGATGCTAGTAACTTTGAAAAAAGCCCTTTTGGGCTGGGATGTAAACAGGCCTTTCCTGATGGGATTTCATTTATGTTTCACTGGGGCTAAATTCTTCCCTTGGATCCACTACGCGGTTCTTAAAATAAATAGTTTTAAACTGGTTTTGGCGTGCTGTATAGATGCTCTTTCACGTCTGAGCTACTCTGGGTCAGTTCTGCCTGAAAGGCTGATGCTCTATTTCATGTACTACACAGAAAGTACCTACTGATGTTTTGTCTGTGATGGTGGCACATGAGTGCCTGACAAGTCTTCATGTGGTTACTCTGAGGAGGGGGAAATGGTGGCTTGTCTGTCTGAAGACACAAAATGGGAACCTTCCTTTGTAACAGGACTTTGGGGCCACCCATCACACTTTGTATATATCTGACATTAACAGGCACTAATATTTTAGCTAAAAATTAGGAAATGACAAAGTGCTACTTGTGTAGGACTTCCTCAGTCCTGCCAGAACTTTTCCATTTAACAACAACAACAACAAAAAAATCAATGTTCACTGATGAAAGAGGCTAAGCATGGCTCTTCTGCCTTGTGAAAAGAAGACCCAGCTTGAAGACCGGCAATCTAGGTTCCTCCTCCTGTCCTTGCACAGGAGAAGGGCGTAAAGTAACCAACTATATGCTCTCCCCTGGCAGAGAATCCACCTTAGCCAGAGCAGGCAATGGTTGGGACTTGCTGCTCTCTGCAGGGTTTCCTGGGGTGCTGCTGTCTGTTCCTTGCATGCTGTCTGATTCACCTCCTTGGGCATTACATGGGGAGCCTCAGTGCCCAGCCTGGAGCTGGGATTTCCCTCTGGAGTGCTTAGGGGATAACAGTCATCAGTCTGTCAGCATTGGGGATGCCTTTGTACAGATCAGAGGGCTCTGAAGTTATTTAGGTACTTGCAGATTAAAATGGAAGTCTGTGAAGAATGCAGGAGTAGAAGCTGTATCCTCTAAGGGGATTCCAATGCCATCATAAAATACAACATTCATTAGCAACTTGTATCCATTGAAGTCCATAGGAGACTCTGTTGCCTTTGCAAAGCTTTAGATTTCTTTTCCTTTTTTTTTTCCTCCACTGACACCTGCAGTAATTAAAAGTCAGTTGTGGTAAAATGACTTCTACTAGGTGCAGTAAGACATGGGGAGTATGTTACCCCCAGGGGAAAGTGGAAAAGGAGGAATCCAGGTGCTAAGACTGCCAGTGTAAAAACCGTGCCATCAGTGCAGACAGTCAGGAGCTCAAGGATAACAGAATTCTTCAGTGGTTGTTACTTCCTCAGTCATCCTCTGGACAACCAGGCAAGACATCCCTGGTTTCGCTACTGTGCACTCTCTGCCACATGTGGAGGCAGGCAGGAAATAAACAGTTTTGTGGAAGCACGTATCTATTATATCTGGGCAAAACATGCCACAGGAGAAACTTTTTCATTGCTAGGAGAAGGGTGATGATAAAAGCATCCAGCAGTGAGGTGGTGGGCACAGCTGCTTTTCAGATACGTTTGGATTAGCAGGAAAAATAACAGAAATGTGGTGGTTTTCTCTCTCTTTTTTTTTAATTTATTTTTTTTTTAGCTGGAAGGTGGAGTCAGCAATTTCTCCTGCCCTGGGCTGCCATGGCTAATTGTGCTGTTACTACCCCAGCTAACAGAATAGGTGCATGTGCAATTAGTCATGAGATAAAACATGAAAACAGTGTTATTTTGTTAGCATTGGCTCAGATGTTGTGGACCTGGGACTAATGGACATTCAGCAGAACTTGGCATAACTGCAGAGTTTTGGGTCCAAACAATGTAGTTCATTACCATAGGGCTCTGGAGAAATCTTTCAGCAAGCAGCTGTTCCTAATACCCGGTACCTAAGACTGCTTCCTGATCAAAGGGGGGTTTTTTTGTTGTTGTTCTTTAAGTACTAAAGCTAGTTTTATTTGTGTTGCCTGATGTCAGTGGTGGGTAGAAGCGATTAATTTATTCTGATATAAGTGGGCTTTAAAAAAATGTACAAAAATGCAGCAGGTGGATGATGTAGTGCTGTTACATCTTTCCTTTAATGTAGGAAAGTGGAACGTAATTGCATCAAGTAGTGGTTTTGAAATATCAGATGTCCATTAGTGCATAATTAGCAAGTTAATGATGTGTTGCCAAACATGTGGTGACCTCTTTTTCTCCGCCAAACTTCTAGACACTGTTACTTATTGCATTAGCTTCTTGGAAAATGTGCACTGGTGGCATCATGCTCAGCGGTGTGTTCTCATAAGGCTCGTCTGGTTTAGGCATATCTACATGAAATACTGGAAGTCCTGGAAGTGGACTGAAGGTCTTTGTAATGCTGAACATGCATGAAAATGTTATCCTTAATTTTTGCTGTTGCCTTGAGTACATCTGGGCCCAGCAAGTCTGAGGTACCCTAAAACACAAAGACTACAACAAGAACCAAAATTCGTCATTAACAAGGGAAATTCTGAGCAGTCCTGTCCTGGTTTTGGCTGGAATAAAGTTCGTTTTCTTCTCAGCGGCTGGTATAGTGCTGTGTTTTGGATTTAGGATGAGAATAATGTTGATAACACACTGATATTTCAGTTGTTGCTAAGCAGTTTTTATACTAAGTCAAGGACTTCTCAGCTTCTCATACTGCCCTGCCAGTGAGGCTAGGAGGGCACAAGAAACTGGGAGGAGACACAGCGAGGGCAGCTGACCCAAATGAGCCAAAGGGGGTATTCCGTACCATGTGATTGTGATGGGTTGACCCTGGCTGGAGGCCAGGTGTCCACCAAAGCTGTTCTATCACTCCCCCATCCTCAGCTGGACAGGGGAGAGAAAAATATAACAAAAAAGCTTGTGGGTCGAGATAAGGACAGGAGAGATCATTCACTAATTACTGTTATGGGCAAAACAGACTCAGCTTAGGGAAAATTAGCTCAATTTATTACAAATCAGCCAGAGTAAGGTAAATGAGAAATAAAATGAAATCTCAGAACACCTTCCCTCCACCCCTCCCTTCTTCCCGGGCACAACTTCACTCCCGGATTTCTCCACCAAGCCCCCCCAGCGGCACAGGGGGACAGGGATGGGGTTTACGGTCATCACACGTTATTTTCTGCCGCTTCACCTCCTCAGGGGGAGGGCTCATCACACTCTTCCCCTGCTCCAGCGTGGGGTCCCACCCACGGGAGACAGTCCTCCACGAACTTTCTGCAACATGGGCCATTCCCACGGGCTGCAGTTCTTCACGAACTGCTCCAGCGTGGGTCCTTTCCACGGTGTGCAGTCCTTCAGGAGCACACTGCTCCAGCGTGGGTCCCCCACGGGGTCACAAGTCCTGCCAGAAAACTTGCTCCATGGGCTCCTCTCTCCACAGATCCGCAGATCCTGCCAGGAGCCTGCTCCAGCGCAGGGTTCCCATGGGGTCACAGCCTCCTTCGGGAACCCACCTGCTCTGGCGTGGAGTCCTCCACGGGCTGCAGGTGGAGATCTGCTCCACTGTGGACCTCCCTGGACTGCAGGGGGACAGCCTGCCTCACCAGGGTCTTCACCATGGGCTGCAGGGGAATCTTCGCTCCGGCGCCTGGAGCACCTCCTCCCCCTCCTTCTGCACTGACCTTGGTGTCCGCAGGCTTGTTTCTCTTAACATGTTCTCACTCCTCTCTCTGGTGGCTGTTTTCTCCCTGTCCCAACTTTTTTTTCCTTCTTAAAAATGTTATCACAGAGGCGTTACCACTATCACTGATTGGCTCGGCCTTGGCCGGCGGCGGGTCCGTCTTAGAGCCGGCTGGTATGGGCTCGCTCTCTCTCCAACACAGGGGAAGCTTCCAGCAACTTCTTACAGGAGCCACCCCTGTAACCCCCCCTGCTACCAAAACCTTGCCACATAAAACCAATACAGTGATGTCATGCCCAGTATATAAACTGGGGAAGCTGGCTGAGGGACACTGTAGCTTGGGGGTTGGCTGGGCATCAGTCAGTAGGTGGTGAGTAATTGTATTGTGCATCACTTGTTTTGTATGTTCTATTATTATTCCTTCCTTTTCTGTCCTATTAAGCTGTCTCTCTCAACCCGTCAGTTTTACTTTTCTTTTTTTCTCCCCCATCCCACTGCAGGGGGGAGTGACTGAGCAGCTGCGTGGGGCTTAGTTGCTGGCTGGGGTTAAGAAACGACAGGCCCATAGACAGAAGTGAGTCAAATTCTTACAAAGTTTACTCCGGTGGGATGTAAGGACCTGAGACCAGGATCTAGCACCCAGTCCTTTTACATGCTTTTCTGTGGTACATACATAGTATATGATTGTCTGAAGGAATAATTAATTACAGATTTACCTTGATCTTTTATTCGCATAAGACTGACTAGGTTAGGAGAGCCAGGTTATTCACCAAAGTAAGTCTCTTGCAATAAGTTTGAATCCAAATGTGGACATTTTAATTGAAAATAGTTGCTGATTAGAAAGGAATGCTCTTTTGTTCATTTCTGACATAGTGTATTATGTTAGGTCAAGTTCCTTTTGGCTCACATTAATGAGATGACTGCACTGATGATTAAAAAATAATAATTAGAAAATTGCTCTCTTTAGCTACAAAATCTCTATCTGTTTGGACAGTGAGTGTTGTCTAGGGTGAGCAGTTGCACGTTCCATCAGAACCAATTTTGGCATTTGGTTATGGCTTGACAAATAGCTTTGTGCACATTGTAATATTATTCCAAGAATGATACTGGCTTCTGAAGTGCATTACGCTAAATGGAAGATTCAATGCATATTTCAGTGGCTAAAGTAAAATCTTCTTCAAAACTTCTTTATAACTTGGCAGCTATAATTTAGAGACTTGCCTGGTTTTTAGGATAGTCAGGTGGACTTTTGAATGCAAGAATTTTTGACTGTCCCAAACCAAACTTGGATTACCTCTACCTGTGTCTGGCATATCTTTTTACTCCCAAGTTCCTTTTCTTTGCCACGTTCAAGTGTTCTGCTTAGAACATCTCCCTTTTGTTTTGATCACTAACTCTCATCATCATGCCTTCTTCCATGCTAGCTTTCACATAGATCTGCTTCCATCTCTTGAAAGATTAAGTGATCTATCTCTCTCTTTCCTGTTCTTTTTGGATATAGTTAGTTTTCCCCCATGAAAAATGATGCTTGTCTCCTAATAAAGATGAGTTGTGTTATGTACTGCTCTGGACGGTCTTGTGGTGTTACCTTTAAAAAGCTGCATTTGCTGCTGTTTTAAGGTTTACAGCTAGACAAGATATATCTTTTGCTTTGTTTGTCTCAATCTGAAAGGTCCTGTTTTGTAGAGTGCTGCACAGGCTACTGATCAAGTTTAAATATATATTGGGCCAAATTCTTGGGTTGCATAACTCTGCGTAGTCTATATGTTTACACTTGCTTGGACCATGTTTTTATTTATTTTATCTTATTACTCATAGCATCAAACTTCTTTAAGTCAAATTGTAGAGTGATTCAGAATGCTTTAGAATTTGCTGAAGAAGTCAGGCTTGTAGCCAATTTCACCACCTCTGAAACTTGCTCTCTTTGTGCTGAGCACAATCTAATCATAGATAAATAGAACAGAAAACTTTCCCATTTGTTCTCCTCTGCTTGAGATTGGGGGGGTGGGGTGGAGAAGATTCTTAAAAGAATTAGAAGTTAAAGAACAAAATGGTGCACCGTTTCCCCCAGAGGAACACAGAGATAACTTAAAAGTGTAAATGGCAATTAGAAAGTGATATTTTCTTTGCAATGACAAAAATAAATGTTTGATAAACACAGGGGGGAAGAGAGGAGACCTTCTTGTCCCTGTTAAAGAAAATCTTGCTAGATTCCAATCCGCTGGAGAATTTATTCAAGACAATTGTGGTATGTTTGTGTGCAAAAAAATGGCTGCTGTACAGTTGTCAACGTTAGCATGACCTGTTGAGACTTGCAGATGGAAGAGCAAGTCGTGCAGCTTAGCTTTGCCTGGGGAACAGCTGTACCGTGCACGATTGCCCTGAGATGCTGGAGAAGAGAATGTGTGTTGGGTACCAGCTCACCTGGGCTTCCACTTGCCACATATACTCTTGAGGCAGCTTGCAAATGAGACAGGACTCCTTGACTGTCTGTACTGTCTTTGTAACACATAGCCTTTTATACGGGCTACTAGTTGCTGCTCTGCTCTGGAAAATGTATGTCTTGATATTCTGCTTACCAGGTACAGCTGTTAAATAAGGTCCTACCAAACAGGATCACCAAATCCTGCGTACTCAGCTATGTAAATGGTGGTAGTGTCCAAATGCCACACTGGTGTGTTTAAAAATGAGAGAGGAAGACTGAAAAAACAACTTTCTGCAGTGTGAAATCCTTCTTTCTGAGCTCTGTCACTTGATTGGGGACCTAAAATTGCATGGGAATGAGATACCTTTACTTAACTGGATCCAACTTTGAAGTTAGCCCTTCTGGAGCAGTGGGTTGGACTAGAGACAACCAGAGGTCTCTTGCTATCTGAATTCTTCTATGGTTCCTTTACCAGTTGCAGGAGAAGACGTAGGATTTCCTCCAATGTTAGCCCGAGTGATTTCTCTTCTGTTGTGAAGAAGCATCTTTGCTGTAAGAGTGGATTTCCATCTATTCTCCTTCTGTTTTGATATTTATTTGAGGTGGTGGAGGGGGCAGACAATGTCAGGAATGGATGAATTTAAAGAAAGCTAAAAGAATAATCATTAAAACTAGGCAGAAAGTGGTGTCACCATTTGACAATTTAAGAGCTTAGAAATCTTTCCCATTTTGAGCTGGATGAAGCTGTGAAATGACAAGTGATCAGGGTTTTTTGAGTTGAGCTAGGAGAGGGAGGATTTTCTGGATCCTTGTTTGAGAACAAGTCAATTAAAACATGCCTTTTATTTTTAACCCTATTCCCTCTTCCCCCGCTTTGACTGTAAACCAGTCAAAAGCATGAGGTCATCTAGAAAATGCAGATATGATAGGCATGAACAGTTAGGAAACCTGGGAAGGCTACCTTAATTTTGAAATTCAAATTGTGTTAAAATTAATCCTTTCTAGCAAAACACTCATTTGAATTAGTTGGTGTGTTATTTGATTTTATTTTCCCACATGATACCATTTATTTTAAGCTTCCTATTTGTTTAAAGGCCTTATCTTTGATCAATGGCTGGGATATTCCATAAGTAAGCAGGTTTTTTCTGAGGTGAAATATATGTCTAGAAAGTGTAGTAAAGAAAATCAAGGAATTATACCTTTACCTGCTCTTTAAAAGACTGTTTTTAATCTTGACATCCTAAATAACTGTTTAAATCATCTACAAGAAGAAATATATCAATACCATGATCTTATATTAAAAAAAAAACACCAGATGTGACTGGCAGAGTATGTGTATTTATAGCTTCTCTATTGCTGCTGTAATCTACATTCATTTCTCTGTGACTCCACAGTTGTACAAGCAAGACTGCATCTCTTAAAAGCATTTGAATGATTACTTGTTCATGTCAGTGTGTGTAGTGAAGCAAAGGAAAATTCTTTTCCTTTCCTCCACTAATATACCCTGTAAATAAATACTGTTAAAAATTATCACCTACTTGTTTGATCTACATCATGCTTATTAATTCTGTAGAAAATCTGTGATCTTTTATGGCCTTGGATGAACTGTCTTTTTTTTAATCATTTTTCCTAGCTGCCTTTTTAGAAATGGAAAATGCACTTTAAGGTTTCTGTAGCGAAAGATGCTGTCAAGTATTGTAAGCAGTTCAATTAGAATATGCTTATTTTAGAAGGTTGCTTAAATGAGACTTAACAGTAGGAAAATTTGGTGCTAACTCGGCTTTTTAGAAGTGGTGCACCTGGGTTCTGATACATTATGCTTGTGTGAAGAGGACAGGACTGGGTCTTTTTGGAGCACTCATTTAGCTGTTAGCAAGTGATTAAGTGGTACTTGAATAGGTTCTGCAATATGTGGAAAAGTCTGATCTCTGGCTTCTTAAACTAGAAACTGCAAAGTAATAATGAAGGAAAGAAATACATGGAATGTAGTTAATATTTTGGTTTTGCACTTTTCCCACTCTTTATTTCAGACTGAAAACAAACTGCATCTTTAGTGAACTGGAATGATCAGCTACCTAGAGATATTCCCATTAAAGGTTTCTACTGCAATATCTTTTTAGAAACTCTTTTTTAGTTTTCTTTAGAATGGAAATGTGCTGACAGTCACAGAGGAAAAAAAATCCATTCCCCACTATATTTTCCCAGAGGATTATTTTTATTACCGACGTACATGAATTACAGTAGGATGCAGTAGCTAGATCAGGTATTAATACAACCCTTTGGTGTAACATTTCAGCCCTAAGATTAATCTAAATCTACCCAGGCATCTAAAAGCAAATGAGAGGAAGTAGGAAATGAAGGCAGAAAAAAAAGGGGGAAGAGGAGATCTGCCTTGGGAGCATGATTTATATAGTTTTCTGGGATTATACTGTGATCTGTAAGCACTGAAATACAGATTCTGGATGCTGTAGAAATACAAAACATTACTTCAAGTGCCGAAAAGCCTCTTCTGCCAGCAGAGCGGGGTCCATGTTCCACTAAAGCATGCCAGTGACCTCTTTGTTCTTCATCTGCTTTTCCATAGCACATAGATGATACGCTAGGTAAGAAGGCTGGACACTGTCATTTTTATTGGGGCAGGAAGAATTGGGGAACTCTTGTCAAAGTCCTCATGTCTGTAGAGACAAGGCTGCCTAAATGGGGAAGGGTGAGATGTCAAGGTCACTAAAATTTGAGTTCTCTACTCGTTTTACTATTTGACGGAGCCCCTTTCTTTAATTGTCTCTCAGCTTTCCTCTTCTCCTTCATACCCACGCCTTTGAAAACATCTGGAAAATAATTTTTTTTAGATTTTGGTGTTTTAGAGGGCTATTATAGTCTGGGGACTGGGAACCCTGAGGCAGACTCCTACTGCTCTGAGCTCTTTTTCCCCTGCTTACGCTGGTGTGTCGAGATGGCAGGGAACACTCTCACTGCCTTTTCCCACACAAATGTGCAGAGCTTAGTGCAACAGAGTCCCACCCGCACCGGGGGCCTCCAGACACAAATTAATAAAGAATAAAGATGATTGTTATAATTTTTTTGAGCAGTCACAGCTGATCAAATAAACTCCTACCATGCTTAAAAATTAAAAAAAAAATCCATTTTTAAAGGCAAAATTAGCCAGACGGCACCTGCCCTGATTTTTTTTTCTTAAGTAGCACATCTCTTTGCTGACGCTTGACTGCAGTGACTCATCATACGAGGCTAAATCAGCCATGTAACGTAATGCAGCGTGACTGATTTAGCCAGCTCTGATGCAGCATGATGAGAGTAGCTTGGACCAGGAAATTTGAGCTCCTTCCCCCTCTTCTCCAGGACTAAGAACAAAGGGAAAGTTAAACATCTTTCCAGCAATTAAGTATTTTGCTTAGGGGAGAAGCTTTTTGTTTGTTTGTTTTCTTTCAACTAAAAATCTTGTGTTTAAGAAATAAGCATTAAGATCTTGAACCAGAACTATTGAGGGATCTGTAGGCAGAACTTGCTAAAAACATCTGAGTATAACAAGTCTTTAGTGCCTTCATCACCTCAGCCATTTACCCAAATGTGCAGTGAGGATTCTTGAGGATAATTCCTTAAAAATTACCTTGTGCTGTATAACATACATAGCATATACACATGCTGCATATGCTCACATGCATGTAGCAGCTGAAAAAGTATACCCATTTAAGACATCTGACTAAATTACATCTGCTCATCCAGTTACCCTGCATCAGCTGAGCCATGTTACCTGCCTCTGGGGTAGTTCTTGTGCCACTTTGGTCAGAAGCAGTAACGCCATTCTGCCCGAACACCTTTTGCTGAGATTTAAGCTAAAACAATTTATTTCACAAGCTTAGCATGTTAAACCACAGGAATAGTCTCAGCTGATATGTGGTAGCTTCTCAGGCCTCAGCAATCTGATCGCATCTGAGCTTTTATTCTTGGCTGCTCCATGTATTTTTGCTGACACAAGTGAAGCTGGCTTTGCACACCTGCCGCTGAAATTCAGACCAGGCTATGTTGCAGAAAGTCAACCAAATGGTGGCATTTTGAGAAGAATGGGGGGAGGAGGAGGTTCAGAGGCAAAGGGTGAGTGAGGCTCTCCTGTCTGTGGTGTGTGTTCTCATCTATAGGAAAATCAAGTGAATGCAATTATTACTGAACAAGAGTGGCCATATTTTATGAAGGGGAAAGGTACCCAGATAATCCTATTTGAGGTCAGAGAATATAATTGGGTTGTTTATGAAATAAACAGGATCATTTCAAACTGGATCCTAAAACGGAAGAGCAGAAAGTAGAGAGGTATGAAGAAGGAAGTTTTCTAAACATTTGTGTTTCATCAGATGTTTGGCTGAACCATGTTGGAGAACTAAGTGTGAGTGGCTTTTACTGTTCTTTACTGAGTATCATTGATTTAGGAGTCCTGCAACACAGATTTTTATTTTTTTTAAGGTACTCTTTCAGTCAGTTTGAAGTGCTGGCGCGTGTGTGTGTGTGTATATAAAATATATATTGTTTTCCTTGTAAGATGAGATGCACTGAAGAAAATGGGTTTGACTTGACAATTGCCTTAAATCCTACCTGGGATCAGCTTCTGAGGCCAGAAAAATCAATCGTCAACCCTCAGTCCAACAGAACATCCTGAGAGACTACATCTGATTTTAAGTTTTCTAATATTTCCAAGAGTTTTGATTTGAAACAAGATATTTCAACCTCAGAGAATTCAGCAAATAAGCTCCTCCACCTTCAAGTGAAGACGAAAATTTCATTATAATGCATACAGATATTTTTTCCCCCTATTGCTGTTCTGTGAAGGGTAGATGAGTGTTGACACCTGTTTCTGCATAACAAATGCTCAAATCCCTCTCTTGTGCTCTTTCCCATGTATTGGTTTTGAAATACTTATTGATTGCATCTCTTCTCAAGGTTTGTTTCACAATACTACCTAAAGATTTTTAGATATTAGGATAATAATGATTGTGATCTACAAATTGCTATGCAGCCTGAAGAATGTCAATGCTAAGCATAACCAGAAACTGTTCAGCTGAACTGGATCTTGTTAGACACAATGGTCAGCCAGCATATCTGGGTTCAAAGTCTTCTGTGAAGGCCAAAATTTAGTTATTTTTCTGAAGTTTGTATAAGACTCATGATGTTAGATCCTTAAAGGACCTAGGAAAAAAAAAATCCTGTGATGAATTCTGATTTTTTTTGCTCTTATGTGATCAAAGGAGTAGGAGTAAGCAGAAAGCAGAGTTGCATAGTGAACGGTGAGGAACACAGGCATATTATCCATTCACTTGGAGTCAGTCTTTCTGTCATGCTTACTGACTACATGCCACAGAAATCTGTATTGAATCTGAAAGAAATACCTGAAACTGGCTCTTTGTGCTGAAGGGTAGAGTCCAATAACTACGTTTAATAGTAAGTGTATGAACTTAAGGCAAGAAAATAGGATGGCATAACCAATGCATTGACAGAGAGGGCAGGAAGGGTGAGGAATTGGTGTGTGGGTTGGGTTTCTGGTCACAGAAGAGGGTTTTTTGTGGATGCAGGATGAGAAAAACGTTAGGTACAGCAAGGCAGATGCTCAGGAACTGCATAATGCAGAAATGAAAGAGTTCAGCAGCTTGCTTACTAAACAAAGCAGTATTCAAATAAGCTGCACTAATTTGCCATTCATCTGATATTTTATATATTTTCTTGAACTTGTATTTCTGCGCATACTTAAAATGGTACTTTCTTGTATAGCTTCTTAAAATCTGGTTTATCTCAGATTTTAATGTGCTTTTACTCCTGTTTAGTTTTGAAGTTTAAATAGCACTTCATTAAGCAACTCTATTGTCTTCCTCACCTTCTGCAACAATACTAAATATTTTAACATATTTATGTAGGATTTCTGCCAATACTTGCCAGGTACTTTCCAAACATACTTAGTTCATGAGAAGCAACTTAAATATTAAGCACACATTTAAGAAATGGTTACCATGTACAAGTTAAACGGCAGCTCTGCGCTTTTTTCTAGTATTAAGCTTAATTGTTTTGCGTTGGTGATGCAGAATTTCATAGACTGCGGTACACAAACACTGAGATCATGTTTCCACTGTAGTCCTTTCACTATCTAGAAGTTAATATTGAGTGGTGTTCTTCAGTGTCTTGCTCTTCAGTGGAAATCCTGTTATTTATGCTTGCTCCCAGGGGCCTGGGGTTAGATCTGGGGTTTAACTCTATTGGGAGGTGATAGATGATCTGTTGTTGTCTTCAGCAGGAACCAATTTAAGCCCTAAATTCTTGTTAGGCCCACTCTCTCCAGCCTCCTCCAACATAATGGCTTTCCAGCCTGAGGCCATCTTCCTGCCCACTGCCACTCCTGTAGGATGCATGAATTTTATTTTTAAACCCGTGATGATTTTCTTTAATAATTATGTGAAGGTGCTTATAAAACTGTTTTAAGTGAGGGATGATGTTCCTGCACAGCATTGCATGGAATAGCATAGGTTGGAAGTCTCCTCTGGAGATCATCTACCTTGCTCCCTAGCCAAGGCTGGATTCAGTTACGAGCTCTACGGCTCATGAACTCTGCGTCCTTGGATAAGCTGTTGAACACTCTGTGTCCTCCTGTGTGTATGAGAGTGCTTATCTCACAGGTAGGGATTAATCAGTGTTCAAAAAGTAATTTGAGATCCTTGATGAAAGCCACTGTGTAAGAAGAAAATATGTGACCGCACAGTAGCATCTCGGAGATTATGATCACCACCATTTCCTTTTCTGAGCTTAAGGGAAAGTGGTGAGAGAGTTTGTAAAGGAGGGGGAAACATGCTTTTCTGTATGGTATTTATTTATAACACAAAGCACCAGCTACCCCTAAAACCTGTGTGTGTTTATCTTGCATATGTGGTTATGTGGTTTCAGTTATCTTTGCAAGAAAATGACTATTCTTGCTCCTGAGACCTATTTAAGCGATTATGACCTAAGTTAGTTCACAACAACCATCCTTTACAGTGCTTAATCAATAAACCCTGAAAGCAAACTAATCTTCATTTACTTTCGGAGGCAACTGCAGGAAAACAAGAATTGTCAGATAAAGCTGGGGATCAGCATTCCTACCTCAAGGCCAAGGGTCAGATATTAGTACACAGGGAGATTGTAAATATAGTTTGGTCTAACAGATGCTAAAATAAGGGCAGGATATAGTGGGAAATTGTACCTCCAGGGGACAACACTTTAATGCATGCAATAACTGATAAGATAAGCTTCTTTATTACCAAAAGAATGACTTTAAAAACCATATATAATTTGTCTTCATGCTTAGGGGAGCGACGGAAGAGAGAGGACTATTAGATGGAGATAAGTGGATCAGTGGAATATTGTATTAATGTTGTGTGGTTTCCTGAGGATATTAGGTACCTTAACAGAGGGATGAGAGGCAGGGTACCCCAGGTAAAACACAAATCAGATGGATATTTAGCATGGTTTGTTTCCTATTATGGAAGGTTTTCTTCATACAAACTTGATTCTCAGTATGGAGTTATTAGCAATTAAATGTGAAAGGGGGAGCGGATACTACAGAGGATACTACCTCATGGATTGCTACCCTCAATGATGTAAATGGGCAAAACTCTGTAGGTGCCTTCCCAGCATCACTACAGAATCTGCCTCCTAGCTTTAGAAATGCAATCTTTTGAAGTATACATATCATCTCCGCATGAACAAACAGGCATGGCAGGTTAAAGGATCTGCCTTTGAAAAATAAACTTTGTACGTGTTCACAATAAACAGAGGGCTAATGGTAGTGACAGTATTTTATGTGGTGAGCAATCTTAACCCCACTGTGTTCGACTCCTTCTCTTGCACTTCATTTTTTCTTAATTTCATCATTTTTCTCACTTCTTTTAAATTGTGAAGCAATTGAATGAGGAAAGGATATTGTAACGGTATTTGTTCTTCTATGTACCTGGCCTCTGGGATAATATAGTTTCCTGTAAAATGTCAGTAAAAGCCTCTGTTAGTAGTTTCTTCCCTATTTGCATTATTTTTTGTTTCTAAATGAATGAAAGTGATGGTGGATATGCAATTCCTTTGGTGTTAGCAGAGAGAGGATACTTGTCATTTGACCAGCAAGCGGGGTAGATACTGGAATGCAGATTTTCTGTGTATGTTTCTGAAAGTAGTATCAGAATTTATTGCTGTACCCAGTGTGTGTATGTTGTAGCAAATGCCAAAACTTCAAATTCTTGAGCTTGAGTGTTATAATTCCTTGGAAATCTTAATGGGCAAAACCTTCTGATTTTCTGTGAAACAGCTGTATATGGTCTTGCATTGTACATACTACTTTTGAAAATTGAGAATAGCCTCCTTATTAATTATGAGAAATCTTGACATAATGAAATTGATGACTCACTAGTAATTTAATATTGTCCGTATATAATTTTGAATGTACTGCCTGCAAATATCCCATTTGTCCACCATCTTGTTTGACTGGGAAATCACTTCATTACAATTCCCTGCCAGAAAAAAATAATTAGATGGAGGGATTTCATGTAGCTTTTCATTGGGTGAATAATTGAGTTCCTAGAGGACCTATCTGATTTGAAGGCCAAAACTTTCTTGTAACACAGGCTATATAAAAGTAGTATAAATCACAGTGGGAGATGAAACGCATTTAAACGCACTCTAAGAAAGAAAGAAACCACAGTATAGTCAAGTCTTTTGATTGTTCACTAGCCAATTACCTGTGTTATTTAGGAATCATCTTGATCTTAATCTTTTCAAAGAGCTGTTTTTGTATTGATGATCTCACTCTACTTCTTAACTTTACCTTTCAAAAATATATATCCTAAATACAGTGACTGTTTTCTCCAATTTAAATATATTTCACCTTATCAATTCCTTTTGCTGTGCCAACTTTCTGTTATTTCCTCTTCTCATTCCAATGCTGTGGATAATTGACAATTGATGATAAGCTTTACAGAGGAGATTATGATAACATTGTGTTTCATTAAGCTGGAGTAATACAGAAGTGCTAGACATGGATAAAAGACAATAGTACAACTCTTGTCCCACAGAATGTGTAGTGTGGGGGTAACCAAAAGTTTACACACAAAAGCAGAATTATAAGTATATTTGTATAAGATTATATAAATTACTTGCAATTGGCTTTCCATCAGTTTTCCCAACCTGACAAAACTTTTCTTTTGCTGATGTACAGTAACTTGCAACTATACCCTCCTTATCTTCTCGGTCCTTCTTTACTCTCCTCTGCTGTGAGCACGTTGCTCTAACAGCAGACTAGATGATGTTGGTGTTCATGTGCGTTTTTTGAAATGATTGTCTTGAAAATAGGAAAAGACTTTGCAGGAAGTAGTAGTGAGATGGACATGAAGGTTTGAGCAGTAAAATATTAAGACATCTCTGTCTCTGAGGAATTTATTCCTAGAAGTCTTTAATTCTGAAAGTTTACTGTCCCCATCTTTATCACTTACCTGGAGGGTTCAAATTGATCACATTTTAGGCTTAGATTATTAAGGGTCAATGTTAATCTTTGCATCCTGGACTCTATTAAAGACTGTTAATATAGGCCATTTTGACTATTTATATTATACTATTTCATTAAAACCAGTTAGACTCAGAGAATAGAATCATTTAGGTTGCAAAAGACCTTTAAGATCATTGAGTCCAACCGTTAACCTAGCACTGCCAAGTCCACCACTAAACCGTGTCCCTAAGTCCCACATCCACACGTCTTTTAAATACCTCCAGGGACGGTGACTCAACCCCTTCCCTGGGCAGCCTGTTCCAATGCTTGACAACCCTTTTGTTGAAGAAATTTTTCCTAATATCCAATCTAAACCTCCCCTGGTGCAACTTGAGGCCATTTCCTCTTGTCCTATCACTTGTTACTCAAAGGATAAAACAAACATATGCAGGATTAGCTTTTGATTTTCTGGAGAGTGAAGGTCAGTACATTGAGGCCTGGGCTGCTGTTATGCAAGTTCTCTAAATATTTGTTGACACATTTTTTCGCACTAAATTAATAATCGCCAACCGATAACTGTGTGCTGTAGTTCTGAACCATGCAAGTAATTAATCCTAAAAAACTCAAAACAAAAAACCAAACCCCAAATCCTAACAACCTGAAAAGAAATATAAAATGTGAGAGATCATGACATCAGTGAGGGCTGTTTGAGTACAAACCCATAGCAGTTGTGCAAATGGGAGAGTGAAAACGTGCCCTGAGTTGGCAAATATCTCTAAATGTCCTGTAGTGATTGTAATGAGAATTTCAACTGGTTTGGGCCTTAAAAGCTAAAGAATGTTTTCTTTTACCTCAATTCTCTGGATGCAAATTGAGTATCTGACAGTTTTAAGTCTCTGCAAAAAGCCTCGGAGGGCAAATGTGGTTTTATTATGACAAATGTTGATGTGAGAAACCTTTGGGTGCTAGTGCAGATCATGAAATGGGTGTGAGTACTTGAGTCAAGAGCTCTTTGCATATAGGTTTTGGGTTGGGGTGGCTGGTTTGTTTTTTTGGGGGGTGGGGGGGTGTGTTTTTTGTTTGTTTTGTTGAGCCGGTATCATGGCTGCCATGGGTGGTTGATCTCTTGGAGCCTGTTGTCTTGTCTTGTAACTCCTGTGTGACTAGAACAATCCCTCTCTCCTAAAAACAATTTCTTTGTGACCAGCTTTAGGAAGTTGATTATCCAGGTTCTGCCACTGGGGAATCAACCTTGGGAAGAGTTTACGAAGTTATAATTAATTTTGTCTTTTGAGCTTCAAACTGTACAACTTCCATGGCTATATATGCAGTGTGTTTTGCCTGGTTTCAAACTCCTGCCAAGTTCTTGCCTCAAATTTAAGACATCTGTAGGCAGAAAGAAACAGCAGAGCATTTTAACTTAAACAGGAGAAAACTTATTATAGGAGACATGTTTTTACTGTCAAAACCTCAGTCACCAGTCATCTGTAACCAGATTCCCCTTGGTCACCATTGAACAAGGTCATCACAACTTACTAATGGGGATAGGCATGGAGGTATTTTTTTTAGTTAGTTTGTCTTTTATTCTCAGTGGTGTTTTCCTCATAATTTTAGTCTCTGAGTAAGATAAAATGACCAAAGAAAGCATTCATGGGGGTTCGGTGGATTGATGCACTGGATTTTCACCCACTGAGACCTACCTTCAAATACTAGCCTTACTTTCAGATGAAAATGAGCTTGCTACCTGTCTGCTTTGATACTTCATTTTGCATCTTCAGTAAAAATGCTGCAAGTTTTGCCTTGACTGACTGCTGGCAGGTTTACCAAGGGAGACATACTGCTACTTGGGTGTTTGCAATGATAGATGCTGTATCGCTACTGTGGAGCCATTGGTCAGGAGTAAGGTGAAATGTGAGAGTCAATCTGTTTTAGAAAAAGCCGCTTTCTGAGGAGGGAAGGCTTACACTGAATTTGTGACAACACATTCTCCTTCCCCCTCTGCAAATGTATCTAAACATAGCTTTATTTTTATCCAACCAGGAGAGATCCTCTTGTCCCCCATTTCAACCAGCTTTCGCCTCTTAGGTGAATGTTAGTCATTGACCGATGTGCTTTTGTGGAAAATAGCATGAAAAGAACATCTAAGCAAACTATTTTCTTTAGTATATTAGTAAACTGCATTTCATTAGTACATACTGTATGCTTTTTGTACCTGCAGTGTTCAGACCATATTTATAACTATGCTTGCTTGTAAAGAAAGGAAACCTCTTCTCTATTCTTATTTCAAGCTGATGACCAATGCCCAAAATTGTCTGAAAAGACACTCCAAGTGAACGTTAAGAGACCTAGATGGTGTGTTCCTTTTCTTTCCATCTTTTGCAACAGTGCAGATTCATGTCTGTCGTGGCACAATAACCTTGCAGTTCAGGAACAGGTCTCATTTACAAGTTTCAGATACGGTTTGAGTTCAATGTTTTGGTTTTGTTTAATGGACCCAGGAGATCTCCTTGAGCTCAGATGATCTGAGCCTGTCCTTTTGGGTCTGGGGACTGAGAAGCCTTTCCTCCGACAGAGGGTCTTTCAACAAATGACACCCAGCAGGAAATACATGACTGTATTTCAGAAAAGAAGGAAAAGGATTCCTTACTGGGGCTACAAAAAGGAATCATCCAGCTTTGACTACAGAGAACTTAAGAGGAAACTGTACTGGGCCTGATAATTCATCATCAAAGGTATATCCACAGGCTTGAAGTTACCTTCTCTTGGCCTGACTTTCTTTGCCAAATCCTTGGGGCAGCATCAGGAGATGTGTGAGCCTAACGCAGAACTTGGCATGTTTGTATATAGGTGACCCCTTAACTGACAAAGTTATATGGCACTTTCATTTTCCTTCCTTCTGCTAGCTAGAATAATCCACCTGGGATCATCCATCAGGATAATCCATGTGAGGGACAGACCTGCAGAAGTGATGAGATGGTTGTGTCTTTCAGGATACCAGTGCACATGAATATTGCTTTTGCCAGGATTCATCACCTCATTTCCATTAATGCAGAGTTAGATTTCAACAGCAGGCAAACGTGTTTACCATGGTAGTGCTTGCCCTGTTGACAGTGCTGAGTGATTCTTAAGTGTTCAGTAAATCAGTGAAATTTTCTGAACAGTGGGAAGTTTTGATGTCATTAACAAAAGATGCATGTTAACTAGCAGCTGCAAATTAATTAGAAAAATGTAGCAGAAGTTGCTTTTTTTTTTCTGTCTGCTTTCTGCTGCATACTGTGTGAGGCACTCACTCTACAGCAGGGATGGCCAGTGCTCAAAAATGTCCATAGCATTCAGGATCTGAATACTCCAGTTTTCCAAACATTGACTTAGCTTTTATGTCCTGCATTGACTGTTCCCAGAATATTATGGGTCAGAGCGTTGCCTGCCTTACAATTCTTTTCCCTGTCAGTTTTCATATCACATGTACCTGGGGAGTATATGAACACCTTTCAGTTGTGCGTTAGCCAGGATGACCACATGTCTGTCTCTGATCAAGGTGCAGTCTTGCCAAATGGGCTTCATTTGTGCTGAGGCTACCATCCAAAAATAGGCAAATGGGATCACGGAAGGCAAGGCAAACAGTATTAAATGTGTAATGATACCAATTAATGAGTGCTTGCCTCATGTTTTGGAATATGGGAAACCATTTCACAAACCTTCTAGGGTTGTATTTAAACGGTAACTGCCTACTTTCTTTTAAAGGGAAACAATCTCACTTTATTTCAGTTTGCTGCTTCTAGCAGTGTCAGCTTCTTTAATTATTGCTATTTAATTATGTCTTAGCATTTGAACTCTCCTCATTAACCTTCATCAGAGTGAGACACCTAGGATAATGCAATGGCAAAGCCAACATCTTGTGTAATTTTTTTTTTCCTCCCTCCACCCCCTTCCCAAATCTCCGGAATTCATTAATTGAATGTTAGAGCATCTGGGCCACTTAAGTATTCGAATCATGCAGCAACATGGGTAGTGTTAGCCTGCTATGGCTCAATAAACCTCTCATTCTCTTGTTCACGGTTCATTTGATTTTTGCAGAAAACTCTGGAAAAAAAATGAGGCGTTCAAATAAAAATGGTGCAGATAATGGTAGGAGGAGATGAAGAACTCAGACAAATGTTTACCCTAAGTACTGTGTGTATGTGGCACTGTCATCCCTCTAATTGAAAAAGGGAATGGGCTTTAGAGCAGAAAGCCACAACCCAGGCTCTATTCCTGTGTGACCTTCAGCTGTCACTATAGCTGTCCTCTCTATCTGAAAGCAGAGTTTTTATTTTATGCTGGTAAAGTAGCAGAGCCTAATTTCTTATTTGACAAGTGCTCTAAGATCCTGGGAGGAAAGGTATAATAAAAGTGCAAAATAAAACTATATGTGGCAGTATGACTCCTGATTCTAATGGATTTTAGTAGGATGTTTAATCCCTTTATCTACCATGAATAGATGTATTGTCTATAAAAGAAACTTTAAGCTGTTTCACTTCACTTTAACACCTTGGTAATGCAAATACGCCTTTGGAGTGTGTCTCATGACAGTGGAAAATGAAAGTGCAGGAATAAAGTGTAGTGACTGTTATGGGGATTCTTTAATGCTGTTGCTGGACCTAGGCAGTACTTCTGTAGTTTTTCCTCCAGTTCTTTGCTCTCCACACCACACAAACTTGGCTTATGCCACCTTTTGTATTCCCAAAGCCTGGCTTGGATTAGGTCATCATGGAATAAAATGTAGGCTGTGTTACACCTAACAGAACCATTTCTGTGAATTGATCTGAGGTTTTACTCGGATCCCTCAGCTGTGAAACTCCTGTGTAAAAACAGAAGCAGGATGATGGTTTCACACTGAGAATTGCTTGTGGTAAAGTATGGATGTGCTAGCAATAGCAAGGGGCTGATCTTTATTTCACAGAGGGAGAAGGGGGGAGAGACTAAACTACAGATTCATCATAGCTAAATATGGGCATTTATCTGAGCTGCTCAGGTTGAGTCAGTGCAAGGAGACTGGAAGCTGCAGAGGGTGCCTGATCCCATTAACACCTGCTTTGCTCTCTGGAGGTGGTTGGCTCATTACTTAAATACCTAAAGCCAGGTGGGACGAATCCCGGTTGAAAGCCAGGATACAAGGTGGCAGTTAGGTGCCTGACTTGTCCTTTATCATTTAAATCCTATGGGTTCAAAAAGGACAGAGGTTTTTGGGTATCTTCTTGAATGTCTTCCTGCCTAATCTCTTTACTGCAGCCTCAGGACTTCCTTTGTCAGACTTTGCTCTCCTGTATTTTTCCAGGGAGCCAGAGGAACTCTCCATTCGTCTGCCTGAGGCTACAAGTGACCTTTTTCCCATGGAACATTTGTTGCTAGTGTTGGCAAAGGCACTCTCACATCAGCTTGGCTCTGTGCTGTTTGACTGCTGGGACCGATGTATAAACCTTGCTGTTGTCAGCACACTAAAGATATCCAAGGTTTCCACCTGTAAAAGTCAAGCTGAATGGGAAAGGATAGTTATCCTTTGAGTTTAGGATCTGAGGCACTGTGCCTGACCCAGGTGTGGTTATGGGTTGCTCAGTCACGCAGTGAAACTTCTTTGCTTTTCTTCAGGGAAGAGAGTTGTGTTGCGCTTTTCAGCGGTCACATCAGGTTGGTTGACAGTGTGCTGGCACTCTTGCAGCTCGTACTTGCTGCAGAAGTAGCATCCCTACTGAGACTGTCACTGTTTCCTTTTGACTGGTTGTTATTTCTTGCTGGACTTGGTGATGCTTTGGATTTTCCAAGGACTGGTTCTTCCTCTCCTAGTCCTTGATAATTAGGAGTCTGGAATAGATGCTTATTTTGTCTCTCTCCTTTACAGTTTGTATCCTGCATTTGTTGAGCTTCAGTTAGACTCTCTCTCTCCATCCACAGATAACTGAGTGAAACCTCCCCTCTAGAAACCTTTGACCTTGTCTCTACAAAGAGATCTTGCATTACCCTGAACGAGGCTGTCTAAATCCAGGCTATTTTACTGCTTTCCTTTTGTTAAGAACTTGATATTTTTTCCCCCCTTCATGCAGAAGCAGATAGTTTTCTTTCCTTATTTTGTCTTTTTTTTTTTTCCTCTTTCCTTGTCTGAAACTGAAGTGGAAAAGAGGAGTGGAAGGGCCATAAGCAGTGTGAAGAAAATGACAGACTGCTCTGTGTCACTAACTCTGCAGAACAGGTCACGGTCAGAGACATTAGCCTCTTATTGCCTATGCTCAGTGTTTCATATTTTTTGTTTGTTTTTACTGTTATTTATCCGATGTAGAGACATGCATTTTTTTGACAATCACCAGCCAATAATTCCACATTTGTCAAAGAGAAAATGAGATAATCATCGTGTGGCCTGGTATTACTGGAAGGGCAGATTAGATTTGCTCAAAAACGGTGGCATTTTATGGTTACTTTTTATGCTCTGTAAATAGAGGAAGAGACAGATTGAAGAGATTACTTTACAAAAAATTCCATTTCAAGTCACTGGGGAAGCAGGTAACCTTCAGATCTGAGCTTTGCATAAGAATGCAGTGGAAGAGAGAGGATTTCTATTACTACTGCCAGCTTCTTTCAAAAAATATACTCTCTGCCACTCTACATCAACCTTCCTCCCTGCCTGTTTTCTCCCTTCCACCCACCTTGTCCCCTGGCAGTGTTGTTAGAGATGAGCCAGTGACTCAGGGCAGTTCCTTAGCTGAGGCAAGTAGTCATAGTTCCATTGGCTTCAATAGAGCGGTAACAATCTGTGCTAGCTGAAGAATGTTCCCTCATGGTTTGAACCTGACTCAGTGGGTTTTTTTCTACAGTACTGGGATTTTTTTAGTTCTCTGTAGTGACAGAGATCGCTTGTAAAGTATTCACCTGTATCTGAAGTTTGAGGCTGTTTATGGCTGGGGTGTTAGGGTTTTTTCGGAATGGTTCTGAATCAGAAGTTGGGTCAACTGGTTTGGGCAGACAGTAAGTCTGGCTTCTGATAGAAAAATCTACGGATGTTTTAAAACAAACACATGATAATTAAAAAAAAGTGTAGTTGTCAGAGTTTGGGGGGGGAATAGCTGGGGCAGGATCTCTTTCTGTGTACCATGTACTTTTCTTATTCCATAGGTATTCAATAGTGACTATTGCTGGAGACAAAGCAGGAGGCTAGATGGACTTTTGTCTTATCCAGATCATATGTCATCAAATCAGCTTTTTATTCTCCTGTTTATGCTTAGATAGTGGAAGAATGGAAATATTCTGCCAGTTTTGTGACAGCATTCAAGGAAGGATTGCGTTTTTATGCAGAGCATAACCCAGTGCATGTCTTATTTCTTTAGTGAGAAGCCAGAGCCACCACTGTAAAAGTGTTCTGATAATATTGATTGCTTTCATGCAAAACAAAAAAAATTCTTTTGTGACTATTTGCGTACTTTTGGTGACAGTTGAATAAAATTAGGAATTTCTGGATGCTTGTTAATCCAAACATCAAAACTATGTCTGTCTTCGCAGTTGAGCTGTCCACCTGCCTGGGACTATTTCAAGAGCAATAAATGAAATCAGATCATAGTCCATCATGCTTGCCTGTAATCACCATGATAAATGAATTAAGGCAGTTAGGGTAAAATAGTTGTGTGTCAAGCTTGGATGTGTAGCTATCAAAATATCCACCAAACAAATGTTTATCTTAATAAAAAAGAATAAAGGATTATCTTTCTCATCACTGTTTTAATTAGGTTTAAATAAAAATTATTTTTATGCACAGGAGCCACAGAAGGAACGTTTGCTTTTCTAAACACTCTGCCCATATTTCCTAGATTCGTCATATTTAACTCATTTCTGCTAAGCTTTTTAACTTTCTGAAATGAACCACCAGTTTCTTTGACACCAATCATCTACCTGGTGCAGCAAGCTATGTGAATTCCTAATTGCAGTTTCAGCTTACCTTACTGTTAGCCACAAAAACTTCAAGTAGTAAGATATAGTCTATAAGCACACAGGGGAATCATGGATCTTTTGAAGTCAATGACAGAATCATCTTTTTGCCCACAATTTCATGCTTAGGGAGAAATACTACTTACCTGAAAGGCCTGAGAATATAAATAGGCAAGACGGGCAGTTAAACATGGGAAAGGGAACTGAAAGGTCAAAGCAGGCTATCATTTGGGCTGTGATGAAGCTCTGGGGCCGAAGGCTTGTTGAAACCAATTGAAACATCAGTCAGTTATGAGGAACTAGTTCTTCATCACAGTCCTTTGGACTCTGTCTCTCCTTTCAAGGTTATCTCACTTCAGAAACAGGAGATGACCCTTTCCCTTGTTTGTGATGGTATCTAGGTGCCCCGTTATCTACACCCCCTTAGACAAACAACTCCTCTGTAGAGTTTACTGTCCGAGTACGAGATAAATGGTGGATCTTATGAAACCAAGTATTTATTCTGGACTACAGTCTTCTGTTGTCATAGTATTGTTTCGTATAATTCCTTGGCCCAGCTGTCATTGTAGTAGGTAACTTATTATAGGGTATGCATTGCTGTAACTCAGTGATCTGTTTGGTTGCTAAGTAAAAAATAGCCTTTTTTTTTTTTTTTAAATCAAGGAAATTTAACTTCGTGCAAGCTCTGCACACAAATAGAGCAACTGCTATAGCTTATGCCTACTGTTGAGCTTGTCAACCCTGGCAGTGTCCTGTTGAGAGGCCTCCTGGTGTCAAGTGCATTCTTTCTCAATATGAAAAGGAATTTATATTTGTAATGAATATTCATAGAATAAAGACATGGGTGATCTACAGATAAACCAAAGGTTTTTATCCTCACAAAATCAGTACTGTGAGAATTAATATGAAGGGAATCCTATATCGCACAGTTCAGAGTATCTCATCACAGGTGCCAACGGGTACAATTCTGCCCAAATTGATGGAGTGGCTTTCATTTACCCCAACAGTGAATTTGTTACCTACCCAGCCAGACCTAATACTTTTTGACATGAATAGATGAGAGGATCAGTCCATTAATGCAGAAGATTTAGTAGCTATTTGGTGAGTTTTTGCCATCTTTGACATTTCAGAATGGAACTTAATGATGCAGCAGTTTAGCATAAACAACCTGACTGCATGGGGACATTTCTTTTCCTCTCTTTCTGCTACCTGCTCCAGGCTTGGCACTCTCTGTGTGTATGTGACTTGGGACAGTAGATCCCTTTTCAAGTGCACCTACAGGCTCTGCCACAGCTGTTAAGCTTTCTTTGTGAAGCGGGAGTTCTACAAGGGCACAGGTTAGTCAGTTTTTCGAAGCTTAAAATAATCCCGTTTCCCTGGCTCTTCAGAAGATGTTGTGTTTAAAAAAAAAATTAAAAAAAATTACACACATTAATAGAAATACTTTTCCTTCATTAAATTAAATCTCTAAAGCCCAATAGCATTTTCAGTGCTTATATGAAAATGCCAGTGGGGATTTGAGATTAAAAGCGGTATTTTTGTACAAGTCAATGAAGATCTCAATAGGGAAGAACACTCTTCAAATATAAATTCCTCCGGTATCGAGAAAGACAGATTTTCTACTTAGGTCCTTGATAATACTTCTCCCAGCCTTGTTATGAAATTCTGTTTTCACATATCTGATATAAGGCTGTTACACATTAGCTCTCCATTTAATGAAATCTTATTAATGGTCCTTTTTTTATTATAGAGATATGCCAAGCTACTCCGATTTAATTCATGTTTAACAGTAAACATGAGGTGTTGTGACCCATTTGTATGCAGCTCAGGTTCTCTTTTTCTATCCAAAAAAAGGATTAAATGGCATATTAAAAATAAAAGCAAAATATATCCCCTGTTGACTTATATTGGTATCATCTGGACATACATTGCCATGAAAGGCCACTACAGATGTGTGACCCACAGCTAGAGGAGTAGGAAAGGAATATATTAAAAACCAAATTCTCAAGAAAGGTTTGTTGGTGTTAGGGTTTTTTTTCTTCCCTCTTCTGATGTCTCCTATCCATTCAAAGAAAAAAAAACCAACCTAACAACTTGAGGACTGTGTTTTTGTAGATAAAATACTGAGTGATCAACGTGCAGATTTTGGGGAAGTGCTTTCTAAATTGTTTCCTAGTGAAGAGAAAGAACAGGCATGAGTTGTTTTTAGTAACAAATGCATGCAGATGTAAAGTTTTTTCTCCATACGAGGATCTCAAAGAAATGTATAAAACCAAGTAATTATCACTAGTGGTATTAAAATGGAGGAAAAATAAATCAAGAATTGTGAAAATAGAGGTCCAAAAAAGTAATGTGGCTATGTACAGTCCCTGTGACAATTTTGAAGGCATCTGATCTGCTGCTTACAAGAAATCATCAGCCCTTCAGCAGTCATCTGTGCTCCTAGAAAAAGCAAAGAATAAGATTTAGAAAAACAGCCAACTCAAGGCACCCAAGTAGAGCATGATGATGAGCAGACCTTGAATTCTGTCCATATCTTAAATTCACTTGTTTTGTCAGCACTGAGAAGGCACTCTCACTCTGGATTCTGTCCTAGAGCTAGACAAGTTGAGCATGACTGGGAAAGAGAAACAACATTTTTGACATAACCCATGTAATTTTAGGTTTTCCAAACTGTGTTCTAAATTTCAGCCTTCAGAGAGGGCACATCCTCAGGCTTTAGGGATGGGAAGAGGGTCTTAGTTCTTCATGCTGAAGCTACTTTTCTTTGTCATCCATGTCAATATTCCCTGGGTTTGCTGTTGAGCAAGAGCAATCATGGTCCTGTAATCTAGTATTCAGGTTGTCAATGTGGAAGGAGCGAGAACAAGATTCTGGTTCATGTGCTATTTAATGCTATGTACTTATACTTGAAAAAAATCCTGCAATATAATGTGTTTAGGGTACTGCTGGAAGTGTGAATGTAGTTTCAGACGCCTTCAGGCTGAGAAGGGGTTTTGCCTGGGGACTTCCCACACACTGCTGAGCCTGTAAGTATTGAACAAATCAGGGATTGTTGCCACTGCTTTTTTACCGTAGTGTTTTTATGGTGCTCTTCCATTAGTTACAGTTTGGAAACGCCTGCTAAAACTAGTGGGAGTGGCAGAGGTATGTGGATTTCTGGGGGACTTGGCCTAAGGGAGAACTCTGGTTGCCTATGGATACTGACATCTCCTGAACTAGGTGACAGCTGAATGCAGTTTTTGAAGATCTAAACTATGGATTTAAATGGGATTTAGGCTACTTTAGTTGCTAAGTCTGTTTGTGGATTTGTTCTTGAGTGTCTTTTCAAAGGTTACTCATCAGTTCAGTGGAAGACCAACAAAAAGAATGCAGGATTTCTTACTTCAATCCTCATATTCAGACAATGCTACATCATGTGTTTGATAGAGGACAATGACCTTCAGAAAGTTTTCCATCATTTTAGAAGCTTTCTCAAAATTAGGACAGTGGTCTGGGCTCAGCCTTGACAACTTCTGAAAAATCTCTCCAGGGTTCAGTTCTAAATGTCAGAGTGGACATGTCTGGTTTGAAAGTTTAAATTCTGCAATGATGAGAAAATGTGCTTGCACTTAATGGCACGGAAGCTTTATTTTTCCTTCTCTGCCTCAGAAATGTGCTGGATTGCATTACACCAGCACTCTGGAAGCAAAACCGCTTAAATCCATTCTGACTTTTGCATGCTGTCTGTATGGTAATAATTGTGGCTAATGGGAAGATAGCTTCTACAATTATTATAATCAATAGATCAGGAATGCAAAGATACAAAGCAAATTACTCCTAATCTGTTCTCTGTTTCTTCTAAATCAGCTCATCAGCTGAGAAGACAGTTGTTGCAAGTGCTGACCTAGCTTTTCATTCAAATCAAGCTTTTGTGTCATTTACTGGTAAGGCCAGCAGGGTTAAGTCTGTCAGTTGCTGTTGTTGTTTTTCCACTTGACTGGAATATCTCTATTAATTTTTCTTTCATCTGAAACAGCTCCAAATCTCTCAAATGTTTTGACTTGAGAACAGTATGGTTGGCTAATGCGGCCTCCGTCAGAGATGTGGGTCAGACCAAGCAGAGACTGTCCTCACAGCCTGGTGGGGACAGGGAGGTGTGGGGAGATGGAGTACAGATGTTTTGCTGGCAGTTATGCCAATGATTTAGTAGCCTGTGTTGGGTGAGCTGTTTAACCCATCTTTGCTTCAAGTATTCATCACTTCAATGGGCTTGAAATTGCTTTTCTCTTACTGACAAAGTGCTGCTTGAAACATACCTGTGCTATAGCCTGAGGGATGTTTGGGAGTGATTATTAACTCCTGCGCAATGGGGGAACCGTTAGCACAAACAGGGATGTATGTGGTCATGTTGTGTTCACTGATTTTTTTTTTAACTTCACAAGGAAGTGCAAGGTTGACTATTCACTCTGAAGTCCACCTTTGATAAAGAGAAGTAGTGTTGGATTCCAGCTTGGCTGAAGGTTATTAGCATTCTCCTGCTGTATTACATGCAGATTTTCCTGGCTCACAAGAATAGCATTACATGGAGTATGCATCCTATATCAGCAAAAGAAATGCATGCATGCAGAGATATGGCAGGGTTTACAGGCTTATTAAAAGATGTATAAACAGTCCTCTCCTCCACCTTCTCTGTCCTTATTTCCCACTGACATTCCCCCTGGCTGTGTTTTCCCTTCCTCACCCTTATGTACTTTCAACAGATTGGGGTGAGAAGGGTTGTTTTTACTTTAACTTAAAATCAGCAGCTTAGTCTTTGATCTATCACCACCCTGTATTAGCTGACTGTTGGGTGCACTGAGAGTATGTGAGGGTAAGTATAAGCTCAATCCTGTAGCCTTGGCTCAGGAATTCAAATTCCGTATAGTGAGGGGACATGGATACAGCCCTCCTTCAAATAGGAAGGGCTGAGCAGCCAAAATTGTTTCAAATGACATAGGCATGCATGTTGAAATTTCCCTTCTATTTATTCAGGAACTTCTGTACCACACAGAATATGTAAACTGAGCCCTGCTGGCACCAGGGTAATTTTGGCTTTGTATGGAATGGTGTGAAGGATGGGGGGGAAATATGGGGAAATGGACTGATCTTTTCTGCCTCCCTTTAATCTGTGGGGTTTTTTATTTAAATCAGGGCGGTGGGGAAATAGCACTGCTTCTGCAGATTTAGTAAGATGTCTGCAGAGAAAACCCTGTTGCTTAAGAATAGAGAAGTCCATTTCAATTGTAGGCCATTGAATGTGGTCATCCAAATGCAGTCTCAATGGTACCAGCAATTGGTTCATTGATTACCAGCAGTCTGCACTAAATGGGACGACACCACCACAACCCTGTTTGGTGTGGTTCTGCTAAAGCTGAATGCATGGCAAGGAAGCCTCCATGTTTCTGGAGGCATTTTCACTGCAATTATTGCCCCTTTGTTTTGAAAAGCTGTTGCTGGATCAAACCACCTTACGTGCTGTCCTTTGGATGTTCCAAAATAGGTTGCATCAAGTGAAGCCTAAGTCTAGAGTAAGCTGTGAGATGCCTTAGTGAATAGCAGGCTATTCTCAGGACAATGATAAGGCAGCTGAAAGCAGTACTCTGTGAATGAGGATCATCTTCCTGCATGAATCTTTATTTCTATTGACTAGTGACCAACCTACATTAGAAAGATAGTGAGGTGCACAGATGCCATGATGATTGACATGCTCTGAAATGTCAAGGAACTGAATGAGGCAGGAAGATACCAGTGGGTAGGGAAGTTACTTAAAGGTCATTGAAGTGATTTTTCTTGCACCTTTTTCCATTTTTGTAGGTCTTGTAGAGTCTGTACAGCATATGCAGCTGGCACCTTTGATAGTGTTGGATGGATAAACATATCACAAATGAGTTGCAAGTGGCAAAGTCATAGGCTTTATGTTTCTTTTGGCATTGAGTAGCTCCTTGAGTTCAAGCCACTTAATTAAAGACTAGTCAAAAATTCAAAATGTGTCAATGCTGATGGAAGCAATGGCACCATCTCAGGCTGTGGCATTTCTCTGTGATGTCAACTACTGTCTGAATTTTTTTCCCCTCTTAATTTTTTTGGTTAATATCCCCATTGCGCACACTGACTCACGCTTTGTATTAATGAGAAATGTAAGGCTTTAAAAAAACAATTGCACTGTAGCCTCATTACTATGAAAAATCCATTACGTGGAAGTCATTTGTCAAAGCCAACTGTTTAGTTGCTGTAATTTACATATTTATCAACTTTGATTGGAATGTAATGACTTTGACTTTCTTCATTTTTTTAACCTTTCTAACCCTCTTTCCATGAAGAGGGCCTTTTTTTTTTTATGGGAAAGGGCAAAATATAATTCAATTTACATTCACTAATAAACATGTGTATTAATGTTTCAAATAATTTCAATATTTTTTTATGTTGGAAATGAGTTACATTTTCCATGTTTTTGCATGGAAACTGATTTGGGATCTTATCAATCTATGAAGTTTTTGTCTCTACTAAGGGATCTGGCTGGCAAGGAATACCAGCACAAGACTCTGTAAATGAGATAATGAGTGTCAAGATATGCAGTTAATATTGGATCTCCATATTTCTTGTAGTTGAAGGATCAGACACGCATGGGTTTCCAGCATAATCACATGATTTATTATGGATGATTACTTTCATTTGCATCTGATGCTGGGAGGCTTGTGTCAGAGCACCAACTAGAAGCATTATATTCCCTTGAATACAGGGCTGGAGACCCAGGAGGCTGCTGAGGACACTGATCTACACAAGCAGCTTACACCCCAGTGAGCTGTTACAAGACAGGCAGAGGTGATGAGAGCTCTCTGTAGCAGCTGATACTGGGAGTTGTTAAAGCTAAGCAATGTGGCACCGCTTGTTTGCAACTGGCCTCAAGTGAAGAAATCTCTTCCCCGTACTATGGAAAAGGCTAGAAAATATGATACAGTGGCTGCAAGAATGACAGGTGAAGAGCAGAATGCCAGCTCTCATCTGAGCATTGAAACTTTCTCTATAACAGGATTGTAAGGACATGAGGATTGAGCAGATCTGTGGTGTGCCTGTATATGAGAGTTCATCTGAAGGGGTCAGTTAGTTCCTCTGGAATAGTCCATGGCCTGAGCAAAAGCTAAAACAATGCATATAAAATTTAAGACATTTTAAAAAAATATAAACACCACAGGAAGAGGCAAGTGAGAAATAGATTGAAATTCAGCAAAAGAAATTGCTGGCTGAATACCAAGAAAAATATCCTCAGGGTGAGACAATGGAATACTTTTCCACAGAAATTGGGTGCTAGCCAGACAAGGATGGTCTAGATGAGCTAAAAGGTCCTTCCCAGATCAAATGTGAAAAGGAATATAGATATTTTAGTGACTAACTTTGAGAGGCAGTGAATATCAAGCAGCAGGTGGCCAGCCACAAATATAACCTACGTGACAAAAAATGATCTGCTACAGAAGCTGTGGCATGCAGTTCGTCAGCCCCTTTTCTGTCCTCTGCTGCTTCACAGCATCTCCCACTTGACATTCCTATCTTTGACATGTCCCATCCTTTAAATAAATGATGACTGAGAGTGATCCCCTTGAGCTTCAACTTGGAGCGTGTTTTTATTAATTTATTTCTTGCTGTGTTAGATTTCTCCCCCTCCACTTTTAAAGGCTCCTTTGACTTTAATTAAAATTCTCCATAGGCTTATTGCCTTGAGAGAGAGTGTGCGTGTGTGTATAAATTGGTTTTAACAGTTTGCTGACTAGATGTATTTTACAAATCTCACACAGCCTTCTAGTGTGCATGTATGCAGACAACATGTGTTTTCACTTATGCACCATATGATATTGATTGACTGCACCTCTGAAACTTATTGCTTACTAATGATGGGACAAAAAGGACAATTAGGATTGGTAGACACTTGTGTGCATGCGATGTTAATGTGGTGCTTACAGAGATCTTAGAGAAGAATCACGTTTGCAAGAGGAACTGTTCTTGGTTTGATGTAAGGCAGGGGACAGATGCGGCAGGTTGGTTAGAGTGGGAGAAGGTTTTATGTGTCCAGGTGGAATTTAAACATCTTTGCGATAATTGTTTTTGCAACAGAGGGGAAAATGTCATAAGCAGCATCTGAATAAGAATGGCAGCTTACTTAATTCTTGGCCCTTAATGAGGACAGAAAGTGCCGTACCTCTCAGCATGCATCTCACCATTTTCTTTTGAAGGAAAGGACAAGGGTATGACAGGACTTTATCCTGCCAGACTGTGGGATATGTGGTATAGGTCAAATATTCTTAGTACGCTTCTGTCTGAGGTCATGTCTGTGACACTTGCTGATGCCGAAGTCATAGTCAAAAGTGAGTGGAATACATACACTGAAGCAAAGCTGATTTAGGAGTGTTAAGACTTCTCCCAGGCCACAGACTCCCTGACATCACATCCCTGTGATTAAAAACTGTGAAGAATCAATGAACAAGAGCAGGGGCCTGGCAGCATGTCGAGGAGAGGTCACCCCACTTTGTGAAAAGGGGACACTTTCCACCCCTTACATTAAAAAGAACCCGTTTCTCATTCTGATTTGAAACCAATGTCTAACATTAAAGAAGGATTTGCTTCTGGCTGCTTTAGGGATGTGTGTGAGTGTTTCAGCCCTGAGGTAGTCTGCATCCCCCATCTTGCTGAGGTATTTCAAAGTTTGAATTTGGTGCGTAAGACCTTCTACCGAGCATCTTAATTTTTGGTGCTGCATGTTCAGGTCCGAATTCTGATTTCAGGCAAGCTGTGAATGTGAAGAGAGAGGCTATACACTGGTGGCTTTTTTCTTGTCTTGTGGGCACAAGTGTCTCTCTGAAGAGAGTGTTGCCACTTCCTGGAGAGGTTGGTGTCACATTCAGAGGAGCACTGCTCTTCATGAATCTCATTTTAGCAGGTTGCTTTTTATTGACCGCTAGCTCAGCTACCTGAGAACACACTGTCATAGTTCAGTAAAGGCCAAAACCTCTTGCAGAACACCTTGCACATCCTGCCTGGGATCACTGCTTTCAAGCCAGGTCTTGTACACTGAAGGCTTTATTCTGCTTAACCCTGTCAGTCCCTCTTCTTCCCCCCAGGGGGGGTCTGATGCAGGAAAAAAAAAAAATAAGAAAAATAATCATGTCCTGTAACTAAGCATGGGATGTCCCCACTTCTTTGTAATTAGTGGTTTTGGAAGAATGAGAGAGGAGGGTTCATGTTGTTCAAGTCAGTGTCTAAAACGTAGAATACAGGAGATGAATCCAGTGACAGTGTTGGTTGTACTGCTTCACTGCTCATCCAGGTTTGAGCCTTTAGCCCAGCTGGCTAAAACCTTGGTTGCTTTTCAATTTTTTTATTTTTTTTTTTTCCTTCCAGAATGAAACCTGGCCCTACTTAGAACGAGATACCTGAGTTGATATCTCTCCAGCTTTGTCCACCATTTCATGCCTCTCTGCCTCTTTTTCAGTTCTGCTCCTGTTGTACTTTCTGTCTGTTTCTCAAGTGAAGAATATGAGGCATAGCCCCAGTGAATAGAAGTTTTCCAGTTACAGTTTCCCAGAAACATCTTTCCTGATTTCTGCATGTTGTGTTGCAGCTTGTTCCTTCCCTATTATTTTATCCATTGGCCTTGAGAAGTTAGAGATGCTGGACTAGCAGATTCTGGAGTTGCATCTCATGGCATCTATAGATGTCTTTTTTGGCACTGCCTTCCGTGGAAGGTGCCATGATGGGTGCAAGGATGTGGCTCTGCATCTCAGAGAAACTCAAAGAGTTTCGAGTATAGCTGTACTGGGACTTTCAGTTCTGTTCTGAAGTGCATATGGTTTTGCTCAATTTTTATATGGGAAAATCTAAGCACTGAAGTTAATCACAGGCAAATCCACAGCCAAACTGGAAAGAACAGAACAAAGGTGTCCTGGCTGCTCCTGTAACTGCTGGACTATTCTGTGAGTGGTTGGTAATTCCCTCTTTGCTATCTTGGCTGAAATTCTGACATAAATTATTTTCTTATCTTTCAGCCCATGCATACTTGTAGCAAACAAACACAGCCTTAGCCCTCTCCACTGGAGAGAGCTGATAGAGAATTGCTTTATAACAGGCCCTAGCAATATCTTTTGAATCCCTGGATTTCAAAGACAAACTGAAAAGATACCGATGTAACTGTACTATTGCAGGTAGAAATGTCTTGCATCTGAATATTTTATTTTTATCCCTTTGTATAAAGTGAAGGCTACCGGGATGGTGAGCATTTCTAGAGGGATGATAGCTGTGAAAAGAGAGAGCAAGATAGGGACCAGTTAGTATCGATTCCTTCCCTAAAGATGAAGCCCACTTCCTTTGTGGCTGCAGGCAGCTCCTTAGTGTTCCTATTGTATCTTCACTGATGTGGGGTTGTGGAGCTCAGTTAAGAGAACCCTGTGGAATGGCTGAAGATCTTTATTACTGTCACTGATGGTAACTGCAGAAGTGCTACTACACGTGTAAGCTACTGCATTTCTACCTGGTTTAAAATTTTTACAAAGAGATAAATAAGGACGTGTTTTGGTTTATTCAGTTTGTAATTTAATGTTGACAATCGCAAGAAAAAGAGATGGGTACTGTAGATCGGAGTTCATGTATTCAAATACAGATGGGTGAGTTCTGACTCTGGAATTTAAGGAAATAACGTAGAAAGACACTCAAGTAAAATGAAGACTTTTAGCAAATCATGGCTAGAATGTTTTTGGCTTGGTGTTTTTTTTCTTTTCCCTGCAGGTGAACATTACTTTCTTTTTCTATATCATCTGAAGGACACATGCATTTTCTGGGATTTTGGGAATGATTTCTGGGGTTCTGGGATTAGACATCAAATTTAACAAGATGATATATAGCTTTGAGGAGACACATTTGATGTACCACTTAGCCTTCCCATAATTTACTGCCTGCCTCCAGTCTCTGGAGGGCAACGGGTTTATCTACACTCCAACCTGACTTTATAAATAGCAAATCAGGAGAGGGAAAAAGAAAGCAGGCTGGGGACCTGCCCGCTAAACTGTTATGATATGATGGTGATGCAGGTAGGTGACATTAAATGCTACTGTCTGCATCCTTAATTGTGAGTTGTCATCACCTTGGCCGTTTGAGGATGATAATGTGCTGTTTGTATTCCAGATTTCTATTCTTATTCATAGGACTGTATGTTCCAATGTTCAAATGCATATGTATAATTTAAAAACAAAACCTCAGTTTTTTGGGGAGTGTTTTTTTAGTGGAGGAAAGGGGGGAGGAAAGATGTGAGTGTACCTTGACTGGTTTTGCATGTGGTTAATTTTCCTGCCTCAGAAGTGTAACGGGCTGCCAGTATCAGAAAGCCCAAATGGAAAAATGGTTGCTTCCAAGATGTAACGAAGATTAAAAACAAACAAGTGGGGCTGGGAGGCAAGGGGGATCTTGCTCTAGAGTCGTTGCCATTTCTGATTTTGCAAATAACTCTGCAGTGTCATTTGATCTATTCTTCAGCATAATTTTACCAGGAGATATTTCTGGCCTTTTGCTTTACAGTCAGATCCCTTTGCTGGGCTATTAAGTTGACAATGCAGTCAAGTATTAACATCGAAACTGTTTATGTAACCTCCCACTGCATGGAACCCCTCCAAAATACCCTGCAATTGAGGGAGGGAGGGGATGAAAAACAAGAGCTGGATAGAAATAGTGCCTGCTCTGGGATTTAAATAGGTCAACTCATTTCAATAAATAGAAGTTAGGCTGTTGATATATGCCCATCTACTTAAACTGTCATTGAAGTTCACTTAGCTGCATTCCAGCAGAGATTGCTGGCAGTTAAAGAGATGCAAAAGGCATTGTTACAGAGGACTTAAAGAGGGAAGAGGAAGGAGGAACAAAGAAATAGCCAGGCAAGGAGATCATACAAGTATTACACTTTCAGATTCCTGATGGCACTGACAAATGTTGATAACTCTTTCAGCATCTACCTTCAGAACACCAAGTCCCACTTTCCTGTCCTGCCCCTGTGTTTGTCCCTATAGGATGCTCGCATGTGGTGTAAGTCTAAATGTTCCTTTTTTCCCCTTTCTGCTGGAATATATTTAATTTGCTTTGAACAAGAGCAAACCCAAATCCCAGGGCCTCTGAATAAGGGGGAGTCATGGAGGGGGAATACAATGCATATCTTAATCCTGTGTCACCCTGTCTTTGAGACACTGTGCTATGTTAAATTGATTTTGCAAATGAAAGCTAAAAGCTAAGCAAAAGCCACCAATCTATTTTGCCTAAAGATGATTTTAGTGCTCTTTATGTTCCCCTAAATGACAAACCAATTTGTTACCTGCCTACATAAACATTTGCCTATATTAGCACCAGAAATGTTTTATTTTTATTAGCCCAAACTTTATCTTTTTATGAAGACACAGGGGCCCAATAAAATTAGTGTGCAAATATAATACTCAATTTGCATTTTTCCATGGTCAGCAGAAAAGCTGAGCGAAATCAATTTGATATTAGGTCAGCATATACATCAATAAAGTATACGCACACAGAGGACCATTGTAATGGTCCCTCTAATTTCTATGCTGCCAGAGTAAAGAGATTAAATAATATTAAATGCTCCAAAATAGCTTTGCTTTTAAGAGGAATGTAGAAAGAAAGAGAGACTTTGGCATAAAATGGGCAATAAAGGATAATAGTTGCACAATCTCCAACTTTAAAACATTGTGACAATGATCTCAGAGGCAGGCTTCCTGCTAAACGGCCCCAATTCAGCAAAGCTCTTATGCCAACACTTACGTTTAAGCACATTTTTAAGCACAGTAGAAGTCCGTCAAACAAATCGCATATTTAAGCACCTGACAGAGTCAAGGCCAAAACACGAATGAAAATCCAGAACTTGAGAGGTTTGGATTCAGTTTTGAGCATTACATGCAGGACTGTTGCTGGGTAGGAGGTCCACGCACAAGTGAGGCTTTGCTAAACAAAACCCCTCTGCACTCCAGATGGAACTATCTCTAAACGTGGTGGTAGGTGAGGTGAGTCAATTGGCAATGAGGGCACCTTGTAACAGGGCTCCCCCTGGGCAGACCTGACCTCCCATGGATTCTGCATGGGAGCCAAAATACTGCCATCTCCCTTTCCAGGTAAAAGTACATAGGAATAGGGTCTGACTTTCAAAAACGATAGTCCAGTCTTTGCTCATCTCTGTGCTACAAATGGCATCATTTTTACCTCCTGTGCCACTCAGTTTCTCTGTACCACTCAAGCCAGCTATAAGAAGGCAAGAGAAAAGCTTGTGTTTATCTGACCTCACTAAGTCCAGTGGGATTTAGTAGTGACCAAAAATGGTGTTCTTTTGCACTCTGTGTTGCTGAGATGTGCACTCTTACCTGAAATGACATTTGTGACCAGAAGTCACAAAAATAAATGGAATTAGGTGCTAATCTGGTCTCTTGGGAAAAGCCAGAGTACAGTAAATGCTGCTTGGATTTGATTTGCTAAAGCAAGTTAATGTGGTAGAGACTAGGCCGTCAGGACAGCAATGACATCAGTGTTCGCTTTCTATGCAGATGTTACAGTTCTGTTGGACACAGACAAGGCGAGACAGCACAGTGAAGTGTAATGCAATAAAGTTCTTTTGATTTCCTCTGTGCAGTCTTTAACTCACAGGGTTTTGAATAAAAAATGCTGGCAACAGCCCACCTCATACTGCGAAGTACCTGAGAAAGGAAGACAATATGGGATTTATTTGCAGTGGATACACATATTTCATGAAAGTATATGTGGGTATTTAAATCAAATGATTTTGGGGGCACATGTTTTTTGGCTAATGGATTTCCATTTCTTCTGATTAGAGCCTTCTGGTCTTCTACAGATGGGGTGAAAGGTAGGAGAAAGGCAAGATTTTCCTAGTACCTTGCCCCAACTTTGAAGTCCTCTGCAAAGGAGTGGAATTCACTTCTGAGTTCTCTTGATGGGCACCAGTTAAAGGCCTTCTGAAGTAGACTTCTAGGGTCAGACTTGCTCATTCTTTGTACTCCATCAGCCTTAGTACTAATTTGTGAACTTACATCATTACCGTACCATGGCTACAAGACTTAAACCATAAATCTGCAATCTCTGCAGTCTGTTTCTGTTCTGATGTGGTAGCAGGAAAGATCCTGGATGTTAAGTGAAGTTCAACCTCAGTTCTGTTATAGCACTTCATTTTGGTAGTGCAAATAGGATTCCATAAATTTAATATTTCTGCATGAGATTTCTAGATACTTATTATTAAGCTACTACATACAAATACTGTAGTTTTCATGTTTTTATAGTAGCATAAAAATGGAAATTGAATGAAAATGGCTAAGTGAATTTGTGGCCTTCCCATGAAGGTTTAGATTTTGAGCTGTCTTTTTTTTTAGTAGGAAATGTTTTCTCTAGGACTCTGCTTTAATTGCACCAGTGTAATACGTAACCAAGAGTGGAAATTGCTGTTTCCTGGGTGACACCTGGGGGAGTGTTGCTGGTGAGATTGTTTTAAGTGGTTGGCTTGTACGTGCTATAGCATTAGAGGAGAAGGAACATGAGTTGAGGGCCAAACAGCGAGAGTGACATTCAGAGTAAGAGGTTTGAGTTGCTTGCTTGCAGCTACCTGGGTTTCTTTTCAGTATCACATTCGCTTGGTGTTTATCACCAGTGTGGTAGCTTTAGAGCCAGAATAGATATTGAGGTTAGTGTTGTTTATTCTGACTAGCACCTTAGATCTTCACAGCTTTGCCCAAGGGAATTAGCCTCTGTAGCAGAGCGACAGGATAGTGGTGGGTGAGGGCGTAACAGGTAGTGGCAGATTGTTTAGGTCCCAGTCGGATTCTTAAGTCAAGGCAAGTATCAGTGATGATGGCAGTGGTAGCCCTCAGAGGGAGAAGAAAATCGTTCAATCTTCAAGATACTTTCTGGAAGGGAAAATGAAAAAGAAATAATTCCAGAAATCTATAAATTTCTTCCCTTGGAAAACTTTTTCATCAAATAGTTTTGTTTCTAAGATTCATTGCTGTGGCAGTTGGAAGGGTAGAAGAGGTACCACAACAGACTTCTCTCTGCATTTCCGCAACTGGCAAAGTCCTGGCAAAAAGGAGCATGCCTTTCTGTCATTTTGCTTAAGTGCTTTTGGTATCTACTGAGCAAAGCTATACGCTTTAAATCTTTTTAATTTTGACTGATCTTTTCAATCCTGAAGTAGAAAATGGGATGCATTTTCAATGTAAAATTTAGATTAAAATATGAAAGGGCGTTTTATAGTTGTTGTATCCTTTATTGGTTTGGTGGGTTAACCTTGGCCTGCTGCCAGACACCCACCCAGCTGCTCCCTCTTCTACAGGACAGGGAGAAAATATGATGAAAAGGCTCATGGGTCAAGGTAAAGACAGGGATATCACTTACCAATTACCATCGTGAGCAAAGCAGACTTGACTTGGGGGAAAATTAATTTAATTTATTGCCAATTAAAATAGACATGTATAGTGAGAATCAAAGAGAAAAATTAAACCAACACATTTCCCCCCCCCACCATTTTCCCAGGACTGATTTCACTCCCAACTCCTCCACCTGCCCCCCCCGCCATGGTGCTGGGGATGGATAATGGGACTGTGGTCAGTCTGAAACAGCTCCTCTCCGCTGCTCCTTCCTCCTTACACTTTCTCCTGCTCTAGCCTGGGCCCTTCCTGCGGTTCTTCAGGGGAATCTGGTCTGGCACGGGGTCCTCCGTGGGCTGCAGTGTGGATATTTGCACCAGCCTGCTCTCTCCAAGGGGCCGCAGGGTAGCCTCTGCCCCGGCAGCTGGAGGACTCCCTGCCCTCCTCCTCCAGCGCTGGTGCTCACAGGGCTGTTTCTCACTTTTCCCCTCTCACTCCTCACTGCCTGTGTAGTGGTTTTGCCCTTTAAGTACATTTTCACTGAGGTGGCCTCCACCTTCGCTGATGGGCTCTGCTGTGCCCTGGGTGGGGCTGTTGCGGAGCCGGCTGGAACTGGCCGGAACCGGCCGGAACCGGCTGCAGCTGGCGTGGGGCAGCGCAGCCTCTCCTCAGAGAGCTCAGCTCTGGAGCCCCCACAGCCAGCACCTGGGCACAAAACCCCACTACTGTAGGTAAAGAAAAAAGAACACAAAGCATTTTTATTTATTTTCAAATCTTGACGACTGTAGCCTGGTCATAGGCATCTTTCTTTTGTCTTTCACTCTTTCATTTTTAGCTTATGTATAAAACCACAGAGAGAGAGGACAGCACCGTTGCTGTTTAGGCTTAAGGGAGTGTTTGGAGTTGTGTGCGTGCACATACATACTTGCCATTCCTTTTATCACAGGATGTTGTGGAGACCAAGACAAACATGTGAGGCTGAATATATGATTTCTAAGACCACCTGTGGGATGTCTGGATGGATGGGTTATAATGTGCTGGTGCTGGGTTATAGGGTTCAGGCTGGGAGCCCAGCTTGTAAATAATGCATGCCCTCCACCAGCTGGGTTTAAAGTTCCCATCTCAAATGCTTAGGTGTTACAGTATTAAGTATAAAGTAGTCTTTGGTTCATATTGGTGCACCTTGTCCCATAGGTTGGCTCATGGGCATCCATGTTGCCTCATATGTCCCCCTTTTACTGATGTTTTCAGAGTAGCTGAACTGTGACTGAAGAGGACCTGCAGAACTGAAAGCTTGTCTGCCAGTTCAGTTTCTTCCCATATGTTCACAAAGTCTTGCACTTATGTAGGGACTTGACTCACCAAAGCAACTTTTACCAGATTCACCACATTTAGAAGACACCACTGAATTTTCTAGGCTTTCCAAGCTGCATTAAAGAGATATGCTTTTCCAAAATGTTAACAGAAACATATAAGAAATGTTTGTTTGCTTGTGCAGATGCACACATTCGGAAATCAGAACACAGAAAATGAAAATTACTCTTAAAAAAAAGTTGACGGGTCACATTATTTCATCCAGCCCAAATACCAGAAAGACACACGTGCACAGTCACACATGTTGTGTGTTTTATTGTTTCTGTATGTATAATGCAAGATACTATTTAAAGAAAGGCTTATAAAGGTATTGTTGGGCTTGACAAATGTGGAGAAAATGTCTGCTATGTGAAGACGGACAGCCAGCTGTGCCTGTGCTCATTTTGAGCACTGCATATCTAGGAGGCTGGGTACTATGGAAGGGTCTGTACATTGCAGGGTTGTGCATTCACTCTGCAGCAAATGTACTGGGCTGGAAAGTGAGTGATGCACTGGGGATTGTAAGCCAAGGCAGAGCAAAGTTCCTTGGCACTGAGTGCAGTGTGGTAATTTGGTGCTCTTTTATCCCACAGTGAAGTGGGCAAGGGAGGTCCTGGTTAGCACCCAGTGCCACATCTCCCATTGACTCCAAGCAGCTTTGCACTGAGCCCTAAACCAGGAAATTTCTCTTCAGTTCCAGGGGAGAATGAACTGACTAATGATTTTAATAACTGTTACGAAGAGCAAAGCATAAATAACAAAAATGTTGTAATTGAAAACAAACAAAACCAAAGCCACACAAACCCCCAAACTAATCCTCTGTCCAAAAGATTTCCTAACCAAGGAGCTGTTCCAGCTCCAAACAGTGCCAGCCATGTTGCTGAGTGTCACTTCTGTGCTGAGCCACTGTCCCTTTAATGTAATGCTGTTTTTCCAAGAAAGGAGGAAAACTCCTCTTGGGAAAGTGATCCCAGCCTTCTCCTTTTGCTCTTTTGTCATGGTTTAACCCCAGTCAGCAGCTAAGCACCACACAGCTGCTTGCTCACTCTCCCCACCCAGTGGGATAGGGGGAGAGAATCAGAAAAAAAAAAAAAAAAAAAAAAACCCATGGTTTGAGAAAAAGAGAGTTTAATAGGACAGAAAAGAAAGAAAAAAAAATAGTAATGGTAATAATAATAAGAATGATAATAATAAAAGAATTAGAATATACAAAACAAGTGATGCACAATGCATCTGATGCCCTATCAGTTCCTGAGCAGTGGTCCCCAGCCAGCTTTTTCCCCCCAGTTTATATACTGGGCATGACATCACATGGTATGGAATACCCCTTTGGCCAGTTTGGGTCAGTTGCCCTGGCTGTGTCTCCTCCCACTTTCTTATGCCCCTCCAGCCTTCTCGCTGGCAGGGCATGAGAAGCTGAAAAATCCTTGGCTTAGTCTAAACATGACTTAGCAACAACTGAAAACATCAGTGTGTTATCAACATTCTTCTCATACTGAATGCAAAACATAACACTATACCAGCTACTAGGAAGATTAGCTCTATCCCAGCCAAAACCAGGACACTATCCACTCCCTATTCCATACCATTTATGTCATGCCCAGGTCCCACACTTTCTAATACATCCCAGTTAATCACCATCACCTTTCCTGTCTTTTTATATATACACACAGATATCATTCCCTTAGTCTGTGGGCCATCCCTATAAAATGTCCATTGAATTCATTCGGTCCATGACTTTGGGCTCCATTTGTCATAACAGTGTTTCAGGGCAGGAAAGATTGTGTGCGGTGTTGGATTTTTGCATGTTGAAGCCATTTCTGGTTCCATCACTGCTGCGCTTGTCCAGTTCTATCATCACTGCACTTTGCTTGGTTTCATCAAAATTAATTCTTCATTAGTTGGGGTGATTTTTACTGTAATACCCTTGATATGGTTTACAGCCACTATAGAAGTGATGATACACTGTATTATATAGCAATTAACATCATACAATTTAATTCATGGGCTATTCTCACCCAAAACCAAATCCCCTTGAGGTATGCATTGGACTTCCTGATCCTCTTGCATTACCCACCAAGCGCACCCAGGTCCTTGAGCAAAAGCAATCCCACAAATGAGTTTGCCTTTGCCTGAGGTGGGAATAACCCAGACTGTTTTCCCTAGCATATTTTTTATGTGTACTATAGGGACTCTATATCCCTTTCTACAGTATGTAAAAGTTTTGATTGGGCAGGGGCAGCCTGATTGGCAGATCCTATAGTGTTGACTAACCAGGTGGCTTTTGCTAAACGCGTATCCCAGTGTTTGAAGGTCCCACCACCCATTGTACTCAATGTAGTCTTTAGCAGTCCATCATATTGTTTGATTTTTCTGGAGGCTGGTGCATGATAAGGGATGTGATACGCCTGTGTGTCTGTGAGGTTGTTATGGAAACAAGTCCCATTGTCTGACTCAATTCTTACTGGTGTATCGTGTCGCCATAAGACTTGCTTTTAAAGGCCCAGGATAGTGTTCCTGGTGGTGGCATGGGGCACAGGATATACTTCCAGCCGTCCCGTGGTTGCTTCCACCATTGTAAGCACATGATGCTTGCCCTGGCGGGTTTGTGAGAGTGTGATATAATCAATCTGCTAGGCCTCCCCATATTTATATTTCAGTTATCGTTCTCCATACCAAAAAGGCTTTAACTGCTTGGCTTGCTTAATTGCAGCACGTGTTTCACGTTCATGGATAACCTGTGAGATAGTGTCTGTGGTCAAGTCCACCCCTCGATCACAAGCCCATCTATATGTTGCATCTCTTCCTTGATGGCCTGAGGTATCATGGGCCCACTGACCGGTATATATAATTCACCCTTATGTTGCTAATCCAGATCCACCTAAGCCACTTCAATCTTAGCAGCCTGATGCACCTGTTGGTTGTCTTGATGTTCTTCAGTGGCCTGGCTTGGGTACATGAGCATCTACATGACGTACTTTCACAACCAGGTTCTCTACCCGGGCAGCAATATCTTGCTACAGTGCAGCAGCCTAGACAGGTTTATCTCTGCACTGCCAGTTGCTCTGCTTCCATTGCTGTAACGACCCCCACAGGGCATTTGCCACCATCCATGGTTCAGTGTAACGATAAAGTATTGGCTATTTTTCTTGTTCAGCAATGTCTAAAGCTAGCTGGATGTCTTTTGCCTCTGCAAACTGACTCGATTCACCTTATCCTTCAGCAGTTTCTGTGACTTGTTGTAGGGGACTCCATACAGCTGCCTTCCACCTCTGATGCTTTCCTACAATACGGCAGGACCCATCAGTAAACAGGACATATTGTTTCTCGTTTTCTGGTAGTTTATTATACAATGGGGCCTCTTCAGCACGTGGCACCTCCTCCTCTGGTGACATTCTGAAATCTTTGTCTTTTGGCCAGTCCATGGCCACTTCCAAGATTCCTGGATGACTGGGGTTTCCTATTTGAGCTCATTGTGTGATCAGTGCAACCCCCTTACTCCACATAGCATCAGTTGCATGATGCGTAGAGGAGACCTTCCCTTTGAACATCTAGCCCAGCACTGGCAGCTGGGGTGCCAGGAGGAGCTGGGCTTCCATATCAATCGCTTCCAAAGCATCTTGAACTCCTTCATAAGCTGCTAGTATCTCTTTTTCAGTTGGAGTATAGCAGGCCTTGGATCCTCTGCATCCCCCACTCCAAAACCCTAGGAGTCAACTTCACGTCTCCCCTGGTGCTTTCTGCCAGAGGCTCCAGGTAGAGTCATTCTCCCTTGCTGCAGTGTAGAGCACATTTTTTACATCTTGCCCTGCTTGGACTGGCCCAAGGGCTACTGCATGAACTGTCTCCTGTTTAATTTTTTCAAAGGCTTGACATTGCTCAGGGCCCCATTTGAAATCATTCTTCTTTTGGGTCACTTTATAGAGAGGCCTTACAATCAGACTGGGATTTGGAACATGTGTTCTTTAAAAACCCCCAACACCTAAGAAAGCTTGTGTTTCCTTTTTGCTAGTTGGTGGAGACATAGCTGTTATTTTGTTGCTCACATCCATTAGGATCTGATGACATCTATCTTGCCATTTTACTCCTAAAAATGGAATCTGCTATGTGGGTCCCTTTACCTTATTTGTTTTACGGCAAAGCTGTCTTACAGAAGGATTTGGACTATTTTCTCTTCTTCTGTTGTGTTGCCTGTATGATGATGTCATCAATGCATTGCAGGTGTTCCAGAGCTTCACCCTGTTCTAGTGCAGTCTGGATCAGTCCATGGCAAATGGTAGGGCTGCATTTCCACCCCTGGGGCAGTCGATTCCAGGTGAACTGGAGGACCCCGCAAGTGAAAGCGAACAGTGGCCTGCACTCTGCTGCTAAAGGGGTTGAGAAAAACATATTAGCGATATCAGTTGCGGTGCACCATTTGGCTGCCTTTGACTCCAGTTCATATTGAAATTCTAGCATGTCCAGCATGGCAGCACTCAGCGGCAGCATGACTTCATTCAGGCCATGATAGTCTACTGTTAGTTTCCACTCTCCATTAGACTTTTGCATTGGCCGCATGGGACTGTTAAAGGGTAAGTCTTGCTGATCACTCCTTGGGTCTCCAGTTGACAAATCAGCTTATGGATGGGAATCAGGGAGTCTTGGTTGGTGTGATATTGCCACCAGTGTACTGTTGTGGTAGCGGCTGGCACTTGTTGTTCTTCAACTCTCAGGAAGCCCACAGTAGAAGGGCCCTCCAAGAGACCAGGCAAGGTAGACAACTGCTTAATTTTCTCTGTCTCCAAGGCAGCTATACCGAAAGCCCACGGGTGCTCTTTTGGGTGCTTGAAATACCCTCTCCTGAGATAGTCTACATCAGGGATGTATGGAGCCTCTGGGCCAGTCACAAAATGGGGTGGTTTTGCCACTCATTTGCAGTTAGGCTTACTTCCACCTCCAACAGAGTTAACTGTTGGGCTCCCCCTGTCACTCCAGAAATACGAATGGGTTCTGCCCCCTTATAGCTTGATGGCATTAAGGTACGCTGTGCACCAATAACTACTAGAGCCTTGTGCTCCTGTGGGTCTGATGTGCCAGGCCACCAAATCCACACAGTCCAGTAAACCATCCCTCTCCTCCACCTGGCTGGAGGCAGGACCCCTCTAGCACTGGTTATAGGATTCTCTACTCATTTCTTGTAAAAATGGATTAGAATTTCTTTCCATAGGGTCAGGTTTATTTCCTTCCTCCCACGCTGCTTAAATGTTAATGCAAATGATGTGGGGTGGTCATCAACTTCTAGCTGATCGTGTTGTGTTCCTTTTTGCTGCCTCCCACTTTTCTTCTGCAGACAGAATTGACCCCAACAGCTGCTATGTTTGTCAGAGACATTCTTTCTTATATTTCTTTGCTTCTGGGGCTCAAAACCACCAGAGAGTGGTGAAGCTGGAGTATGAAAGAACAAATGAATGGCTGAGTTACAGGGTGAGCAGCTGTAGGACATTTAGAAAGGCTAAGGAAATAAAAAAGAAACCTGCTGAGATTGTCTCCTGAGAACAACCAAAAATATATTGATTATTCTTGTGGTGCTGCTAGGTGTGATTTATCATTGGGGAAACTGAGCATTTCTAAGAATTCAGGAAATTAAAAAAATAACTCAGGTGTGGTCTCAAGGACTCCCAAACATCTTTGAAATTAAAAGTCTATGTTTGGGTGTATATATATAATGCATCTACCTAATTAAAAAAAAAAAAAAAGCTTGGATTTAGTTTCCAGTCTCCTTTCAGTGTGTAAACTTTTTATTTCAAAACAAAGATTTAAACTGTCTCTAGCAGTTGGATCTTGCTGTGTTTAGTATTACCCCTGCTGTGTGTTTTCAGATCTAGATAAGACATTGAACTGAGGTCCTGACCTCTTATGGTCTTTAAAATTCCTAGAACCCATTTTGAAAGGGCGTAATTTTTATTTCCTGTTTATTAAATGCAGTCACTGCACAAACAGAGAAAAGATCCTGATTGACCCATGTTGTTTATGGCTGAAGGAAGTGGCCAAAGTAGTGTGGTTTCAATACTGGCGGATTAACGCATGTTAAGTTCAGTGTAGTTGGTATCTAAGTCTCCCTTCCACCTATCTGTAATTTGAAGGGGACTCAGCACATTTTTATGCCGTCACTGGGGAAGGTTGCTGGGTTTAATGCTGGTCTCTTTTCCATACTTTATTGTTTTTTAACATCTCTTTCAATCAGGGTAGATGCAGTCCCAAATAGTTAAGAGATTTAAAAAAAAAAACAACAACCAAAACCAAACCTCCCAAAATCCTCCAGAGCAAAGCCTAATAAACACCATTTGTTAGCACTTTACCATTGCTTGGCACGGTTAAGGCTTGTATCAAGTGTAACACAGGGTGCAATTGGTTTTACCTTGTGAGTGGACCCCCACTGTTGTTCTTATTGCCCCAGGGGGACATTTATCACAAGTGAGAGAGCAATTACAGTGCAGTTTAACTTCCTGTTAGTTTTTAAGAAGGGAGCCAACTTTGTTGTTGCGGGTTTGGCTGCATGTCATTAGTTTTGCAGCCCTTGTGCAGTCTGCTATATGGCCTGGTACGGAGACCTAGTGACGCTGCCTCCTTTAATTATAGATTGTGCTTATTTATAATGTATGACCAATTTTAATAAAAGGATATGCTTTAAAAATTAATGGCCTTTTGTTCCTACATATGGGACCCAGTTTAAGGATCTTTATTTCTATTTTTCCCTCTGTGCCCTGCCACCCCCTTCTGCTGCAGCAAACCTGCGTCCAGGGGCTGAACAGAAAGTGGTGTTCATCACTGCACGAGTCCACCCTGGGGAAACACCATCTTCCTTTGTGTGCCAAGGTGAGTGTCTGCATGAAGATGGCAGAACTGATGAGATCTGATTTCCTATTGATGCATGTATTGGGTTTGCATGGCTTTGGATCTGATAGAAGGCTGAGTTCACACGACAGTTTCTTCCACTGTGAGGATATTAGCAGAATATCTCGCCTCTACCCAGCTGCCTCTCTTCTTGGAGGCAGTCGGAATATATTACCTCTGTGTCTTGTGAATGTTTGCTGAACTTGGCCAGAACTGGACAGTGGGCTCTGAAGCTATTTGGGAAGAATTCAGTCATACTCGTACATATGCAGTGCGATCAGGTAAGGCTCCTTTTCTTAGGAAAACAGGCTGGAAAAGCTCTGGGAGTGGTTTTCTGTTAAGTGCTTATGTTTTCTTGCTGCCTACTATCTTCAGCTTCTTTTCCACCACAAAGCAGTGACCCTAGTTCTCCAATTTAATTCTAAGAGTCTTCTATTTGTCTGAAGCTGCTGCTCTGACGAGTGCAGCTCCCAGTGGCTGACAGCTGTTCCCTGCACAAAGCATTCTTGCTAAAAATAGAAAGCAAATTGCCCAGCTTGTATTTATAAAGAGTTGTAAATCTCAGGCTTGTGGGTACAAATAAATAAATAATCCTGGCATGTGTTCCTATAACTTCATTGTATAGGTCTGAAATATTGTACTTATGGTATGTGACTTTCTGTGGTGGTAAATTGTCAATGGTGTAAATCAACGTAACTTCCTTGAAGCCAAGGCAATATTCTAATTTATTACAGCAGCTTGGATCTGGCCCTGCCTAGCCAATGAGTTGCATCAATCAAGCATATGCAGAGTTTATTATGTTGGCTGCTTGTAATGCCACAGATTGGTTTGCAACTGGCCCTGTTGGTACCTAAAGACCTCGGTGGGAGAGGTCTGGCACAGTTTCATGGTCTTCTCTGTGTGCTCCTTATCCTGGCAAGGTCCTATGTCTGGCATCTCTCTAAGGCAAAAGGTCAACAGCTGTCACTTCTGCCATCCTAGCCTAATGGGCTAACAGGACGCTGGGCCTCTTCTTGCTGGCCCATGGAGTAGCAAAAGTAAAATCCTTCCTTTAATAAAATGGTGCTTCAGACTGAGAGCAGGAAAACTCAGTTAGTTTCCCATCTCCTGTAGTGGCATAGTCAATGCAGGGCATTATAGTACACATGATGTTTGTTAATGAATATGGATTTTTAACTGGATGCTTGGATTCTGTTTGTGGCTGCTGGCATAGCCCTGTGAAATGAGGGCTGAGGCATGCTGCTGAGGTGGTACTTTGTAAATGACGTTATTTTATTTTGATAATGGAGATTTTATTCAAAAGGAAAAAAAAAGGGACTGTGAAAAAGCAGGTGGCATGCTTAGCCTGATGAAACAACAGGATGGAAGTCATGCTCCGATTGTCTCAGAGAAACTTTGTGTTTTGTAGGAAAAATTAAAACAAAAAGAGAGGGGAAAAGATAAGAAAAAGAAGGGATCAGTCTTGGAGAAGCACATCAGAAACTTGCTGTTACTGCAGTTATAATGCACGCTTGACTCGCTTGGGAATGCATGGATTTGAAGGCACTGAACTCCACTGTGCATTGAGCCATTCTGCCTAGCGCAGATGAAGCTGCCTTGTGTGTGCAATTAGTGTAAGACAAGTAGAAATGGCAAACATTTCAAGGCCATTGCTGCGTTGTTTCTAGCACTGCCAAATGTGAAATTGGGTGCTTGCTCCGTCTTTGGTAAACTTTTGTGTGGGAGGGTCAAAAGAAGGGATAAAAAGGATCCCTTTGGCAGTCAAGTGAGAGCACAATGAGGAATTTTATTTCTGGAGTCTTGGGAAGCATTTTGGCAGAGTTAGGTGTTGCAGATTTAGTATCCAAATGCCAGCCCAATGCATATGGAACATGTCAGGATTTTTTTTTTTTTTCTTGATAGAGAGATTTCTTCTTGAATGTTTGATTATGCTCACCACCTGAAGTATTAAGATATGGAAGCTAATCCCAAAGATTCCCCAGGTTCAAGCAGCACCTCGTATATGGAAGATAAGAACTGTGACTGCCCAGGCCTGGAGAATCAACCTATAGGGCAATAGATAATGAGTTACAAGCTTTCTTTTTTTCTTCTTAATTTTTTCAGTCGATCTTGGGTTTCATTCAGTTCAGGCTCTGTCTTCCTCTTTAAAGCTCTAAGCTCATAACTGATTCCTTACTCATTTTTCTACCTGTCTTTGAGCTAGCCAAGTCCCTTCCTGACCTCTTTGCCCTGCTTTCTGCTGAGGATATATAGCTATGCGTAGTCCAAACATCAGCTTCCTGGGGCCTGACAGAAGCTCCCTATTACATCTTCCATTTTTTCAGTAAGGCAACATACCCTAAGAAGCAAGTTGTCCAGCCTTGATACGTCAGGATATACTTGGTCCTGTCTATTGGTCCTTTGTCCTACACTTTACCCACAGTTTAAACCTAAGCAAGGATCTTTGTGTTCCTGTGGGAAAAGACCATAAGGTCGTCTTCCCATCCAGAGCTGTACTGTTTCTGTGTCATCCTTCTTCATATTCCATTATGAAGAATCCACTGAAAACTGAATCTTGGATACAAATACCCCGTATTCCTGCAGATGTACAAGTATTGCAAACTTGGATACGCACCTCTGTCTCCTTACAGCTGTGGAGTGCTTGCAGCAGTAGCCAGACCTCCCTAGAATCATTAGGCACCTCATCCAGCAGTTAAAACCAAGTGCTAAAATATTTCACACATTGTGCAGCTGCTGAGCTGTAGCTCACTTCCTTAAAAGGCAGACAAAACCCCAGAGGGCCTCTTCATAGAAAGATGGATTAAGAACCTTTTGTTTCTGTTTTGGTGTTTTAAGAGTTATTACGATGCTTCAGGTTAGCCTTTTTAGGAAGTTTTGCTGATAGTTCTTAACTGCTTGTTGTGAAGTTCAGGGACAGAGATGGAGAGTTAGTCACCGGAGAATATACTCGCATGAATACCCTTTATATCCAAAGGTAGGACAGTGCTTTCCTCCTCAGGCTGTGACGGTCATCATGCACATTGATGCCTGTGTCATGTTTGGGGATGAGTAAGTAAGAGTAGGGTCTAGGATGAAGAGGACTGTTGTTTTCACTTTGCTCTTATAGACCATTTTCTAACCAACTGGAGTCACTGCTGCTCCTGCAGGGCTTTTATAGTGCAACACAAAACAGCTGTGAATTCATCTTACAGCTTGAACTCATCTCTCATGGGCTGTTCGCATTTCTGAGGAATTTTTCTGAAGTTGTGGTTTTAGATTCTTTTCCTTTCTTAGATATTTTTCCTCATTTTCCTCCCACCAGTATTTTTATTTAAGAAAATGTATGCTATTTTCTGTCTTCCACATTATACTGCTAAGGCAAGTAAATTATTAACTCTTGCAGATAGGGTCAGATGTCAGATAACGCCTGTATATGTATGTAGTGTGCACAAATATGCGTGTGTAAAATCTGTACAAGTCCCTACCCTCTAAACACTGGTGATAAGCCAGCTTTTCGAAGGCTTGGATTTTATCCAGGATCTGGCAATAGGAGTATTTTTTTCCCCAGTATTTTTACAGTCTTATTTTCCTTCCTTTGCTAGATTTTATTTCCTTTGTGGTAGATAAGCAACTGTCCTTCACTATTCATGTGCATAGAAAGTTGTGAGAGATGTGTGGTGACTACTATGTTTAAGTTTGTCCTGTAGGCTTTTGCCAGCAGTCAGTAATTGCAAGCTTAAGCATGTCTAGATGTACTTAGACATGTACTTTCATCATAGACTTAGCATGTTCTATTAGTAGGATGTTGTTTTTTGTCTTTTTAACACATTTGCCAGTGTGGCATCCACTATGCCATCTAAATGCAAAAATGAAAATTTGTGCCCTAAGCATTTTACTTTAATGTAGTTTGCCAGGCTGGGAGCCCAGAATGGAAGACCCAGTGCGAGAGGGGAGGGAGAAGGATCCCACAGCTGGGTTTGCAGTTGCTGAGCATCTTGTGCTAAGTGTAATTTGACCTGAAGCTGACCTTGAAGCTTATGGGCTGAATAGGGAACAGCCATTAAAAAGAAAATATAAGGAAAACAGACACCTGGGACTCTTATCCATAAGAAATAGAGCAAAAATGACTTTTCAATCAATCTTTTTTCATTACAGCTGCTTAAATGAATGCTCCCTCTCGCTTCACCTTAAATCAGATGAAATGAAATGAAAAACCAGACTACACTAGGCAATGTCTCTTGGTTTTCTGTTAACATTCTTAGTTTGTGTTTTTAACCCCCACCCTCTTGCCAGCAGAGGGAAGGAAAAAAATCTGAAAACTTTCATATGAATTTTGTTTCAGGTTTAAAGAATGGGGTAGAAGGGGACAGACTGCCTGAAAACAAGGCTTCCACCAGCTGTCTCGGGAGTCCTGCTGTTGCACAATAATTCACTGGGCTAGTGGGTAGTTGAACTTGCTCTCTATGTGACCAAGGTGCTCCGTGTGCTATGAAGGATTTTATTCCTGGATAGATTCCAACATGGCCTCTTAAAAGTGGTGGCAGTTTTCTAGTTCACTTCATGGAGGCAATGCCTTCAAATCCTTTGAATTTGATCTTGCAGCATCCCTGAAGAGTTAGTAAGAGTGTGAAGTGGGACTTGGGTTGTTTGGGTTTTTTTGCTTGTGGGAAAGGCAGTTGTATGTGTGAGAAGAGTAATTTTGAAACTTGTTGCTCCTACTTGGAATTTTAGCCATCTTCTGTCTTTTATTATGAAGAAAGAGGAGGAATGAGCTGTTGGGGATAAAAACTGCTTTTCTGTTTCCGTCACTAAGCATAAGTCTTTTGACCATTGCGGCATAAGTGATAGTAACTGAAAGACAGGACAGGGCATGTTTTAAATGCAAGAGTAAATGCAGCTAATAAAGTCTTTACATGTGAAAAGAACCTTTCTGAAGTAACAGAGGTGATGACCTTGCTTAGCAGTTTCCAGGGGATAAATTTCTCCTAAAGAAATAAAACTGACTTCTGTAGGCATTGGTATAGGATGCTTTTGGTAACAGCAGCTGTACTGGAGGAAAACACTGAACCCAGGAAGTGCCTGTTGTGGTAATGATGGGGCCCTCAGAAGCTCGAGGGCATCATCTGCCAGACTTCATATCAGACTGAATTCGCATCTGAATAAATGCATGGGTTGCATCAGTTCTGACCTTACTTAATCTGTTGTATTCTTCCTTCTAGCAAGCCAAATCATCTTCATTTCTCAGTTATATTTCCTACCAGAGGAGGAAACAAAATAGGATTACATAGAGAGTGGGAATCTTACACATGCATGTTTGTTATATTACTGTAAAGTCTCGCTTCTGTCTTCTCTGCCAAATGAAAGAGACTGGAAGCAAACACTTCTGCTTTCCTGGCTACTTCTAGACTCAAAGTGAATGCCTCCATATGTAAAAAGGCTTAGTTTGTAATGCAGGTTGGTGGATGCAGGAAGGTGCTCTCTGCCTTGGCCATGCAGCAGACCTGTGAGTGCTCTCTGATGTGGGAATGCCCTTTGTGGGGGCCATTGCCAGTGTTTCAGTTTGTGGGCTGCGTTGCTAATACTGGAGAGAACTGAACCAAACAGAAGCTCCACCTTAAGGGAGTTTTATACTCTCTTGCCACCCCAAAGATACAGAGAGCTTCCATTCCCTTTCAATACTTGTATCCTTTGCAAACCTCCTCTTCTGGCTGCAATCCATAGGAAAATGCATCTGATACTGCACAGTTCCACCCTAGAGGTGACTGCTTTTGGTCAAAAAAAAAAAGAGCAAAAATCTTTCTATAAAATGAATGGTATTCTGCATGCATAAGACGATATGCATAAGTTGTGGCAGGAGAGGATGGGGACACTCTCCTGTTCATTTAGCTGCAGCTTAGCACTTGCAAGCAGTGAGGGAACATGGTGAACAGAAGCTGCAGTTCATGGTCTCATTTATAGGGGTTCAGGAAACCAAATGATGAGAAGCAGACAGACAACAGAATTCAACAGCCCAACCATAAAATGGGCTGCAGGGCTCTCTTAAAGTTGTTAGACTGCATTCATCCTTCTCACTAAGGTGTTTTTTTCTTTTCTTTAAGTGCACAGCTCCTAAGCTTTTAATACAAAGGGAAACACACTCTCCTTGACTTCTAAAGCAACATGAAAAACACTATTGTCTGTCCCTTGTAAATCTCCTGGATGGGATTTTAGTGTGAAGTATCCCAGGAGAGAGAGAGGTTGTTCTGAGAATATAAAACATCCATATTGGAGTAACGGAAATAAAAGCTCCTCTTAAAATTGTGTTGATGTAAATAGACTGTTAGAAGAATTTCTGCTACCCAAAGTGACATTAGATATTACAAGATACCACAGGTTTTGAATCAATTCACTGTGGTGTCAGGCAGGTATGGGAGGTTATACACTTGGTTTCCTGAGCTGGAGGAAATTTATAATGAGGCCAAATTTCTCTGGCTATAGAGTTATGTGATTCACTCTCTTACTACATATACTTTCTGGATGTGCCAGGAAACCCCTGCACAGAAGAGAAGAAAGTGTGATAGTGGCAGGGTGGGCAGAGTGGCTGTGCAGAGGCTGGGGGCTGCAGTCTGCAAAGGCAAGACGGAATCCCTAGAGCTCTGGACACCCGGGCTACCTCTGAGGGAGGAGTTGCATCATGTGCGGAGAAGGCAGTTGTGTGGCTGGGACACCCCTTCCCACCAACAGCAGAAGTTGCTGCCTCATCTCTTCCATCCTATCAGTAGTAGCGGGAATGGAAAATTGGACTTGCCAGGCAGGCTAACCCCCCAAGCCTAGCCCTGCATGCTCATCTTGCATCTTCCAGTGGGAGGAATAGATCAGTCCTAACTCCTCATCCCTGGGACAACAAGGTCAGCTTTGCCTATGCAGTGAAGAAACGTCAAGTGGCTTTGTTTGATTCAGTTTGCCCTTTGCCCAGGGCAGGCCTTTGACTACCTCTGCTTAACTAATCCTCTTTACAATAATCAGAGAGCTAAAGGAGCCCTTGGTCTTCAAGAGGGAGAATTGAGAAAGGCTTTACTACACAACAGCAGGCAAATTTGCTTTGTCTCCGAGTGGGATTGCCCAATTAATCTCTTAAATATAGTGGTTTTGCAATGTTTCTTGACTGCTCATACTTTCGAATAACATTAGCTTAAAGATCATTTCCTTCCAGCCCTAACCAACCTGCCTCTAGGGCAAAGCACATCATCTTTGTAACAGCACACTGTGGCACTTTGCTGATGTCTGAGGATAGGAAAAAGAAAATATTGATTCAGCTGAACTTCATGGTCACTTGGCTTTCCTTAATATGGACTGTTTTTCTCACTAGAAATTGCAGTCCAAGTGGATTTTGAAGATGCTTATCCATATCTTCCCAGTTATCAATTAGGTCAGGGCCATTTTCTGTGTGTGTTTGTCTGTATGGCCATAGGCAGCAAGTCCTGCACTTTTAGGGAGCAGTATTATGCCCATGCAACAGATCTCTGGGCCTACATGGGAGAGCAAGCCCTCTGGAAGTGTTAGCTAATATACTGTTTGTGGCATTGCCTGCTGAGTCTGTGGCTGTGCAGCAGTCCAGTTGGCCAAGAGCATCCAGTGTACCATGCATGCAAGTTTCCCCCAACTGGACTTTGCATGCATGGCTCAAACACTGCTGGAGCATCTGTTGCTAGTGGGGAAACCCCATGCAGAAAGCTTGAAGTCCTGCCTCAGTTGAATTAGACCAGGGCATGAATATGCAAAACTCAGAGCTGTGAAGACCACAGGAAGTTTGGGGTTGTCTTTAGATCTCATTTGCACGGCTCTTGTTAATGAAAAAAGAAACAGCTTCTAGTAGGTGACCATCATTAATTTCAAGGAATCTAAGTTGTGAGACGAAGCCCTTTCTGTAAGTGTAGCAGCATGTGAGATCTGTACTGATCAAGCTGCAGGTGTTGTAGTGGTATGTCAGGCTTCACAATTAGGAATTTCTTCTAGTTTTTATACTTTTCTTTAAGCCTTTTCCATTCTCCTTCAGTAGTGTCCCAGCTCTTCCTCACAACTGATATTAATCTTGCTGGTCTATTGTTTCCAGCTTTGTCTTCTGACCCTTTGTTCTTCGCGTGCCCTGGTTCAGTTCAGCTGAATTGATTTTTTTTGTTTTCATTTTTTTTTTTCAGTTCTTTTGTCTCCAAGATGCCCTGCACTTGCCTTCTTGCTCCTTCTGCATTGCTATAGCTGCTGCTCTGAGGAGCCAGCATTCATGTGTGACTAGGACTTGGCCACTGGAAACTTTTCTTTGACACAAGGGCACCTGGGTGATATTCTTCCTTTGCCCTTGCACAGATTGCTCACGTGCTCAGTGTGTGCCTGTCACAAGGTATTGTGTACATGTTTATAAGAGGCATGTCTCCTTGACTTTAGAGGTTGTCTTTGCTCTTTCGATGCTGTCCTGCTTCTCTGGACTCTGAGGATGGAGAGGAGGTGTAATGGGGCACATGCCCCAGCACATTCTTCGCCAGTCCTGCTTAATTTTGTCTAGGAAGAAATGTAGGCACAAATTGCTTTGCTGGGGCCCTAATGCATGGGCAAACTTCTGTTAAACACTTGGTAGACAGGAAGTGTGGATTTAGGGTGGTTTTGAACAGTGTCACAGAACTCTCTAAAAAGTCACTGTCCCCAGGAAGGTTGGTTCCTTAGTGACAGATGTGGTCCCTAAGTGACAATTTCCACGTGTGCCCTATAGCGGTAGTTCAAGGGTCCAATTACTTATTACATGATCAGCAAATGGTAATATATCCCTGGTATCCATGCTCTGATCTGGAGGTTACTGTTTTAGTCTTTGCTGCTGTTAAATGTAAAAGATAATTGGAGAAGGATGAAAAATAATTGATTTGTATTTTTTTTAAAGCCACATGTTCTCAGAGAGAATGCTTTATTTGAAATTTCATACAAGCTCACTTTTATTTTTCTCTGACTTTCCCTTTCTCTCTTTTTTTCTTGTCTCCCCACTCTTTGTCACTTTATCACTTGAAGGAAAAAAAACATTGTGGAGGGAGGGAAGAAACAAAGAAAGGTAAAAATCTGTTTCAGTGTTCAGTTAAAAAAAAGAGGAAAGGAAAAGCCTGTAAGTCATCTTATGACAAAATTTCTTCAAAATTTACTTCAAAATTTTCAGGCAGTGGTACAGTGTGTAGGCAAAATATTGCAAAGCTGGACCCTGCCTTATGTTATGGTCAAGCATAAGCCAGGTCTTTGAGTGACTACAGAACAGATGTGGCACAGACAATAACAACAGGGCAAGTTCTTGTTCACCAGGGCCTCCACCTACCCAAAAAAGGAGCTATTTCTAGCATCGCTGAAAGAGTTCAGTTTCCATGGTTATTAAATTTCTACTGCCATGGTGGCTTTTGTATGGCACTAGTCACCATTGCAGCCAATCCCCTTACAAACATCAGTGCTTGGTGTCATAACAGCAAAGTGAGAACAGGAGGGTGGCTAATTCCCTGGTACAGGAGAAGCCATTCAGCCTCGCTGAGCTTTAACCACCTTCTGTCAAATGGGAGACAGTCTGTCACAGAATCAAGAGTGGAGTTGAAAAATGCCGTGACCCAGTCTTCTCCCAGGTACCATCTTTTCAAAGTTGGGTCTATCTTTTACTCCTGGGGAGGAGTAAGGAACAGCAAGCTGTACTGTCATGGGTCAAAACTGGAAACCCCTTGGAACTGAACCCCTAATTCCCTGCAGGAAGGTTGCCTGCCCTGTGCTGGAGACAGCAGCTGGGAAGTGACTGCCATCATGCCCAGCTAACAGACCCCTGTAGTGGCTTTGAAATAAACCCTTGCTTTTGCAATGTGCGTGTCAGCCTGGGATCTCAGTTTGTCCAGCTTGTTCAGTGGCACCTCTCCCTTCTGATGTCTGTATCTTTCATGCAGTAAAAGAGGCTGTTTATTAAAGTAAAATTTACCTTTAAGACGTTAAAATTCAGTCTGACTATTCAAAGTAGAAAGTTAGACAGTCTTCAAGCCTGGTTACATGTGAACTCTGATTTTTTTTTTATTTTTTTTTTTTTCTTGGCAATGTTCCTAATGACCAAGGATATGAGGGAAATAGCACCTTGACATTAGCTTATGTGGTCACAGTGCTGCCACAGTTTAAACCCATTGCTGCAAAGTGCTTGGGGAGAGCTTCTGTCTGAGGGCTTGCTGGCACTTGAGAGTTCATTTGCATCTGAGGCAGGCTGTGAATGTAGAGTGCAATAGAACATTTCTTGAGTAATTCTTATTCTGGAACAAGAGCATCTTATTCCTTCTTAGTTTAATATGCTTCAAAGTAGATTCTGCAATAAGACTGTCTCCAAACAGAATTCTTTAGGAAATGGTGTTTTTTCTTCTTCCTAAAACAGCAAAAACAAAACCCCTCAATGTTTAGAGGAGCCCTGAAATTTATATCCTCCGAACTTCCTCCCTTGTGCTCTACAGATGGAAACACGTACTTTATACCCTCCTGGAGAATTTTACCTCTTTACAAGCAGAGATGTTAGTTGCTTCTGGCAACCCTACTCATGTGAGGACAGTTTACTCTCTGAATATTCACTCTTCAATGCTAATTACTGTCACCTTTAGGATCTGCAGTGTGGCTCCATTTTCACAGCAAGATTTTCTCTGGAGGGGAGGTGGGGGCTTATGACATATTCTGCTTAGCAGCCAGGAGCGCATCTGTACTGACAGGGAGTGGCCCTAATTTATTTCTGTGGAGCTTACTCTTGTCTAGATGTCATGCAGTGTAAATAAAAGAACAGATCTGTCTCCACTGGTGAGGGGTAGAGCAGAGCTTTTGCAATTTTTTCCTCATGTAGAGATGTGGTCATTTTTGTGTGTTCTTTAAGACAAAAAAATAAACCACAGAAAAAAAGCTTTTTCCTGCTGAAGCTCACTGCAAGCAGCTATCCAACAAGTCCCTTCTAGCACCACTGGAAGCAACTTGCGGATAGACAACTTTCATCTCAGATTCAAGGGGAGAAAATTCAGATGCAGCCAGCATTTTCTTGGCCATCGGATCTTCCCAGAGGATTAGGGGTTTATTTAATAAATCACTCCTTTTTTTTTTTTTTTTTTTTTTTTTTAACCTCCCTTCCCCACCTCCACCTCCCCCAGTCCGGTCAGCTCATGAGTCACCCAGAAGTAATTCAGGTGTTGCATACAGTCCCTGCTTTCATTGTCTGCCAAGACTGAAGTTACAGACTTTGCTGTACAAATGGACTTCATGTTTCATTTCAGTTTTGACTATTCTTTGACACTGATTAGAACTGCTCAACCTGTACTACCAACTTCTGTGTATCAAGGGGGAAGTGGATACAGATCTACTTTTGTCTCACATGCTGTTGGTTTTGCTCGTGTGGTACTTTTAGATTTTCTGAGGTGCAAACCCAGAGCAAGCAGAAAGCTCATGCTAGCTTCAGGGGAAAGGTAGCCACGTCTCAGGAAGAGCAAGACAGCTGTGATGCCACTCTTGCCTTTCTCATGACCAGAAGGCAACCACAGGAAAGCGTAAAGTAGCTCTTTATTGAATTAACAGGACTCTCTTTCTCTGTTTCTGGAATCTGATGGTTGTCCATTTTAGAAGTGCTGCTTTACTGGGTGACACCAGCATTGCATAGTGCCTGTGGACTTTGTGCCCTGCTTTACTACACGAGTCTTACAAGTGACTTTGCCTGAGTGGAAACAAGTGAGCTGCCTTGCACCTTTTTAGTTGATTTGAGTGGAAGGACAGGAAAATCCTATAAAAATGAAGCAGTATAAACTGCAAACCTGGTAAAGTGGAAATCAATGAAGCAGCCAAAAGGTGCCATTACAGCTGGCTTAGTGTAAGTTTTCACATATCAAGAGTAACAGAAAGTGATCACTTCATTTGTCCCCGTAGGGGAAATCAGGTCAAATAGTTGTGCAGGTTGCCTAAAGGGGCAGGCTGACAGTTGCCATTGTTAGGATCTGGGGAATGTTTGTATATGCCATCTCCGTATACGAATGGCAAAGCAGCAGCTCTAGTAGAAGTGAGCAGCTGGGCTTCAGTCCTGAGGAGTGGACACCTCAGCTCTTCAACTGAGTGGACTAAACTTCTGAGCTGGAGCACAAGAAAATACAATGCATGCTTCTCCCCAAGTTCCTGTCAGCTCAAATTCCCACTTTGTTCTCAGTCCCATGTGTGTATCTTCTTGAGAAACCCAGAGTGTTTGGGCTTCCTTCCCCATGTGCTCTTGCTCCTTTCCAGCAATATGTGGTTCTACTTTCATAGTGGCAATGGGTTGCACCAGCAGTCTGTCTAGCTGGGTAGCTCACTTGTGACAGTGGACAATAGCAAGTGCCTACAGGTTATTAAAGGTGAAGGCAAATTAACAGAGATGCTCCCCAATATACTCTTGCAGTACTCTAAAGCCAAAGGAAACTGGAAAGGATAGTTGTGAATGACTGACCTTCCATAATGCCCCTCTGCTCTCTCTATCATACAGCTTTGTGTGCCTGCCTGGTTCATACCTGTTGCTTCTGGGTCTGTGCTTGACTGAGCATCACATTTGCAGATGTTGGAAACCATTTTTAGAATGTGTTTAAAAATACATATTTTTCATTTCTTCCCTAACATTATTTATGTAATGCCCTTTTTCATTGTGTATTAGATTTTTCATATGTAAATGTATTCTCCATCTCCCTCCAGAGAAATCTACCTTTTGCTTTCTTGGTTTATAACACATTCTTTGCTTGGGCTGATCTATCCATCTTAAGATTTCTGTAGTTCTTATTGCTACCACAGTTAATGCCATAAGACTAAGAGCCCGTGTCATTGCTTGCATGTACTTACTATACATGCAAAACAGCACTATATGACAAGCCCCCAAGGGAGGTGTTCAGTAAAACTAGTCCATCCCTCCATTCCCAGTGCCCACCTTTGTTAAACTAAGCACACTGAAACCCCAAAGGTTCCTGGTCCCCAGAGAAAGGCACTGCTGCCAGACTGTGAAAAGGTAACTCTGGGCATAGGGAGTGCCTAGAGTCCTGGTGAGACAATTCAGCAAAAGGCTTGAAAGAAGAAGTGTTGTCATCTTTGGCTATTCCTTGTAATCCAGCAACCTTTAGTGGTTTCCCAAGTAGAACAAAGTCTGCTTAGTCCTCCCTGGGTCCATAGAAGAGTTTCTTTTTATCACTTGTAAAACTCTACTGGGAATCTTTTCCTTGGTGCAGGCAACTTTGGAAATTTTACGCTTGCGGTGCAATCTGCTTGCTGGCCCTGGAAGGGTTTCTGACCTTCACATGCCTAGTTGTCATGGAGGGGAAGAGAACAGTTGTCTTCCAGGCTCAGGTGAGCTTAGCCTGGTCGTGGGTAGAGCAGCAATAACATAATGATCTAGATTCTTTTTTCCCTGCAAGACCCTCATAGCTCTAAATAGAAAACTGGAGAATGAAGTAATTCTCTGTTTCTATTTTTTTCCCTCTTTGCTAGTGCTGTGTGAGCCATTGGTGTACAGCTGAAACTCCCCTTTAGGGCCATGGTGAAAAGACTGATGTTTTGTAAGTCAATAAGGATAGCAGGAAACAATGCAAGGATGCCTGAGTTAATTTTGCCAAGGTACATGCCTGCTTAACTCTGGTTCATGCATTCAGGATTTTTCTACTCCTGTGTCTATTTTTTCCCCCTTTGCAATCAAACCACTTTTCTGGGTTGCAACTCTCCTGTCTTGCATATCAGGGAAGGTGGGTTCTCCTGCATATTTCTATTCAATTCTAAGGCTTAAATCTTAGCTGTATTTAACATTAGTTAATTCTGTAAAAATTGAGGGCCATAATCCAGCAAATGTTTTTAGAGCTGTCTGGAGGACTTGCACTCATCGGAAGGACAGACTTTGAATAATAATGACCAAACACATCATCTTCTGAAGCAACATCTTTAGAATGATTCTGATAAATCCCAAGTAATTAATTAATAAAGCGAGATCATCTGATCCCTGCAGTGTTTCTCCAGGAACCCTTTTGTTTCTTCCCAGGAGGAAAAGAGAGGCATCATCTAGGGGATATTGGTAGGCTCATTTTGATGCAAAGAGAACTCCAAGCTCCTTACAGCATACTAGGAAAATTAAAGAAAACAAAGCCAACCAACAAAGCCACCCACTCAGTCTGTGCTGTGCACTGAATTTATGAACCCTTCGGGCAATCCTGCAGCAGCTGTATACTCCTGCCGATACATCCTCTCTTTGACAGCCTGACACGTTCTTTCAAGTCAATTCCACAGGTCTTTGCTGTTGTGCCAGTTCTACTGGAGAACTGCATGACTGCCCTCTGGGCTTGAGTGTATTGGGTTTGCATGGCAAGGTTTTGGTAGCAGGGGGTTACAAGGGTGGCTTCTGTGAGAAGCTGCTAGAAGCTTCCCCTATGTCTGATAGAGCCAATGCCAGCCGGCTCCAAGGCGGACCCGCCGCTGGCCAAGGCCAAGCCCAAGCCCACCAGTGACGGTGGTAGTGCCTCTGTGATAACATATTTAAGAAGGGGAAAAAAAAAAGTTGCTGGGGCACAGCAGCTGCAGCTGGAGAGAGGAGTGAAAGTATGTGAGAGAAACAGCCCTGCAGACCCCAAGGTCAGTGAAGAAGGAGAGGGAGGAGGTGCTCCAGGTGCTGGAGTGGAGATTCCTCTGCAGCCCGTGGTGAAGACCATGGTGAGGCAGGCTATTCCCCTGCAGCCTGTGGAGGTCCATGGTGGAGCAGATATCCACCTGCAGCCTGTGGAGGACCCCACACCAGAGCAGGTGGATGCCCGAAGTAGGCTGTGACCCCATGGAGAACCTGTGCTGGAGCAGGCTCCTGGCAGGACCTGTGGATCTGTGGAGAGAGGAGCCCACACTGGAGCAGGTTTGCTGGCAGGACTTGTGACCCTGTGGGGGACCCACAATGGAGCAGTCTGTGCCTGAAGAACTGCAGCCCGTGGGAAGGACCCACGTTGGAGAGGTTCATGGAGAACTGTCTCCTGTGGGAGGGACCCCACGCTGGAGCAGGGGAAAAGTGAGGAGTCCTGCCCCTGAGGAGGAAGGAGCGGCAGAGGCAACGTGTGATCAACTGATCATAACTCCCATTCCCCGTCCCCCTGTGCCACTGGCAGGCTAGGTAGAGAATTTGGGAGTGAAGCTGTGCCCAGGAAGAAGGGAGGGGTGGGGGGCAGGTGTTTTAAGATTTGGGTTTATTTTTCATTACCCTACTCTGGTTTGATTGGCAATAAATTAAGTTAATTTTCCCCAAGTTGAGTCTGTTTTGCCTGTGACAGTAATAGGCTGAGTGATCTCTCCCTGTCCTTATCTTGACCCACGAGCCTTTTGTTATATTTTCTCTCCCCTATCCAGCTGAGGAGGAGGAGTGATAGAGAAGCTGCGTGGTGCTTAGTTGCTGGCTGGGGTTAAACCGCGACACTGGGGGAGATTAGTTTGTAGTTAAGCAAGCTACATCAGCCATCAGAGTAATTAAGTGGCTTAGGTGTGGGCTCATCACTACAGAGGTCAGGGGGCAGTCCCCCTGTTCAATCTTGCACATTTTACCAGACAAATCCAGCCTTGGCCTCATTCTACTCCCCTACATTGGTCTAATTTTTTGAAGCTAGTGGGGAATCTTATTGCTGTAAGGAACAGGAGAGCCAAATATCATGAAACAAAGGGAGAGATTAACCAGATGCATGACCTGGACTCATAGAAAGTAAAGTACCAAGTGCTGCTGGAAGGAGTGTGAGTCCCATGTGCTCAGAGCTGCAGCGGGATGAGGTAGATGGTGCCACTAACACCCTACTGCTTCTCTGATCAAGTGTTCACGCAGCCTGCTGCTGCCGTGAAACCCCAAGTTTGATGCTGTTGAGAATCTAGCTTTTTTTCATAGTTCTATGTCTTTTTCTAAAGTCTGAAAAGACCCACAATCCAAATCAATGGCATCAAAATGAGTCCTGAGGCCATAAATTGCTGGTTCCAATAAATGAGAGAAAGGATCAAACTGCTAGGTTCCTTGGGGTCTCCAGCTATTAAAATGCCAAAGCATCAGAGCATCCTCGAAGACTGTTTTATGAGAACGTTGCATAAATATGACCTAGGCACTCTTTTGTAATGAGACAATTCTTGTGGTCTCATCTCATTATCTAATAAGGTCTGTTTAGTGATGTTATTTTTTCAGGCAGGACCAGGTGTTGGCTAGAGTAAAGTATCTGGAGAATTTTCAAGTAAGAACTAGACTTGCCCTCACAAAATGCTTAATCGTCTCTTTTTTGGTTGACAATTTTAACAGGCAAAATTCAAATACCACATTTTACCCTCCCCAGGTGATCCTGTGAGGGGCCAAGCACCACCTATGGTTTGTGGAACACTTTCAGTGCTCCTTGATTTTGTTTGGAAGAAAAGAAGACAGCAGAGCTGAGAGTACTCAGGCCTGCATTTCTGAAGTGACCAGCAATACTGGTTGTCTCTGTTTTTAAAAGGCTTTCCATCATGACCTCTACAGGGCTAGTTTTTAGAAAGTGTTTATCTTTAAGGCAGAGCAGGGAGGGAATGGACTGTCAGTGGCACAGATCTCCTCTAGTGGCAGCTGGGTAAGAATTCAGAATTTGCTTAACACCTAGCAAACCCTTTTTGTTGCCACTTGCTATATTTCCAAGTGCAGTCAGCACCACTGAGCTTCATGAGTTTGTTTGAAAAATCCATCTGCTGGTTTTGGCCCCAAAGATGCTAGCTTTGTTGCCCTGCAAATCTGGCCACTGCTATCTCAAGTTGAACATACTAAAATAGCAGACTCTGGTAGCAACTTGCCAAAAATCAGTACTGCTAGAGACCAAGATCAGGCATTCTGGCTCCTGGTCCTACATCCTAGTCACTGGGAATGCCAACTTTAATTATGTTTTACTGGCAATGTATAGCTATATCTTTTCAGTACTGAATCAGGATGTTGTGCTCCAGCCCAGCACCAGCAGTCACATATCCTCCAAAGCAGATGTGAATCTTTTTATGAGGAAAGAGCCACAGCTCATAAAAATACATAGGAAATCCCAAACACTCATCACTAACCAACTTTTTGCACTGAATTGATTCTACTTGTAGACTGCTGATTTGTGGCTGACTCTATTCCAGTCATATCCATTTCTCTACATAGTCTCCCTGCTTGAAACTATCTGGAGCACCATGGTCTGGAACTCTTTGGGGTTTTGAGGCAATGTTTGCATGGTCTAAATGTAGACATCTAGCGAAAATAGTGGGATAGTCAGTGCACATGAAAGGTAAATGGTGTGAGTGTACCTCCTTTGTGTGAAAACAAGGAATATCCATGTAATGAAAGAAATTCACAGGGTGTTTTCCATCCCAGTCTGTCCCATCCATTCGTAATCAGCAGACACATTAAAATGGCCAAAGAAGGTCTGCCTAGTGGCATCACATGGTCCATCTTATTACCCATTAGTCCTAGAATGTTTTACTATGGCAAGATATTCCTGAATCTCCATTGAATTTGCAATCTTAATATCATTTGGGGCTGTAATGGCGGAAATGTCTCCTGTATCCATACAACAGTGTGAGAAGGTTTTTTTATAACTTTATTGGGTGTTCCAGAAAGCAGTTGAAATGTTCCCACCTCTTGCTTCCTTCACATGGATTTGTGTTTCAGCCACGCTGAACACCAGATTAATTATTTGTGGAACCCTATGATAACTGGAGGAGAGAGGGAGGGAGAGGTCAGGAACAATGATTTTTTAGATGTTCTTTAAATCAATTACTGTCTGGGCTTACCATGCACATTAAAACTTGAGTTAAAATCCATAGTGCCTTGCTCTGCCATTTTAAGTATTTGTTGCTAGTCATTATCAATTCCTTTGCATGCAGCCCCTACAGCAGAAGCACGGTTTTCTCTGGAGCTGACATTAGCACTGTTTCACTGGGCTGGCAAAATGCAGTGAGCTAGCGGGTTCCCTGGGAGACTGGCTGTTTTCCATTTATTTCACTGCTCTGGAAACAGGCCTAGCTGTAATGGCCTAACATATCTTAAAACAGGGAAATTACTAATTCAAGTCAGTGAGCATATTTTCATTTTAAAAGAGTAACAAATTAAATAAACTCCCTGCATTTTGCTTTTGAGACCTCAGTGTTTCATCTGCTGTAATCTAATTCACCCATTCATTTCCTGCACATTCATTTTATTCCATTATTTGAGATTTCCTTTGCTTTTAATCCTGTGTTTTGAAGAGACATAGAGTTACAGCAGAGAATAGATGAGTGAGTAAATGGTAAATAAAAGAACAAATATGCCATAATATAGCTTGATGTGCTCCTAATCAATCTGCTTATCACAGCTGAATCCTTAAAGTTAGGTGTGCAACTTTTCTGTCTCAAGTTGATTAAAACTTCTTTAAAAATAGGTGAAGTAGGGCCATATGTACAACTCACCAGGGATTTATCTGTAGGTTTTTTGTTTGTTTGTTTGTTTTACAATAGCAATGCAGATTAAAAAAACAACTGAAATGAGGACAGGAGCCTAAAGACTTTTTGGGGTGCTTTTAACCAGCCACATTAAGCAACGAGATGTTACTTAGCACTGAAATATTTACTTGTCTAGTTGGGGACAAATTGCTCTGCAATCAAAAAGCTTCGTATTCCAGGAGCATCAATCAACCCTTTTCTTTCTGTATACTTTAGATGAACCATAACCAGGAATGTATCTGGTTGACCTACCGCATCCTTCCTAATGCTGTCTCACCTGCTTTGCTTGGCTCCTATGTGTTTTGTCATGGGTAATTGTGTTGTTTAGCTGTTGTCTCCCTTGAAAGCTTCCTGTCCCTGGGAACTACTGGGAAAAAATTGTTACCTTCTCTGCATTTTCTAAGAACTTGATTGTTTTTCATCATGTGGTACCCGCAGGCCTGTGCAGGCCCCCTCTGATCCTGTCCTGGGGGAAGGTTAGATGAAATTTGAGCATCAGCATAGAGGAAACAGGAGAAGCAGAGGATGACCTGAAAAGTAGGATGTGATGAATACTCGCTAAGGTGTTGTGCATGGTGTCACATCCCTCTCTGAGCGCAAGCAATTCCCTCGCGCTTTTGTGTGTACTGAGGGTGGCCAGAGAGGGAGTTAATGAAATAACAGCCAGTGTTCTGGATCTTCCCGCTCTCACTTAATTGCAGTAACTACTTAAAGAGAGGCATATGCATGCAGATGTAGTCAGGCTTGGCAACTGGAAACTACTGATTGATATACTTCAGGCAACAATATCCCTTCATCTAACACTGTAACCAGGTGCCTGTTTTACTTTTGCAGCGCTCCTTCATGACCCATATTATTTTTATGATTTTGATGAAATAAACTTTGGTTTTGCTATGGATTCCAAAGGGACCTTTGGAAAGATAAGGAAACCAATTAATAAAGTATTCCAAATCTATAAATTCCTTCTGTATTGATGTTAGAACCAATGTGTGTACTCTCGTGTGCCCCCCCGCCCAATAAATGTGTTTCTCAGAAGTGTAAAAAACAAACAAACAAAAAAAAAAACAAACCAGTTGAGTTTGGCAGTCTGTTTTTACACATTAAGAGGAGGAGCAGCACTGTAAGAAGGAGCAGAGTCAGCATCTGCAATGATCTTGTACTTATGGATCACTCTATGCGATGATCTTTTGTAGGGATAATTTCAGTGACAGCATGATGTTAGATCATGTCAATAGCCCTGCTGTGAGTCAGCTCTGCTCGTTTATCACCATTCACATGCCTTTTTTTTCTTTGCTGTTGTGTTGAATATTGGAAACACTTCAGGCTAAGATATTATTGGATCATTTCTATCTATTGGCCTGTGCTGGGGGCTGAACTGAAAGCACAGATGCGCATTCTGTAGAGACAACCCTGGCACAGCATTGCTGTGACCTGCGATGAGTAGGGTTCAGTGTGTGTGACATCTTTCCTACCATGCTGGAATGGAGAAGAGTGTCCATCTGTCTTTTTTATGTTTTGTTTTATTGTTTTGGGGTTTTTTTTCTGCAGTCCCACAAGAAAGGGCAAAGGCTGAACAGACAAGGGCCCGTTGCCGAGAGCTCCTTCACAGACAAATGGTGGCACGGTAGTGTCTTGCTATAGCTTACTGCTTGTGCTGTACTTGTTCTGTGGAGACAGAATATTGTAGCTGCTTGGCCTTATCATCTGATATTTTTTGTCACCATCACATTAAAAGACCTCTCCAAAAAGCCCACCCCTGCATTTTTGCTTTCCTATTCTTCACAAAAGTGTAAGTATAGTGTGTTTCACATTGGTTTTGGTCTCCTTTAGCAGAACATTTCAGTAGTTTTATATAAGCATAAGCATTCAGGACTCCCTTGTATTTGTTTTCCAATTATTATTGTTATCCTGTTGTTGTGTAGAGCCTAATTGTTACGTTCTCTTTAACCGGCAGGCTATGGTGAGCTGACTGCAGGATACCAGCAGCTATTCAGTGTTAGGAAATGGGTCTGAAAATATAAATCACTTCTTGGCATATGCTAGACACAGTCCAGGATATGTTTGCATTAGCAGTTGCCATATTGCATTAGGATCTGTGGTGATTAGATTTTCAGTAATAGAAGCAGGGCAAATGCATTATATAGTTATACAATTAAACATATTGTCAGACTGAGAGTGAAAGGATGGGGTAATGGAGAAACAAGGAATAAGACAGACTTTTCTTTGGAAAGAGCAAATGTGGAGAGGTCACGTTAGAGACAGCAGGAAGTTTAAACAGAGTTTAACGTGGTTGACTGAGGAAACATCCAGACAGAACAGTGGAAATCGTGTAAGCAGAGAAGGTAGCTTTGACATGTTATGGGAGAGGGAATGATCGACTTGCTTGTGAAGCACCAGAAGATAGTTTGAGCTGGATTAGGGAGGGCAGAGAGATGCCACAGGATCTGGTGTTGGAGTATGTGAGAGGTGCTGAGCTGCAGAAGGCAAGGGAAATTTGAGAAAGTGCATTTAGCTTTGAGAAAGAATAATGATAGAGAAGTGACTTAGAGTAGAGGAGATTTGGTCCTGATTTAGCACAGTTGCAGTGAAGCTGTGTTCACCAAGAAAGACTTAAAAAACTGGGGTTTTGGAGCCATTGTGACTGTGTATCGAATGACTTGCAGTTGTCAGTATTGTTTTCCCTTTTCCTTGTTTTCAATTCTTTTTTTCCTTTCCCTCACAACTATGAAAAGTGCCTTGAAGTTAATGTAAAGACTTTGGTTGATTTTTAGTGGACTATGGATAAGCCTCTTCTTATGTCATGGCTGAATGCTGATTTCTGAGCTGTTCTGGTTCCAGGCAGCATCTATAATTGCCTGTTATTATTTGAAAAGTAATGGTTTTGATTACTTTCTAGAAAGCTTGATACAAAAATAATCTATATTGTTTTGCTTCTTTTAATTGGACAACTTTTCCACACTGTAATGTGCCTGAGTAGGCCCATTCCATCATGTTCTCCACTTTATTTTAAAGTCACTTGAAGAGCTAATACTTAGTTATTGGGCTATTTTCCTTGATCCCCAGCCACAGAGATTTGTTTTTAAATAATGCTTGTCTTATTTTTCATAGCTGATGTGACTGATTCAGATTGGATTATTTCATTTGACCCAAACTGGGGCTGTGGTTCGAAGATCCAACCAATCTGTGGGCAGCCCTTTTTTTCTTTAATAGCAGACTAATTGGCAGACCAATTAATCTGCTCATCTGTGAAGAGAAAATTTATAGCAATAAGTAGTTCTATTTCCAGAAGTCATTCTCTAAAGTAACATTACAGTGGCCTTGTTTACTTCATGCCCTGCAACACGATCCAGTGCTTCAACAGTAGCACAGGTCAATTAGTGGACAAATTAAGCAATTATTAGCCACTAACAAGGGTGACTGGCATCATTACCCTTCCTGTTTACCAGCAAACTGTTATTTTAATACAAAGATCAACAAATAAATTAGGGCATCTGTTGTATTGCCATATCTGCCTTGAAGTAAATGATATTAAATGGGCTTTGGTTGCTGCCAAATTCTTAACCCCGGCCTAATGAGATACACTGATATGTCTCTTGCTGATTATAGAAGCTGTAAAATTTAGTTTGTATTGATTTATTAACAGGAGGACCAAGTTCTCTGCAATGGTATTTTTTTAATACTCTGATATCTGTCTTTAAACGTTATTGATCGAAAGACTATTGGGTTCCTCTGAAAGACAAAGCTATTTGATAATTGTATTGATTGTTTGGATGCTTACAATAATTTTATGGTGAGGTTTGTATATGTAGATGTATACTTTCATCTGATGCTTCTCTTATGTTCCTTAGAACTGCCTTTACTTCCAGATTAGACTTCTGTGAGTCAGTTATTTTTAACGCTTGCTTTGTATTTTTATCATGGGGTAGGACTTCTTCAGATTTAATTAACTGTCTCCTTAATAAGAAAATACAGTAAATCTCTTTGGATTGGGTGAACTTGGCTGCGCTACCCCCTAATAGATTGTGGTACATTGGTAAATGCTGGGTCTCATTTGCCACCAAGCTGCTGGGTGCCCAACGTCAGTCTCTTCCCTTTAGTCTGGTGTGCCTGGTGCAACAGTGAATCATGCAGAGCAGAGGCTCACCCATTACGTGTTTATACACAGCCTTCCACGTCATAGCATGTTCTTGGTTACGGAATAATAATTCCCCGTGTGAAGCTGAAAACTGTAGCTTCTAGTTGCCAAGACACCTTTGCCAAGCTCTTTGAGTGAGGCTGCATCAATAACAGGAGCAAAATGAGCAGAACCTGGACAAGCCTCTTCCCTGGCAGAGTTACAGCCAGAGCAAAGTTCTGAGAGTTTGGGCTCTTGTGTTACCTCCTGAATGAAAAGCAGTCGTGTTATCCCTGAGATATTTGTGGTCCTCCCTGCTGTATGAAGAGCTGTCACAAGTATGCACTTGGTGCACTGCCAGATCTCATGGCAAAACTGTTCCGCCAAGGTCTTTGGTGAAGCGATGATCGTGTACACGATGCAATATTTATGCCACTTTTATTGTGGCTGCTTTGAAAGGTCATACCTGACCTAGGATAAAGTATGTTCTGGACATACTGATTTCTGAACAGTTAACTCTTCCAAGTATTTTAGAAAGCACGAACTGATGTGATGTTTTGAGTCTAGTTGCAAATTCTTTACAACTAAAACCAGCATAGTGTCTCGAGAAGCCGTGGACTGAGCGTGGGATTGTATCCCTTTAAGTAGTTTTGTGCCCTCCAGGTGTGCGTACTGTGGATTATGTTTTAGACACTGCCAGAAAACAGTTAGAGCAGCAGTTTAACATAGCTAAGCCTTTCATGTTTGCATACAGTTAGGAAACCTGGTTATTCAGGATCCAACTGTGTCCCTGTCGTTTCTTTGTGTTCTTGCTGTTGTATAATGAACAACAGACACAACAGCAGCCAAAAAGCAGATCGATGTTCGGTTTCCTTCATTGGGAGGAGGTAATTGCAGAAACATTTCCTGAGCAATATAATTATGTGTATGCTAATTTGCCTCAGAAATTCAGGTTTAGTCTCTTCTCAAGTGGAAGACCTGGTTACAGAAAGGGACTTTCTCTTCTTTGGGATTAGTCACTAATAGATGAAAAAGTTGCTGAAGTTTAGAGTCAATTATACCTTGATCGTCTTAGACATTACAGAAGCCTCATTTTTTCCCCATGTGCCTCAGCAAATTAGAATTCATTCCAACAGCAGCATAGGTTCAGATTTGTTAGTATTTGAAACAAAATGGGTCTTAGGAAATAGGCTAAATGAAGGAGTTGTACAGAATGTGAGATTTTGGTCCCATCTTTCAGCCAAGCTATAAACAAGTGTGTTTAACCTGGCATGTACCTGGCTTCTAGCTTGTTTGTTTTTAAAGATTTTGATCGGATTACAAAAAATCAGGTCTAAAGTCAGCTTTTTTGAAGTCAGCTAGTTAGCCCATGCCATCTCTTCTATGCTGAATTGTTGCTTGTTATATCTGTTCCCTAGGGCTTTGCCCTGTCCAGTGTTAAATGTTTCTGATGACGGGATTCCACTCTTCCCCTAGAGAGACAATTCCACAATCTAATAGAACTTGCCATTAGTGAAATTTTACTGATGATCAGCCTTAAATTTTTCTCTGCTTAATTTTATCCTGTTACTAGAGCGTAGTGATTGATTTATTCTTGGGAAATTTAGTAAATGGTTCCTACTTCACAGGATGGACCTTACAATAAATAGAAAATTGTCATGACCTATCTGTGGGTGTCCTGAGATTACCCAGGAACTCAATTTATCTCGACATTCATTCCCTGGATGCTATTTCTGTCAGTACCAACTCAGTGGAGGAATAAGCAATGAATTTAACTGCCAGACTGCCTGCCTCCTGCCCCAGCACCAGCCTTGGAGGAAGGAGATGTTTAGTCGCTCCCTGAGCACAAGGCTCAGAGGCAGGAGGTCCTGCGGGGTCTGGTGCTGTGATTGTGCCCGAAGGAAGGGCATTTAGGATCTGGTTCCCCTGTCGCTTGCCTTAGTTCCACATTAAAGGAGCTTCACTGATGAGGTGGAGTTACTCCCGGTTTTTATGGGTGTAAAGTAAGGGAAGAATCTGACCTTATAAATTCCAGTCTACCAATCCCATATTTTCCCTGTGCCTGGTACAGAGTTTATGTAACTGTCCCAGTTCTAGTGAGGCATTTTATATCTCTTTATACATGCAGATGATATGAACTCTGTCTTCATGTCAAGGATAGGTCTGGGCATCTGTTCAAACAAATTTGAGGTGCCTCAGCTCAATAAATTGCCACTCACGAGCTCAGCTGCAGTATGTGCCCATGTATGCATGCTGGGTATGTAAGGTGCTAGGCTTAAACTAGTAGGTTTTACTTCATTTCACCACTTAGGAGGAGAAATGTTTTGTTATCGTGGCGCAGCTGATGGGCAGTAAATTCTCCCCCCATGGAAACTTGACAGTGTCTGATAATGTAGCCATATTGTACTTGCATTATGAGGATGGACTAAGGTATTTATCCTTAAAGTTCTTATTTCTGGAGTTTTTAGAAGGTGGCAGGTGCTATGTGATTGCATGTGGTTTATTCTGTTGGAAACAGGAGCAGTGCCAGGAATAAAGAAGAATGATCATTTGTCATGGTTTAACCCCAGCCAGCAACTAAGCACCACGCAGCCACTCAGTCACTTCCCCCCCACCCAGTGGGATGGGGGAGAGAATTGGGAAAACTCGTGGGTTGAGATAAGAACAGTTTGATAGAACATAAAGGAAGAAAATAATAGTGATAATAATAACAATAATAAAATGACAATAATAATAATAAGTGATGCACAGTGCAATTGCTCACCACTCACCGACCAATGCCCAACTAGTTCCCAAGCAGCGATCTGCGTCGCCCTGGCCAACTATCCCTAGTTTATATGCTGGGCATCACGTCAGATAGTATGGAATACCCCTTTGGCCAGTTTTCGTCAGCTGCCCTGGCTGCGTCCCCTCCCAACCTCTTGTGCCCCTCCAGCCTTCTTGCTGGCTGGGCATGAGAAGCTGAAAAATCCTTGACTTAGACTAAACATGACTTAGCAACAACCGAAAACATCAGTGTGTTATCAACATTCTTCTACTACTGAATCCAAAACATAACACTATACCAGCTACTAAGAAAATGAACTCTATCCCAGCCAAAACCAGGACATTATTCTAATCTTTTATATGTGAAATTTCAGATAGCTATCTGGAAATCATTTATGTCATAACCATCCCTCTTCAAACTCTTCTTTCGTTTTTCTCAGGTATAATTGATTTCCTTGTGAGCCAGCATCCTATTGCAAAAGTACTGAGAGACCACCTGGTCTTCAAGATTGCACCCATGCTCAATCCTGATGGAGTATACCTAGGAAATTACAGGTATGGTGTGGAGTATGAATCTGTGTATTGTTGTATCTACCTTATTCACCCTGCACTGTTTTGTCACTGAATCTTATATGGCTTGTTTCAATTAATTCCTCTTAAATTGGAGGTTCTCGTGGCCATATGCTTCCTGAAGTTCCCATCAAGGAAGGGGTCTCAATGGCAACTTTGCTTGCTTCAGGGTGTAGAGAGCAATTCTCCAAGATAGCAGAGTATCTGCTCTGCAAGCCTCTTCTAGGTGTGGGAGTTGAAGTCAGCTTAGAGTTAGACCTTAGCTGTGTTTTATAAATGCATTCATTATGCTGCTCATCAGCCTCTATGTAAATGTGTCAGTCAATCACAGTTCCCTTCAACTACCCAGATCATCCATTAAAGTCACAGATTTCAGTCTATTATGGTACTGTAATAGATAGGGATACATGGAATGGAATAATCATTCCACCCTATGCTAATTTTGCTTCATTTTAGTATTTGAATTACTACTTTACCACCTCCTCTGTTGAGAATGTATTCAGATAATCTTTTGTTTTCCCTAAAATTGTTAGCTCTTAATGCATTTATTTACAAAATAAATGTGCTGCTGGAGGTGATAATGAAAAGCAGTTGATTAGTTGATGATTTGTTTGTGGGGGCAATTACATGTACCACATAGTTCTCTGGAGAAGCCCCTGAGAAATGTAATATACTGTATGTGGTTTTGCTTACAGCGCAAGACTAAATAACACAACACACTCTGTAGCCAGGCTACCTTGAGCTTTGATCTAATTAGGTATTGCATTGCTAAGCAGAATAAGACTGGGTTATTGTGTGGATGAGGAGACCACTGAGGAAGAAGCTAGAAGTTGCAGAAAATGGTGCTGCTGGCTTCTCTTTGGTTTGATATGCGCTTCTTAGTCCTTCTGTGCTTTGCTACTTACTAGACTGAAATAGCAGGGAATTGCATGGGTGATTTCAACAGTGCTTGTAAGTGAAACGTTCAAGGGCACATGGTCTCCTTCCAGCTACACTGATACTCCCTCAACTCTTGGCAAATCCAAAACCAGAGAACAATATTGTAGTAGTGGTGTCTGACAGCACAAGGAATTTATCGTAATGGTTATGTCACCTTACAGGAATAAAGCCCTAAAATGGCTCTAGAATCTGATACTACATTGCTTGTACTCTGTTCCAGGTGCCCTGCAGGTAGGCAACTCCAGTTGCAATTAAGTAGCTTTCTTTTTCCCCCATAAATTAACTTGCCCTGTAGGTTTTTCTCCTGCACTATTATTTATACTTTTTGAGAGGCATGCAGCTTTACAGACATGCATATGGCTCATAACTTGAAAAGCCTTTTGGTAACCCAGATATTATGAAAGGGCATGTGAATTCATTTGGAATTGCTGAGCTTGATGGTATACTATTGCATTAGTTTTTCAAGATGTGCAGAATTTTCAACCCTCCTGAACTAAAGAGACTTTTAATGAGGTAGTTGGAAAAGCATTTGATTTTCTTGCAATTCTTCACTTTATTGACAAATGGCCTAATGTAACTGATAACTTAAAAATGAGGGTAATAAGCAAAATGCTACCTATTATCTTGAGAAGAATATTAAAAAGCCTAGTAATGTGCTGGTGTTGTAGTTAACTAGTGCTGAGTGAATAATTTACAGCAAACACTTTATTTCCTGCTCATACAAAATCCACAAGCACATCACAATTTATTTGCTTGAATTTACTGGATGAATTTTTTAAAAATCTCTAAGGATCAGTTGCTAGTATTTGAAAATTTAGCTCTGAGGCTTCTCTGTGATTGGCTAGATAAGTCTGTTTCATCTCTTTTGGTCTTTGTTCAGATTAGCACATAAATAGGACTTTCAGAACTCTTCCACATAGCATGGAATAACACAGATCTATTGGCTGGGGACAATCCCCTTGCTTTTGCAAACAAGGTCTGTGGTGCTATATGCAGCAAGAGCAGTTTTAGGCGTTTGAACTTTTACTTCCTGTTATCTCCTCCTTTCTCAAAGCAGCAGCTAGTGACTATTTCTTTGGTTCATTGAAGGTTCACATTCAGAGCTATGCAAGCTAAGATAATGAAATGGGTAATTAAACCTCATGCTTGAGTTTGTAAATTGATCTCCTGCCAGTGTGAGAGAGATTTTTTTTACCCCCTCAGTACACAGCTTTGTACAACTGGCAAAGTATACTGTCGGATGCACTTTGCTGTCCTCTGAAATCCCAGGCGCAGCGGGCACCATTAAAAGCCTGAGTATGTCAGCAGTTCTCATAGAAGGGATGGGATACACTAATTCTCCTGTGATCAAAATAGGAACTAACCACTCATTTACCTAGGATATGGTTACATTTGGCTGATGGGATTTTCTTCATTGTCATTTTTGGGGATGCAGGACTTTCCCTGAGGGTGTGGGTCCTGTGCTCTTCTCCAAAATCCTTGTTCCTTTGATCTCAGTGCTTGTGAACTGAGGTTTAGGAGTTTAAGCCAAATCTGCAACAATAATGCCAAGAACTGTGTGTTATCTATAAACTGTTGCTCATTCTCAAGAGAACAGACCAAATGGGTTGTGACTCTAAAGTGACTTTCTTGTGGTGAAATGTTCATAACCAGCAACAAGTGAGTTTAATATCACAGCTATAAAGCACAAGTGCTCGCGGCACAGACACATCTGTGAGGAACATTGTTTATAAGTTGCGTGTACATTCAGACGGCTCTAAAAGAAATGGTCATGGAAATGAATGTCAGTGCTCAGTGTATCAGGATGCATGGAAACAGGGTGCTAAACTTTACTGATTTATTCAAGTATATGCAAGAGTTTAAGAAGTGTATTTATGAACCCATACAGTTAGGAATGAAAAGACAAGGTGCCTTATGTGACTTAAAGGGGTGGTTTAGCAACCCCTCTAATTTAGAATGTTTATACACAATTTTAAAAAGTATTTTTTAAAAATAAATGGACAAAAGTTGCAATTTGATTGTAATCTCAGAGCATAAATCTCTTCAGAGATAGTGAACTAGAGCAGTTCTATCTCTTAATAGCTATTACTGATGTACATAAACCAAGCGAGTTGGTGACATTACCTCTACTAGACTTTATTTCCAGTGGAATTTCTGCCTGACTGTTTAGAAATCAGAACATTTAATTTTTACTTTCACCTGTTTCTTTCTGAAAAGAGATGAGAAATGAAAAATCATGGGCAAACCACTGCAGTAGATCAGAGTTGGCTGGGTACAAGCGTCAGAGGGGTTAGGTGCAGAGAAGTGGAGCCCTCAGAGTGCAAATTCACCTGCAAGCCAAAGTACTGAGTTACTAATTGGGATTGCTCCTGCTTGCAGTGCTAGCTGTTGTTTGCTGGTTTGTTAGCATCATACCCTTCTGTGAAGAAGCCTACTAGACTGTGCTCTTTCTTCAGTGAAACCAACCCCCTCACCTAGCCCTTTTCTTGCCACAGGAGTATACCCAGCTCTTTCTAACTTCCAGGATAATGAGAGGTACCCACTGTGCACTGTGGTCAAGGACGTAGGATCTCTCCCAAAACAGGAAGACAGGCTTCATCCCTTTCTTGAAGTCTTTAAAGCCTGGTATTACTGTACTTCTAAGTGTAACTGGCTTTGCAGTTACAGTGTGTAGAAAATGTTATGCCACATGGGCTTGTTAATTAAATTGCCCAAGAAGATGCTGTTGGTTGACCTAGTTAAAATAGTCAGTCTTCAGCATAATTTGCCCTCTGTTCTGGCTGGGAACTTGTCCTCAGCTCTCACTTGAATTGAAAGACCCCTGTTGCTGGGGATGGTGCATGACTTGATCTTTAGCTTTGTGAAAGAGCATGGCAAGAAATAAAAATATTTGTGAGTTTCTCCATAACACTAACCTCACCCTCTCTGATGGATTAAACTGTGAAGCAGTTTTAGGAAATAAAGGAAAACTAGTGCTGGGAAGAGATTTCTTGACTTTTCTCTCTCTGTTTGCGGTATAGCATTATCATCTTCTGAACTTATTATCATCCCCAGGGAGGTGGGGTTAGACTAAGAAAAAAAATGTGTTCTTGATTTAAAAGTCGTGCATCCCCAGGCTTGGCCTGAACTTTCCTTTATCGAGAGCTTGTTCTTAAGCTGGCATTCTGCAGCTGAATGCTGAAATGTGTCCCTGCAGGCGAGATGACTGTACCATACCATCTTAGATTAGTTCCAATTTGTCAGCCTCACCTTCCGGAGATGAAACCCTATACTGGCACCAAAAGGGATGTGTTTCTTAGTCTGGACAGCTCTTCACTGAGGTATCCCAGAAATGCTATGACAAGGCAGTTGAAATACCCTGACCGTTCTCTAAAGGCTTTGTTGCCTGACCCAGTAAGGTTTCCCGTTCCTTGCTGTTTCTGTCTTGCCTTCAGTTGGTTAGCTGTAGCAGTATCAGCCTTCAGTAAATTAAAGCCATGAATTAGCTGAAATGTTCTAAACTGTCATCATTACAATATCCTTCTAACTTGATGGTAGGGACTGCAAGAATTTGTGTGAATGGGGAGAAGAGGGCACACGCTGATTCTAATCCTTTCTTATTTCACTGTCAGGTATGATATTTTTGAAGTCAACACAATCTTTACTGCTTGCTTGTGTGAGGGGTTAACAAAGCAATTTGTTGGACAGAAAGAAAGGAGGCCAGTTCTACCCGGACTGGAAAGCCAAATTCACAGTAAACAGTGTCAGAGTCCATATTGCAATGAAATCTGTGTTGGGATGAAATGTTTTAGACAAATGGTATAATTTTGCCCCAGAAATGTAGTTTTGTAACAACTGAAATGGTTTGTGGAAGAGAGTTGAATTTGGCAAATTTTTTCAAGTGAAAAAAGGGAGCTGGGAAGGCTTGAGAAACATTTAAAATGATTCATGTCAGCATTTTATAAAGGACAGTTTGTTTTGGTTTTTTTTTTTTTTTTGATAATGGCATGATCTGTTTAAAATCTGGCCTTTTTTAAGGATCCCTTTTGAAGAGTCTGAAATACAAACAGAAAACTAGGCTTTGGACCAGATTAAATATTTCAGATTTATCCTGAATAGTTTCTGTGGACTTTATTTCTGTGACTCTAGAAACAGTCAAAAGTTCAACATTTGTGTTCACATGTGGTTTACGAGCTGTAAGCTGTCTTTTACCAGTAAAAGTATATGTGGACTTTATCCAAATTATTTTAGCTCTAAATCAGAGCTATATGTTGTAACACTGAGGAGCGCTGATTTTGGTCTTTGATGATATCACTTTGGAGGATGTACCTATACCTGCATACATACATGTGTATATGTACGTTCACAGTGACTGGTTATGTTATGTGGTTCTTACTGTCACTTGTCCAGTTGTGAGACATGGCTACGTGTGTGCATACTGTCTTTTGCATAATATCTCTTGATTATTTTTCACCTATTTTTCTGGTGGGGAAGGTTTTTTTCTTAGCTTCTTTTAATGCATATGAAATTAATGCATTGCCTTGAATTGAAAAACAGAGTATCCATCTAAGATGACAAGATGAAGCTCTCAATGGAGTTTATTTTTCCTAATTAGGCGTTTGTCATTGTGTATTCTATATAACAACGTATAAGTAAACAATCATGGACCTTTTGAATAAATTTATTGGTTTTATTTATGTTACTGGGCATAAAAAAATCTATAATTACCAGGTACAGCCGCAATATAACTGGTATTTAATGACAATTACTTTTTGTTACCATAGAAATGAGTCCAAACTAGTTACCTATAATTTCTCATTCCCAAACCTCACACATGTTGTATTGCGGTATTACCATAGTAATTGCCTATTAGTCATCATAAAATAAGCAGTTACCCAGAAGATATCAGGATAGTGTGAAATTTCTCATCTCTTTCAAAACTTGCAGCACATGCCGCTTCTCGCCTTCCTCTAGCGGGATTTTTGCCTGAATGAAAAGAATGTCCGTTGTACATTAACCCAAGGGAAGAAGGGATGTGATTGAGAGAGAATTGTACTCTAAAAATACACCAAGTCAGGAAAAGTATGTTCCATCCCCTGACAATATAGAACTATTTCTTATTATTGAAAAACAGGGATTTTTCAATCCCACAAAATGGAGGTTTGTTCCTTACTATGAGTTTCCTATTTATTTTTTTTTCTGATTCAGTTGTGACCAAAGCAGAGGCTATACATCTTAGGAGGTCTGTGAGAACAGCCATGCTGTGTCAGACCTCACAAGCCCACTATCCGCTAACGCAGCAGTGGTCAGTGCCACTTTCCTCCTAAAAGCAGGAGATGCCTATAAGATGCTTTCCCCCAGGTACTTCCCCAGCTTCCAGTGATTTTTGTTTCAGACTTCCTGAACTCTTGGGATTCCTGTCCGCTCAGTAACGTGCAGTGGATTTGTCTTCCTAGCACTTGTCTGGTTTGGCCTCAGATGGTAAGCATTAGCTCTCTCAGTCTCCTCTGGCCTGAAGCTGTTCAGCTCCTGCCCCAGTGCAGGAAACATCACCCACCTCAGCCTGCTCTGAGCTTTGTGGACTTCTCCTCTGTGGCCCCTCTTGCACCTTGTTTGTCGTCTTAATTTAGATTGCATGTTACTGCTGCTGGTGAGTCTCTCTCTGTGCCTGCCTAGATCACATTTAGTATCAGCTGGGGGCTGGTGACTCATGGAGGCAAATGATGTTCCCCTTCATAGCCGGGACAACAGGAGAGGCAGGCCATAGGTGTCAAGTGCGTTGCTGACCCCCGATAGAGTGGTGGCAACTGAGCTCTTCTCTTCTCCTCCCTTTCCAATTTCAAAATTGGAAATCCAAGGGGGTTTTCCAATGCTTCAGTGTCTTTTGACAGCCTGTTGTTGGATTAAAAACATAGCTGTGGCCAGGACCAACCACCCTGATAATGGGAAAAAACAAACAGAAAGAGACCTGCCACAGTGAGGGAATGGCCATTTCCTTTTATCGCCTTCTCCCATGCGGCTGGGGGAGAGGATGAGGCATGGCAGAAGCTTTCTCCTCCCCTAGCTCTTGCTTGGCATTGAGGACAGGTCAGGAATATTCTGTGCTGTCTTCTTCCCGCGTCCTGTGTGTGTTTGCATCTGTTTTGGACCTCCCAGGTCATGCAGTATGCCAGGTTGGGGTCCTGGAAAGCAAAGTCCAGGGTGGATCTGCAGCAGACACAGGTGTGCTCTGGGCAGCAGCAAAGGAAAAGACCAGGGAGGCAAGCGAGCGGCAGAGGTTTTCTCTGGCCCTTACGTCCATCTGGCTCATAGCATTGCCATTCCTTTCCTGCTTGGAAGTTTTCTTTCCATTGTGGCTTTTATTTCCCAGAGAGCGCTGTAAGACAGTTACAGTGGTTGCTGTTTTGCTCACCATTACTTAAAAAAAATCTTCCTTGTAAAAAAGTTGTCATCCTTTATCTTAAAACAAATACTAGGTTTGCAAAGGGGTTCCTATCTACTGCCATTGAAAATGCTCTTTATATTGATGCGGTAACTGCTCATTTAAACCATATTACAGCTCCTGAGTATTTTTCAGCTGCTATTGATGTGACAAATTCTCTTGCACAGAGGACTGCACCAATCAATAGAGTCAGTATATGTGCTTTAACAACAAAGCCACATGCCTTGGGGTTCCAGTTGAATCTGAACCTTTTAGTAACGTTAAATAAAGCTATATTTATTTTGCTTTTGGTGCAAGAAAAAAAAATCCAAACCCAACCTAATTTAATACAACTTGTTGGAAGGGTTTGAAGGCAGCATTATGGGGCCATTTTCACATGTGATGAATACGTAACTAGTGTCAGAGCTGCTATTTTGTTGTTGTAAGTGAACCCTTCTCTTTTAGTTAGATTGATCTGAGACTACAGAGTAGCCTTTTATTTTTAGACAACCAGGGAGAGAAGTCATAATGAGAAATATTGAAATCATAGCTTTTTTATATCTGCCATTATTCCACTGAGAATGAGACATGATGTCCTTAAAGAGACAGGGCTATTTATTTTCCATTTAAATAGCACCATTTGTGATTATTACCTTTGAGCCGTTATACAGAGAATAAGCACCCAACTCATGAATCCTAGCCAAGTGAATCGAAGTTTTGTACCTAAGTGCCATTTATGCCTGTGACTTGCTGTAGGAGCCTATTCTTGACCTTCATTGACTTTATTTTTTTGCATGATTTTGTCTCCTAGAATGTATTTATAATTAACAGGGGTCTTAATGTCAGTTTGTTTGAAAAGTTTGTTTCCTTTCCTCCCCTCCTGAATGGTCTTAGGTCTGAATAATCCCATCTGGGTTTCTTAGCTTTACTTTCAGTTAAGCAAGTAAACATATTGGGCTTTCTTCTCTTTTTTCTCTTACCTCTTTTTTAAGTCTGGCTTGTATCTCTGGTGATCTGAGTTCTTGTTCATAGCAGCAAATGAAGGACCAAAGTTTCCAGTGGTTTTGTTTGTTTGTTTGTTTTTGTGGGTTTTTTTTTGTTTGTTTGTTTTTGGGGGGGGGTTGTTTGTTTGTTTTTGTGGGGGGTTTTTTGTTTGGTTTGGTGTTTTGTTTTGTGTTGTTTTTTTTTTTTTAATTCTGCAAATTACAAAGTAAACTTCAGCCAGTTTGCTGTAGGTCTTTGGTTTGGTTTATCTATCTGCAATTTAGGAATAATTAGGTCTCATATATCTAAAATTAGCTGTGGAGCTACATTTATTAGTGTGTGTTAAAAACCATGTTGCATTCCTTGGCTTCGAGGCACTGTGTAGGTACTAAGCAGTATTGTTTAGAAAAACGGTATCTTTAAATATACTCATGCAATCAAAGCAGTTCTTTATTGTTAGTTTTGCAAGTGAGAGAAGGGAGAAACACACTGAGTTGGTCTCTGCCTAATGCTGTAACGAGCTGAGCTCTACTTCTTGAACAGCAGTTGCCAGGCCGCAATGCATGGCATTTTAGAGCTGATACAAAAGACTGGAGGGCTGCTCCGAAAAGGCTGTTTGCCAGACACAGGAAGTTATGGCTGTGACACAACCCAAGAAATATGCCGTGTGTTCACAAGTGCCATCTGCTGGTACACTTTATTGAGCTATTTCCAGCGACAGGTGCAAGACATGCCTGTAACTGGCTTTTTTTATTGGTGGTCTTCAGGCATCTGCCTGCTTACACGGCACATACTGTTAGCTTCTAAGATGTGTTGCACCTAGCTACAAATGCACCAAAGTGATCCTCCCACCCTAGCAGTTGCCATAAGGATGCTGTGCCAAAGTGCCTTGAAAGAAGGGAGGTGTCAGCGCAGTATTAATGGGCAGGAGACGTGTCCCTGGGGCACTTATCCCAAGAGGAGATGATCTGTTCTATGGAAAGTCTTTGTGTAGCTGTCAGCAATGAGGACAATCCGATTCCAATTCCCAAGGTTTTGTCTCCTCCCTTCCCCTCCTGCCCTTGCCCTTTGTTTCGTTTTCCCTCCTTAATACAATTATGGTCCCAAATAAAAGGTGTGGTTCCTTGCAGAAATCAAGAGCAGATGAAGCTTAGTGTGAGCTGTGTTGCCTTTGTCTGCATTATATTTGCCTTGCCAGCAGCACCTCTGAGTTGACTCATCTGGGAGCAAATCCCAGAACCTGACGTGTTGACAAGGTTGAGCTCAGCTCCAGCCCTGCCTGTATTCTCCTGCCCTGGGATGTAAAAGCTGCATCCAGCCCTGCGGGCACCCACACAACTGAGGCTATAAACAGGGATTCAGGCTGTCCTTGTGCCATCAGTTATTGAGTGGGCCTGTTCCCTAACTAGACTGCTCCATTCTTCCCCGTCTTTGGGAGTTATTTTGGAAGAGACTTCTCTGTCCTGACTCCTGGCTAGCATGGAGTTAGTGTAGTACTTGGCAGTACTCTCCTGGCTTCCTGGAGAAGAGAAGGCTCCAAGGAGACCTTATTGCGGCTTTTCAGTACTTAACGGGGGTCTTATAAGAAAGATGGGGACAGACTGATTAATAGGGCCTGTAGCTATAGGACAAGGGGTCATGGTTTTAAACTAAAAGAAGGTAGATTGAGACTAGATATAAAGAAGTAATTTTTTATGATGAGGGTGGTGAAACACTGGAAGAGGTTGCCCAGAGAGGTTGTAGAAGCCTCACCCCTGGAAACATTCAAGGTCAGGTTGGATGGGGCTTTGAGCAACCTGATCTAGTTGAAGATACCCCTGCTTGCTGCAGGGGAGTTGGACTAGATGACCTTTAAAGGTCCCTTCCAACCCAAACCGTTCTATGATTCTATGGTTCTATTACTCTCGAGAAGAACTGAGACCCTCCTGTCTGTTGGTTCAGGGGCCAGAGCCAGGCTGCTTTTGTATTTTAGCTTTACAGGTTACACTTCAGTGCTGGTTCGTGCCAGCAGGGTTTGTCTTTGGAACAACTAAGTGAAAAATGGAAACTACAAGTCAAGAGGAGAAATATTTTCCTTAACTGCAGAAATGACCAATTAGAGGTCAAATTCTGCCTTAATGAGAACACCTATTGTTCCTTCTAGGAGAACAACCTAAAAAGGGAGAGCGAGGAAGGTGTTTTGCCTGCTATCTGTGAGCATAGGAAGGCTCAGCATGTGGTTAGTGTGTATCCCAGTTTTGGATTGTTCCACCCCAAACAGCATCTCAGAATCTTTTCCAATGTAACTAACATTCCTTTCCCTGCTCCCACCCCCCCCCCCATTTCGGCAACATCTGCTCACCTAGACCTACAGATTCACCAGCTGTCAGGGAAGGCAGCTGAGGGATTAATTCTTTATGAAGAGCTTTCTGGACAGAGATCCTGGGATTTTCTGAAGTTGCACCCACTTACACTAGATCACCAGCAACTAGTGATCACTTCTGCATCACTTCTGCAGTCTCTGCAAGAGTCCCCTTCCTTGTAGTCAAGTTTTTTATTGTGTTATACAAGCGAGGGGTTCAGTACTCACTTTCAGTTCACTGGGGAAGGATTTATCACCTATCAATAGAAAAGTCCTGTCTTCCTGTTCCAACTGCCACTGTGTGGGTGGGGAGGGGGAAACCCCATCCAAGTTATTAGGAAAACAATAGCGGCCTAAGGGAAAGTTTGTTTAGGTTGCTTTTTTGTTGTTTTCTTTTCCTGGGTGACAGCTGTTCTTTTCTTTTTTTTTTTTTTTTTTTTTTTAAATTGCAGCACTTATACAGCAAGCTGCCATCATTTTAATTTATAATATTAGTCCTAAGGGCAGTGTCATTTAACATGAAAACAATCCTGAGACAAATCTAAATAATAAACATCCCATTATCTAAAACAATATTGTATTAATAAAACAATATTAAATAATCTGAGGATGTACATCACTTCTGGGGAGTGTAAAGGCAGACACCTGCCCAAAGTTCCCACTCACATGTCTTGGTCAGCACATCGGCTCCCAGACACTGTAATCTCTTTGTGACTTAGAAGAGCCCTGTTTTCACTCTTTGCAGTAAAATGTCTCTAAGTGGTTCAGAGTTGTGATGTTTCCTCTTTTCTGTTTGGAGAAGATATCTTTTTATTGGCTTAATACTCATAGGTGAAGTCTCCCAAAAGAAACATGGCTAAGTGTTGAGTTTCAGGAGCTTGTGAGGTGTTGAGCTCTTGAAAACTAGTCCTGGTGCTCATTTGAAAATTTAGGTTGTGGCTGTAAAGGAAACTTTTTATTTAGCTGCTAGTACACAAGCTTTTTCTGCTGAAGCAGGGAGAGATTGGAGACTGCTGTTTCACAGCTGCTTTAAGCTAAGGAAAGTGAATGCTGGTACCCAAAGGGGCAGTTCAGTTCTGTTTTCCCTTCTGGCTGTGCATCCCTGCCATCTCCTTTTTGCCAGAACTGGCGCTTGTGCGGCAGTGCTGTGAGCCAGAAAAGGACCGATCCTGCAGAAAACCATCCTGACAAAACAGTTCTCACATGGCTCCCTATGCAGCCAGAAAAATGGGACCAAGACAAGAGGGAGGAATGAGCAGAGAGGGATCCCTTTTTAGTAGCAGCTTCGGTGTAGATGGGCTTAAAGCAATTTTGAAGCCAGTGCCCAATATCTAGGTGGCCTTTGTGCAGGTATTCCAGAGATCTTGGAAATGAAAGACAGTGGTAACCAGTTATTTCTTGGATGGTTGTTGGTGTGTTCAAATACAACCATGCCTATATGATCTCTTTCTTAGAATTATTATTTGCTAACCAGCAGCAAATTATTATTTATAATACTTGGTAACAAGTTGGGTGACTTGGCATGTCCATTCAGGAAAACAGGGACTGTATGGTGTCAGAGGCTGGAAATGAGCTGTCTCCATGCAACTGTTACACCCCATTACATGCACACAGTGAAAAACTGTCCACAAAATCCTTTTCTCTCCTCCCTCCCTATAAATACAGAAGCCATCATAGCTGTGCTGACACGGCAGAGGGAGCAATTAATCTCATAGCAGATTACTTCTCTGCTGCCCCTGGAGCCAGGCAGAGGGGGGATGTCAGGGTAGTCTGGGAGGAGGTAGATGTGACAGCTGACTGACAGCTGATGGCTTTGCCTGGTTGGTGCCTAAGAGCTGGAGGAAGAGCGCTCTGCCAACGTGGAGGAGTTGGGATCAGAAAAGGGATGTGACAATTCTGGACACACAGTGTCAAGCCACAAAAACATTAGCCATCTCTGCCAGTGTGAGTGGGACAGGTATTCTGCCTCTTCTTCCCCTCCTAGACTGGAAAGGATGTATATTAATAGAAGTATATGCGACTTAACGTGCAGCTACTCAGTGTTAACCCAGGTCCCCAGGGAAGAGAAGTGCTTATTTCAGGTTGCGCAGATCATAAACCTGCTGCCTTGTGTGGTGCGTGTGCTCTGAATACTAATGTTCCCTTTCACTTTTCTTTACTGACACGGCCATTGAGCTGATGAATTGTATAGATTATACAATGATAATGGATGAGGAAGGGGAATTTCATCTGTCTTTTTAACCAAAATATGAACAGTAAATCCTGCCTGTTTGCAGAGAACAGCTGGATTTCTAATAACACTGGAATGCTGTTGAGGGGGGGGTTAGCTGCCCCCTCCCTTTCATCACTGCCATTCAGACATCCAAACGCTTGCAAAAGGACTGGAGCTTTCCAACACCCTGAGGCTAATGCAGCAGTTATCCTGGGAGTCTGCCAGGTCTGTTGGATCTAGGAAAAGCCTGAACCCCTCTATGGTGCCTCTGCACCATGCCCAGAGGAAGAAAGGGAGGCAGGGGCCTTGCATGTGATTCTCCAAGTAACAGCTGGGTGAGAGAATGTGTTTTTCTTGTCAACAAGACCAGTCTCTATGCATAGAGTGGGCTGAGCTGTGATCTGATCCTGTGCAAGGCAGTGAGTGAGCTGCATTGTGGAAGGGCTTACGGTAAGGTTGCGTGTATCTTTGGGATTCTCAAGAACTGAAAGAAGGATGTCACAGAAATGTACAAAGCCTCTCAGCCTGGTCACATTTTGTATTATTAATAACAAGTTTTGTATATTAATTTGAATTGAAATAGGTTAGCAAGGGAGCCTGAATATTTAGATGATTGATAATGCATTGACACTGCAGTGTTGACCAGAAGCCACAATACTGTTCTGCTAGGTGCTGTACAAGTACATCATAAATGATCCTCACTTCCTAAATGCTTTCAGAACTAAAAGAGTGTGGCACAGAAGGTGGACAAGGCAATCAAGCAACCTGTTATAGCAGGAGAAGACAGTACTAAATATAATAGGATGGATAGTGGTAGGTTTTTTCCTTTTTTATGGTGTGGGTTTTTTTTTTTCCCTCCTCTGGTTGGTAGCAGGAAACACAATAGCTAACTATACAATCAGGCTGAATAACCTTCATATATCAACTGATAATAGGACTACTTTAAATTTGGTGAACCCAGGGAAGGAGCTTTCAGTGACAAAAAACATTTGCAAAGGACGGTTGACCCAAAAGGTGTGTTTCTTCACACTTTTAGATGTGTGGATCTAATGGATTACTTTTAGATGTTCTTCCATTCTCCTATTCTCTACTCCTTGGGCAAAACTGTGAGGCTCTACTCAGCTCCCAGTTTAAGCATCATTTAAATTCTAGCACTAGGATGTTCGTTATTCTGTTGCAGCTGAGGAGTATTATGGTTCTACCCATTGTTTTACATCTGGATTAAATTGTCATTTTGTGCATCTGGAGGTAGGTTTGTTCAGTAGGTTTTGGAAATCCACAGATGTTCAAGGCCCAGTCAGTCTTCTGGCAATGCTTGCTAGTGAGGAAGCTACACAGTGAGAATATCTATTCCATGCAAGCACTCCCAGCAAGTTTTGTGCCCCAGCAGTTGTCCTTGGATAGATCTTCTGTCTGCTCTTCCAAGACTGAAAAGAATCAATTGGCAAACTGCCAGTCTATCTCCCTTACTTTCTGCTATGCCTTTGCTTATCTTCTGTACATTTGCAGGTGCTAAAATCTTTTTTGTTTTTAATTCTTGCAGTAGCGTTTACTTTTACTCCTGCCATTGACATGCAAGGAGGAACTGATGCTGGTGTAGGTTTGTTCTTGACATCTCCATCTTTGCTAACTAGCGTAAAAGAAAGACAGGTCGTATCCAGGAGATGCACTGTTATTGGTATGTGTGAGAGGCAAGTGCAATCCTACCAGACAGTTCTTGTTCCTTACATTGGTCACCTTTTCAATTACAGATCTGATCTGCTAAAGTCTTGTCATTCTCATTCTAGTTTCTGTTAATGAAATGCATTTAACTGTCAGCTCTTGTTAACAGTAACAACACAGCCGAGGATTCATAAATTCCCATGGAAGTCAAATGATTGCTACCTTAGAAGAGCTCAGTCAAGTCCTTTTTCATCTTGAAGCTGGAGGAAGAGACAACCACAGCTTTCTTGATCCAGCGAACCAGAATATTTTGAACAATGAATCTATCTCAGACTTTTATTTCTGATTACTGTCTGAAAAGGTCTAGAAAAAATATTCTGTTTCTAAGAACTCTGGGATTTTGAGTCCATGTCATCACTCAGTTGTGCTCTCTGTATCTTGGATCTATCTCAAATTATTACTTGTTACCTGGCATATTCAAAAATTTAACTTTTCAAAAGCCAGACAAGTGCAGTCCGTAGATGTGTAAACAGTTGTGTTTGGCACAGTTTTGACCTGTTCTGAAGAACTATAAGAATGAGAAAAGAATTAGAAAAACTGCTGTGTGACAAGACAGTCCTGGAGCTTAGTTTGTTTAGATTAACAGACAGCAGGCAAAGGAATGAATGACATGATCTGAGACCATATGTGGGGACTCATCAGTCCATGATCTGGGTCTGAGTACACACATAAGGAATATACTAACATGGAGGAACATGAAGGTTACTTTTCAGTATAATAGGGGAGGGCATAAAGAGCAGAATGTCTTGACACTGATATTCAAGAAATGAAGATTCAAGTCCTTGAGGGCAGGCTTAAAGGCTATGGTGTATTTTCCCTGATATCCTGTTTTGAAATCAAAATATTTTCCTAAAAGACCTGTTTGCAGTTTTGTTTGTTCTGTTGGGTTTTTTTTTGTGAATGGGAATGGCTTCAAGGGAGGTCTTTGTGTGGGAATGGTAGATCAGCAAAGATGATCACAGTAGCCTCTTTCTGGCTTTAAAATGTGTGATTTTCAAGCTATTGTACAGTGCTAATAGTTTTCTTTTGCAACAAGCCCATATACCCAATGATCTCTTGGTCTTTCTTAGAATTATAGGTTTGTTTGACTGGAAAAATTGGGTACACTGCATATAAAATTAAATCATTTGATCTAATTGAAGTATTCTATGAGTTCTGGAGAGAATTTCTTCCTTTCAAATGACAAATTCTATTAGGATCACTAGAAGCTTTAGGATCACTAGAAGGCTTTTTCTTTCAACTGTCCAATGCAGAGGGGTTTACGGTTTGGTATTGTGTAAGCTTAATAGAGTAAAGAAGAAACATCACAAAATAAAACTTCATAATTTCTCGGAAAATCCAGTTAGCTTTTGCTGACGCCTCCCTGAACACTTGCCTTAAACAGAAGCTGTTGGGCTGAAGCTGTATAAGCCCTGTAGTTGTTCCAGGTCTGCAGAAGCAGGAGGAAGATCAGCTTTGACCATTTGATCATTGCTGGCATGAATAGAAATGGTTTGTACCTGCATATTCCTCAATGACAGTTAAGTTCATTACAGACATGGTGCTTTGTTTTACGTCAAACATGGAAAATTTTTTTTCTTTATTTAAAAAATACAATCTCTAACCTGTAAAATAAAAAGCTGGAGCATGGATCTGGGAACAGCTAATTAAGTTGGAAGCAGGCCATGACTAACTGCTGGCATGAACAAAGAAAATAGTGTGGCCACATTCTTTATAAATGGATCTCTCAGTCCACATCTCTCTTATTTAGTCCTGGAAACAATACTGTATTTTCCTATATTTGGAGACATAAATTGTATTAAACTCTGAGCTCTTACATGATCTCAATGTGACTTTGACCAGTCGTCAAGGTGAAAGCTGGTATTTAGTTCTGTCAAGAACAGAATATTTTGTCTTTGGTAATCTTAACTAAAGTGATCACCTAAACTTCTCCCAGTATGTATGTTCATACTACCATTTAATTACCTGAAGAAGTTATCTTGCAAATTAAAATTACTGCCAATGATAAATTGGTAAAATACAGTAGAAATGCAAAGTGGTCATTTACATGATTGGAACTACTTTGATGTAACTGGTTGATATTAAGAACTTTGTTTTATACCACTCCATGTTTCTTAATCAGTACTTCAAGAAAACTGCAAGGGAGATGGAGCCTGGACATCAGTTTTGTGCTCTTCACGTGCTCCTGTGCTTTTCTCACTACATCCTGCTGGAGCAGGTTGATGCGCAGGTACCCAGCTGGACATTCCTGTTCTACTCGTGAGGAAAGCCTTAGGCCTGCACTGGATTTGGAGGCTTGCACTCAGGTTTTCATAAGCAGCTCGTGGTTCTCAGGTGCTGAAGTTTTAGTTGCTGACAATGAGATCTGCCAAAGGCTTCTGGAGTCCAGATGAAGAGTGTTTAGCAGTTTTTAAAAATACAGGCCCTTCTATAGCATGTCTCAAATCAGATGCCTAAATAGTTAGTCAATCTTGAAATTTTGGCTTTGGAAGTTAAACTGTAGCTCCCCATTGATCCCATAGTAAGGCTCTACAGTTATTTGTGTTGCAAATGGAATAGAGGGGGGAGTGAATTTTCAGTTGTATGTAGCTTTCTCTTTTGATTCCTGTTTTATTGCTTGTTTCCATTCAGATGCACACGTACTGGTGGCCTGTTTGGCATTCCTCATCTCCCAGAAGCCAGACACGCAGTTCTGACCCACAAGTGGTGATAACGGCTTGGCTTCGTAACACAGCTACTGCCACTGGATTTTGTTCCTTTGCATGAATGAGTCCAAAAGGACAAGGAGGCCTAAACCAGCTGCAAGTAAAATTTCCCAAGGGATTGCCTGCAGGCATAAATGCATCAGTGTTGGGACCAGAGCAGCTGCCTCTGTCCTGTTAGCTAAGGATCTGGTTTGGGGCAGTATGGGGCATCTCAGGACACACAGCATATGAGGAATGGAATTTGGAGGAGAGTGTTCAGCTGCAGGACAGAATTATGCTTTGGTGTACTGTCTATTTTTATTTTTTTTTTCTTCTTGAGACTCTTAAACTTCTCCCAAGAACAGCCTGGAATCCTGAGCTTCTATATGTTTGTTAAACATAAAAAAAGAAATTAACTTAAAAAAAGAAAAAAGGCAGAAATATTTGACATCTATAGTTTGAAATGTTTCTCTTTGTCTAAAATTTTATTTAATAAGTCAAACTTTTCTGGGTGCTTATGGGTTACCAATTTTAAAAAAAAATACAAAAAATAAAAAACAAACAGCAAAGGGCTTTCTGGTAAAGGGCAGATTTCTAGAACTAGCTCCGTAGTTCTCCTTCTGTACATAAGTGGATGTAGTTTTACATGAAGATGTATTTCTGGAAGCAGTTGATGCCATTGCAAGTAAGATCCTGGTAGTCTCTGCAAGAACTGTCTTGTAAGTAACAAGAATATAACAGCTGCATGTTTCAAGGCTCCACTGGAGAGTATTTCCAGTTGCCCTAGAAGATCAAATTATGAACACGCTTTGAGTTGTTTTCAGAACTCTCTTTATCCCAAATAATAAAAAAAAAAATCCTTCAGAGAGGGTATCATTAAATGGACGTTTGCCTATGTAACACACCTCTGTAACTACAGTATGTAGGAGTCTCAGTCTTCTAATCTCCTGAAAAAGCTGAACATCAGGTCTTTAGTATACAGACCTGAACAGGAGCGAAAGTGCTGTCATCTGCTTTTTTGTCTCTTTAAAATACTGAATCCTCTGCCCAGAGATTACAAGCGAGGGTCTGGCTTTAGTGCTGTAATACCTAATTGAATTATGAGCCTAGGTGTAGTCCTGAGAGAGGATTTAGCACAAATTCTCATACTGATTTTGGCACTTAAATTACCTTTCAGCCAATGACACTTGCTTTAATTTGAGTACCTGGACTGCAGCTACTCTGGGGCATATTTTTAAAGGTAATCTGTGCCTAATTCCCATTGATTCCAGCAACATGTCATGGGACAGAACCTGCTAACAAGAAATTAAGAATTAGCTACCTTATAACTGGCAGACAAGGACCTGATGTCTACCACCCACAGGACATACCAAATGTGAGCTCCAGTAGGAAATGACAGCAAATTGCCATTAGTGAGAATTTCTGTGGCAATTCTTGACTTGAGACAGAGTTCAGGAGACTTTGGGGGAATGACTGTGGGGAGCAGAATCATAATAACATTTGATACTCTGTTTTATGCCTGGGCATAAACAGAGCCAGAGTGTAAGAGCCAAAATCTGTTCTGAGCAGGACTGATCATTTGCTAAGGAGGAGAGGGGCCTTCTCTCTCTCCTTGCTTACTAGTCTGTGTTGGTATGATTTGCTTGCTGGTTTCTTATACCAGGCTGATTTGATGTGGAAATACTGAGTGGAGTAACTGTTACATACCTTTTATTAGCCTGGGCTTGTGTGACATTCTCCTTAGAGTTCAGGGAAGCTTATATATGTGTGGGCTACGCTGACATACTAAAAGAGCTCGGTTGAGTCACTGGGCTAATCCTGTGCTTTCACCTACCGAATACCCCTTGTTGCACTGATGCTGGTTTGGGAGGTTTAAAATGGGAGTGTGGAAAAGAGAGGCAAAGGACTATGTGAGGTCTGGAAAATGTATCTTGTACTGCAAGATGAAGGAGATAATTCTATTTAATAAAGGAAGCTGATACCACCATCATGCATGCATTCAGCCAGAGGGGCAAAGCAGGCACTGAAAACTTTAGCAGGGGAGGATATGACAAAAATATTTGGAGAGTGAAACTTTCAGATAGGAAAATAAATGTTTCAAATGGGGAAGCAAGCTACTAAGGCAAGTAGCAGATTGTTATCTCATGAGGCCTGCAGGTGAAGACGAACTTTTCCCTCCCTTACGGGTGTGTCTGTAGCAGCTTGGTATTATCAAATGGTCCGTTGTTTAAAAAAGTCAGCCTAATTGAATTAAGGGTCTCCCCTGGCTTTCCAGAGTATGCGAATATTCCAAAGTTCATCACAATTTCCAGGGCTCCTCAAAGTCTAGTTTTCTGGTCCAGTTCTGCATAGCTTTCTAAAAATCTCCAGGAGTGTGCTCTACTCCCCAGAAGATCAACAGTATTTTGCAGAGCTTGGCACCCTGCTGACCAGGGCTTCCTTCTATACAAACACATTAAGTAGAAATGGAAAACTTATTCAGAGAATGATACAAAATTGCAGATGCAATAATTATACTGGCTGGTGTCAGAGCACTGTTTACAACAAGAAATAATAATGAAACAACATTTACTTTATCCTTTTTCAGGGGCCAATAAAGGATAATGTGACCATCTTCAAAACGAATTTTTTTTTAATGTTCCATATTGCCTTCATTAACTTTTTTTTTCTTTATTTCTTATTTTATAAACCTTTTAATTGAAGGGAGGGGGAAGCATAAGAAAGACACATTTTGGAGGAACAACAACTAAGAAAAGTTTCCTCCTAAGTATTATTGGTTCCACTACAATATCAAGAATACTGCTTGCCACTCTGTATCACAGCTCCTTGGATTACAGATTTCATTAAAATCTTTCGTTGAAGGTCTTTTCACAGAAAGTTTTTCTTTGGAAGTCTCATTTCACCCAATTAACTTTTCTGTATCTTTGAAGTTCAGCCAAGATCAACGAGACAGTGACTGCTTCTTCCTGGGAGGCAACACAGAGTAGTACAGAAGTCATATAGGGTAACAAAGCTTATTTTTTTATACCACAAAAGAGGTAAGGAGGATTTGAGAATCCTTCAGCTTTGGACACCTTTTGCCATTCTTGAGGTTCATTGATTTGAGTGCTGGTGGAAAGGACTAGCCACTTGCGTGCTTTTTCCGTGATCTTTTGCTGTGCACGTGAATTCAGTTGTGAGAACTTTGCAGCTATTAATGTGCTTTTAGATTTATTCACTATGCAGTAGTGCTTTGTGTGTTTGCATTTTTAAGAGGGATGAAAGTATCCTTGTATACAAATTCCTTGGATATAGAGCAGCATCCAATGGAGAACAGAACTAATACAAGAGAAGATGAGTCAGTGAGCCAAAGCACTCTCCTTGTCTCCCCCAAAGGGTAGACTCCCAAAAGTTAACCTAATTAAGGAGGGCACTTAGGCCATGAGGTTAACAGCTGTTCAGGAGGCAACAGAGAGCTCCTTTAGGAGCTGAGGTTAGACTTTGGAAATAGTTCCTTGTGGGAGTATACAGGAAAAGTGCTGTGCACGTGTGCATGTATGTGCGTAGAATTCAGAATGAAGGGTTTAGATGCAGCAGCACCGACAAGGATGGAAATAGGTCAGTCAGTTGTTTAAGTGTTCTCTACGCGTTTCTTCTCTGTGACAGCTCTGAGTAGCAGTTGGAAGACAGCCTGGGATTTCATTTAGAAGCATGAACCAGAAGAAAAAGAAAAAGAGAAAGGAGGGGGTCATTTTCCTTGTTTTGATGCCCACGTGTCCCATTTTCAATTATCCCTCTCATCCACTCTCACTGGGATGCAGTGAGATGCCTACAAATGAGCCATGAGAGAATTTCAAAGGTTTGGATGCTCCATTTGGAAAACTGAGGGGAAAAAACTGTGTACCTCTTCGGGTTGTGAAACTTGACTTGAAATTGCTTGAGGACAAAGTTTCCCTTAGGGTTTTAGCATTTTGAAAAGCCTGAAGGACTTTGTGTACCTGATTAGGGGATTACTATCTTCATGTTGTCAGATCTTGCCCTATAGGTTCTGGACTTTGCTTATTAGCTATACACCACCTACACTTTAAATATCTTTTGGAGTAATACAGGTTGGATTAATTTTGCTTAGCTCTTAGCCATCTAAAATTTAGTCATCTGCTCTAGACTGGTGGCTTAGAGCTGTCTGTGGTCAGTGGGGCATCCCCAGAAAGTGATTTGTATAATCTACAGTAAGTGGGCTAAACTGCCATATGGACAGATTTCTCTAACCCTGTTAACTTGCGAGAGTTGAGGGGACTGGGGCTAGAGTGAGATTTATCTTGCCTTTCTTAAGCTGTTTAACATGAGTCGAGTCAGAAGATCTGCTCTCCAGCTGCCATAAATTTACTGATATCCATGCATATGTTTATCAACAGAGTTGTACCAATTTACATTGACTATGGATCTGGCCCACTGGATTATTTTTTTTTAATTTTATTTATTCTTTTAAAAAAAGTATAATAGTACCAAATGTTGCTATCACTAACGAGATTCTAGTTCTGGCTCGGTAACCATACATGAATGGTCAGTCTGATTCCTTATTAGCACTGAAGTGTTTTCTAAGAACTTGAGAATTGCTACACAAGACTAAACTAACAGTCTATTTAGTTAAGTATCTTGTTTGTGATGAGCTAGTGCCATATGCTGGCATTGATATACTGGCCTCAGTATGTTTTTTTCTTTCTTCCTCTATGGCTTCCTCCTTCTGTCTATCTGTCTTTTAATTTTGAGATATTTCCAAACGCAACTTTACCCATTTGTCACATTTTTGCCTGGGTATCCTCTATGTGTTACGATGGAAGCGACTATATTTGTGGCCTGAGTTTGGATGACGCTCTAGAAATAGTTCCAAACTTTGTGATTGTTCCCATTTGCTGTATGTCATAAACAGTGACAAAGTAAATTCTGCCACTCTGAATGTCTCTGTCTTCTGGCTAGGGACTCTCTGCTTTTTGTGACCAGGTGTTTGCTCAGCTCCTCTTCCGTTCCACATTTATCCCTTTTATTCTCACCGTGCTTTTCAACACTCCCTTATCTTTTAGGCTCCTCAGTCCTTCATTTTTTATCCTGATAACTGATCTACTGCTTTTATACATCTTCCCCCCCACCACCGCCTGTCCCCTTGAATTGTGAATCTAACACATTTGCTGCCATTTGTTGTAGTGCTTTTGCATCATCCCTCTTCCCCCCCACCCTTGCCCATGACTGTCTAGTCTTATTTAATGTGTACATTCCATTTTGTCCAGGGCTGGCTATTACTCTGTGTAGTACTCCCTTCAATCCCTTAAGTTTAAAAGTTTCTCTTCAAAAGTTCTTGTCATCTGCTCAAATATTAGAGCAAGCAGCGTGGCACAGTGGAGAAAGAAGCAACAGGACTAAAGAGATTTTTTTATGCCAGACTTTGTCTTAAAATGTCCCTTTCTTGCAACAGAGGGTTAATAAAAGCCAAATGCCCCCTATTTGCAGTAGGACTTTGGGCTTTTACAATGTTGGAGGGGGGTGGTCACTTTGGGAAAACTGTGAGATAGGTTAATGATCTTAATCTGCTGAGCAGTATAGCCACAGAGATGGCTGCAGAACATGTGTTGCGCCAGTGCGGAGAATGCCAGTGTTGGCAAATTGAAGTCCTGACTTATAATTCAAAGGGGTGGGGGGAGGTCAGAAGAGCTATGAACACAAATTTGGAGACATACTTTTTTGTGTTTGAGAATTGTCCCAATTATTGTGCTGATTGCCTCAGGTAATCCACCTTTCAGTTTTCAATGATATGCTTGTGTATTGTTCATTACTGGGAAGCAATGTCAAATATTTCTGAAGGAGACAAAACTTTGTAACTGGACTTTTCTGCTTTATCTCTGTCTCTTAACCTCCATCTGACACTCATCTTGTCAAGACTGTCAAGAGAAGTAAAAAGCAAACAGCTTTTTTAGCCCAAATAATGTATCGTAAGTTTTCCAGTTAAGCTTGAATATTGCATCCTTGGGAGTGGGGAGATACCTGTAGTGCTTTGGTCAAGGAGGGCTCTTTGGGTTTATTCATTCCCCCCCATACACATCAGTTAAGCTGTTCTGCTACATTGGAGGGAGTATCAACACTAATTTGTTTTTAGCTTGGATAAAGTTGCCTGTCCCAGTCTAGGGCAAGTTTCTTTTTCATATCTGAAGATAATTTTGCTAACCTGGCATATTTAGCTGTCCTGCGTCCACTTGGTGAATGCCATGTGCTGTTTATTCCTGCCTCGATAATTACCCACAAGAAAATATGAGTAAATTTGGAACTGGGGTTCTCTCCAGATAAATAAGGCTTATTGAGATATCTCAAATCCTTATACCAGTATTTTGGATCTTAAACATTCAAATGAAATTCTTGTGAGGATATGTGGGTTTTGTACATGTTACTTACGGCTGAACGTCTGCCTGGACTTTCTGTGGGAATGACCTTGCTCAGAATAGTGATATTTCCTTTCCTGGCTGTAATCCAGAAGCATGGAAGGATGTATGCAGTTAAAATTAGCCAAATATTTTGCTGCTTCTTCCAGGGAGGGAGGTGATTTATCTACTTTTTGCAGAGTCCTGATTTCTATTTATGACTCTGTCAGACAAGTCCAGAATGATCTTGGATGATTCACTCAATCCTCCTCTGTTTCTCGGTCTTCTTAGTTGCAAAGTGAGACTAATACTATGCACCTGCCTCACTGAAGCATTGGAGGACATTTCATTAATGTTTGTGAAATGCTCCAAGAACCTCAGTGAAAAGCAAACCATTAATGTCTGAATTTTAGGGGATTTGATTTAGCTCTTGAAGTACAAAGTAAGTCTTTGGTTCTGGAAACCAAGAAAACTGTAGAATTGTAATGCCTGAATGCAAAATCTCCATCCCTAATTACAGGTTATGTGGAATTGTTCATAGTTTGACCTGAGCTTCACTCTATTAATGTAGGATACCTAGAAATAAACCAAATAGCCATGTCATGGCATGAAACAGTCTATCTATTTGATAAGGTATTGCATTCTTGTGACCTAAGGGGAATACAAAACATCAGTAAACCTGTAACTAAAGCATGGATGTCTACAAGGGTGGGGAAAACAGAGAAAGCAAGCTGCTGGACATGATTACAATAGCCAGAATGGTGAGGATGCCATGCATTTATGCTGTCTACCTGACTGGGATTTAGTGCAGGATGAATTCCTCTTAAGTTAATTTGGACTTTTCTAAATGCGTTTAAATTCTTTTTTCCCACTCTCCTAGAGAAAAATGTTTTTCCAGATTTTTTGTTATGTGTAGTTTGTTAGAACATGTTATTTTTGCCTCTGGCACTAACATATGGATTTTCTATTTGTGTGACAAACAAGATAGCAGTTTACTTAGGAATTTTTGTTCCACCTGTTGCTCAAGATCCCCAGCTTTAAATCTCACTCTTTAGTTGGAATTGTTTTTAGGCATCTACTGTGGCACTTGATGATGTTACAAAAAATGTAAAAATTCAATGTGTGAGCTGCATAATTTCAAGTGGCTGTCCAAATATCAGATCCTTCTTTTCTGTGGATTCTTCTATCACCTTGCATTGTGCTAAACAATAATACTAATCCATTCAATCACCTTGAATATTTTGCTAATCTGTACTTATCCTGTGAAGCTCTTCAGTATTTAGATAGGAAATGCAAGCTGAGACCAGGGAAATACAACATGATTGTGATGTTCTTTTTCTTTTGAAGGAAGCATTTGATGTCCTCTCTCTTAAATGCACATGCTTTCCGATTTGGTCTCATGTTATTGATAATCATGGACTATTTCTGTGCACTGCTTTTGTTTAGGAGCCATTACAAAGCAGTCTCATGAATCTTGCTTTCTTTCCTGTGTGGCAGTGGCATTAGCATGTTTCTTTGCTGTGTGGCAATGACATTAGCATGTTATTTTTGTATTTAACCTGCTTTGTTGGGATGTTTTGCTCAGAATGTTGTGTGGTGTTTTATCATATGGGTTTTATGGGGTTTACTATGGTGTTATTTATCTCGGTTCATGTATCTTTCATTCCGTTATTATCATATGTTCAGAAAATAGATGGACTAAATGGAAGAAGGCACCTGTGTCCTTCATTTGAACGAAACATAGGTTTGTATGAGTTAGTAAGAAAACGTGTAGGAACATGGCCTAATTTTTGAAAGGATGTTTTGAAAAAAAAATGTGTTATCTTATTCCACCTGGATTTTCATCTTCCTTCTCATCATTTCTAATCCTGTTGCCAAAACTGCTTTCTCAACTTTAAAATCTTTCTGGAATTAAGTGGCTTCTGGATCTTGACAATGCAACATTTTGATACATGTGTTTGTCACATCCTGATTAGATTGCTATAACTCCTGCTCTCTCAGGTCCCTCTCAAAACTCAATTCATAAACCAGAGTTTCATACAAGATGCTACCACTAGGGTGATGAAACAGAGAAATTCAATCATATCACACATAGGTTATCCATTTTCCAGAGGCAGATGGGAGAGATTGGATTTTCAGAGCTCTTCTGGGCTGTTTTGTTTTCTGTTTTTCTTTGCTTTTGTTCTTGTCTTCTGGGCTTCAATAAATTTTCTTTTAAAGTGGAGAAAGTAATTTTCATCTCCTCTTTTCCACCATTGAAACTATTCTTTCCATGTGCTTCCATTACACGTGAGCCACTTAATTTTGTAAGCCTCAAATTTGTTTACCTCCATCTTCTCTTTCAAGCACATGCATGGTCAGGGTGACCCATTTTACTACTGTCAAGGTTTGCTTTATTTTATTAATTCTGCCCTGTGAGTGTCTGATAGGGATACCACAATGTTCTTGGCAGGCATTCAGGTCAAGCCAATGTAGAGGAATGGTTTGATTTTGAAGGTAGTGAGTTGCTCTTTTCTCTACATGCCTCCAGTAATCCCATCTCATGAGCCTTACAAACAAGCTGTCTTGCATTTTTTTGTCAGGAGGCAAGAATGAGAATCAGCTTTTGAAATACTCAAAGCTGCGAGCACTAACTGCCAAAATCAAAGAACTAAATCAGTCCACAGTGGAAGCCACACCACTCAGATCCTAGTCTTAGCTTAAGCAACCAGATGTCAGGACTGTTGAATAGTTCTCTGTCTTGCCTGCCAAATATTGAAGTACTCCTCAGTGCAGAGTAGAGCTGAAGGGACTGATTCCTGAGCCCCATCAGGAAGATTACCTTGTGGGATGCATTGGGAAAACAAGGACCAGCACTTTGCTTCATCATATCAGAAGCAGTGGTTTTAGAGGCTTAGGAGTGTAGTCTGAACTAGTGTTACTCGGTTTTGTCAGCAATGTTTCGAAACAGACCTACCACGGGAGGCACTGCAGGTGCTAAAGCAGTGAGCAAGACTCTATGCAGTTAATCATTGCTTTTACTGCTGTGGGAAAGAGCAAGCTAATGGGCATATCAGCTGGGAAGATGAACTTTCTTCATTTGTCCATTTACAGCTCAAATGAATGTCTACAAGAATCTGTAACAGAAGCAAGCCATCTCCCTAATCACTTCATAATCACTACAAGATCACTGCACTGTCAGTTAAAAGGTGTAGAAAAGGGACCCCATCTCCGACGAGTATTTTGAGTTTTAGTCCCATGTCAGCTTGGATATGGGCAGAGGATGAATTTATGAAAAATAAAGGAAGGGAAAATATAAAATTCAAATAGACTTTGCAGGCTCATAGAGAGACTTAGCTCAGTGTGAGTTCTTTAGAAGCTATTTCTGTGGCTTTCTCTAGAAAGTTATTAGACTGTTCTTATTTTTCCAAAATCTGTTCACCCATTCTGAATTTTAACTGAGATTTTAAAAGGTCGTCTTTGTTAAGGAAAAAGCAACATTTGACAAAGCTGGCTTATTTTTGACAATCTGGGGGGTAGCAGTGTATGAAGAGAATTGTTGTTACAGCCCCAGTGAATGAATCAGGCAAGCTTCATCTTTGCTTCTAACTTTCCTAAGGCTTTAAACAGTTTTTGAAATGTTCTCTTCGCTCCAGGCTCCCTAGTTCTCAGTCTCCCTGTGTGTCTAGAGGACACTGTCAATATCCCCCTCCCACCTCTATATTCTGAGGATGAATTGTTTCATGTTTGTTTATGCTAAGCCATGAAAGCTTGAAATTGAAATCTGTTTGCTCCTCCACTTCCCACTCATATATGTTCTCATTCATTGTACATTTTTGCTATAGGATTTTATCTCAAGGGTGCTGAACTGTGTGAGGCTGCAAATATGCATAAAGAAAAATAAGTCATTCCATGAGCCTGTGAAGCCTGCTGTCCTACAGCTGGGTTCCCTGGTGTCTACTGAGGTATAAGCAGCAATTGAAACTTCCCCTATATTTGAGACTTTCATAGAATTATAGGGGAAAGAGATTAATGTAGACCTCTGAAGGTCTTCAGTCCAAGTCCCTTCTCAAAGCAGGGCTAACTTCAGTGTTAAGTTGGTTACTTAGGGGTTTTTACAGTCAAGTTTTGAAAATCTCCATTGATAAAAAGTCATAATGTGGGAGGCTTTTCTCCCATGTGGATTCTCTGTTGCCTAATAAAGATTGACTTCATTGTATAATCTTTACAGTGGAGGTGTATATAGGATCTCCCTCTTTCTCTTCTGCCTAGCTGCCTATATTCATAGACCTTACAGGAACTGAAAATCTTTCAAGTTATTGTCAAATTTGATTGAAGTTCACCAGTTGACCCCAAAGTTACTGAAATGTAACCCAGGCACAAACAGCATGACCTAATCAGCCGCCTTTAACTAAAAGCAGACAAGTCAAATAGTAAGTCTTTCCCCTCCAGTGCTGTAGGACAGGATTTAGGACATTATGTGCCATGATCTCTAAATTCCTCTCTGGTTTCAGCTGGACATGGTAGAGCTTAACTCTCTTTAAGTAACAGCCTTGGCTGAATAGAATGCAGCATTCTCCTGCGTGGAGTCTGAATCCCAGGACAGGAGGAAGTGATTTCTAGCGCCAGGCATATCTGCTGGAATCTCTTTCAAGCAAAAAGCCAAAAACTCACCGAAAACTCCTCTCAAACTTCCAATTTCTCTGACATGTGTATGTTGCTGATTGTCTGTGGGACCACTTCTCATGGTACTGCCATGTCACTGTACTTCATCTCTCAACCATTTAGAGGTGCACAGGGAGCCAGATGAAGAGCAGGGTTCAGACCTTCCTGAATTTACAAAAGAGGTTTAAGTGCATCTCCCTCCCTAAGCCTGACCTTTTGCCCTTGTCCACACATGCACACATGTATTTCATATGTACATGTAAGCCTCTTTACCTTTATGTCCTTTTCTGTGAAACTGAGTAAAAATTGGCCAGTCGGTTTAAAAATTAGATGGGGTACAGGTAGAGAAGGACAGACAGGAAAAACCACACTTTTGTGCATGATCAGTATTGGTTATTTAAGTCTTTTTTTCTTAAGAAGGCAGACTGAAAAGTAGCATTTCTGTTGCTCTAGCACAAATTTGGTGAGGAAATGGAACTCTGACAACAACCAGCATGGAAAAGCAACATGTATTGAGTGCTGCAGCATGCACAAGCACGTGAGCATTTGTACTTTTTAACCATGAGCTGATCTTGCACTGAATTTCCTTCCACTGCCGTGGCATCTTTCATCTCACATGTAATGTGCTTAAGAGAACATGTATAACATTCACCGTCTCAATAGAGGATGGCATAAGCTGACTCTTGCACTTGTGGTGCTGACAGTGTCAGGCATAAGAATTTCACAGAGGTGCTATTGGTGTAAATATAATTTTCCTGATAAAACTTGACTAAAGTAATATCAGGCTTGTGCTCTACCTATTCACTTCACTTTTTGAGCGACAATGGACAAGGTTGCCAGCGAACCAATATACGGTTCAGCTTTTTTGTTTCAATTTGCTTACGTGATTTTAATGTACTTGCATATCTTACTGCTTTAATATTCATCAGTAATTTCTGGCTGACTGAGAGGAGGGTTCACGAGAAAATTAATATAGACCATAATGCCAGAAAGATACAGTTAGACCGAAGGGTGTACTCTTGTCTTTGACAATTATGGAGCTCTTGGCCTTTCTACAGTTAAGTTTGAAAGTGAAGTATCTAAGCATGAGAAGAGATGTATAAAGCCAAGTCCACCGGCATGTCATAATTTCACATTAGATGATGCCTCAAAGGATTACATAAGAAAATCAGTTCTTCATTGCAGGTTTAATTCAAGTAACTGGACTGACAAGAAATATTTCGTTCATGAATATTTAGGCAACACAGTTGCTTTTTTTATTAAGCAAGCTAAATGTATGGAGTGGGATAAGAAGGATGCTAAGATCAGCTTCCACCCGAAATCCTTCCTGGTCTACCTCTATAACGGTTACCTGAAGATTTAGTTTGGCACAGTGTTTCACCCTCACCTCCTTTCTTCAACTGTTACATGTCATCAATAATTGTTGCATTCCTCTATACATCACAGAAAAGGGCATAATAATAAAATTTTCTATTAACTAGTAGACAAAAACTGCCTTTCTAACCATTTTTACCCCCAAGTGCCTGTTTTTGAGGGATAATAAAAAAAAAAAATCCCTGAAGGTTTAAGTTTTTCACATTTAACATTCTCATCAGGATTCTCAAACTAATCTTTCATTGTACCATTATTCATTGCAATGAGATGTTTCAGTGCTCCGGAATCAAAATGTGTAGTTTCAGCTTGGCTTGGTATCAAATCATGTTCTGCTGATGCATTGCAGTGATTGATAGAAGTTACAGTTTGAGTGCTTTACATTCCCATTCTTCTGCATCGGACAAGCATCCGTATCGGACAACTGACCCGTATCTCTTGTGATGGCACCAAATCCCCTTATACATTGTTTTGAGTTAGTAAGAGGAGATGTCATGGAGTATTATGAGAAATATATCTTTGCCAGGTAGCTTGCCTTCTAAGACGTATAGTATGCTTAACTGATGGGATTGGTGGAAAATATAAAACCTAAGTGATTTGAGGTAGAAACTGGTAATGGAATAGAGACCACCATGCTGTCAGATAGTTCCTCCTTCTCTGTGTTGTTTGGGCTGAGGCAATACCATGCAGCGAAGCTCAGATGGTAAAACTCTGCCCCTTAAATTAACAAGTGATTGGAAAAGATCTGAGCCTGATTTAACTCCCTTTGAAAGCATCTGGGTTTTTTGTTGATTGCAATCAGAGACAGATCAGGGCTTTATAGTTTGCCTGCCATCTTCTGAAATGTTATGTGACAAACAAGACACTGGTATTATTTCTGCTATGAAACGTTTGTTATTTTATCATAGCAGTGATTATGGGAAGAACATATACATCTTGGTCAGAGTTTCTGGTGGACTTTACAAAGACGAAATGGTCTGGGGTTTTGGTGTGGGTTTTGTTTGGTTTGGGCGTTTTGTGGTGTTTTGCTTTTTTTAACTGACTTGGCCACATTGTCCCTTTGCTAATGCAGAGTAGTCAGCTGGCAGGTACTGAAACAGTCTAATAGGATAAAATTAATCTTCTCTCTTTAATTAAACAGCAATATGTAACACACCTAGTGAGCCCGATGACCTTGAAAATTAAAGTGAGAATAAAGACACATTTGAGAGGAAAATATCTTTAGTTACAGGAGATTGGGCATAGAAGAAACAAGAGGAAATGTTCACCGATATAACAAAACAACCCCACACAACCCCCCTTCTCCACACAAACCCTCAGAGAATTTCTCTCATAAAATGTACTGGGATATCTTATTGGTCTTACAGGCATTTCAGAAGCGTTTGTTAAGTGTGAAGTAGTGCAAGCTTGTTGGAAGTGAACCTCACCAAAATTCAGGGTCTGTCAGAAAACCTTTCTGCAACTCCATAAATCACTTAATCTCCATCTGTAGAGCTTAATATATCCTCATCACTGTAGCACCAAAGTACTTCACAATCCTTCATGCATTTCCTCTCAAAATACCATGGAGGGTTAATAATATATTATTTTCACAAGAGAAGAACCAAGGCATTGCAATTTTTTCCTGCGTTGCATAAGAGGTCTTAACAGTCTCATGTTGTCACCCTAAATGAACCACTGGGTCATCTTCCCCCTCCTGTAATATTATGAGACCTGGGGTTTTGTTCAGGATTTTCCATACAATTGTAAATTTTTCACCTAGTAGTGGTAAAAGGACTTTGTACTGGAGTGCCTGGCTAATGGACATATCCCTGACTCTAACGTTTGATGAAAATCATACATGCTAGCTAATAAAGCAGGAGTAAGCTGCTTGCAGGCAGTGTGTATGGGTTGAGTAATGCTGGGCATAGACAATAAAAAGGGCCTTCTCCCCTGCTAACTCAAAATAGTTGCATACTTATGTATCCAAAAAGTTGTTTGCGAGCTGAACAAGTTACAGACATGGCAAGACTCTGAAGGAATACAATCAATATTCTGGTTGTGTATGGGAGTGAGAAATAACTAAGTGTGTTAGAGTCTGTTAGTAAACACAGTTGTAAAAGGAAGCCAGTAATTGTGCTCTCTGGTGCTGGGCAGTTAAGCCTTGTTAGTTAGTATTCAGCCAGCAGGTTGCCAGTCCTGTATTGCTTTTCTGTTTACTATTTCATCGGAATACTGCACACCTTCTTGACAGTTTTGATATCAAGTCAAACCCTTGCTTCAGGATATCAAAGAGGAAAAGGCCCTTGTGATGATGGAGATGTAATTCTGGCTGAGTTTTGGCATGACCTATTGAGAATGTGTGTGCAGCATCACTGCCTTTGCACAAGTGATGTTCTGGATGCAAATAGCCTGATAGATTGTAATGTAGTGGAGTAATCGATAAATCCTATTCAGGAGAGTAAAGGCAATACCAGGTACAGTGCTAACCCTAACGACCACGTATTAGAGTAGGTTCTCAGACGCAGTTGAATGCAGCAGTATTGGGATCCAAAGCCAAGCAAAACGGCTGAATTAAGGTATGACTGAAAAACACCCAAAACCCATTAATGATCCAGTAATGTCCTACCATTTTATAGTAACCTCCAACTCTCCTAATTCCACAAACCTGGATTTCTAATATTCTGTCCACTCACATTGCCATTTGGGGGTCAGATTTGGAGAAGCCTTGAGTACAATCAGCTTCAGCTCAAATTAATGTAAGTTAGGTGCCAAACATGTGACATGCTATATAAATCGAAGTTCTCTTAAACAAAAATCCTGTCCTTGGCCTCTCAGATATGGTGGCCCAAATTAGCCACTGTCTTTTATGTGAGTCACTTTTTGTCCCAATTGCTCTTTTATGAATTGGGGACAATGTGGTCCCCTCTTGAACCAGTGCTGCTGGGAAAATTAGTCCATCAGTGTTTATAAAGCAGTTGTCTCCTGCAGTGCTAAGCACTTTAGAAAAGCCATGAAGAACTGAATAGCTCTGTCCTCAGAGCAGGCTTTGAGTAGCATGCAGTAAGCAGGAGCCCAGGGCTGCATATTGAACAATAAGGGAAAGCCAAAATATTGAATAATCCGCTCATTAATGAACAGTGTTGATCCTGTGCACAGAATAAAGCAAGAGCCCTGTGGAAAAAACACCCTGTGCTCCTGTAGTTAAAGGCTGTGTCATAATAATGACAGACACAGGGCTGAATGAAGCCTCTATGTATCTGTGCGGCTGTGGCATATCCAAACTTCTAAAAAGCTCAACTTTGTGACGTTAAGGTTGGCTCCTTTGACTGCAGCTTTCTCTGTGTAATAGGTCTGATAGTAAGAGCCGAACCGTCTTTTGGGGATGTTCATATAATGCTAGTCTACAGGTAACATAACACTCCTTTCCTCTTGCCTGAAGGTGAGTGGGTTAAGCAAGACTGCCAGCTTCATCTGCCAAAAAGTATGTGAAATACATGTTACAATGCGGGGGAATGTCATTCTACAGCAGCTGGAGTATTCACTAATAATTGCGAGGTGTGTTGTGTATCAGATTATTTGCATAGTCTGACAAGGGGCAGAAGTGGGAACAAAAGTATAATTGAAGATGAGCTGTGTCTCCAGAAATGCTAACGTGTATATTAGCTGTTTTCTGTGAACCACTGCGACGAGTTTACCTTATCTCCACCCAGCCTCTGCCTCCAGGAATGTAGAATGACAAAGAAATACAAATAGTTTAAAGAGGGTCTGCCTGTCCGAAGGGAAAGGTTTGTAAGGAGATAGTATTAGGGCACTGTGTGGAAGGCTCAGGAAGACTGGCAGGAGGGCCTAGAGGAGCTTGAGCTGTTGACAGCACTTTCAGAGGAGGGAGTCCAGTAAATTAAGCACACGTGAAGTTAAAATTCTCTTTCTCAGTGGTTTACACCTTGTGATCCATGAGTTGCAGGTGGCTTTTGGACTACATCAGGAAAGAAAGTTCATATAACACTGCATTATGGTCTATGTATGTGAAATTTCTGAAGGGTCAATGCCTGCAATGGAAATTCTCTGGGATCCAACAGTTGGAAAAAAATCCACTGTCTGCTGTGTTCCTCTCATTAAGTCAGTGATATGTTTGGTTTTGAAAAGGCCAAACAATGAATCAGGCCTTAAAATGGAAGAACTGTAGGTGTTCTCAGTAACTTGGTTAAAGCATCTGGGTGCGTGAGATTGATGTGCCAGTGTGACTCAGCGTGCGGCTGGGAGTGGGAGTCCCGTGAACACCTTCCAGGGGCAGGACAGACGAGACCTGCTCCTGCAGAGCGTTCATGCGGAGAGATCCACGCATGGGGCCAGACATGCGCTTCCTATGGGAGAACTTTGCTAAACTGGGACTTGCCTCCCAGGGTATGCACTGGAAACCCTGTCCCTTGAAAAACTGAAAACTGGGCTGGGCACCATGCAGGAAAAAATTCGGGGGGGGATGAGTCCTATGCTAGCCACAGGGATGAGCTACACTAGTGATAGGATCTTACCGTCTTATATCCCAGGCACACTCACAGGGCATGATTCTCTAACTGCGGGATGGGGTTTTATTTCCAGCATTCTGCTTCATGCCTAGGAATCCTTCTGGCATTACTGAGGACCCGGGCTGTGTAGGGAGAGTTAAATACTAGAATTAAGATCTATCCTGAAGATCAGATAAGGGAGTCTGCCCATGTCAGGTGGGGATGAGTGTTCTCCTTGGTGCGTGTATCTGTAACGCCTATTACCAGCTCTGAGAAATGCATGTATTCATCAGAAGGATAAAATATCCCTTTGTGTTTATTCTTATTTAACATTGTTTACACAGAAAATGGAGAAACACATCTTTAACCGTCATGTACTATTTAAAATTATGTCAGTACACCATGCAGTGCTCATTCTGTAAACATCTACTCCACCATGTGGTCTCTGGGAGCTAATGCTGTTCTGCTCTGTATGGCCACTTGTGTTCTGCCTGGAGCACACTGCAGTGGTTATGTTAAGTAGCCTTTGTGAAGGTTTCCAGAGCTCTAAATTAAAAATGCAGAAAGCTGGGGAGGGGGAGAGAGAGTTGGGAGGGGGAATTCTCTGTAGCTGGAGTGTTAGGATGTCTTGCTACCTAATTACCTTAGAACATGTGGGCTTGAATGAATCTTCTTTAATGAATAACAGGTAAATGCATAAATTGCAAACCCTAAGCACCCAAACAGTGAAATGCACACTAATGAACATTCTGACTTTGACGGCAGGTTTAGAGTTGATTTGTAAAATGTCGTGAATATATCAAGTCTAAAATGATATATTTATTAAAAGAAGCAAGTCTTCCACGTGTTCCCCTTGCATTCACTCATACTGCATACCTACTCTTCCTGCATGATATTGCAGGCTGCAGTCTCACAGCAGTTTCTTGCTATAACTCTTGCTTCAGACAAGTGCAACAATAGAGACCAATTACCCTCTGTCTCCACTCTTATTGCAATAAGCCTGAGGAAAAAAAAAGTCAGTGCACCCCCTCCCCCCACTACCTTTTCAATTTCAAATCCTAACCCTGTTGGTAGTGCCATTTGTGGATTTGAACTCCCTGGCTTTGTGTGCGGCATTATCTGGAGATTCACCTGGTACTGATCCAATGAACCAATGCAACCTTACAAAGCTGAAGGGAAGAGTGTAGAGTTCTCTTTGTAATAAATCATATGCCATGAAAAAGGATTTCTTTAACTCCTTTCCTCCATTATTCTCCATATCTCACCTTGTGGAAATGGGTCTGTTAGTGAGAGACTTAGACTCACATAGTAGCAAAAACGAACAGGGGAGGGAGAACTGCAGTGAAAGGAAGGCAGAGTTCCTGGAGGTTTCTGTAACTTGGAGATTCCAGAAAGAAGCGGCACAACCTGAAAGAATAGGAAGCAGGCCCAAAAATAAACACAGCATAGGCCTTGGTACTAAACCTTCCTCATTTCCGGAAAGGGACAAGGATGTTTTCCTTAAAGCAGCTGCATAAGAAATCCTTAAAACCAGTGATGAGTTAAGCCCCCAGAGGCAAGGAGGTTCTGTCCAGATAATTGCCCAGCAAGCTGAATGCTGGTCTGAACATCTTTGGTTTTACTGAGTTGTGCTGGTAACCTCTTGAGATCTGGCTGCCTCCCAAGTAGGGAGGGATGAATACTGCAAAATGTTTCAGTTTCCATTTCAATTTTGAAACTCATTTGCTTTGACTGAATTTGCACTGTGTTTATGTAAATTTATAAACACTGTAATAAATTTATCTACTTATAGAAAACAGAAATTTTAGAAAAAGGCTGGAGAACATTTGTGAAACAAATTCTAATTCAACAAGTATAATCACAGAACCTGATTTAAATGTACATTCATTCACAAAGCAGAAACATAGTATGTGGTCTGTATATCTAGCAAACCTTAATCAGCATAATCCAAAATTCAAACAATTGTCAACAGCTTAAATATTTTAAATTACATACATGTAATTTTTGGTGGCAGCAATGACTATGTGACACACAACCCAGGTTTTCACAGTATGAATGAAGACCACAATCAGGTAATAGTAGCAGTTTGCTACTTTGCTTGTTTTAGAAAGCTCACCTATTCCTGATTACACTTTTTTCTAACCTACGAGAGTCTGTGCCAGCATGTCATTCTTATCTGGCTCCATGTCAATATTACCAGCCACATTTATAAGAGCATTCATGGGCATGGCCACTAAACCTCATGGAATGGGGTATTCTCCAGTGCCCTTACTCTGGAAATGTTCACCTGCTCTGGGCCTCACTAATTTTGAAGCTGCTTTTGTCTTCCCTTGCACCTCTTGGAGTCCGTAATGTCTCCTGTTTTGTTCTCCTCCATTTCCCCTTTCAAAGGTCATCCTTAAACAGTTTTTTTGATATAATTTAGGGGGTTTTCCCCTTGTTGATTTTGTACCGAACACATTAGTTTATTTAGTGCACAAAATAAACCTAATCTGTACAGGACAGATTTGGAGGCCCTTTCTAAATCTGGGGAACACTTACAGTCACATGAGGAACCATACTGAAGCCAATGACAACACTTGCATTCTGAGTAAGAAAGCTGGTCTAAAATATAGAAGGATTCTGTATTATATTGGAACACTGTTTCCCATTGTAGAGCTGCTGTTTCCAGAGTATACCTATATTTCTATTTTGCCTACCCAGTGCTTGAAGCAGCAAGTAAACAGTTAAGCCATGGAAGGAGCAAGCAGTGTGTACTAGAAATGAGCTGGCTTAAGATTGGTAGGGGGAATTAAAAAGCAGTGCAAGATGCAATTTTTAAGTTATCCTGTTCAAGTTCTTGCACTGGAGGTATTAGCCACAGGGGAGATCACATCATCTGGGAGCAAGAGAACATAATGAATGAAGGATCTGTAATAGGCATGTGGGAGACTCTTACCATATGTTTTGGTCATGTCCTGATATACGTGAGCTTTGGGAGACAGTTCTACATGTAATAGAGTCAATAATCAAATCTGAAGTACCAAGGAACACAACTTGATGTTTCCTTAGAGAGACCACAAGTTTGCAACATATGAATAAAGAGAGAATGTGGTAGATACAAATTTGTCTTTAGGTAAAAAGGAAGGAAAAAAGACTTAAAAATGGGAGGAGGGGGGGAGAGAAAATTTTACACTATTCCCAGGCTGGAAAGAAATTATAATGCCTACTTCAGAAATATAATTAATTGTTGTTACATTGATAAAGATGTGATATACCACATCAAAGACTAGCTAAATGATATTTGGAAATTAATTTGTGTTCCTATTAAATATATCTCAGAGGAGCTTCCCAAATGAATAACTTGTTTGTCAAGCATTGCTTCCTTCTGTTTATAAAGTCTTCTCAAGTAAAGACAACAATTTTCAACTGTTCTTGTTGCTTGAAATGAACTATGAGATTCATCACTAACCAGACTTTCATGGCAAATTCAAATATTGCAAATCACAATGCCTTAGTATCTTACAGAAATTAGATTTTGCTTACTTCTGTTCCCTATAGGGATGACTTATATAAAGTTATCTAAAAAGTCCCAAACCCCAAATTTAATATTGACAATCCACATTTGAATTTAAAATTTGCTTTTGGTGCTCTGAAGCTTGGTCAGTTCAATGTGCTTTGGAGATGAACATAATGGAATCTAAATATACTTGTTTTCTGTAGTGTTATTAGTTTTAAATATTCTTAAAACAAAATGTAGATGGGACACATTAACCATATAAGGGGATATGATTTCAGGTTCTGATCTCTGAAGAAAGTTACCCTGTGGAGTAAGCATGCTGTTTCTTTGGGAACTGTGCCAAAATACAGTAAGACTCATAATGATCATCACAGTTTCTGCTTTTGTTAAACAAAAAACTCATTCCTGTGATTCTGTTCTTACACCAGTTTTATCCCAATGTAATTCCACCTATGTCTCTGGAAGTACTTCTGATTTTATATTAATGTCTGTGAGTTTACATGAAGATAGGATTTAGTAGAACTGAGTGGAGAGAGTTTATGTGAAGAGAAAAAAAAAGAGAGAGAAATCTCATATAATATGCTTTGCTTTATAGCGGGGTGGAGACAACTTTCAGAGTTGTCTATGGAATTGTAGCTGTTGGAGTGTCCAGAGAAGAAATCCACCTGTTCACTAGACAAGCAGACAAGTGACCACCAAGACAAGGAGGTGGCTTTCTCCACCACAGTGAGCCATCTGGCTTGTCTGTACACCAAGACAGCAGTGATGGAGTTGCAGAGCTGGCAGTTGGGTGTTTGAACTCCCAGACAGCCTGATGGTTGGGTTGTCTAAGGCCAAGGAGCATGACAGCTCCTGCCTGCTTAGGTTCCCAAAAGAATTTTTACAAAAGAGTTTCCTGTTAACTTTGTATTTTCTGGTTCATAGGATTCATCCCCTCAGTTTTCTTAGCATTTCACTTCTCTGTGTTAGTTTTTATTTGTGTTTGATGTATGCAATCATTTGTTTCAGCTGTTAGAGAAGTGAGGCATTTTCCTTTCTTTTTGCCAATTAAACTTATGGGTTTTGGTCATCAGATTCTTACAATTTTTGTTGAAGGATAGCGCTACTGGAGTAAATCTCTATTGTTTGCATAGGTGTGTTTAAAAGATTAAGGCTGAACAGACATTCTCGTAATAGACCAGGGATCAATGAAAGCTCTTCTTTTCTCAAGAAGCTTTAAGGCTTAGAAGTGAGGTTGCTTTTTTGTTGTTTGTTTTAAATATAGAGGAAGTTGTATCTCTGCTTGGGCTTTTATTATGTATGTGTAGTCTTTCACAGAATTCTTGAGCAAGATCTACCCAAGGTCCACTGGTCCCAAGCTCAGCTTGAGACAACAGAAGTGGCTTCTCTTCCTGCTTTTATCAGTGGCCACAGATTGTCTAGGTGATCTCTGCAGTAGGCAAGGGACATGATTTCCCCCCCTGTATTTGTGCCACTTCCAGCCTTGTAATTTCTTCTGTTTTCACTCTAACAACAGCCCATTGAGTTTCAGTGGGACTTGACAAAAAATGAGGTATTACTCCGGGGGACTGGGAGCAGCAGAATGAAACTCAAGACAATGTACTGAGAGGGATATAAGTCAGGGCAGCAAGGAGAAGCCAAGGTGGCATATGTGCTTCAACACCCACAAGATTTGATGGCCAATAAGCATTTTAACTTAGTGTCTTGGTTGGCTAACTTTTGTGTAGGCAATTGCAGGAGGGGAAGAGACTGAGGCCCTGGGTTAGAGCAACAATTACATTCATGCTTTAAATCCCTTAAGCACATACTTAATGGCCATTGATTTCAATGCTCTTAACAGCTCTGCTGAGTCAAGGCCTGACTGAGGGCAAAGTAAAGGCCTGGTGATGCGGTTTATGAATCATCCTCATAGCTATAGACCCCCACCTAGAGCACTGACGAGAAGGGAACCTTGAAGGCCAAGCAGGCTCTTCCACTGCCAGCATGAAAAGCTGGCAAAACGCAAAGAATAGAGTGGGCATATGTGTTGTGGAGGGGAAGAAGGCTGAATGATGAAAGATGTTTCAGTTGATACTCTATTGGTCATGTTATTTTTAAAAGTGGCCATTGCTGCAGGCTTTCCTTGTCCTCGGGGGAGCATTTGCTTTGTTTTTTCCATGAGAATAACTTGTTTAAATACATCAGCTGCAGAATACAGCCCTGATTCTGCAGCTGAAGCTAGAAGAGGCTGCAGCCCATGTATGTCCTTTGTGTGTGTTGTTTTTTTGTGTGTGCAGGTGCTCCCTGATGGGGTTTGATTTAAACCGGCACTGGGCAAATCCATCTCCTTGGGCTCATCCCACACTGCACGGAGTGAAACAGCTCATCATTGAGATGTACAACAATCCGGTGAGTGAGGAAAAGTGATGTCAGAACAGCCACTTCATGAGGTACTGACTCTCTCCCGCTGCAGGGCTGTGCAAGATGCCAGTAACTCTGACATGGCTTAATCCAGTGGCAAACCAAAATAAAAGAGAAGTAAGCAAACACCTCTTGCACTGCATGCGATCAGGGAGTATTTGTGTCTTTTGTCACAAGAAGCATCAGAGTGGAGAGAGCAAGTGAAATGAAGTTCAGTTCAGATTAAATATGGAATAATTCTGAAAGCAGGGCCTAAATTCAATCGACCTGCTCTTGTGATGTCCTGAGCTGGATTCAAACCAGCAGGTCCCCCAAATTGAATTACTGAATGGCATTGATGTTTAATCCAGAGCTCCAGCAGGGGTTGCTATGTAGCGTGCAGAGCAGAAGGGGGATAATATTTGCAAATATTATATAAACACACACGCACACACTCATGCTCACTTAGAGAAGCAGAGGTGTTCTTGAAGGTGAAATCTTAGCTAATCAGAGGAGATGGATTGCAGAGAATATGGAGAAGCAGAGTGGGAGGGAGGCAGACAGCTATTGAATGTTTGACATCAAAGCACAGAAGGATTATTGAACGTGGCACCTAAGAAAAACTGCTGAACAAAGATGGAGATGGGTAGGAAAAAATCACTGCCAAAAAAATAAGAGGAGTTTTTATAGATGATTATTTTTTCTGTATGGCATTCCTGGTATTTGTCCTTTCTTTTTGCTTCCCATTATGGAGATGGCATTTGGATCTTTAATTGCCTGAAGTTTTACCTTTTTTTTTTTTCTATTTTTTTCTTTTTTCCTTTCTGTTAGTGTGAGAAAGGACCCGGTTTGCCTTGCTAATAAAGAAAGAGGATTCTTACTCCTGGCTACATCATGTATAGTATAAGAGCTCCTTTAATTTAACTCCTGGTTCTCCCAATACATCTTAACTGGACTTTTTATCTTCCAGCTTGTAGTAATACCTGTACAGAAGGGGTTTTAGGTACAAGGAAGATAGGTTAATAGACAAGGTCCTTCCATATAGAATGGAATCCAATTGCCTGGAAAATATTTTCTTAGACTGCTAGTTGTTTGGCACAGAATTTGTCTTTCTATTCTGTTTGTGCAGCACCTAGCATTGTGCCTGTGACCAAAGCTCCTAAGCTCTGCTGCATTAGAGTGATGAAGATGGAAAGTACAGAAAGGAGTTTTACAGTCAGCCTGGTCTTTCCTCTGTTTCCTACCCCAAATAGCAAGACAATTTTCCTTCTAGATGATGGAGAGCATGAAGGTTGCTTTGTCTGAGAAGAAAGTTTTTTTTCCCAAGAATAGAGGTCCTTAAACATTACAGGAAGATTGGGTGTAGGGAAATGCTTCTAGCTAGTAAAGCAACAAATCCTGGTACTATTAGAAGTCACTGTCAGTAAAATAAAGCTATTTGGGGGGGCGAGGATTCTTTTCAGCTTTGTTCCATTCCTGAGAAGCTTTAAAACTCTGGTAGTTTCCAGCTGCCCTATTTGGGCAGAATGAATTTATTTGCTGTGGTGGCTAAAATGAAAAATCAAAAGAAATGTTTGGTCAGAGTTGGTCTGAAATGGAAATCTTTTCCTTTCCTCCATCTCTCTGTTTCCCATCCCTCCCCAGTGATCAGCCTGAGATGAACCAGTTCCAGTTCATTTCCTTCTGAGGGAAAGAAAAAGGAGCCTTTCAAACACAAGTGTAACATGTAACATTTCATTTTCAGGGTTATTTAATTTTTTTTTTTTTAAATACTATTTAAGAATCTTTTTTTTTTTTTTTTTAATTAAAGTACCAGCAAAGTTCAGGCGGCTCTTCAGAGTTTCATTTCTCAGTGAATTAGCTACTCACCAAAAAACCTTCTTGTCTGGATTTATCATCCTCTAGTCCATACCAGCCTTTCTGACAGTTTTAGAGACCCTCAGCAATACAATGCAGTATATGGCATTATTGTTTTTCTCAGGCAATACCAGTTTCTCAGTCCCTCTAATCCCAGTAATACTTGTATGAACAGACCATACCCAAAGTGCTGGGACAAAAGGGGAAAACATGCCAGCTACCTCAGAGAGAGGGCATGGGACTGTACATGTGCCATCCTGCATTAGAAGTGACTATTTTTATTAAGTACTTGAGATAAAAAAACCCCGCCCCTCCCTCCTGACAGAGTGCCAGAATAAAAACCTGCTTTGAATCACTTCAGGCTGCTAAAGATTTTAACTACTCTCCAGGTGTAGAGTGTAACTTCCAGATGAGTAATGCATGATAGATGGTTGGCTGCACGCATAGGTGAACCAGTTGCAGGAAGGCTGTTGTCAAACTGAAATGGATCAGGGTTTATGCATTTGAACACATCTGTCCTGCCACCCTCTCCTCACCTGAAGTCTCCCCACACTGGGGAATATGAAGTGAAATAAAATGCAAAGTAAACTTCCCTACAAAATAATGTAATAAAAAATAACCTTCATCCCTCCCATTCTAGACGAGATCTGTGACGAGGAGCTGTCCACACAAGATTGGATTGTTTAAAGCACAGGAAGTTCAGCTTCATGTTGCCGTTGCAGAATGGCTCAGTGCAGGCCTTTTAGATGTATTCATTCCCTTAAATCATTTAAGGAAAATTAGCTGCCATACGAGCATAAAAACACATTTTAAATACTGCTGTATAGGAGGATTTTTCTTCTGCTGCTGCAGTATGGAAGATAAGCTGTTTCCTTTGAAAAAAGTTCATTCTGGAGGGGGGAGGATGACTGACACAGAAATAAGTGAAGTGGGTATGAGACATGCACGCAATGCCATAGCTACAGGGATTCCAGCACTGAGTGGTCCAAGTCTAAGTGTTTATTGTAGTTACTGTGTAAAAATAAACCAACCCCCCCTGTGGTTCTCTGTTCTTCTGGGTTTTACAAAGTGTGCTTATTTTATTTTTAAAGTGTTTCAACTTCCATAATGACCATATCATCTTTAGGAGGGAGTGGATGGATCAAGAAATCAGATAATGATAGGAAGCTTTTAATCTCCAAGTCACTGATTTTGAAACAATCGGTCCTGATGGTAAGTTACTGTCATTGTGTTAGCCTATGTGAAGAGAGGGGATATTCTCAGCTGTTTCTAGTGGTGTCAGTCTTGCAGATCAGACTGAAGTGACAGACTTGCTCTTCTAGATCACGTGCTGTTGGCTGAAGATATTTCTGTTCTTAAGTACCTTTCCCTGCCCATATACCAGACATCACTGCCTTCCCACCTCTCCACCACATGATACGTGTAGATGGTTCCCCCGTCTATGCTGGAGCAGGTTAGAGGAATTAGCTCAGAACAGGAATGTGTTGTTTAAACCAACTCAGCTGACTTTTTTCTGAAGTACCTCAAAGGATGTTCATATGAGCTGTTCCAACAGCTGAACTGTGGGGCCAGGAGGTTCTGCTTGGGCATGATAACACACTTTCACAGAGAGCTGTCTAGAGAACAAATGTCTATAGCCTAGGTGAGGAATCTAATACAGCATGTATGCACAGCTAGATTTAAACACATGCACAATCTGATTGAATTCAGCAGTGTTCCTTGTGTGCTTACAGTTAAGCAGGTGCTTAAATGTTTTGGACTGGGGATCAAGTGCTCACCACTGGCAAGCTCAGGATATGGATGGTCTACAGAGATCAAACAGTTATTATCTCTGGGATAACATGAAGCCTCAGAGACAGAGAGCGCAGCATAACTGCTTGATTGTTGGACAGGTTTCACGTGGCCATCCAGCACTTTTCCCAACAAGCAAACGTACTCTTTAAAACAGATTTAATGAGTGAACTTAGATAGTGTGTTCAGTGTCAGCTCAGTCCCCTTGAGTATGTGCATTGTGATATGGTCTTTAATCATAGGGGCTCACGTTATTCTCTCAGCTAGACCCCTGCCTCACTGAGTTCTCCAAATGGAAAACTTTCACATAATAAGCAGCTATTCAGCATTTTGTTTTAGATTCAGTCTTCATTGTGCAGCCCTGTCCTGTATTTACTGTGCGCTATTCAGATCCTGCTCTGAGGATAGAATTGTTAATCTCCTCATGAGCTTTTTTGTTTTGCTCATTGCTATACCCTGGGAGTATTTCAGAAGTGTTAATTAATTATTTTTTAGGGGACCTCTGTGAGAGACAAATATGTTATCCTTGTATGGACAGGAAACAGAGGCAGAGACAGTTACGATCAGAAGTACCTACTCATTTGAGATAGTTGATTTAAGATGCCTGGGATCAGGTTTGTTTCATGTCATTCACCAAGGCTTGACACATTCACTGTCTCGTTTCCACCCCTTCCTTCTTCAAGGAAGATTGGAATAGGCTATTGCTGTCATTTGGAGCTCTTAGGACCTAGAAAACAAGGAATAGGCAACAAGTGACCGCTTGGGAAGAATCTGTTCCAAGTGATTTGCCCCCCTCAAATGAAAATGCAGAGATGGGATGCAGTGATCCCAGGCACTCTCATTGCAACACTGTCCTTTGTCTTCTTGCATCCATCTTTCTTCTATTCTGCCTGTTTTCCACCTCCTGTCTTCATTGAAGCTGGAGTCCTGCATGCAGATGATTCGTATGTTAGACGCTATTCACCTTGTGCCCTGAGTGAGCTGGAGACCTGAACAAAAAGAAAAGAAAACAAAAAACCACTCACCTGGGGTATGCTCATTAATTATCATCTCCTTTGTCATGCATATATATACCAAAGTTTTAAATTATTTCTGCATAGGCAACTTTTCTGTTTCCATTCCTGACTTTGGAGTGCTTGATATTGCAGCCTTTGCATACTTTTAATACTATTCTGGGTGAAAGTTTTCACTGATTCAAAGCAAAACATACAGCTGAAATGAAGCCCCAGCATGCTGAAATCTGAGTCATCTGCTGGGCTGGAACCTTTAGATCCACCACACAGACATCTGCCACAAGAGCTGATGAATTAACTGATAAAGGATGGCAATCTGCTATTGCCATGGACTGGCGTGAGGGAGGGAAAGAGACACTGCTTGTGGGCTTTGTGGGTATCTGCTGACAACAGAATTATTAATAAGGAAGGATGAGTAAACATAATACTGCAGGCAGGCATGAGGGGGGGATATTTAAGGCTGAATGACACCTTTTATGCTGAAAAGGTTTTTTAAGATCCCATGTGTAGGCTTAGAGTTGAACAAAAGCATATGTTTCCAATCTTCCCGTCTCTGAGGAGGCCTTGTTTTCAATCCAGGTAGGCTTGGGTGTGCAAGCAGTAAGACTACAGATGAATTAACATTTGTCTGGTAAGTCAATGTAACTCAGGATTCTTCAGCAGATGGCTGCATTCCTCTCCAGAAAGAGAATATATCTGCTTTCTTCCAAAAGTACTGAACATACACTCTTCTGGTTCTGTGTTATCATCTATCTCTAGACCCTGCTTTAGAGGCAGATGGATATCCTTCACTGGGGTTGGCTCCCCTCAGTACATCATGCACCTTCACCACTGCAGGAAGAGAGTGGAGATAGCTTAGCCTGGGGAAAAGGCCTGAGCTGATCTCTGAGTTCCAGCTTGTTGCTTTAGCTGCTGATAAACCCAGATACTAGAAAGCAGATGAGGTATAATATTGAGTGGTGTGTGAAGCAGGTTATCGTAGCCAGTTGAAGGGAAACGTATTCTCTCCCTGACAATCTGTAACTCATTAGAGTTGACTGTATTACTCAGCTAAGTGGTTTCCTCTAGGTTTTCCCATCATCCTTGCGAAAGAGTACAGGCTCAGCCCTCTCCTGTGCTCATAGACTTTCTTTTCACCTTCTGTTTCTCCCATTCTGGTACTAAGCTCTGTTCATCCCTGTCAGGAGATTACACATGTTCTTACCACTCCAGACCACCCCCCATCTCTTTCAATGATGCAGTTCAGGTGTTAATGCTTGACATAGGCCCTTAGTCGCTGCCCTTTTGCATGCTGCTCTGACTGACCGGTGTTGTCTTCAGACACTGTTTAAACTGCCCTCTGTCAATGCTGTTGTTGTTCAACCTACTTCTTTTCTAGGCCTTCAGTAGCAGCATCTAGAGTGTACCATCAAGGACAGTAGTTTTGACTGTGCAGGAGCCATGTTCAAAGTGTGGCGTTATGGGAGCGCTCCATGCGCTGCACATTCAACCCCCAACTTTCTTCGTTATCCTGAACTTTTGTGGTGATGGAAATCAGGATTTGTTTTTCTAGTGATGCCGGTTATAAAGGCAGTGCCATATTTTGAGGTAAGCTTTCTGGTTCCATGGAAAACTAGGTCACAAAAAGAAGGCTTAGAAACCTGTAATTGATATTTTACAGCTTGCAACTATCCCTAATGGCAGCATTGCTCTAGTGACCTCCCATCCTCTCTGCCTTTGGCAGGGCTACATTCTTCACCAGACAACTCCACATTAAGAAAAATGCAGCTGGTCTCTGAGATGCATGTACTTTGCTGGACCATGACATAAATTTTATGTTTGTCAGTCCTGCAAATTGTGTCAATCTTAGAGGCTCTACTTCCACTCATCTTGTGAAATGATGTTATTAGTATTATCATCAATGTGATTCTGGATAGTTGACAAATAAAGTATAATAACAGATCTTGCAAGGGTTTCAAAAATTGTACACTTAGGCTTCTTATACTATAAGCCCACAAGTAGTATTATCTAATCTAACATTTGAATGACTGCAAACAATTGTTTTCTGTTCAAAAATTCTTCTTTTCCCTCATCATCTCCCCTGCTCCTGTTATAAAATGGAGCAGCAAAGTGGAATATATTTCACTGGAAAATTATAAGCTGATTCTCATTCCAGCTGAAGCCAGTTTGGATGTTAATAAATGTTTGGAAAGGCTGTGGGTTGGGGTTTGGTATTGCTCAGAAATCACTCGGAGCCAAACAAATCAGCTGAGGTATGCATCATCTGGTATATGGAGTCATAACAGATTAACAGAGGGTAATGAGATCTGTAGCATAACACGTTACCTGGCTCCATTTTGCTGTTAGCAGAGCTCTTAGATTTCCTTCTCCAGCTAAACAACACAATAGTAGTGAATAATCATTGTTAACACAATATTGAATTTTAACAACCTACTAGGAAGTGATGTTCAGATAGTCCCTCAGATATCCTGCGTTGTCATTTGTACCTGATGGTTTTCACTCAGACATCAAAACAGCTATCATCAGGCATCATTTTTTGCCAATAATTCTCAATCCAATATAGTACATGTTCTTTTCAGGTAAAATGGCCAACATGTTGCCTCTTATTTCTCTCCTCCTGAAATTAGAAGAGATATTACCTCTTCTTATGCACTATGTGTTCAATTATGATAACCCTGTGGCTGCTTTCTGTAGTAATGTTTGTGTCTGTGCCAGTTTGTTGACATTATAGAGATGCCCTGTACCATTTCCATTTTGCAAGTCCCTATTGACTGAAGTGTAACTTTTTAGTATTGCAAATATAATTCTTATTTCAGTTCTCTGTTGAACAAAACAGTATCAAGGGCAACCTTCCTTTCACTGGTGCTAGGGTGTAATTTAACAATGCAATGTGCCAATCAGTGTCTGATTCTGTAGCTTTTGCTTCATAGCTGCTTAGGATTTGACTGTATTTCCCACCTTACTGTTGGACTAGCATCATAAGAGTTACTAATGCTCTAGCTAACGTTATACTTCATATAGACTGTTTAAAAGTATTCCCATTTAACTCTTCCCATTGTTAAATTGGGTATCTGCTGACAGAAATAAATGTGATGCACATGATCAGTTTGTTAGCTGTGGTATTTTCTCGTAAGCAGTCTCCTGAGAGCGGGAGTAACAGTTGAGAAGAATTCCTCAGTTTCTTCCACTCAATTTTAACAAATCTACTTCTAGTTTGTTCTGGAGTAAACATTCTTTCTCAATCTACTAATATGTTCTATATTTCTGCTAGGTAAAGTAGCTTCTGATCTCAGCAACTTCCTTCCCACGGTCCTTTAAACACACAGTATTATGAGAAACTTGCTAGCAGCAGAGCTAGTTTGGCACTAGAATAGATTATTTGCAGGAGATGCTGAATCTTTACTACTGGAGGGTTTTATGACAGGTGTTTGTTAGGAAAGGGTTAGATAGAGTTAATTCCTTTTTAAGTCAGTCAAATACACTCAATAACCTCTACAGATTTCCTTCTCATCTCCAATTAATCTATGATCTTTGTCCCTTCTCTTTGACTTGTTTTCAAAATGTAAACCGCCTACATGTATATCTTCATATACATAAATGTGTATATATATAAGCGAATATATAATTTCTCTGATAACATCTTAGAAATCATTGACACCATTAGACGAAGTCCCACCTGGAACTGTGAACTCCCTAAAGTGATAGTCATGGAAGGTGTGTGCTGTTCAGGCTACCCCCTGCTAATAGCCTTATTTTTTGCAAAGGCAAATTTATAATTTGGGATTTACAAGCCACATTTCATCTAAACTAGACAGGCTTTTTGGTTGGTTTGGTTTTGTTTTGATCGCACTGACTTGTTCATAGTCTAGCTCTGAACAATGCTCCCCTATACTTTTGTCAAATACTCTAGGCTCTCCAGGGAATGTGTCTAGAGCTACCAAATTTCTCTCCGTTTGTACTCAATGTGCTAATTGTATCACTGTAGTCGTAATCTCTGACACAGGTTGTGTTTTCTTTGGTTGGGGTTTTTTGCTATCCCCATTTGGTAATGTCTGTATCCAGAATAGGAACAGTTTCAGCTAAAATTCATCTCCCAAAGAAGAATGAAACATTTTAATCCAAGACACTAAAGCCAAAGTCTCCTTTGTTTCAATGCAATGATGGTCAGTGTTTGTTTGTACGCAACACTTCTAAGCTGTTCTTCTCTGTTACGCTCAGACACCTTTTTGAAGCACTCTAGACAAATTAGTGTGTGGTTCACTGTCATATCTCTGGATAAGTACCCCTTTAGTTAACTCTTTCAGTTTCTCAAATGTATTAATAGTTGCATCCTGTGACTTGGGGTATCTATGTGCAGTACCATTTGCAGGTTGCTGCTCTAAACATCTAAATCAGGCACACGTTTGGGTTTTTTTTCCTGTAGTTTGCCATTCTGAGAAATCTTTGCACTGCTGGTTTTTGTTTGGGGCAGACGTGTTAGTTATGACCTCCACTTTGCAGTGATCTACTGTACACCTTATTTTTTCTTCCAGGTGTTTTATTGCTACTACATGGAACTTGCGTTGTTGCTTTCTTAGTTTTAGCTCAGCAGCTCTGTCTCTTTCCACAGCTCTTCAGGGCCTTTAGTCAAACTCCTTTCTTTTACCTTGGATCAAAATATTATCCATCAAAGCTTTAGTATCCTCTCTACCATCAAAACATGGTTGTATTTTCCTGGGACATGCCTAGGGGGCTGAACACAACTCAAATATCCCTCTGAGGAAATAGTGTCTCCTAAAATAGTTTTTTGAAGATGTACAGCCATGTTCCGTATTTTTCTAGGGGCATCTGCCAGCACCCTGCTGATGAATCAGAGCCATCTCTTCAAAGAATTTACCCCTTGTCAATGGAGGAAAATATTCCCTTTATATAATACACACATTTTTTTTCTTGGTCTGAGTGTACAAGAGAGGTTCAGTATGCATTCTTTTGTTGCTCTCTTGCATCTTCTTTCTGCTTTTACTTTCTGTGATTCTTACAGCTGTGATGTTATCGAATTCTCTTTTAGTATCTGCATTGGGGAGAGAGGCTTTTTAAATTTTATTTTAAGTAGCATTAATCAGGGAGTGGCTGACATGCTTAGTGCTGTGTTGAGAGTTTCCCTGAGTCTGGGAGACATGTTTAAGCTCCTCCTCAGTAATTCTGGTTTCATGTTTCTCCTCCCCTTCTCTGTTTTTCAGTGAGACACAGGGTTTGAGATTTTTTTCGGTTATAAAAATTCCCCCTTCGCTTTTGCTCCTCCCCCAAGTGCTTCTATAAACTGGGTCAGAGTCAAGGTCACTGAGAAGTCTGCTTCAGTCAACGGTTGCATTTGAACTGATGAGCACTGAGGAGAATGAGCTCCTGCACTATACAGCAGTCAATTCTAGCTGGCTTTTGCCAGAGCTTCTTAAAGATGGGGCTTCTCACAGGATGCAAGTGGAAATGCCTGGAATGAGCCAATCCATTTTATTTTTCCTACTTCAGACAGCATTGGGAACATGCCCTTTGTTCATGTAGCTCAATTTTCCGCTTCGGATTGCATTTGCCTTTTAAGATGCAGGGGCAAAGTCACTGCCAGGGCTTTTTTATTTAATACAAAAGAGCTCTTAGTATTCAAAAATGATTTACAGACAGCTGGCCAAGTGTTTGACCTAACTATGTCTGTTCGTGCTATTCTGCTGGTGCAGGATAGCTGTAATAGAGGCTTACCCAGCCAGTGGACAATTAGCCCAATGTATGCAATGAAGATGGGTAAAGTGAAATGCTGATTTTAAATGAGGATATTGACATAATAGCATCTCAATCAGTGAGCACTGGAATAGCAGTGTAAAATTACTCACGAATAGCAGAGGAAACCAAGCCAGTGGAGGAGTGACATTATAGTTAAAAGAAAGCTCAGAAGCAAAAAAGGGGAAAAAAAAAAAAAAAAGGCGGGGGATGGAATCATATCAACAAGTACTGAACAATCTCACAACCTCTATGCATTAAAATGCCATGCCAAAATGGGATGGTAACAGTAAGCATCTTTATAATGTCATGCTCAGAATTACCAAGGAAGCAATGAGGACTCAAATAATGTAATGATGGGGACTGATTAAGTGTCATGATTAAATGTGATGTAGAAACTGCATTTATACACTTTAAAATGACATCTTCTTGAAGCAAGAAATCAAAGAGCCCAAAAGAGAAGACTAGATTTTTTAATTTATCCCTGAGCAAGGATTAAGTCTTGATTGAAGATGTAGCTGTCAAAGAATCATTCTGTAATAATAAACATAAACATGCTGAAATTCATCAATCCTGGTGGAGTACAAAAGCCAAAAAGTCCTTAGATTGGCACACACTTCTGAAAGGGGGCCTAACATAAAATGGAAAAGAAAACTAAAAGCAGTAGCAAAAAGGGCAAACCAGAACAAAATAACACTTTCAGGTGACATGGCAGCTATATAAAATCACCATTGTAGGAATGCATTTTTGCAGCTTTACCATTAGAGAGTACTACCCCTATTTGAAAAACTCCACAACTTTATAAAAGGTCGCATGAGAAGTTAGCAAAGGGGATTATTAGACTGAAGAAGGCCATTAGCATTAAAAGGACACCCTTTGAAGTCTTGCCCAAATGAACTAAGGAAAAAACCCCAGTACACTCGGGCAAGTTAAATGCAAACCCATAATAATAGAGGACAAAAACAATTTTGAAGAATAACTTGCTAAAGGCATAAAAACTAATAATAAAAACTTTTTCAAACACATCAGAGGCAAGAAGCCTGCCTGAAGGTCTATAAGGTTGATAGATGATCAAGATGTAAAAGAAGTGCTCAAGGAAAATAAGGTCTTTGCAGAAAAGCTAAATGAATTATTTGCTTTGGTGTTCACTGTGAGGAGCCTAGAGGGAATTCCCAAATTAGAGCTGCTCTTTGTAAGGGGCAAGTCAGATAACACGGATAACAGTGGTTTAATGGTACGTATCATTTTGGATGAGGAAATTGTACCTCATACATCTGTTAGCCTTTTTTGGAGGAATTGACAGACATGAAGGTAAAGGCAATCCACTACCTGTTGCTTATTTTGAATTTCTGAAAAGCTTTGGAAAAGTTGCTAACCAAATTATTTTAAGGAAATTAAGAATCCAAGTTGTCATTGGGTGACATGGGCATCCTTCCTTAGGATTAAAGACAAATGAAATTAAAAATGAGTTTTCACATCAGGCACAATTACATGTGCAGATTGCTTGGTTTTATTCATCTATTCATAAATTATTCAGAAAAAAAGAACGAATGGATTTTTCTGATGGTATACAATTATTTGATGCAGTCAAGGTTGCACCACAGGAAGATGATACTGAGTGATAAAATGGCAGATGAAGTCCAGTGTCAATAAATGCAAAGACACTTGTCTGTGATGAAGAGGGAGGGAAGTCAAGTCTAAGAAGCAGACAACAAAAAGTCCAGTGCCAGTTAGTAATATAATACAGCTTGGGAAAGAAACTTGTGAGATGGCTTTCAAATCACCCTATCAATGATCAGCTGTGCTTAAAAAGGCAAAGACTGTGTTAGATGCATCACTATGGTACTTCATATGTTTACCTGTATCTTGGGAAAAGTGTACGATTCTGACAACCTTGTCTCAGAAATAACTGAATAAAGATTTTCTGAAAATTTTTTGAAATTACTTGTGTATGACAAAAGTTTATATAGCATAGGCCCTTCAGCTTGGAGGAGAGATATCTGAGGAGGGATAAATTAGTTAAAAACAAAAAGTCAAATATAGCCAAGTTATCAAAAACACAGAAACAGGAAGTAATCTGTCAAAGGCTGTTAATGCTGTCCCTGGAGTTGGGAGATCTAGAAGCTGCCAAAAATAGGGATGCTATTACTTGGGGAAGCATTGTTCATATTTGTGATTTTACTTGCATTATTTTCTTAAATATCATGTGCTGCCCACATCTAGGGATCTCTGTATGGCTGCTCTTGTACGAGCTCCTGCATTCCCCAGAATAAATAGAAGGGAGTGGCTGTATGACGGCTGGATTGGCACTATCGGGTTTATGGACAAATAACAGTTGTTCTGCCTAAAATAAAGCTCTGTTCTTCCCTTCTGATTATCCCGTGTACCTCTGCATTCCTGTAATTATGGTGCTTGAGGCTACCTGAACCTTGGTGGCTGTAGTATGCAGTGCCATACAGTATCACTAAATTTCCAAAAAAGATGTGAAACTATTTTCAATGGGAAGAGGAAAGCCTACAAACTCTATAATTTCCCTAGATAAAAGATAATTATTCTCAGTGGAGGCTACTATATTGTCTTTGTGACACTACACAAAGGTATAGGTTAGGTCCCTTGATTTCATGGCATATCTCATTCCAAAATAGTAATCCCAAATAATCCTGTAGATAGGATTCTCCACTGCTTATTTTCATCTTGTGCCTGTTTTACTGTGTCGTCCAAAGCCTGGGCCTAGAACAGGAATCCTATGAGAAGAACACAGCAGCTGCCTAAGAGCTTAAAGAAAGGTATAGTAACTAATGGATCCAATGGGGATATTTTAAGCAGATAGGCTTTAGTCACAGAGTGGATGACTAGAGCTGAGCGAATAATACTGTTGCTCTTTTGAAAAGTATAGAAGATATCCTTTATGATTTCAAGTTGCCAGGATCTTTTCCTTTTTAAAAACTCATGCTATGAGAATTATAATGAAGCAGAGCTGCTTCCAGAGTTGTTATTTTTCTTAAACCTGAGAAACTGCACTTTTAGACTCATAGGTATCAAAAATAGCTTAATGTCGGTAGCATTACTAGCTAGATTTTGCAGGCAGCAACCCTGCAGTTTTGCATATGTTTTCTTGATCTAGAGCCCAGTTTAAGCTGTTGAGTGGGGTCTGTGTCTATAATGTTCCCTAAGTGCTATTATGCAAAGAGATTGCTTATTTGAATCATTAATCAGTCTCTGGATGGCTGCAAGTTCTTATATTTCATGGCTGGTTTTCACGATGTATGTGACCTATTCATAGTGTTGCTCAAGCTGCACTGGAACAAGACTTAATTCCTATTATTGTTAAAGCTTTTCTGCTGACTACCTTCACTAGTATATGCTTAGAAAGTATCCCAAACCCAGAGGACCACTATATGCAAAACTACTGGGAAGGTTCCTCAGACAAGAAAACTGCATTAGTAGCTTAACTCTTTCAAGTCAGAGTTAACATAATCGATTGTTGTTTCCTATATGGATGCTTTCAGTCATCTTTTCGGAATCTGATTACTATATGCCTTGTGAAAAATCCAATTAAAATTAATGTATTAATTAGCAGAAGTTTAATTTTCTTCTTGTCAGGAGATACATCATGGTGTTGGAATTTTACAGCATCAAAGTTAGCAATAGTCCCCATCTTACAAGTATTTTGAAAGCTTCTACTTGCTGTCTTCTGCAGTGCTGACACCAGTGGATCAATAGGTTTTTAAAACCAGACAGGAATCACCGTTATAATCTAGCCTGACTTACAAAGTACTAAATATCATCCATCATGGTTTTCCTAAATGGGCATTAAAGTCTGAGCTTCCCCAACTTCTGGTGGCTTAGCTGTTAGACAGAAGGACTGATCTAAAAGAGCTTAGAGGGTTTATCTCGCAAGAGCATCTGGAATATCAAATCTTTCCCCAAATATCTTCAGAACCCCATCCCTGTGCTGGTAAGGTTGTTAAGCTCATCTTCTTTTTTATTATTTTTTCTTTTTTTAAAACAAATTTTTTCCTTTTTTCTTCAGTATATCTACCTTCTGGGAACTGACATATAGGAAACTGCAATGTAGAGCAGGATTACTGAGCTGGGTCACTTTGATGGCGTGAGCTGCAGAATCTGAACACACTTTATGTGATAAGTCTGCCTGAGTCTGCAGAATGCCAGGGGTACTCCAACATGTGAGCTGTCTCCTGCATTTCTGGTGGGGTTACTTATGTTCCAGGGTGACTCCTTTAGAGACAATGCTGACAATTCTTTCACTATTTCTCAAAACATGGTAAGAAGAAGAGGAAGGATCACATTATGAGGACTGAGAAGCCTTGGTTCACATAAATGTATTTCTGGGAGAAACAGAGGGTTGCCTGAGCGTAAACAGCAAAATCTAAGTTAAGATGAACACACACCATGGAGCGTTTGCAGCAGGGAGGAGAAGTGAACAATGCACTTAATATTGCTGAAAAGGGAGCTCTGCAAAATAATTTGCATGCAAAGTTTGTAAAGCAAGTCCAGCTTTGCTCCTTCCTCCATCATGGCATTTTGGTCTGGTTTACCCTTGTTATGTGTTGATGTATAGAATTTGATGGGGAATTTTGGTGGGTTTGATGCTTTTGCTCAATTAATAACACTGCAGAAAATGTAATGCTACTAATGTTACCATTTTATTGTGTTAAATAGGTTGTTGCTTTAAATGTTTTTATTTATGGACTGTCCCCTAAAAGATCATTTTCTAATTGTGAGAATATCTTGCATTTAGGTTTGGATTTTCAAAAGCACCTTCTGCAATAGGAACCTGTCCTGTCTCATTATATCTTAAATCCAAAGTTCCATAGTTTAAATGCTAGTTAGGAATCAGTTTATGCCCTACCGAAATGTAGTCACTTCTGGCAAAGACCCCATCAGTGGAGTGCTATTTGAAGACTGTTTACTTAGATATACATCAAGAAAAATCTTTTTCTGTTCCGAGTTCAGCTAATCTGTTGGTTTGTATTTTTTGAAAATAAACTGCTTTCATCTTAGTATTGGTCTTCTGCTAGGGAATTTGTGGTGGTTTATGACCTCCCCCAAAAAGGGTACTCACTGTAGAATTAAATCTCAGCATGGGTAGATTTAATCCTCCCTGATGACTTGTAGTCTATGGATACATTATTGCCTGTGCTTGGTTGGTGAGTCTGCCCTTCAGGAGCTGGATGTTCTCCTCTTGCTGCAGTTAACTCATGCAATAGAGACAGCTTTGTATTCTGTTTATGCCCCTTGATAATGGCTGTATTGATCTGGCCTGATGTAAGCAAAGGTTCACAGTTCGGCAAATGTTGCTAAGGGTACCAGGCTATTACTGCCACCGGCAGACACATTCCATCATCCCTCAGCCCCGGTGTGTGAAAGCCAGAGCAGCAAGATGCCACGTGTTGGTGACTCAGGAAAATGGCATGTGTTGGTTATCTGGCATATATCAGACCTGGATGCTTCTAAAATTAGAAAGAGTATATTTTTTGTCATGTTTGTTTTGTCTGCCAAGCAATGCAGGAACATTTAAAGGTTAGCCTAATTTTCAGTTGTTTGGAAATGAAAGCCATGATGACAATGCTGTGCAAGAAGACCTATGAATTTTGTTTTCAAATAAGCTGAGTGTTCCTTTCCTTTAAAAAAAAAAGAACAAATGTGATGAAACTGACCTGAGCTGGGAGTGAGAATGGTGACGAAGGTGGGCTATTGTCCAGCCTGACAGCTCTAAGCAAATGACTTAATTATCTCCTAGCTTGCTCAGTTCAACAAGGAATTTTCACTAGAAGGCACAAGCTAAGAGAAAAGGTTTTGAGCCTAAATTCTTACTTGTGGCAACTCAAAGTACAGCTGTAGAAGTGAGAGCTGCTGAATCTTCTAATACTCCTTGGGGGTTTTAGCTCTTTGTTTAGAAAACAATTTAAATCTGTTTACCTGATTTTCCTAGCACAAAATCCCAGTTGTCCTTTGAAATAAGAATTATTCTAGCTCTGCAATGATGAATATGTCTCATCACGACAGAATAATTTGACAGGTTTTAGACTATTTTTAAAAGCAAGAGGCCTGAGACTATAGTTGGGAAGGAGTGATGGTGAGAGAACAGGAATAGCTATTAGATTATTAGGTTGGGGTTTTTTTCCAAGAGTCCAAGGTGGAGGAGAGATTAGCTGATTTAAAGGGCAAATGTTTTCTTTTTTTTTTTCTTCTCCTTGAGAGCTGGAAAATGCTGATTGCTTGATCCCATCTCGTCCTGGTTCTAGTCTGTTAATTCCAAAGATCATTCTCCAAGTGGCATGGTTGCTTTCTAACAAGATTAGAGGGAGAGGGGCAGTGAACTGCTCACTTGCACTCTAGAGACCCTTGGAAAGTGTGATTTGGAGTGGGTTGGCTAAAGTAGTGCAAAGAGGCCCGTCCAACCTAGGGTATTATTGCAAGGATTTTATATCTGTCACAATAGTGGATTGTTCTCTGCAAAAATAAATATTTAGCAATTATTGGCTGTGTTAGTCAAACTGATATATAACACTGTTGTATAATAAGGTGGTATTCTGTACAGAGTGTTTGCAAACGACTTTGTTGATTCCTGCGGTATTGTAATACCAAAGGGCAATGAAAATTTATATCATAATAGACATTGTGATTTTATGTTATTAGTGAAAATAACTTCGAATGCAGTTTGCTAGATCTGAAACACAGAAATTCATCCAAGTGAAATATTATTTTAGCTTTCAGTCTTGTTCTGAGAGTGCCAGTATCTTCTACTGAAGTCAGTGGAAGCTGTAAATAATTACTGTGGCTGCTTTTAGCCATTCAGATTGATTTATCATCTGAACCCACTAATATCCATGCACTGAGAGCAGTAGGAAAAGTGTATGTGTATGTCTCTATACATATATTACACCTATAGTAAGTTTTATACATTTTTTTCCTGTTGATTATGTATTTTGCGAAGGTATTCATCTGCATCTCTTCCCTGTGGAGCTCAGAAGTATGATTTGATCTAGTTACACTGCCATTCAGGGAGAGACCAGAGCATTTGGAATAAAGCTTGGGAGCCATTTACCAGGCCGTTACAAAAACTGTGGTCTGCACCGGGTACCCAGGCCCAAAATGCCAAGGAGAAGCTGCCATCTGGCTTTGCAGGCTGGCCAGCATCAAAAGGGTCCGTGCTAATTGGAGCACAGCCCCTTAGTTAGCTGTAGGGAGCCATCCTGCAGGAACTCGGAGACTGGCCGGATGACCTGACAGGAATTTTCCTTCTCTAACTTGTGTGATGGAGAGTTGGCTGGAGTGCACTGCCAGCTGCCACCCTCTTTCAGGACCCTGTAGAGAGAATAAAGCTGAACATTGGCTAGCTGGCTCTGTACCCTGGCTAGCTTTGTTAATAACGAAGTCAATGACCTCTTGAGCCACACTGGGACTTGATGGGGTATTTTAGTTTTTTTATCCTTTGGACTGGAATTGATAGAACAGACTGCAGACAGAACAGATTGAATTATCCCTCCCTAAGTATGCTTTTCACTTGGCCATTGTTTTCTTCAGCCTCGTAGAGTGGTTGTAGTAATGCATAGGTGAAGCTCAAAAAGTTTGCTTAGGGAATTGTTACATTTCAGAAAGAGTGGGCAGAGTGATACTGATTTACCTTACGGTATGCAAATGTTTAAAGTCATCCTGAAATCAGTACTCGCTCCCTATGCACTCTGAAAACCCCCCAGATTAGGGCTGGCAGCTGTTTAGACTAAATGTGAGAGTTCTCAACACCACGTCTTGAGTTTAACCAAGCCTCTATTCAGCCCTCAGCCCTGCAGCTTTCCTACTTTCCCACAGTCTTCAAGGCAGGGACTTCAGAGCATCAGTTCCTAGCTCTTATCTAGGAGGCTTCGACCCTTTGGTCCCCAGAGAGGGGAGGCATGCACGTGGGATCTTCCAATGCGTGCTGTAGTCTCCCTGTTCCTGGAAATGGTCCTCTCCTGCCTTCTGCACCCAAATTCCTGGCCATGGAATGACCATGGAAGCAGTTAAACTCCCTAGGAAGGCTCCTAGGAGAAGTCTGCTTGAGGAACAATGTGCTCTGTAGATGGCTTTTGTCGTGGCCTGTAAGATGACATGTAAATGGGGAACAAGAGTTGGGGGGAAAAAATATTTCCAAAGCCAACCCTAAATACAGAGTTACTTATTTATGCATATGTACATTTGGGTCAAATTTCTCTGATCTGCCTGCCTAGAAAGCGTCTCTGTGTCCATGCTGAAGCTTTGAAAGACAAACAGCATGATTTCCATTAGTCCTGGGCATGGGAAGGTACATTTGGTTTCTCTGAACACATGAGAATTAGGCTGCTTTGACTGTCACTTTCATAAACAAAATAGCTAGTTCTGGTATGCAAGAACGTGGATGCTGTTGCAGCTTTCTCTGAGCTTTATTATTTCAGTACCAGTAAACTCCATTTATTTTAACTTTCCTCTGCTCATCTGAAGTAATTATACTTTGTATTCCGTACTTTTATCATGGTGCTACTCAGTCCTTGTGCATTACAATTAGAGGAGAGGAGGAGGGTAAGACACAAAAATTCAAAGGGTGAAGTGACATGTTTAAAAACTAAAAATACAGAAAGAGCCAATTTTGTTGTAACAGTTTGACATCAGAAATTATATTTGCAAAAGGAGGATATTTTTAAGCTCTGCATTTTTTCTCCCCTCTCACAGTATCTTTAAAAATGCATCTGGTAATGGCCTTGAGGATTGTAGCTTTCAGAAACAATTCTCAGACAGGATATGTATGAAAAACCTTGCTGAAATTTTGCTGAAGGTGCAAAAGGACAAATAGTCAGCCAGACAAATGGAGACAGAAGGGCAGAGAGAGGATGTTAGCTTTCCCCTGAACTTCTTGTAGTAGTAGGCATTTTAAAGTAATTTTGAATAACCTCATGGAATATGAGGGAAACAGCTTTACTGTACATTGGGCAATAACTGAGCAGGCTTGACATATTTTGTGAGGTGACACCCTTGGATATAATAAAGTGGATGGATTGAATTTAGTAGCAAAATAAATAACACACAGGTTAATAAACTCCCCATGTTATTCATGACCATATTGCATTCAGCAAAACTTTCCATTCTTAAATCTGCTGCAAGCTGCCGTTGAAAATCTAGTCTGTCCTAGGGGAGCAATGCGGGAGTTCAGGGAATGCCATAGCAGGCACATGGCCAGTTTGGTTTAGAGCATAGAGAACCTTGCTGATGCATTAAGGCGGTGTGCTAAGAGAAGAAAACCTAAGAAACAGTTCATTAGGGGGAGCTGCTGACTGTTCTCATGGTATTATAGGAGCGGGTGACCAACTTGTCTCCCTCTAAGAGTTGTCCTCCTATCCAATGTCCAGCCAAATGAGGAATCTTGAGACAAAAAACTCCACCTGGCTATTTTAAAGGTGTGTCAGAAAGGAAAATTAGTTACAAATTTTGCTTGAGGGGCTGCTTGGTGCCAAGTGGCCTTTAGGTATTCAGTCGCCTGGCAGTGGCACTTCACTGCTTGAAGGAATCTTAGAGCTAAGTGTGAGGGACAGATAAGAGTGCTTGGGAAGAAATGGCATTTTTTCTGAATAAAGATGAATCTGCAGCCTCCCTACTGGAATATAATCCTTGCAGTTCTGTGGTTATTTCAATCAACCTTAGAAGACTGCCTCTTAAATCTGGCCGTCATTCAAATGGATTTGCCCACTGCATCAGTACCACAGCCACAACCAGCTGTGGAGCATGTTGCTATCCCCACCACAACAAGATGATGCATTGATTTCTGTGTTAAGCTGCACCCATGGAACCAAAGGAAAATAGAACGGGAAGGTGAGCCTAAATTGAGGGGTAAGGGGAGAGAAGCAGTCAGGAATCAATTGAAGCATGTACCTTTGCTAGAAGTTATTGGGCTATAAGCATGTCATGGTTGGCTGAGTCTATGCAAGGAAAACTAATTACTGGTGTTGCCAGACCTGCCTGTTTTGTTGTCTGGTCAAATTCTGTCCCCTTGTGACTGTATTTAAAGTTCAAACCTTACAGCTGACACATTTGGGCAGAGAGACCATGAGAGTTTCCCGCTTTTTCCTTTCTAAGCAATTGACTTTTTAAAAGTTAGGTCTTAAGTTTCATGTGCATCTTGCGCTGGATTAGGCGCCAGGTTCACCCACCCAAGGTCAGTTTGTAAGCCCTGCCAGCAGGAAGAGGAAGGTGGAGGTGCTCTCATTTTCCGCCCTGTGGGGAGCATCATTTGGTAAAGGAAGGAGCTGATTCCTTTTGCTGTAAGTGGTTCACAGGCTTGAAAATGACTTTTTACTGGTGCAACAAATGTTTCACTTTGTGCCAGGAACTGGCCTGTCCCTTTGGACATTGACTGAGCAGATGCCTAATTAGCCTATTATTTACCATGGTTGAGATAGCTGAATTTTGATGAAAGAGACTTTACTTCAATCATTGATTCATGACACAGATGCTCATATCGTGCATTAGGCTGTTTAACCTTCCGCAAATATAGTTGCCCCATGCACTCTTTTGTAAATATCCTGGCAACTGCTCTGTCTTCCTTCATTCTCTGTGAGGATGAAGCTTGTGAGCTCCCAAATTGGTCCTTAGTGCTGGTAATGTGTGTATCAAATGCAAGCAGAAGACACCGAATGGCACCAGCGCACTGTGTGGCTTAGGCATACTGCTAGCTTTCAGGGGAAAGAAGAGGTGCCTATGTTGGGGTGGAGGGGGCTCGCTCTGAATCCTGCCATGCACTGCCTGAGTCTGTGAAGCCAAGCTGGGGCATCCCAGAGAACAAATCTCTCAGCAGAATACTGTGGGTTTTGGGCAGGAGTGCAGCTGTAAACCCAAAAGGGTAGTTAGATGGAGATGCGATTGTTCCAGGCTTCCCTTCCACCGCTCCCAGTGTGGTTGTTAGACCCTATCGACATCACTTGTTCATTTTCTTCTCTGGAACAAGTATTGGAAATTCTTGGAGGAGGGACAGTGCTAGTCTGATCACTGTGGCTTTGGGGAACCTGAATCGCCACATGGCGATAGCTCCTCCCTATATTCTCTTTTGTCTTCTGGTCTCCAATTCTGGGCTGATCATACTTTGCTATCAGAAGGGCTAAGAAGAAAATGAGAAATTTCTGTGTCAGTGAAAAGTTCAGCCCTGGTGATGAGCAAATCTCATCAAGGTGCTGACGGGCTGGGCTGCTCCATGCAGCTCGCAGTAGCCCATTCCATGGTGGTTTCACAGCTGGAGGGCTCCTTAAAAAAGAGCCAAATCTGTTTTAAGCAGGTGCCAAACTTCTGTAGAAAGTGCAGCAGAACAATTACCTGGTGCTTTCTAAAGGCCTGAAACTTTCAAAGAATCCTCTTCCTCTGTAATGACAGATTTCCCTAGATATGATCCTGAATTCAGGAGAGGATTGGCACAAATATCATTTGACTGGGCTAGCAGTCCCTTTTTAAAAGGCCTTTTCAAATGCTTTTTTTTAATCCACCCCTTCACACCCATCTCCCCAAGACACAGTGGTTCTCTTATGCTCCCTGCTTTATCAGTTGCCTACTGTACACCCAGTGGTTGGAGAAGTGAGAAGCCCAAAGAGGCAGAGCTGTAAAAAGAAGCTGGATAAACATCAATTGTGTTTAAAATCTGAATAATTGTTGGGTCTGTACTGTTGGGAAGAGAAAAGGAGTTAAAGATTTGCTCTCTGTTTGGTGTGATAAATGGCACGTTCTATGTAATACCAATGATGGATGCAGCCAGAAAGGTCAGGGGAATTCCCAGCACAGGGTCTGACCTTTATTTTACTCAGTTCTCCTCACTGAGTTTAGAATAAATTCACCAGTTAGAAGGAACCTACCACTGGGTGTTTTATCTTTGTGTTTTATTTTTGAATGAGCTCTTTTACTTTAAATTCTTCTCAGAGATTTTTAGGGTTTTTTTTTGTGGGAGGGGGGTTGATGTTGTTGGGGGTTTGTGGGATTTGTGGATTTTTTAGTAGCAGGAGGAGGTGAAGAGAAGGGAACCTTTTTTTTTTAATATTTGGAAGATTTCAGAGGCCAAACAAAGGGGAGACACTTTCTTTTTTGGAGCTTTGAGATTAGTCATGCTGCTGTCTGTTCCGGAAAAGTGTTGATATAATAGAGAGCCCAATCTTGTGTTAATATGTATGGACTGATATAGCCTTCTCTATGCTGTAGAAATCCTTCCAACTGTAATAAATTGGAAACCCTTTATTCTGAGAAGAGCAATTATCAGAATCCAGCATATTTCCCCACCTCCCTGTCACCTAACTTTGTGCTCTCTTCTAGATTTTTTTTACTTGCATAAGCCCCAAAGAGAAAAGGATTTATTTAGTGTTGACCAAATGTTTAGCAGTGTAAGTTAACAGGTATAAGTTAAGGGGAAAACTTCCCTGGCTATTAGACTGCTGGAGTAGTCTCCCAGTTAAAACAGAAAAAGGGACTCATTTTCTAAGTGATTGAAAACTGGCACAGAGAAATTCTTCGGATATTTGCTGTGTCAAGACCATGACCCACTGTTTAGTAGTTCTGTGGAAATTGCTAAGAGGGCACTTGTAGTACATGATCCTAAATAAGAGGATATGCGCTGGTGGAGGATATGATACTGGAGCAACTCAGATACTTCTGGAGGCACTGGTGGGCCTTTGCCTCCAAAGGTATCCACTGTGAGCTGGATGAGTAATGTTATGTCAGTATTTCTAATCAGGAAGCTGGTTTACAGAGAGACTTGGAAACTGCACTGGATTCTCTGAAAACGGTTACACAGTCACCATGAGAGGACAGAAAGGTAGTATTAAGCTGAAAACGTTGCCTGCCCAGGAAAATGACTGTAATTGTGTGGGTTAAATTAAGAGCAGCCCTTTCTCAGGCCAGTAAGTGATGCGGTATGGCACAGAAACCAACTAACTGTCTTCTGCCCCGCATACTACTGCACAGTGCTGTCTGCGTTCGTCACCTGCAGTTTCTGTGAGATCGCCTTACAAAAACATAAAAAAGATTTGTTGGACCACACAGTGAAGAGTTCTGGGAGACGTGAAGGTATTCTTGTGGGATGAGGTGTAATGTTATTGTGGCCTCTGTGGTTTCAGAATAGAAAAGAAGCAAGGCTTTTAGGA